>NC_060138.1:153403357-154056273 GCF_021461385.2 Schistocerca piceifrons | reverse complement strand
GTTTACGGTCCATTTTCAACAGATGTAAGACACATAAAAAGGGGCAGAAAACGAAGTAGCTGTTTTTCCCATACAGAATAGGTGATTCTGAGCACTATGGGACCTAACATCCGAGGTCATCAGTTCCATAGAACTTAGAACTACTTAAACCTAACTAACCTAAGGACATTATATACATCCATACATCCATGCCCGAGGCAGCATTCGAACCTGCGACCGTAGCAGTCGAGCGGTTCCGGACTGAAGCATCTAATACCGCTTGGCCACCACGGCGGCACAGAATAGGTGCTATGTCTTATACAACAAATTATACTCAGCTCAGGGCAGCGCAAACTACAGACAAACGGCTGCTGGAGTATTTGCAAAATAATCCTATGGTTCCCCATCTCAAACAAGTGCAATTATTAGGTACCAAGGACCTGATCTGGTGTGGTGTGTCTAAACCATCCCACACCGTTTGTGCCTAAAACGCTACGAAGAGAGTTTTTGACAGAATTCATAATCTCGCCCGCTCAAGCACGAAAGCCACCGTCAAACTAATGATGGAGAAATTCGTGTTGTTCAGTATAAAAAGACTGTCGACAATGGGAAAGAACACGTCTGTTCCGTTAACAATGCAAAGTTGGCAAACTTTTCTACAAGTAGTGGTGGAATTTCCAAAAACAACAAGTCTTTTCTCTCACAATCACATATATATCGTCGATCTCCTAACACCATCAGAGTGGTATCGTTGCATATTAATTACTATTGAAAGATACACTCGTCAGGTAAAGGCAACACCAAATCAGTGTCCTATCAACAGAAACATCAACAATGACCTTCTTAACGAACTGGATTTCACGTTCAACTCGTGTCATTACGGATCAGGGGCGACAACATGAATCAACACTGTTCCTCAAATTATCCAACTTGTGTGGGTTCCAGCACCATCATACAAACAGCTACCATCCCGCAAGCAACAGAACGGTATAGCGCTGATATAGAACATTATAAAAGCTGCGCTTATGAAACATAAGAACTCTTGGACTTCTGCAATGCCAGTAGTTTCACTGGGCCTCCGCACAGCTTTCAAACCAGACATTGGAGCATCGACAACAGATATGGTTTATGGGGAGATATATGCCTGCTGTCGAGGATTACGTGGCACAACAGCTGTCAGTGGAACCAGAACTACCATATTTGCTGCAATAGCTTCAACTTCAAATTTTTAAAGTACCTTCACCAGCAGCGTGCTATGGAGAACACAAAGTTTTCGTCCACAAGAACTTCAAAACATGCTTGCATGTGATGTTAAGGACAGATGCAGTGCACTCACCATTACAAGCTGACATACTTCATCAGGGCCCAATCTAGCATCTGCGTCGCCCCAGACAAAAACACAAATTTCTGTCCCTCAAGAATACACACATATATTTAAAATGAATATGTGTTTAAATAAAGGTACATATTTTTAATTTTCAATGAAAATCAAATCATTTTATTTGAAGTTTAATAAAAGGATATACCTAAAGTGAAACAAATACCATAATATTAATAATCAAGCAGTACAAAAACAGTAGAAATTAATTAATAAAATGTTTACACAACTTGTTAATCACGTATCTTTTACATTTGTAAATACTATTATTTTGAAAATGAAACAAGGTAACTTGAACTGTGTTAAAACCACAAAAACTTTTTTCTTACTTTCAATTCTACAAACTTTCTTATTACATCTTTTAAATTTATTTGACGAGCAGTTTTGATGCTCAATTGTTGAAATGGCAACATTATTAAGACATTTTGCAAAAAGTTCTTACTTAATTTTAACTCAGAAAAATTTCTTGCGCCACTTGCTACAGTTATGGGTATCTTTAGCAATATTCATAAAGTAATATTACGGTTTAGGGCAAAATTTAACTTTTTAAATAAGCTCATTTCATTGTACAAGCTTTCTATTTTACCGAAAAGCACAGAAACTACATGAATTTTCTGTGCAGATTTTACTCAATTTACGTCATCTATCATCATCAGTTACAAAATATGCTAAACACTTACAGTTTTAGTAGCAGTTCTTTGGATATGGTATTTAATTCGTATAAGGGTGTTTCAGAAGTGATGGTCTATAGAAGGTGTTTCAGAAGTGATGGTCAATAATAAACACATGGAAAGTACAGGACAAAAGTACCTAAAAAGCTCCAATAAACATGGGTCCGCAAATCAACCGTTACTGAAGTAACGCATTAATTCGAGTTAACAACCAACTGTAAACTCTCTTGGATACCGCGGTATTTAGGTTGGTATCTCAACGTTTGGGATCAATTATCTGTGTGTTTACGCAGGCGCTACTACTTCCTTTTCCCCCTCTGTCACTGTACCGTACCAGACTTAAAATCAGTTACGAAAATGAATGCACAATGGCCAGAGGTTACACCAATGAAGAGTACGCTGACATGTACTTCATGTCTGGCAAAGAAAATGGCTATGCCCTTCAGGTTGTATCATTGTATGAAGAAGCTTTTCCTGTCCGCAGGCAGCCCGAGAGGCGTACATTTAGCCCGTTACATAAGTGTGTTACGCATTGCACACGAGCGTTCGGGTACTTCAACAAGGATTGCGACCAAAGAGAGTGTCCTGAGTCATAGCAGTGTGTGGCGGATTTTACACCGCCAAGTACTCTATCTATATCATCTCCAGCGAGTGCGAGCCCTCAAAAACGCAGACTTCCCTCCTATTAGAGATAATTTCTACCAATGAGTACCCTGAATCCCCTGCTTGTAAACAGTATTCTATTCACGGATGAGGGTAGCTTTACCCATGACGGTATTTTTAGCTACCATAAATGTCACATTTGGGCTGATGTCAATCCTGAAGCAACATACATATCACGACAATAACACCGTTATTCATTGAACATCTAGGCACGACTGCTCGGAGACCACGTAACTGGACCACAATTCCTACCACAGAAACTAACCGGACAGCAGTATTTGCGGTTTCTGCAGATTGTACTTCCAGATGTACATGATGATGTCCCACTGAATTCCTTCCAATTCTTCTCATTTGGTATCATATTATTGAAAGGTCTCTGTTGGATTCCTTTCCTGTTAATTTCTTAAATCTGTTGTCATTTACGGCATACATTTCACTTCTAAATTTACTGTGGTGTTTCTGACTCTCTGGGAGGAGAATGAGCAGTGGAACATGTTACTTTTACACATAATCATGAACGATCTGTCACACTACTACACTTTAAAACACAGTTTATATGTGATTCATGTCACACAGTGTCATACGGAACCTACATCCGCTTTCTTTTATATACTGTATATGATAAGATACTATCATGCCCCTTCCCTTCTGTGTGAAAGGATGAATGAGCAAATGTATTTCTAGTTGCATGCTTGATGCTAGCAGACAAGCCTGTCTGTTAGAGAACAGAAGGACCAACGTCAGAACAGGTAGTTACGCTTTCTAAAAGCAAAGAGGTTTCTATTCTTAGTATGGTCTTGTCCATCCCTTGTCATGTTGGTATAGGAAGCTGCCTCTCTGGTCACTTCCGTTTGTATCTGTGAAGCACCCTCGGTAGGGCCCCACGGCAGTCTGTCCGTGGCAAGCGTCTGAAGTGGTAAGATCTCCGGCTAAGCGCGTCTCTGCTAAAGTCCCTAGGACAACGGATTTCTTATGTTCAGCCTAACTGAAAATTTAATCACCTTCATTTCAGGTTTAGATCTAAAATATCTTATGTTATCTTAAATTGCAACGCAGTGTAATTCGAGTGTGAAGTTCAGAATATGTTCCAGTAGTTGCTTTGTCACCACTTTGTGAGTAAAGTGGAACCACGTGTTGATGATCTGTAACTCTAAGATCATCAATCTTAAATGCAAGTGTGTGTGAGATTATAACGGCTCCTCCTGACAATATTTTTAAATATAGCAACTTTTCTTTATGTTCAATGCACGTGGTGTGTACTTTGTGAGACCAGTACCACGTGCTTATACAGTTGATTGACTCATCAGGTTAATAGTAAGACGATAGTAACCAGTTCGAGGTTTTTCTTTTGTAAATTGCGTTTCGATGTAATTTATTTTAATTATCAAAATTATTGTGGAGTTACACTCTTTGTCTAAACCAAGTTGACCACGTGAAGCATGTGATGTAATCATCAAAGTAGCCCTCAGCTATTCCTGTCGGTAAGATTTCACAGAGAATTAGTATGAATTTAGTATAACAGTGTGTGGTAATTTCATGACGGACAGGATTGCGCTACGAACGTAACTTCTTTGGGTGAAAATTGAATCGGTTGGTTGTGGTTAATTTCCTCTTGCATATGTTTCAACATTCTTCGTGTGTTATTTTATGAATGCAGTGTTGTATGCAGTCTCCCAATCTTGGCTCCATATTTGATGTGTTCCATAAGATTACAAATTCATATTTTCACAATCCTAAATAAGGCACCAGTTTAGTTCACTTTAGTTATGAATCAAGTTTAATATGCTGAAATTTTAACGGAACAATGATCAATGTTAAAATAAATGTCCAAATATAAGCTGATTTATTTCCTTTTATTTAAATTATATATATATATATATATATATATATATATATATATATATATATATATATAACCGGTTGTCGTAAGATGACTATTAAAAGATTATAATTAATGTTAGTCTGGTTGGGAATTTGGTAAGCTAGACTGGATACCTGGTGAAACAGTTGCTCAGTAATGCAAGGTTAACTTCCCCAGATAGCTCACAGCTTTTAACCCGGTTTTATTGTCTTGAATATCAGCACCGCTTTCAGAACAACTTAATGCATCAACTTTACATTATTGTTGATCCAAAATTAGCCTCCACATCAATTTCAGCAGAGTGTTCTTTGGCAACAATAACAGTTACATCAAAGTACGAATACGATTGAAATGACCGAGTTTTGTAAAATAAAAAGTGCGAAGGTTAGATTAAAATCGTTTGTTTTCATAAACTTGTTTATTGGATTAATAGAATTAAATATTTTGCGCCAGATAACTAATTATCTTGAAAGCTTAATCTGCTCGATAGAATTTAATAAAACCAAGGCCCGAAATGTTATTAAATTACCAATTTCTTTGTTTTTATAAATACTTAGCAAGGTGTCATATACAATGAAGAGACAAAGAAACTGGTACACCTGCCTAATACCGTGCAGGACCCACGCGAGCACGCAACACGATGTGCCATGAACTCGACTAATCTCTAAAGTATTGCTTGAGGGAACTGACACCACGAATCCTGCAGGGATGTCCATAAATCTGTAAGAGTATGAGAAGGTGTTTAACCTCAGAAGAGTGTTCCTGGAGCCAATCTATTGCAATTCTGGACATGTGGGGTGTCGTACTGTCCTGCTTGATTTATCCAAGCCCGTCAGAACGCACAATGGACATGAATGGATTTAGGTGATTAGACCGGATGCTTACATACGTGTTACCTGTCAGAGTCGTATCTAGACGTATCAAGAGTCACGTATCACTCCAACTGCACACGCCCCACAACATTACAGAGCCTCCATCAGCTTGAACAGTCCCCTGCTGATATGCAGGGTCCATGGAATAATGAGGTTGTCTCCATTAGTGTACACGTCCACCCGCTCGATACAATTTGAAACGAGACTCGTCCGAACAGGCAACATATTTCCAGTCATCAACAGTCCAGTCTCGGTGTTGACGGGCTCAGGCGAGGCGTGACGCCTTTGTGTCGTACAATCACAAGAGTACACGAGTAGGCCTTCGGCTCCGAAAGCCCATATCGATGATGTTTCATTCAATGGTTTGCATGCTCACTCTTGTTGACGGGCCAGCATGGAAATCTGCAACAGTTTGTGGAAGTGCTGCACTTCCGTCACATTGAAAGATTCTCTTCAATCGTCATTGGTCCCGTTCTAGTAAGGATCTTTTTCCAGCCTCATCGATCTCGGAGATTTGATTTTTTATCGGATTCCTTATATTCACAGTTGTTGTTTGTTGTGGTCTTCAGTACAGAAAATGTGGTTTGATGCAGCTCACCATGCTACTCTATCCTGTGCAAGCTTCTTCATCTCGGCGAACTACTACGACCTACATCCTTCTGAATCTGCTTAGTGTATTCATCTCTTGGTCTCCCTTTACGATTTTTACCTTCCACGGTCCCTCCAATACTAAACTGGTGATCCCTTGATGCCTCAGAACGCGTCCTTTCTTTTAGTCAGGTTATCGCACAGTTTTCCTTTCTCCAGTTCTATTCATACCTCTCCGTTAGTTATGTTATCTACCCATCTAATCTTCAGCATTCTTCTGTAGCATCACATCTCAAAAGCTGCTATTCTCTTCTTGTCTAAACTGTTTATCGTCCGTGTTCCACTTCCATACATTCCTACACTTCATGCAAATACTTTCAGTAAGGACTTCCTGAGACTTAAATCTATACTTGATATTAACAAATTTCTCTTTTTCAGAAATGCTTTTCTAGCCATTACCAGTCTACACTTTGTATCCTCCCTACTCCGACTATCATCGGTTATTTTACTTCCCAAGCAGCCAAATTCATCTACTACTTTAAGTGACTCATTTCCTAATGTAATTCCTTTAGCATCACCTAATTTAATTCACTACATTCGATTAACCTTGTTTTGCTTTTGTTGATGTACATCTTACATCCATCTTTCAAGATACTGTTCATTTCGTTCAACTGCTCTTTGCTGTCTCTGATAGAATTACAATGTCATAGACAAATCTTAATTTTTGTATTTATTCTCCCTGTACTGTAATTCCTAGTCCAAATTTTTCTTTTGTTTTCTTTACTGCTTGCTCAAGGTACAGATTGAATAACATTGAGGATAGGCTACAACCCTGTCTCACTCCCTCCTCAACTACTGCTTCCCTTTCATGCCCCTCCATTTTTATAACTGCCATCTGGTTTTTGTACAATTTATAAATAGTCTTTCTTTCACTGTAGTTTACGCCTGCCACCTTTAGAAATTGAAAGAGAGTATTCCAGTCAACATTGTCAAAAATTTTCCCTAAGTCTGCAATTGCTATAAACGTAAGTTTGCCTTTCCTTAACCTATCTTCAAGGAGAAGTGGTAGGGTGAGTATTCCTTCACATATTCCTACATTTCTCCGGAATCCAAACTGATCTTTCCCGACGTCCGCTTCTACCAAAAGATTCATGTTGGTATTTTGCAACCACGACTTATTAAACTGATAGTTCAGCAATTTCTACACCTGACAGCACCTGCTTTCTTTGTAATTGGAATGATTATATTCTTCTTGAAGTCAGAGAATGTTTCAGCTGTGTCATACATCCTGCTCGCCAGATGGAAGATTATTGCCATAGCTGGCTATCCCAAGGCTATCAGTAGCTCTAACGAAATGTTATCTACCCCTGGAGCCTTGTTTTGACTTAAGTCCTTCAGTGCTTTGTCAAATTCTTCACGCAATATCTTATCTCTCTTCTGATCTTCATCCGCGTCCTATTCTATAATATTTCCCTCAAGTACATCTCGCTTGTACATACCCTCTATATATTCCAGGCTGTCAACAAGGCACTGAATTTCTCGTAAGTATTATTTCTGCACCTACACCATAATCTGGCTGTGTAGGGCACACCACAAATTGCATGCTTCGTGCTCTGTGCCCATAATGTGAACTGAGAGTAAGACAAAGAAAGGCAGACGAATCGAGGAGTAGTAGATACACAAAAAAGAAAGTATTTCTCGTGGACAGTGATGTTTCACATACTTCATTTGAGGAAAGACGCTGATTGCAAAGCCGTTCATAAAAAACAACGCTACAGAAACCACCTGCTTCATAGAACAGAATTGGAACAAAAACGGGGCGTAGAATATCGTTGCCGTACCTCTGTGCTATAAGGGTGACGCGGTTGGTATCCAAAGGGGTTCCACATCACCACCAGTCGTCGGGCCGGATGGCGGGCGTAAGTCGGGCAGGTATCCCACCGCTGCCCATGGCGTCTGCTAGCACGTCTTCGCTGTTTATCGGGGCTCAGTTCGTTGCGGGACTCATCACTGAAGACAATTCTACGCCAGTTAATGAGATTCCGGGCCGAATGTGCCCGACGCCACTACAGATGGGCTTGGTGGACAGAGGTCAAAAAAATGGTTCAAATGGCTCTGAGCACTATGGGACTCAACTTCTGAGGTCATCAGTCCCCTAGAACTTAGAACTACTTAAACCTAACTAACCTAAGGACATCACATACGTCCATGCCCGAGGCAGGATTCGAACCTGCGACCGTAGCGGTCGCGTGGTTCCAGACTGAAGCGCCTAGAACCGCTCGGCCACTCCGGCCGGCGACAGAGGTCAATGGTAGTCGGTGCAAATAGCGCCGTGAACTCAGCCTCTTTCTGTGAGCACCCTATTAGTCATCACTGAAGCGCCAATTACACGTCGGTTCGGTGATACTGATGAATCAGGAGCTCTAAGTTCCTCTCTAAGGATTGCTCGGTCTTCACGTTCTGTCTTCTCTCTAGGGCGACCACTTCCTCCTTAACGCTGTGTACTCCCATGGTTCACCCATTCCTGCCAACATCGTCGAATAGTGGCATCGCTCCTATTTAAATGTCGAGCAATTCGCCGATATCCCAACCGGCTTATTTGGCCCCAGCTATACGTCCTTTCTCAAATCCTGACTTCTGGGTATATTGTTCACACGCCTGTCTGCGAGGCATAGTTGCTGTCCAACCAAGTACATTGAATGAATGTACAGCCAGTCAAGGAATATTTTAGGGAATTAGTTTAAAAGATTTATTTCAAAGATCCACTGGAATCTTTACAAGTTTTCTCCCAGAGTAATTCATGCCGTGTCTACATGACACAAGTCGCTTGCCTTTCAGAACCGAGGCACTTCTGTCCAGTTAAAGCTGCTGACAGGAGACGCCCTGAGACCTCTGCTGAAACTGCTAGCGAATTCACGCCATTGGTTTTAGCCAATAGCGTACGCGGGATACCGATCACGTGTGTGGACGTCGGAGCGTCCTGCGGAGCGGAACACAGTTGCCTCTCTGTCTCGTAATCCAGACCTCGAGCAGAACAGACGTCTTTTTGGGAGGCAGAGCCTCTGTCTCTGCTCTTCACGACCGGCCACCAACGTAAGTTAACATGAACCGCTTCCCCTTCCGTTACCGATTTCATTTAATTGTTCGGCCTCCTAGACTGGCCTAAACCTGCTAACTTGCCGCCCTAGGCGCGCCTTTTGTATTCCGTATATCGAAATACTCATCTTTATTGTACTTAATTCCCTGTTCTGTCATTTAACGGCCGCCCTGGGTGCCCACTATCATATCCTGACCGTTCGACCTCCTGCACACTGCCGCCACGAGGCATATTCAACAACCTTCTTCCCCCTTCCCTGCCATTTTATACGCTAACATTGGTGTCAGAAGTTTCTCTCCCCATCCCCAAACCACGAACTCTTGTACATGAAATTCGCAAAGACTTTATGCGCTGTTATCGATATGTCCGCTGTTTACTATCCTTATCAGCTGCGGGATTAGAGTGTCTTTGACTCTGGGCTTGGTTTAATGTGAAACAAATGTCGATTAGGCATCAGCTAGCCTCAACTCGCTGACAAAACATTGTGCAAACTGCAACTCACCTGCGAAAAGGTTACATGCATTTTGTTGATACATAACGTACTTGGAAATTGCGAAAGCACTGACTCGCTGACTAAGAACTTTTGATTCTCAGAGTTTGTCAACAGTTGCTCACTCAGCAGAAAACATGTTTAGACTACTCCTACATACGACACGACTACTAGTAACAGACCGTCACTCGCGTTACTGCTCCTGTCCTCTGTACATGAATCATTGAGTTAGAAAAATGTAAGCCTAATTTTCACTAGTCCTACCAATAAAATTTTATTTAACTTATCAATTATTTCAGTGGCCGAGCGGTTCTAGGAACTTCAGTCTGGAACCGCGCGCCCGCTACGGTCGCAGGTTCGAATCCTGCCTCGGGCATGGATGTGTGTGATGTCCTTAGGTTAGTTAGGTTTAAGTAGTTCTGAGTTGTAGGGGACTGATGACCTCAGATGTTAAGTCCCATAGTGCTCAGAGCCATTTGAACCATTTATTAATTATTTATTACAATTCTCGAAAACAACCTTTTTTCCGTAGTACGAGACTGCTCATTTTTTTGCCAGAATAATGAATGATGTCCTCTTCAATCGTCAAGGATTTCGCATCACAGACAATAGATTGGTTCCAAAAGAACTTGCATTTTCGATGTTGGCTGGTGCTCGAGCTAGCATGGTTGCTTCTAGTGATTTCATTTCACTGTGGGAAATGCACCATTTGCAGTTCGTTATAACGTCTTCAAAATGGTTAATGCAACATCCCAACCATCGCAGTATGGCCTCAAGTATTGTAACACTGGAGACGGAGATGAATGGCACATGCTCAATTATCCCGCCTGAATCAAGAGTCTTCATGAAGGGCTTGGAGAAGTGGACTAAAGACGTGTTATCATACTATGACGTGCATAATACTGAGACCGTGAATTATCCCTCACATCCAGCAATATTGATCAGAAGCGTGTGTTGATAAATAGGAAGCAGTTACTGCTGAGTTAAATGTGAAGCTGTTGGAACAGACATGAATGTCATTTGTGAGATTTCCCAGACGACATCAGCGAGCAAAATGGGCCTTGTTGTCGAACAGTGGAAGAAATTTAATGTTTTCTTCCGACTGAAAAAGTGAGCAGACAATTTAACTATGACTATGTTGTACGAGTGTGAACGAGTGTGTAGATTCAAATAATATTTATACCTAGAGTATTTTTGTTGCTATTTTTCCTTCTCAGTCCGTCTGCAATATAATGTTTATACCTCATTCAAGCAACCTTTATAGAGAGACTGAGAGAAATAAAATCTGAAATAAGCAATTATCATAAACTATAATACAAAAGCCGGCCGGTGTGGCCGAGCGGTTCTAGGCGCTTCAGTCTGGAACCGCGCGACCGCTACGGTCGCAGGTTCAATTCCTGCTTCGGGCATGGATGTGTGTGATGTCCTTAGGTTAGTTAGGTTTAAGTAGTTCGAAGTTCTAGGGGACTGATGACCTCAGATGTTAAGTCCCATAGTGCTCAGAGCCATTTTTATAATACAAAGAGATGAATTTTTTTTACTGATGAGGCAGTGAAATATTTGGCATAAACATTTCTTTACTGGAGTATAAAGCAGATGAAAAAGAGGAATTAGCTGTTGAGATAGAATTTTAGGTGCTTGTATAACACCTGTACGTGCGTTATGCCAAATATGACGTTAACATACACTAAGTGTTACCCCCTGAGATGAATTTAGAATTGTTTGACCGTATGTTAACCTAATGGACAGAGGGTATCGAACATAGATTTTGTGACTATGGCAGTTAACAGAAAGCTGAAACACTTTAATTTTGTAAGTAATAAAAGTAGCAAAGCTCGCGTAAATGAAATACTAAACGGTCGCCAGCCTAATTAGGCATAATACTTTGAAACATTAAGTTTAAAGAGAAATGAACATATATTGCTGAAGAGACTTCCATTAATGTCCCTTTTAAACAGTGCAATGGACACACACAACTAACGAGCGAACTACGTAGTGCTTAGCAGTAGATAACTTTTTACACAAAGCAGTAAACATAGAGAACTAAATAATAATTCACTCATAGTAATAACAGTTTCTATTGCAACCATGGACCTTGCCGTTGGTGGGGAGGCTTGCGTGCCTCAGCGATACAGATAGCCGTACCGTAGGTACAACCACAACGGAGGGGTATCTGTTGAGAAGCCAGACAAACGTGTGGTTCCTGAAGAGGGGCAGCAGCCTTTTCAGTAGTTGCAAGGGCAACAGTCTGATCTGGCCTTGTAACAATAACCAAAACGGCCTTGCTGTGCTGGTACTGCGAACGGCTGAAAGCAAGGGGAAACTACGGCCGTAATTTTTCCCGAGGGCATGCAGCTTTACTGTATGATTAAATAATGATGGCGTCCTCTTGGGTAAAATATTCCGGAGGTAAAATAGTCCCCCATTCGGATCTCCGGGCGGGGACTACTCAAGAGGATGTCGTTATCAGGAGAAAGAAAACTGGCGTTCTACGGATCGGAGCGTGGAACGTCAGGTCCCTTAATCGGGCAGGTAGGTTAGAAAATTTGAAAAGGGAAATGGATAGGTTAAAGTTAGATATAGTGGGAATTAGTGAAGTTCGGTGGCAGGAGGAACAAGACTTCTGGTCAGGTGACTACAGGGTTATAAACACAAAGTCAAATAGGGGTAATGCAGGAGTAGGTTTAATAATGAATAGGAAAATAGGAACGCGGATAAGCTACTACAAACAGCTTAGTGAACGCATTATTGTGGCCAAGATAGATACGAAGCCCACACCTACTACAGTAGTACAAGTTTATATGCCAACTAGCTCTGCAGATGACGAAGAAATTGAAGAAATGTATGATGAAATAAAATAAATTATTCAGATAGTGAAGGGAGACGAAAATTTAATAGTCATGGGTGACTGGAATTCGAGTGTAGGAAAAGGGAGAGAAGGAAATGTAGTAGGTGAATATGGATTGGGGCTAAGAAATGAAAGAGGAAGCCGCCTGGTAGAATTTTGCACAGAGCACAACTTAATCATAGCTAACACTTGGTTTAAGAATCATGATAGAAGGTTGTATACATGGAAGAACCCTGGAGATACTAAAAGGTATCAGATAGATTATATAATGGTAAGACAGAGATTTAGGAACCAGGTTTTAAATTGTAAGACATTTCCAGGGGCAGATGCGGACTCTGACCACAATCTATTGGTTATGACCTGTAGATTAAAACTGAAGAAACTGCAAAAAGGTGGGAATTTAAGGAGATGGGACCTGGATAAACTGAAAGAACCAGAGGTTGTACAGAGTTTCAGGGAGAGCATAAGGGAACAATTGACAGGAATGGGGGAAAGAAATACAGTAGAAGAAGAATGGGTAGCTTTGAGGGATGAAGTAGTGAAGGCAGCAGAGGATCAAGTAGGTAAAAAGACGAGGGCTAGTAGAAATCCTTGGGTAACAGAAGAAATATTGAATTTAATTGATGAAAGGAGAAAATATAAAAATGCAGTAAATGAAGCAGGCAAAAAGGAATACAAACGTCTCAAAAATGAGATCGACAGGAAGTGCAAAATGGCTGAGCAGGGATGGCTAGAGGACAGATGTAAGGATGTAGAGGCTTATCTCACTAGGGGTAGGATAGATACTGCCTACAGGAAAATTAAAGAGACCTTTGGAGATAAAAGAACCACTTGTATGAACATCAAGAGCTCTGATGGAAACCCAGTTCTAAGCAAAGAAGGGAAAGCAGAAAGGTGGAAGGAGTATATAGAGGGTCTATACAAGGGCGATGTACTTGAGGACAATATTATGGAAATGGAAGAGGATGTAGATGAAGATGAAATGGGAGATACGATACTGCGTGAAGAGTCTGACAGAGCACTGAAAGACCTGAGTCGAAACAAGGCCCCCGGAGTAGACAACATTCCATTGGAACTACTGACAGCCTTGGGAGAGCCAGTCCTGACAAAACTCTACCATCTGGTGAGCAAGATGTATGAAACAGGCGAAATACCCTGCAGGTGTTGACAGATGTGAGAATTACCGAACAATCAGTTTAATAAGCCACAGCTGCAAAATACTAACACGAATTCTTTACAGACGGATGGAAAAACTAGTAGAAGCCGACCTCGGGGAAGATCAGTTTGGATTCCGTAGAAATACTGGAACACGTGAGGCAATACTGACCTTACGACTTATCTTAGAAGAAAGATTAAGGAAAGGCAGACCTACGTTTCTAGCATTTGTAGACTTAGAGAAAGCTTTTGACAATGTTGACTGGAATACTCTCTTTCAAATTCTAAAGGTGGCAGGGGTAAAATACAGGGAGCGAAAGGCTATTTACAATTTGTACAGAAACCAGATGGCAGTTATAAGAGTCGAGGGACATGAAAGGGAAGCAGTGGTTGGGAAGGGAGTAAGACAGGGTTGTAGGCTATCCCCGAAGTTATTCAATCTGTATATTGAGCAAGCAGTAAAGGAAACAAAAGAAAAATTCGGAGTAGGTATTAAAATCCATGGAGAAGAAATAAAAACTTTGAGGTTCGCCGATGACATTGTAATTCTGTCAGACACAGCAAAGGACTTGGAAGAGCAGTTGAACGGAATGGATGGCGTCTTGAAGGGAGGATATAAGACGAACATCAACAAAGGCAAAACGAGGATAATGAAATGGAGTCGAATTAAGTCGGGTGATGTTGAGGGTATTAGATTAGGAAATGAGACACTTAAAGTAGTAAAGGAGTTTTGCTATTTGGGGAGCAAAATAACTGATGATGGTCGAAGTAGAGAGGATATAAAATGTAGACTGGCAATGGCAAGGAAAGCGTTTCTGAAGAAGAGAAATTTGTTAACATCGAGTATAGAGTTAAGTGTCAGGAAGTCGTTTCTGAAAGTATTTGTATGGAGTGTAGCCATGTATGGAAGTGAATAGTGGACGATAAATAGTTTAGACACGAAGAGAATAGAAGCTTTCGAAATGTCGTGCTACAGAAGAATGCTGAATATTAGATGGGTAGATCGCATAACTAATGAGGAGGTATTGAATAGAATTGGGGAGAAGAGACATTTGTGGTACAACTTGACTAGAAGATGGGATAGGCTGGTAGGACATGTTCTGAGGCATGAAGGGATCACAAATTTAGTATTGGAGGGCAGCGTGGAGGGTAAAAATCGTAGGGGGAGACCAAGAGATGAATACACTAAGCAGATTCAGAAGGATGTAGGTTGCAGTAGGTACTGGGAGATGAAGAAGCTTGCACAGGATAGAATAGCATGGAGAGCTGCATCAAACCAGTCTCAGGACTGAAGACCACAACAACAACAATTGCAATCATTAAGTAATTCAGTACTAACTCGCCATTAAGATGTTACTAAAGACACACTGGACTGAAATTGGGTATGGAAAGAGTTCTGATTTCAGCTAACACATAGATACCACAAATGAAATTAAATAATCCTACACCTATACTTGTTGTGCCTTCATTATTAGCAGTGTCACAGATTTCTTTTAATAGCAACAAAAAAACAATCTTTAGTTTGACTTTCACGTAGTGGAAAAGAATATAGTGGGGACCCATAAACTGTCATTTACTCTATAGCTAAATTCTGTAACTATTTCAGAGACAATTGCCTTACACTAATGTGGATTTCTAACCCCACTTGAATTTGTTTATATTTCAACACTATGTAGCAATTTACTCAATTAATTTTTCGAAATAAAACTTCAGAAATTAGTTTCAAGTAATAATCTCAACAAATTTAGGTTTCATGAAAGTTCAGATTATGTGCCTCTTTCATTACCTGTGAAGCAGGTGGTTTAACTAGCATCATTTGTACACGTTAGCACTGAAACTTTGGCACATTCAAAGTAGAAACACATCACTGATTATTCAGAAACAGGATACTCGGTCTTTAGCACGTTTAGGATAGGACCCTGCATAGGTTTCATGATCAGGGCAATTTCAGAGTTCAAACATATATTTTTATCACTGAATTTTTTATTGAAAAAGCAGACACACATACATACTGGTCCATACTGTGATACATATCTGATTTCCTGAAGTTGGCGGAGCGGTGGCGCAATAGTGGTGGCAAGCACGTGGCGGCTATCCGGTGTCACTTCTAGCAGTTCAAGGCTCTTTTCAAATTTCCTCTTGGCGACGTGTAAAGCATTTTAGAGCCATTCCATAATACAAGAGTACCATATTACAGCCAAAACCACATCCGAGGCAATTTCAACATAAATTGGCTTACGACTGCCTCACTTGGCACCTACGGTGTTGACTGTACAACTGCTGGCCACTGACTGCGTAATGTGCTCTCTGTCTTGCCAGACTGACCGCCAAATCCACCTTTTCCCGGGCGCCAAGCCCCATCCGTAGCGGAGGGGGTTCCCGACACCTTTTCCTTTGTATAATTCAACTTCCCTAAGTATGAACCATTATTCGAAGTACAATTTCTCTTTTACGAGCATACATATTTTATAAAGTTTCATTTTTTTAAACATTATTAAATCTTTACAATATATACATCAACTTCTACTTTCCCTCTGTCAATTCAAAGATCGTAACTAGTACAGAACAATCACTTCATAGTTACCTACACATGATAACACTGTATAAACTACTTACAATCGAGAACGGTGTTACACTCATTTATTTTTGATAAATAATACAAATGAGAAAAAATGTAATTTTTATATTGTGTGTGTGCGTGTGTGTGCGTGTGCGTGTGTGTGTGTGTGTGTGTGTGTGTGTGTGTGTATGGTCTCAGATAATATTCAACAACGTGACATCAGTAGGGTATGCCACCAAACGATATTGTCTTCAAATATGATTGAGCAAAGAATTCCAACTTATATGCTTTTCGTACAAACAAAAATTTTCGATTTCCTTGTTTGTTTTGGTGTTTTTTGGTATACATTAGGTTATTGCGTGTCTGAAGCTACTGACAGAATTCGAAAAACCAGTTTTGAACGCTGTCCTAGCATTGTGCTGTACTCCACGCCATCTTTCGGCTTCGCGGTTCTGGAAAACAAAACAGTGGATGGCGTGGTCGGCCTGCTGGCAAACGGCACCGTCGATATCAGCGTCACTGGGCTGGTGATGACGCAAGAGCGGCTCAACGTCATTGACTTCACGGGGCCGTTCGTTCTCTGGACGTGAGTGCAATGGACGCAGCAGCGCTGTGCGTCGCAGTGCATCCTGCTAGTAGCGTGGACTGGTAGTTAAAGCCCTGTACTTAAACACAGATGTACCAGACACAGGTCAACAAAGCTATGCAACTATTCTTCTGTGGTGGATTACGGTTTGTAAGTTTTGTGACGAATAATTCCAGTAAAGCTGCAAATGGTTTAATTAGTAACCCTTCTTCTTTACTACAAGCTTGTTTCGGCTGTAGTGCAATTCGCAAGTAAACCTGTCGATGTTGCATTTGATGAGTCTACTTACGGTTAGAAAACTTTTACAGAAATGTCAGTTTGCATGCATACTTATATGTAGTTTGAATAGATGCCCATATTGCATCAGTGTACAAACTGTCGACTGTCTATTTCTTGCTAAATCGCTATAATCACGTAAGTTTTGTTTGTATGGAATTTTCTCGCGAAATACCTTTGACAGCTGGAACGACAGTTCAATCTCGTTGATGCTTTATATTTACAGTGCAATCTTCGTTAGTCAGTGAGGTTAGTTATGCTTCATGGCTATTATAATTTTGTAACTATGATTATCTTTGGTTTTCTGTCTACTGTGATTTTTATCCGTTCTCTTTTTCCAAAATACCAATAAAATTTTCTAGAAAATTTTTGAGTTCGAGATTGATTTGTCATTCTCAGCCATCTCCGTTAATTGATACACACACGAGCAATGAATTTCACTGAACAATATTTTTTCTTTGCTGTATCAATGGTTTTGGCTTTTATGTGTATGTCGGAACTGTCTGAAGAGTCATGACAATTACGTGTTTTTGTGGAATAAGTTTCTCGATTTTCTTGCCTTTTTTGTATGTCTGTCTACAGTTTTTAACTTCTGTAATTACATTTTCTGGACTCAGCTATATTCATAGCGTCGCCTGTTTGAGCTTTATCACAAACTGTAGAGATTCCGATGCCTTATATAGTAAATAGTCTCTCAGTAATTGACGAGGCTTGTCATACTTAAGGATAATATTATTTCTTAAAATTGTCGTCAAAACTGCCAGAATGTTCTACCTTCTTATCGACGATGTGCTAGAAACTGGGCAGGAGGAAAGACCTCTCAGATACTCGCAGCAATAAAATAAAAGTAGGAGTAGTTCTAGCAAAGGAGGTCAGGAGTTATGCTTGGTTGTAGAACAAAAACTGAAACCAGAAATCTACTTCCTGGTTGGAACTCACATTTTCCTAATACTAGGAGATTTTAAGCACATGAACGAAAAGGTAGGAGAATTTATGTATATAACTGAAAACGCTGCTAGTAGCGAGAAAATCGTTGCTGTAAAAGAGCAATGTGTTGACTATCTCTCTTTCTTAGCAGTTATCCTCTCGAACGGGTTGCGCTCTTTACATAATTTAGAAAATTTATTTTAATTTAACCGTTGTCATTTAACTTTAGGGAGGGAAGCAGTGTGCTCCAGCTGTTTGTGACCCTTGCAAACATTTTTCATTGTGTTTTCGTTTTTTATATGAGGCGGAGATCGAGGACTAGACCTTTTCTTGTTTTAACGAGCGTCGAAAACAGCCTGAAGGTACACGCAGGTAGACTGGTATACCAGACCCATAGTTGTTAACAAGCCACCCTACCCAGCAGCTAGCACGCTGCACCCTATACCACATTAACAGATCACAAAGACGTTAGCGTCGAATATAAATTTAAACGCTTGAAAGCGTTTTCCAAGAGTGTTTGTCCCGATGTAGCCCTAAACATGTGAAGCATAGACGACAGACCGTACAGATCAGAATGGGATAGAAGTTTTTAAAATACGGTACTATAAAAAAATTAGTTTCTATTGTTTCTTCCAGTTTCTATGGTCTTGGTCTAGGAACTCTTTTGTTCGTAGCATTTCGTTCAGAGCTTCATTGGACATCTTCAGAGGTGCTCTTGGTTCCGCTGAATATTGCCGACTGAAGCAACGTGAAAAGGGAGCGTGTTCGGAAGACATAACCCTTCTCCAAGATAAATTTGTGCAACGACGATCTATTAGGATTATTCATAAAGAAATGAACCGGAGACGGTAAAATAGAAACCACTGAAGGTACTGTAACCTCATTGCCTCCAGAAGATGGTGTGATACCTATAAGATTTTTTTTTTTCCTTTTGTTTTTAAGAGATGGAGCCCCTCCACTCCCACACCGGCATGATGGCCAACTCAAAAGATCTACTGCCATCTCTGCATAAGGGTTAGTTTTCACTGAAGTGAGGTGTCAGAGGATGTGGGTAGTGCGATGTTTGCGTACGTCTGGTTAAGGTTAACCATTTATACGCGCTCATCTGGAGATGGATTGGGTCGAAAGTCGAACGAAGTGTAGCGGTTTGAAAGGCAGAGGGAAAAAAGTGCAAAGGCAAGCGCCAAGGGAAAAAAAACCTCTGCGATCGTTAGGTCGGTTAGTAAAAGCAGTAGCGGATGTCTTGCTGACTGCGATAGGTCATGCAAGGATGGAGTTAGAAGTGGGGATCATGCAAGTGGGTACCTTGTCATGCCATACCTTCGTCATAAGAGATCACTCCGTGACGGTGCTGCAGCACGACGTGCTGCAGTTGGGGTTGTGAGAGCCCCCTGCCGCGTTGCGTCAGTGGTGGGGGGGAAGGCCCAGGTCGCCCATCGGTGTCTGGTGCTCGGATATGTGCCGTCGCGTAGTGGCACCACTCCTCACTCGTTGGCTGCGCTGACAGGCTTAGTGAGGGCCGCGGTTGAGTCTTCCCTGTGTAGCGGACGACGTAGCCTATGCCATCGAGCGTCCTGATCGCTCTGGTAGTCCACTCGTCAGAGCAGAGCTGCTCGGAACCGATGGGTTTCGGTGTTGTTGCGGCGGCTTCCGTCTTCTTCTTCCGTGTGTCCGGTGTGTCCGCCGTAGTGTGTTCTTCCGCCGGCTGCTCCATGAGGAGAGCGGCGGCAGACCTCTTCGCCAGTGGCGTCCGTACAAATGTGCACCACCTGCGAGCGCAATTGCCGCAGTTGGCTGCATGCCTTCTCCGTCTCTGCAGTCAGGGTGGCCTTAAAAGCTACTCTATCTGCGTCCATGGCGGCTTTGAAGGCCGCAATCGCCTCCTCCGCCGCGGCCGCCAGCACTGTTCGCATCTCCTGCATTTACGCAACCTGCCGTGCTACCGACGACAGCCGGTCCCACGCGCTACTCTCACTGGCGCGATATTCCGGCCGCCTGTGGGCAGTGGGAGCTGTCTTCTCTCCTTTCGGTGCGTCTTCGTTCGGCGGCGCTTAAGGCGCCATCGTCGTGTCTTCTCGGTCTGCGCTTGTCTCCTGCGCAGCAGTCACTGGCGAAAGCCGGGCAGCCACACCAGTTTGCCACATGTGGCCCGCAGCAGCGAGCACAAGTTGGCACCTCCTCTCGTCTGTCACAGGCGCGCCGGCGCACCTTACGCACCGCGGCGAGTTGTGGCAGTATTTAGCCACATGCCCTTCAGCTTGGCACCTGAAGCACTGTGGCTTAGGGTCCAGGCCTAGGGGGAGAACTTCGGCGATCACAGGAAGGCCTAAGAGCTTCCTTATCCCGAAGACGTCGCTACCATCCATCGCAGTTACCATCACGGCGGCTTCTTATTCGTCCGGTTGTGTAGCTTAGAAGCTGCACCCCGGAATCCTGCACGTGCCAGCCCCTCTTGGACCGTCTTCTCATGGCAGATCCAAGCCAACCCCCTGATCAGGGCCTCGGATTGCTTCTCGCGCTGTTTCGGGGCAGTCGTCTTCTCCACAGTAGGTGGGTCAACAATGTGGGCAGCCACAGCGCTCTTCAGTGCGCGGTGGTCGGCCACGCTCGCTGCATGCAGCTGGACGATGGCGCCTGAGTCAAGGGACTCTACTCCTACTTCTTCCCTGCACCAGCTGACTATAACAGCATACATATCTGTCCACGACCCTCTACTGCACTGGATATACACAGGGAGGACAGGTACATGATGCTCGACGCGCTTCCGCTCCGCATTCCTAGTGGGTTGCGGTATCGAAGGCTGCTTCTCTGTGTCTGCCTTCTTCATCTTCTGCCCGTTTATGCCCATTCTGTGGCGCGAGAACACAACAGTTTTCCTGTGTCGTAATAACGACGCACGACAATCTGCTCAGCGTTACGCCACAGTCGGAACCCGGCTTCCCAGCTCTTCTTCTAGCTCAGCACAGGTAGCGCGCTGCACCAGTGATGCGCACGTCTTCGCTGCTACAGCGCAGCTTACCGATAAGAGAGCTGGGATCACAAACTTTCCGCTAGAGGGACATGGACATGACCCACACGACGGTAGATCGCGCATGTCCACGGCCGACTGTCTAGCGTTGCAAACAGACAAATGGAGGCCTCAGAAGAAGAATAAACGGATGTAGTCCATTTGCTAACAGGGAAGGAGTCAGGGGAACGGAAATTCGTCGAATAATGGCGCAGGTGTACGAACAGCACTCCGTTTCCGTTGCATGGGTCAAGTGGTGGCATAAGCGATTCATGGAAGGACAGATGTCGTCAGCCGCTGACGCAAGACCTGCAATGCCCCACTGGATTATCGATACCATTGACCAGCAGGTGGATGCCGTCAGTACTGAAGTCTGGCGGGTTACACTGGCAGCCATTGCCCCAGAGGTCGGACTGAGCATCGGAACTGCAACATACATGTAGTGCTCTACATAGACTGGTGCCATTTTTCGGTGAATTTCTGTTCCACAAACTCCTTGCGCTGTAAAATAAAGCACTACAGCTGTTTACTCTTCTATTCAGGTCCCTATTTCTCTGTTTTCAGCACGAATGAGTGCAGTAGACGGTCGTCGTGTGAATCTGCTGCCATGTCCCTCTAGTGGCAAGTTTGGGACCTCCGCTCTCTTACAGGAATCTCGCCTTCTTCTGTAGGCAGCGGTTTTTATTTTACCGCCTCCGGCTCGTTTCTTTTTGAATAATCATAGTAGTTCGTCACTGTAGATAAAATGTTGGATACGGAAGACTTCACTCCAGCTTTAACTTTGACAAGTATTTTCTCTGCCGAGCACACCCGCTTTTCACGTTTCTTCAATCGAAAGTATTCGACGGAACCGGGAGAACCTCTGAAGATGTCCAACGAAGCACTGAATGAAATATTATGAACAAAAAAGTTTCATGGGCAACGACCACATAACTTTGAAGATTCAGCAGCAAATAACTGGTCATAAAAGCTTTCATTGCACGATACAGGAGAGTGCCAGAGATTAGATGGGTAGAGGAGATAACCAACCTTCTTCTTTTGCCTTTGTCCCACGTCTATGTGGCGTCGGCAGAGTTATTATCGGAATTGGCATGATTAATTTAATGGGTGGCTGGATGCGATTCCTGTCGCCACCCCGCTACCCCTGGGAGGAGATGGGTGCGGCCCCCGCTGTCTATGTGTACTGTTGTGCGCGGACGTTTTCTGAATGTTTGTAAATCCAGTAACTGAAGCGGGACCTGGATACCAGCCCATTATTCACCTAGTGGGATGCGAAAGTCCGTCTAAAAACCACACACAAGGTGGCCAGAGGGACTCGATCAGGGCCAGATCACCTTTCCAAGTGGGTGAGAGATCAGATAACCAATTAAAAACTTACTCGAGATGAAGAGAAAAGATGTGTACAACAGGAATTGACAGGTGACAGGAAATACACTACGGCATCGATGACTCATCAATTTGGTAATGGAGTTAGTAGTAGGGAGCGGGATAAAAATAAGAGACAGAGGCCAAGGTTGTAATACAGTAACAACATTCAAATGGACGTTGATTGCACTAGTTATCTAGAGTGAAGAGGCTTTCAATAGATATGCGAGTGTGATTCAAATGAAAACCTTAAAGTGCTATAATATCTTTAGTTACAAGTAACAAAAAACTTGCATGTCATTTTTCGATGTAGTGTCCCTGACGTTGAATGCACGTATCCACCGCTTCGGAAGTACATAGATACCAAGATGAAAGAATTCTAAGTCGAGTGTGTAACCAGTCATGCGCTGAAGTTTCCACCTTTTCATCACTTCTGAAATGCCTGCCTCACACTGCTTCATTGAGTGCCCGGAACGGGCGAGGACCGGTGAATTAGAAGGATGTACCAGATATTCAAATTTAATATCCTGAATAGTCTCAACTGTCTAACAGGCTATATGCGGTCGGGTGTTGTCATGCTTTACCAGTACTTCTGAAGTCAAAAGTCCTCATCGTTCACTCCTGATTGAAGGACTAAGTGAATTTTTCAGCAAGTCTGAATAAGAAGTACTGCTTTCCGTCACTCTGCTATCCATTTAATGCTCCAAAGTCACTCCGTTTGCATCCTAGAAGCGAATGAGCATACTTTTCTAGTACACGGCTGGCCGCGGTGACCGAGCGGTTCTAGGCACTTCAGTCCGGAACTGCGCGACTGCTCCGGTCGCAGGTTCGAATCCTGCCTCGGGCATGGATGTGTGTGATGTCCTTAGGTTAGTTAGGTTTAAGTAGTTCTAAGTTCTAGGGGACTGATGACCTCAGAAGTTAAGTCCCATAGTGCTCAGAGCCATTTTGAACCACTCATACACCTCCTGCAATGATAATCACGAATCAACGTACTGCTCTGTCGTTCTGCGATGAATTGTGATTGGTATGACAACTTCATTCACTAGGCAAAAAAAAAAAAACGTATCACAGATGGTTGTTCAACCACGGTGTTGCGTTCTTTTTGTGGACACTGCTGCCTTCTCCTGCGTTGTATCATCAGTTTGCAATTTGCTGGTCACTTTCTGAACCTCAAGGAACACTACTGCCACCTACCATCATACAGCATTTCGAAATTTTATGAAAGTTTTAAGGTTTTTATTTGAATCACCCTCGGATTTGTAAGAAGAGATGCATCAGACCTATGTTTAGATTGAAGACCATAATATCAACAGCACCAAAGTCCGAACAGGAGATGGAGAATATAAGGGGTTTTCTTGCAGCACCAAGATCGCGTTCCGGCGCCCAAAGGCAGTGGGCGTGTACGGGACGCTGTTCCGGTCGTTCGAGCCCCCCCTGTGGGTGGCCAGCAGTGTGGTATACTCGCTGGTGCTGGCCGCCGCATGGCTCGCCTACCGAGCTGTGCGCCGCTGCGAGAGCGGACACGACGGCAGCTGGAGTTCTGCCCTGCTCCTGCTTTGCTCCGCCATCAGTCATCAAGGTGCGCCACTCTCCTCACCCTAATATATCATACTCAGATCAAGTTTGGGATTTGCGCTTATTGTCTACCTGTATCAGTACTGCTGTCCACTAAAATTTAAACACCATGAAGCCAGCATACAACAAACCTCAAATTCCCATGATGTATGCTGCATGTTGGCGTATGCAAATCATTGTCATTTTAGCGCAACCCCACAAAGCAGGTAAAAGTGGTGCTATTTACATTTTGTATATAAAGAAAGCCAACGGCCTTGCCGCAGGGGTAACACCGGTCAGATCACCGGTTAAGCGCTGTCGGGCTGGGATAGCGCTTGGATGGGTACCATCTGGTCTGCCGAGCGCTGTAGGCAAGCGGGGTGCACTCAGCCCTTGTGAGGCAAAGTGAGTGGCTACTTGATTGAGAAGTAGCGGCTCCGGTCTCGTAAACTGACATAAGGCCGGGAGAGCGGTGTGCTGACCACATGCCCCTCCATATCCCCATCCAGTGAGGCCTATAACCTGAGAATGACACGGCGGCCGGTCGGTGCCTATAAAACCTTCATGGCCTGTTCGGGAGGAGATAGCATATAAAGAAAGATTACGCACCGAGTTTCTCATTCATAAACCGCATTTGAATACTGGATGTTTGTGAGAAGATTGTAAGAGGTCCGAGCAGATGTAATACAGTTGTAATTTTGTGTAAGAGGTCCGAGCAGATGTAATTTCGATGTATTGTTCATGCGCTGCCTGCGATATGCAAGGTATAAGAGAATCGCTGACGAGAGAGCAGTGTTGACTGTACGAACTGTGTAGCAGTAGCAGTAAGTTGTTGCCAGTGTGTGTGGTTGCTCTGGTCTAGTCTGGTGTATCATGTTGGCTGGGCCGGTCGCGGTGCAGCGATGCCGGAGCCTGAGTATTATTGTATAAGGTAAAAAAGCAGCCTCGCGCATATCTAGTAATGTTATGTAAACTCACATGTAAATCTTTTAAAAATGTCCTAATAATAATCTTTGTCTAATTTCTAACAAGCATTCATTTCCATTTAAAGAATTTAATATTTTTTTTTCAATGCATGATCTTTCCGACTGTTGCAAAAGAAAAATCATTTGCTTCCTTTCATAAATAACAAATGTATAGGCCAGCATTGCACAGAGCTGTGCCGGAAAAAGCTATTGTAAGAGCAGATAGTTGCCGACTTTATCGAGGTGAGAATTTTTGCTTTTTATTCAGAATGATCTTGCAGGGCCATGACGCAGCACTGCTGTCGTCCAAATTTTACCAGGTTACTGAATTTATTTTTTATTACGAGGTTTAGAAATTTTTCTGTTTCGAGCTTACATTAAATGGGAAAAGAATTTTGTGGGTACATTAAATGGGAACCAGTTTTGTTGTGAGGTTACACAAAAATTAGAATCATTAACCAAATAATATTTAAATTTTATTTTTTGTGGGGAGGTTACAAGATGTTATCATGCTTTGTGTAAGAAGGAAAAACGTCTAACACAACTTGTCACAACTAGACACTGTCGAAACAGTGGTTTATCGTTTCGCAGTATTGCTCTGCACATTAATTAGCAACCCACAACTTTCATGCGAATATGGACTCTATACTATAAGAGGATGGTCTTGCAGCGATAGAAATTGATTAAATTCTCTTGGGCGTCCAATGATGTCAGTCCTCTAACATCCGACTCAATGCCCCTCAACCACTATCGAGTGGTGACTCTCGTGTTGACTGCTGCTGCCACCCTTACACTGAGGTGACAGAAGTCATGGGACAGCGGTATGCACATACATAGATGGCGGTAGTAACGCGTACATAAGGTAAAAATGGGCAATACATTGGCGGAGCTATCGTTTGTACTTACTTAACTCATGTGAAAACGTTTCCGACGTAATTATGGCCACACGACGGGAATAACGGCCTTTGAACGCGGAATGGTACTTGGACCTAGACGCATGGGACATTCCATTTGGGAAATCGATAGTAAATCCAAAATTCCAAGATCCATTGTGTCAAGAGTGGTAGCGATGATATCAGATTTCAAGCATTACCTCTCACCACGGACAACGAAGTGGCCGACGCCCTTCACTTAACGGCCGAGTGCAATGGCGTTTGCGTAGAGTTGTCAGTGCTAACAGACAAGCAACGCTACATGAAATAACTGCAGAAGTCAATGTGGGACGTATGCGTAAGGACAGTGCAGCAAAATTTGGCGTTAATGGACTGTGGTAGTAGACGACCAACGCGAGTGTCTTTACTAGCAGCACGACATCGACTGCAGCGTCTCTCCTGGACCCGTGACCACATTGGTTGGATCCTAGAAGACTACAGAACCGTGGCCTGGTCAGGTGACTCCCGAATTCAGTTGGTAAGAGCTGATGGTTAGGTTCGAGTGTGGCGTAGACTCCACAAAGCCATGGACCCAGACTGTCAACAAGGCACTGTGCAAGCTGGTGGTGGCTCCATAATGGTGTGCGCTGTGTTTACATGGAATGGACTGGGTTCTCTTGTCCAACTGTACCGATCATTGACTGGAAATGGATGTGTTCAGGTGCTTGAAAACCATTTGCAACGAGTCATGGACTTCATGTTCCCAAACATCGATGCACCGTGTCACTGGGCCGCAACTGTCCACGATTGGTGTGAAGAACATTCTAGACATTTCGACTGCAATTCGAACGAATGATTTGGCCACCCAGATCTCATGACATAAATCCTGTCGAACATTTATGGGACATAATCGAGAGGTCAGTTCGTGCACAAAATCGTGCACCGCAACACTTTCGCAATAATGTACCGCTATAGGGGCAGCATGGCTCAGTATATCTGCAGTGGACTTCCAGCGCCTTATTGAGTCCTTACCACGTTGAATTGCTGCATTACGCCGGGCAAAAGGAAGTCCGACACGATATTGGGAAGTATCCCATGGCTTTTGTCAACTCGGTGTGAATGAAGTTGTTATTCGATGACAACCACTCCCGCTTTAACACGACGTGTGGCCAACGCTTGCACCGCCTGACGAGAGCTAGTGGACTAGTACTCTTCGAAATGTCTCAAACGTCCTCCATAAAGGTAATTGTTCGAACTGGACAGCTCATACTCGATTTAACATAAGTGTCACCTCAGTGTATATAGCCGTGCTGCCTTCTGTGATGTCACTGGTGCTCACAGCGGCACCACATATGGTAATGTTTTCGTAGTACACTGGCCACGTCTTCTTTAGCTTCCCGATCGCTAGCTTAGCTTCAGATCACCGTTTTTATTGGGGCTGTCATTACAAATCTATATTTCGATTGCTTCATTTATGATACTGTCCGGAAAACAACTAGGCTGTTTAAAATCAGATGTCTCGTTGAATGCAATTCGGTGTACACTTTACAGAACGTGCTCTTTCGCCGCTGGCTTCTCAAGATACCGTATGTGGAAACACTTCACATGTTCTACATGGCACTCTTCAATACTATGCACAGTCAACCCGACATTGTCAAAAGAAACATGGCATTTTTTGTACTCCTGCCATTCTGAGGTTTATATCGTCATCCACACGTCTCATGAGTTGTTGAATTTTTGCTGGAGGCCTGAAGTCCAAATCGTGGTATGCCTCTTTTGGAGCCATCTAGTTCTTTCCTGCCACTGAGTCACAGAATGGTCAAAACACAAGCTTCTTTGTGTCCTCCCCGGGTCTTCTGCTCACGTGACTTCGGAACTGGGTTTCAAATTCTGTCGGTACTGCAGCTGTTTTCATTGAACACTTTCCATAAGTGGCTCAGTTCTTTCAGCAGGTTTTCAGCGTCACAGAGCGTCTCTGTGATGGATGATGGCAGCTGGGAAAATGGAGATGCCGGCCAGTGTCGGTGAGTTTCCAGTAAATACTGCAGCTAGCCCACCCATTTGCATTTCACCAGACGAAGGCGTCAAGGAATCTCTCTCTACCTCCCTCTTGAAGTTCGTATTGTCATGTATATTTTCCAAACATCAATCAGTTGATGTTCCTGAGACATATTGACACTCACACGATAACGATGTAGCCGTAGGTACCGAATTAAAATTTGTGATACGCTCGGATTAGAACCTGGGTTTCCTGCTCACCAAACAGACGCGCTAGCCGCTGCGCCACACTAGCACTACTGCTGCCAGACCCGCTTGGGCTATCCTAGTAGTCAAAGAATTCTTCCAGCTTTCCATATCAATGATGCCCAACGACGAATGTGTCATTGACTTAACAATAAAAGCAACTAGACTTCGCAGGAGCTATGTCCAGCAAGATGTTCTCAAAGTACTTCGTAGACAGGTTGGCTATAATTGGATATAATGGGCTTCCCATGCCAGTGACATTTATCAGGTTAAAATATTGCCCATCATACATAAAAATACTATGACGTCAGATATTGCTTAAATAAATCCTCAATAGTGTCGACAAATAACTGGCAGAGTAGTTTTATAAAGTCTATGACGAGAACGTCGGTGAATAACGAGACCACATCCAAACTGACCATCATATCTCCTTCTCCATGATGCAAGCATTTGATTCAACTGATGAATTCGGTCATATTCTTGATACAGTGCATACAGTGACCAACGTGTGGAGTAAGGAGGCTGGCCGGAAGTTTTGCAAGCCTGTAAGTCAGCGATCCATTGGTGCTCACGATAGGCCGTAGAGATGTATTTTTCTTATGAGCTTTTGGAATACCATAAAATATAGATAGTCGAGGTAACTGACGGAGGAGATTTTTAATAACACTGTCTTCCAGTAAATACTGCCTGAGAAACTCCGACGTCTTCCACATCACTCTGGTTATTGTAGTGACGTAACAAGACTGTTACGCCACTTGAAGTAGCCGGTAGGATAGGCACGCGTACACACACGCCGACGGGCGTGAAGTACTGGAACAGGCTACGTAATTAATGCTATGAGAAAAGTACGTAGCTGGATTAATACTTATCTTTAATCAATCATTGTGGTACATCGCTCTTGACTATACACAGGAGACTTTAATTACAATCACTGTAAGGCTAATGGCGCCTTGCTAGTTCGTAGCCATTAACTTAGCTGAAGGCTATTCTGTCTCTCGGCTAATGAGAGGGAAAGGCTTCGTACATCTAGTCGCTAGCTAGGTCGTCCGTACAACTGGGGCGAGTGCTTGTTCGTATCACGAGACCTGCCTTGTGGTGGCGCTAGGTCTGCGATTACACAGTGGCGACACGCGGGTCCGACATGTACTAAATGGACCGCGGCCGATTTAATCTACCACCTAGCAAGTGTGGTGTCTGGCGGTGACACCACAGTTATTGGATCCCATGATAGTTTTTGGTACGTCTCCTCCTCCAGTACCAATCAAATATTCGCGTCATAGTTGACTTGTTCCATTAAGACGACTGCATCACCTGTGTCAGCTGGCAGAACTATGATGAGAGAATCGTTGTGGAGCTCGTGGAGATCATTACAATCACCTCTTGTAATAATCAACACTGACAGCTTAGATTTTGAAATAAAATGGCTCGTTTCTAGACGATTTTCTTCTGCAGATACCTTGGGAACATTGCGAATTGCTTGTTCCAAGCCACTTATTATGTCAGCGTTATGGATACTCCTTGGCGATGGAGCAAAGTTAACTCACTTCTTAGGAGCCGACATAGCATTCACATCGATGTTGCTCGCCACATGTTACTAACGACGCTTTCTATTGTACGTTATGCCCCCTGCTGTTGTAGTGGAAGCTGGCTGAATGTCTCTTTCTGCCTTTCCGCAGTTTGTGATGACATCTGATGTACTAGTGTGGCTGTATCAATACAGTCCCAATCCAAAGCTGAAACCGATTCTCTTTTCCACAGGTGGTCGATCATTAAATTGTTGCCGTTTGTATAGAACTGCTTTCGAGCGTATTGTAGCCTCTCTCGTAGCAAGATTAAGCTTACACGACCATATATTCTCTTGGCTACGTAATCGTGGTAAAATGTGGAATGCTGTTCTTCAAGCCAACAGAATAAGTCTACAGAGCAATTATAGCTAAACTGTATATGGAGTACCTTCAGAACATTGCCCTGCAAAGCAAAGTAACTTTATCATTTTGTCGGCGACGCATTCGTTGTCTGGCCTCATGGACGTGAAAATATTGGAGAATTCTTGGACGATATCAGCAACGTCCATGACAACATCAAGTTCACAGCAGAAGTGGAGACCGTTGGTTCTTTGATGTACTTGAGGGGCTTCAGCCACAGTATTTAGCGGAAACCTACTCACACGGACTAGTATCTACACACTACCAACCACCGACACCCATCGCAGAAACGTTCTTTCCTGAGGACTTTCGTAAATAGAGTAGCCATTTCAGACGCTGGGAAAATGCCGCAGGAACTGAATCATTCATGAAAAGTACTCAAGGAAAACAGTTACACCAATCAACAGATTTCGCAACTCATCTCTCTGAAGACATGCAGAAGGCTCCAGAGGAGAACACGAAGAAGCTTGTGTTTATATCGTTCTGTGGCACAATGATAGGAAACATTAGCTGACTCCTAAAGAGGCTTAAAATCAGTTCTGTTTTCAGTCCTCCAGCAACAAATTCGCAGTTCGTGAGAGTAGTATATTTATTGGCGTTGAAACAGACAGTTGAAGCTTCTGCCGCTAGTCGCCGTTGCAGTTACCGAAAAATCCTAGATACCATTGGTTGGAAATTTAAAAATGCAAGACGATGGTGGCAGTAAAATTGTGCTTTGTATCTCTTCCTGAGCCAGTCGCAGCGTAGTTTTTAAGCTGGCATGAAGATGGTGCAGCTGATGATAGCCCAGCATTCTAGCGGTTATTAAAATATGGCAGTCAATCACTTGAATTGCATAAAAATGGAGCCTATGTCAAAAATATTCTAGATTTTCAAAAAAATTATGCAAGCTCCACTTGAATTGCGTAAAGTGGCGTCATGTTCAAACATACTTGTCTTAGAACTGCATACACAAACACACACATATGCATACCTTTTTATTTCATATTGCGCACGCATGCTTTCCCTCTGTCTCTCTCTCTCTCTCTCTCTCTCTCTCTCTCTCTATCTATCTATCTATCTATCTATCTATCTATTTATGCCTCTAAATGCAACATCCTAATGAACTGTACAACCATACCCCCTGGCGAGTATGTACTCCTATTGAACAGCTTCAACCATATATTGGAGACCTGTTGGAAGTTCTATGGAGGTATCGATTGATTGCTGCACCTGTTGAGCACAATTTATTGGTGATATGTAACAGTCTGCGGAACATTTCCACACCCGCAGACCTGTTTCTGAATGTTCACATAATAAAAATGCACATCAAAATCTAAGCATTGTGCGAGCAGGAATGATCGACCACACACCATCTGGGGACTAAATCTGGGCACATGTTGCACCGTCTGTGTCATCAGGGAGCACTAGAAACAGTCTGCCTGCAGCAAGATTGAGACCATATGGTCCTCTGTCCAGGCTACCGCTGACACCACGACACCCTCAGGCATGACTATCCTGGTGTCGTGAAAGAGTTGGCTGGAGAGTGGAGTAGCGCCCTGTTGTCCTTAGCGATGAGAGTGATGAGAAAAGGTTCTCTCTGTGCATGAGTGATGAACCTACACGTATGTAGGACAAACATGGTGAGTTGCCTATTATAGTGAGTATTCACCCATGACACACAGATCCCAACCCCATAACAAATTCGAAGTCACATTTGGTGTTTCCGTAGGGTACAGTAACCACTGCCTACTGTATTATACAGGCTGTTATCCCCTAGGTATTGTTGTGTCATCGACAGGGAGGTGATGTCCTCTTTCAGTAGGACAGAGCACGTCGACATGTGGCTGCCGCCATGCAGCATGGTCTTCGTGGTATAAAATATATCTTGGCCTGCAAGATCACCATACCTCTGGCCAACTGAATGGCGTGGGAAATGATGAAGCGAGAACTTACTCGTTCTTCAGAGTCTGCAACAATTAATACCGAACTGCAAGAAAAGGGGCAAGGTGCTTGGGACGATCAATCGCAGGATGCCATATGATACCTTTATGATCGTTTACATGCGAGGGTACACGCCTGCGGTGCCACCAGAGAGGGGGGGGGACGAGGGGGGGGGTACATTGCGTATTGAAGCAACTGTTTGGGCATCCTTTACTTTGATGCGCATATCTGATTTTGTTATTATGTACTCCTGCCATGATCAACTACCTATCACTTCACCGTTTGTTATAGTGAAACAGAAACCACTCAGTGAAATAAATACATTCATACTTACCACACGCTTCAAAAACAATAAACTGTTCAGTATCTATGAAACACTTCCTCTTAAGTGACTGTATTATTTTCAGATTCACTCCTGAAAAAGTGTTTTCACTGCAACCAAAACTAATGACTTTGTATGTGAGAACTAAACACTCTTGTGAATTAAACGTAGAGTCATAACGGTCTCGTTTTGGAGACAGAAAATTACACTACTGGCCATTAAAATTGCTACACCAAGGAGAAATGCAGATGATAAAACGGGTATTCATTGGACAAATATATTATACTAGAACTGACTTGTGATTACATTTTCACGCAATTTGGGTGCGTAGATCCTGAGAAATCAGTACCCAGAACAACCACCTCTGGCCGTAATAACGGCCTTGATACGCCTGTGCATTGAGTCTAACAGAGCTTGGATGGCGTGTACAGGTACAGCTGCCCACGCAGCTTCAACACGAGTAGTGACTGGCGTATTGTGACGAGCCAGTTGCTCGGCCACCATTGACCGGACGTTTTCAATTGGTGAGAGATCTGGAGAATGTGCTGGCTAGGGCAGCAGTCGAACATTTTCTGTATACAGAAAGACCCGTACAGGACCTGCAACATTCGGTCGTGCATTATCCTGCTGAAATGTAGGGTTTCGCAGGGATCGAATGGAGGGTAGAGCCACGGGTCGTAACACATCTGAAATGTAACGTCCACTGTTCAAAGTGCCGTCAATGCGAACAAGAGGTGACCGAAACGTGTAACCAATGGCAGCCCGTACCATCACGCCAGATGATACGCCACTATGGCGATGACGAATACACGCTTTCAATGTGCGTTCACCGCGATGTCGCCAAACACGGATGCGACCATCATGATGGTGTAAACAGAGCCTGGATTCATCCGAAAAATGACGTTTTGTCATTCGTGCACCCAGGTTCGTCGTTGAGTACACCATCGCAGGCGCTCCTGTCTGTGATGCAGCGTCAAGGGTAACCGCAGCCTTTGTCTGCTGCTGCAGGCGTCGTCGAACTGTTCGTGCAGAAGGTTGTTGTCTTGCAAACGTCCCCATCTGTTGACTCAGGGATCGAGACGTGGCTGCACGATCCGTAACAGCCATGCAGATAAGATGCCTGTCATCTCGACTGCTAGTGATACGAAGCCGTTGGGATCCAGCACGGCGTTCCGTATTAGCCTCCTGAACCCACCGATTCCATATTCTGCTAACAGTCATTGGATCTCGACCAACGCGAGCAGCAATGTCGCGGTACGATAAACCGCAATCGCGATAGGCTACAATCCGACCTTTATCATAGTCGGGAACGTGATGGTACGCATTTCTCCTCCTTACACGAAGCAGCTCAACAACGTTTCACCAGGAAACCCCGGTCAACTGCTGTTTGTGTATAAGAAATCGGTTGGAAACTTTCCTCATGTCAGCACGCTGTAGGTGTCGCCACCGGCGCCAACCTTGTGTGAATGCTCTGAAAAGTTAATCATTTGCATATCACATTATCTTCTTCCTGTCGGTTAAATTTCGCGTCTGTAGCATGCCATATTCGTGGTGTAGCGATTTTAATGGCCAGTAGTGTATATCTCTCACAGTTCCTCTGCATGATACATTTGTATATACAGTTTTCTACAAGGCACAAATGAAAACACTGTTTTCGAAATCAGTTTGTCCCTGTTGTTCATCTTCCACAATATATCATGCACGCCGTGCAACTGATGAGTTAGTAAGCTCACCGTCACTGATAGTCAAGAATCTTTATGGCTGATAAATTTTGCAGTCCTTCAAATAACCAGCACTGCTGCTCGAAATTTGTTAATGACGTGTCTCACTGCCATACTGGATGCTGCTGTCCCTTCTCCAACGTCAGTAGTCTTCCAGTGTATATTGTGCTATCGTCCTTACTCAGATTCTTCAAGCAAAAGAAGCCCTGCTTTCTTTTGTTACCACTGTGAAGCAACATATACAAATTGCATGCTTACACGCTGTACCCAAAAAAAAAAAGAAAAGGAAGCGTTGAACAATGGTAACGATTATAACGACTGTGACGATGAAGACGTCTCTGATTTCTCAGCAGCAATAACAACCTGCTCGCAATGGATCTTCCGACACGCAAAAATGCGATTAGCCAGTATTAGGCAGCAGGCCCTGCCTTGTAGACATGTGCATTATATTTCATTTAGCACAGTTGCAAAGAACACGAGGTACAAATGCTTTGAGGTACAAATGATTACGGAAACTCAGTCTCAAATGTGTTTGGTGTATCTATACATTCCAAACAACAGGAAGTAGATATCTACATTCAAGTAATTCAAGTTAGGATGCCGTTGCCTCTCTACCTCTGTGTGCTGCGTCGTTGCCTCTCTACCTCCGTGTGCTGCATGGATAACATTGAATGACCACAATTTTGTAGTAAAACAACTTAAATACCGGTGTTTACATCACACGTGGTATTCCAAGCTGTCACTCGCCAAACCAGCTATCAGTAATTGCTGGGAGAACGAAATAAGATAAACGATCAGCTGAACACTGCCTTAGATGCTCCACTCTAATAAGCGTAATACTGATACTATAATTCGTCTTATATTTTCAATACTCCTCTGAAATAGAATACAATCCTTTGCCATCTGATCCCAATATCCAATGTATGTTATTCGATTTGTGAAATCTAACACAATAATTACCTGAAGTGTACCCAAATCTGCCTAACGCACTTTTTGCTTGTGGGTTTCAACTGATGGAATGTTCTCCTACGCAACTTCCCATTCTGCCACTGAGTCTTCTACTTTATTTTCGATAACCATCGTATACTCCAAGTAACGATGAATGCTCCGCGAAGGTTTCTCTCAATAGATATTATTTCATCATCATGTGAATTATTACCCACTGCTTTCGAAGCTACCAGGAAACTAGTAGTTTCACCAGTTCACTCACATTATTCCAATCATTAACATCAAGTGCATTTTTGTTCTCTCTCCACAGTTACAGAAAAGTATCAAACGTAACTGTAACACACTGCCCATACATCGCCGTTGTTGCCAAGTTACAATAAAACTGTAACAAACTGCTCTCCATTTTACAGAACAAATTGCAACATGGGACATTAATAGCGTTGTGGCCACCCTTAGTCTCTGTGAAAGTCTGAACTATGCTGGGAACTCTTTCAAGGAGGTGTGGAGGAATGACAGCCCGTTCTTTCTCATGAGCCAAAACTAGAGAAGATTCTGATGTTTAACGCTGGGGTCTGGAACATAGCCAACGTTCTAATTCATCCCAATGGTGTTCCGTTGGATGCAGGTCGGGATTCTGGGCAGGTTCAAATGGTTCAAATGGCTCTGAGCACTACGGGACTTAACTTCTGAAGTCATCAGTCCCCTAGAACTTAGAACTACTTAAAGCTAACTAACCTAAGGACATCACTCACAACCATGCCCGTGGCAGGATTCGAACCTGCGACCGTAGCGGTCGCGCGGTTCCAAACTGTAGCGCCCAGAACCGCTCGGCCACTCCGGCCGGCTTCTGGGCAGGTCAGCTCATTTCAGGAATATAATTGTCCACAAACCATTGCCACACATATAATGTTTTATGACAGGTGCATTGTCTTGCTGATACAAACAACCATTTTCTCTAAACCGCTCCTCTACTGCAAGCAGTGCACAATGCTGTAAAATGTTCATTTCTGTTGGGGATACGCGAACAAACATTTTACTGCGCGCATAGTGGCGCACAAGATATGATGTGCAGAGTGCATTAGACTCTGTGGAATATACATGTTCCGTGTTTGTTGATGGGCAACGTAATATATTTGCGTAGCCAAATGTATTAATATGTGTTGTGCACGTAAAGCAAAAGTTTATTTCGTCCCCTAAATAGTTGTTACTTGTCATTTAGCTGCGTTAATGTGCATAAACTACAATAGGTTATGGGCCCAGCTACTGGATTAAAGCGAAATAATAAGCTTTAAGGTGACGTGTATTTGCGCATAAAGTGCGCGGAAGTTCGTATAAAGTTGGATTGTGTACGCTACACGAAGTAGAAAAATAACTGTAAAATGAGTACAACACAGATACCGCAAATAGAGCGGCTTGTAGGGCGCGAAAATTAGGCGATCTGGAAATTTGCCGTTGAGGCGTATTTGCACTTGGATGGCTTATGGGACGTCGTAAACGGTAAATTGGAACCTACGGAATCAAGTTTTGCTACTAAGGATCGGAAGGCAAAATCAAAACTAATCCTTTTGATTGATCCAGTGAATTATGTTCACATAGAAAAGGCTACGTCAGCAAAAGAGGTATGGACAAACTAAAAACCGCATTTTAAGATAGTGGTTTAACCAGAAAAGTAGGATTACTTAGTGAACTAAAACCACAAGATTGAATAAGTGTAAAAGCGTGGATGAATATGTGGATAAAATAATTTCAATCTGCAATCGTCTGATGAATATTGGTTTTGAAATTGCGGATGAATGGATTGGAACTTTATTGTTAGCTGGACTACCAGAGAAATATTCGCCAATGATTATGGGTTGGGAAAGTTCAGGAATACCCATTACAGCGGATAGTGTTAAACTAAAGATTCTACAGGACGTGAAGAATGAACCAGATTCTAATGCTTCAGAGAAATAACCAGCCAGTAAGATGTTTCAGATGCCGGAAAATTGGACATATTGTTTACAGTGTAACGAAAAGTTTAGTATAAAAGAAATAAGCGTGTTAATTCTAGTAGTCCTGAGAGAAAGACTACCCATAAAGGTAAGGCAAGAATGGTTCCTAGATTCAGGAGCATCTGTGCACATTACCAAAGCTCCGTCAGGTTTGTATGATGTTCAGTCAAGGACTGACATTGAAATTTCCACAGTTGACGGATCTAAGTTAAGGTGTGAACTCACAGGAAAAGTGGATATTAATTAGCTTGTGAACGGGGAAAAGGAAACTGTTACTGCTCATGATGTACATTAGTAAAGAATATTGCAACTAATTTGTTGTCAGTAAGCGAAATAGTAAATAATGGTAATAAAGTTATCTTCGATATAGAGGGAGCCAAAGTGATAAAGTCTTGTGGTGATATTGTAGCTACTGCAAGTAGTGTAAGAATTATTACAAAGTGAATGCAGTTGAAAATACTGCTGAAACAGGAAATCACTCTGCTTATGCTGCAAAAGGTTTCTTGCGGTATAAGAGACTTGGACATTTGAATAGGAAAAGTATGACTTTACTGAAGATTATGGCAACTGGGATGGAAAATTATGGAATCAATAATGTCCAATGTGAGGAGTGTTTGCAAGGAAAACAGGCTAGATTGCCATTTAAATCGAGTCAGAGCAGATCTACCGAAGTCTTGCAACTCATACACTCTGATCTCTGTGGACCTATGGAGAATAAATCCTTAGGAGGTAGCTTCTATTTCCTGACATTCATAGATGATTTTTCTAGATACATGTATGTTTATTTTATAAGTAGCAAGGATCAAGTGAATGATGTATTTGTTGTTTATTGCAAAATGGTGTAAAGACAGACTGGGAAGAAAATTAAAATTATTATATCAGAAAATGGATCAGAATATTTAAACAGACGGTTTACGGAACAGTTGAATGGAATGGGTATTAGGCATCAGACTACCATTCGCTACAGTCCTACTCAGAATGGAGTTGCAGAACGAGCCAACAGAACCATTGTAGAAAGGCAAGATGTATGCTAAGCGATGCTGAGCTACCTAAGTGTTTTTGGGCACAGGCTGTGTCAACAGCAGTGTATTTAATTAACAGATCACCTACCAAAGCAACGAAACACAAGACACCTTATGAAATACGGACTGGAAAGAAACTGGATCTGAAGCACTTAAAAGACTTTGGATGTGAAGCCATCGTTCAGATTGCAAAACCATTAAGAGAAAAATGGGATGCAAAATCTCAAAAATATATTTTTGTTGGCTATTGTGAGGATTCAAAAGACTACAGATTTTATAATCCTGTGAATAATAAGACAATAAGTAGTAGAGATGTAGTATTTTTAGAGGATTATAGACCTAAAATAAAGGAAAGTAGTCAAAATTACACAGTAATGCAACCAAGCATAATGTGTGATAGGCTGAAACAGAGATGGAAACTGAAACAGAGGAAGACGAGAATAAAGAGGAAACTGATATGCTACCCGAGAATCAAATTGAGGAAGAATACTCAACAGAGGAAATCAGTTTAAGGCGGTCTTCACTTACTGCAAAACCAAAAGAATATCCAGAGTATGAAATGTATGTTGCCCAAACAATCAACACTGAACTAATCACAGTTGATGAAACTTTAGCAAGTTCAAATGCTCAAGATTGGAAAAAGGCTATTGAAAAGGAGTTGCAATCTTTTGTGGATAATGATACATATGAATGGGTTGACATGTCTAAAACTAAAAAGCCACTAATAATAAGATGGGTGTTTACTATCAATAATCCTGAGAGTGCAATACCAAAATTCAAAGCCAGACTGGTAGTTAAAGGATATTCCCAGAAAGAAGGAATAGATTACAATGAAAGTTTCTCACCTGTGGTGAAGTATTCATCATTAAGATACCTTTTACCTCTTGCAGTAAGGGAAGACTTATTAATTCATCAAATGGATGTGAAAACAGCCAACTTGAAAGCTGGAAGAGGAAATGTATGTGATTCCACCTGATAAAGTTAAGCGACCTTATCAAGGGAAAGGAGTATTTGGCGTTTGAAGAAAGGCATATATGGATTAAAGCAAAGTGGCCATTGCTGGTATAAATTTTTGCATAACACTAGGCATGTTACAGTCAAAGGCATATCCAAGTATATATCATAAAAGGAGCAATGAAGAAATTGCAATCATGACCATATGGGTAGATGATTTTTTATTTTAACCAATAGAGAAAGCCAGATGGGCTTTTTTTAAAAAAAAACAGTTACAGTCAGAATTTAATATGCATGATTTAGGTGAAATTAATCAGTACTTCATGAAGATTCTAAGAAGTGCCAACAGAGAAGAATTGTGGATTGATCAATCTCCGTACACAAGGAAGATCCTAGAAAAGTTCAGTATGGAAAATTTTAAACCTATTTCTGCTCCTATGGAAAATAATGCAAAACTGCTAATAACTGATGATGACAAGAAATGTAAGGAAGTGTTCCCTATTTGAAGCTGTAGGAAGTCTACTGTACTTAGCACAGACTTCCAGACCAAACATTGCATTTGCTTCAAATGCAGTAAGCAAGTTTTGCAGTGATCCGAGAGAAAAGCACTGGATGACAGTCAAGAGAATATTCAGATATTTAAATGAAACTGCTGATTATAAGTTAAAATATTCTAAAACTGGAAATGTAAATTCAGAAGGATACAGTGATACAGACTGGGGAAATGAGCTGGATATCAGACATTCCATCGATGGAAGTTGTTTTAGACTAATGGGAGGATTGATATCATGTAAGAGACAATGAACTGTTGCTTTGAGTACTGTGGAAGCTGAATATATGGCCTTGTCCTCCACTATCCAAGAATTTCTTTGGATTCGTAGACTGATGAGTGAAATAGAATCTCCTCCAACATTAAAGCCAACTGTGGTATTTTGTGACAAAATGGGAGTTATTAAACTTGCAAAAAATAATGCCACCAATGTAAGCTCCAAACATATTGACATAAGGCATCACTTTATAAGACATCATGTGGAACAGGCGAATATAGTTTCTATGCACAGAAGAAATGTTATCTGATCTCCTAACCGAGCTTCTCAGTAAGGACAAATTTCAGAAGCTGGTGAAACATTACGGTGTAACGTGGGAGTATAGCGTTGAGTATCTGAAAAATATTTGTTCAAGGGGAAGTGTTGGGGATATGTGAACAAACATTTTCCAGCGTGCACTGTGGCGCACAAGATATGCTGTGCAGAGTGCATTAGACTCTGTGGAATATACATGTTCCGAGTTTGTTGATGAGCAACGTAATATATTTGAGAAGCCAAATGTATTAATATGTGTTGTGCGAATAAAGCAAAAGTTTATTTCGTCCCTTAAATAGTTGTTTCTTGTCATTTAGCTGCGTTAATCTGCATAAATTACAACAATTTCCCGCTACATTTAGTGTTCTCTTAAGCGCAGTAAAGGAACCACACGTAAATCACGAAAACCACCCCATGCCGTAACACCATCTCCTCCTCCATACTTCACTTACGGGAGGTTACACTCACCACTGTTCAGTGACATTACTACACTACCTGAAGCTTCGCCTAGAATCGACAACGAAAATATACGGCTTCTGAAGATTGGTTGACCAGAGCACCCCATTCTTGTTAACTCTGCACACGCAGTAATTGTGCTTGTCTGCCGTTAGTACTTTGGAACTCACAAGTGGATCCAGCAGATGATTTCATGTAATTCCTTACAACCATCCTCAACGGTCGACAGACCCTATCTCTCAGTACATGAGCTCTGCCTAGTTTAGGGTTGGCTGTGGTTGTTCTTCATGTTTCCACTTCACATCAAAAACAGCTGACTGGGGCAGCTCTAGAAGGGAGGAAGTGTGCCACATGGATTTGTTACTCAGATAACATCCAATAACTAGAAACATTTGCGCCGTGTATGAGGATAATGCCTTAAGGAGGACAGTTTTGACATTAGCGACTCTTCACATTCGGGAAGACCTTCGGGATTTAATGGAGTTTGTTTAACGCATTGATTAACGTTGATTATACGTCAGTGTACTCGAGAACTTGCAAATGATGTGATGAACTGTCATCATTCCACATTTTGTGACATTTGCATGCAACGGAGAAGGTTCCAAAAAGAGAGTGTATGGGTACTGCATGCTCTAAACCAAAATCACAAAAGTCAGCTTGTGGCAATATTTGCATGTCTGCTTGCTCCTCAGCAATTGTGTCGTGAACAACACTGACGATTCCTATCCTGTATCGTTACCGGTGACGAGAAGTAGTATCTTTATGCTAACATAAGGAAGAGAAAGGAATGGTTGAGCCCAAACAAAGCAGCAACGCAAACAAAGACCTGCGCGCATCTACAAAAGACAATGTTATGCATCTGGTGAAACCGTGACGGTGTGGTGTGACACGAATTGCTTTCCCGAGGTGTAACAGTCATTGCTGACGTTTGTTGTTAACAACCGGGACGTCTTGCAGTCGCAGTCCAAAAACATCGACCAGGAAGACTGAGTGAAGTGATGTTACTCCACAATAACGCCTGTCGGCATTCTGCCAGACTGACTAAAAATACTGTATAGTCATTCCACAGTCATTCCACGCCCGCCTTATTCGCCTGATATTGCGCTCTCGGATCGTAATCTTTTTCGCTCTCTATCGAACAACCTTCAATGATACTTGTTTTGTAAATAAAACTGCCTTTTCCTGCTGCTAGTTGCTTTATTTACCCCATACGCGTTTCGCCTTCTCCTGTTCTAAGGCATCATCAGTGGGATCTATAACGATACAGTCATGTTAGTTTTAGATTATTAAACAGTAAGAAATGGTCCCGAGTTCGAGTCTCGGTCCGGCACACAGTTTTAATCTGTCAGGAAGTTTCATATCAGCGCACACTCCGCTGCAGAATGAAAAACCTCATTTACTCCACATCTGCAGAACACCCGAGAGAAAATAACCACAAACCAACCACTAGAGAAGAGGACATGAAAATAATTATAACGATACAGTCATGTTAGTTTTAGATTGTTAAACAGTAAGAAATGGTCCCGAGTTCGAGTCTCGGTCCGGCACACAGTTTTAATCTGTCAGGAGGTTTCATATCAGCGCACACTCCGCTGCAGAATGAAAAACCTCATTTACTCCACATCTGCAAAACACCAGAGAGAAAATGACCACAAACCAACCACTAGAGAAGATGACATGAAAATAATTATGATCAACAATAAAAAACACCTCCTAACCATGCAAGAAAATTACCACATACAGAAAACCAAAGCAGAGGGGAAAATCCTGTTGAATGACTAAGTACACACGCCAAGCAATTCATTATTTACACTAATACATAAAATAATAGAATAACGTTCCCAAAAAGTATTAATATAATAATACTGTCCAATATAATAATGATAGAACGCAACAACTTTACACTCACTCATCCGTGAACCCCTCCACAGAATATTGAAACGAAAAGTCAAATCAGCTGTCACGAAAGTTTTCAACCACTCGCTAACAGCTGGTAACACCCTCCGATCCACACCCTCCCCCCCCCCCCCTCCCAAAAAAAATGACTCGTTGGCTCTATCCCCCCCCCCTCTCTCACTCATACATCATAAATAGAAGTTAGTCTCGAACATATACTTCGTTAGGTTGGCAACAAATAGGTAAACATACTAAAGAAGATGAAACACGTAATGGAGTTGCAATATTTACGTTGTGAAAAACAGTGTACGACGAAATAGTTGTATCGAGTGACAAAAGAACAATAGTCCAACACAAAAAAGAGTGAGAAACACGGTGAATAGTGCGTGGATGTCGAGAACACAGAGATGTGATTATATGGCAGTGATAAAAGTGGTAGTACGACCTCCAGACCAGATGCGAGGAAACGCAGATCAGCAAATCGTAAGTAATTACTTTTTTTACAAAAAAAATCGCGAAGTGAACTGTTCAATAATCTAAAACTAACAAAACTGTATCGTTATAGATCCCACAGATGATGCCTTAGAACAAGAGAAGGCGAAACGCGTATGGGATATATAAAGTAACTAGTAGCAGGAAAAGGCAGTTTTATTTACAAACAGACTTGTTAACCTACAAGGAACTTCCTTTCCGCATAAAAATGCGCTTCGCCGCAAAACCTACTGTCACGGGATCGAAAAGTTGCCCGAGCGTTGGCAGACTGCTGTAAATAGTCTCAGGACTCTGTTTTGTGTAATTCTTGAGATTATTAAACGTATGGAAAAACGTAATGAACTTATGCAACAGCCCAATAATACATTATGTGTAGCAAATAAATGTCGATGTTTTGAAAATGTTTGTACGTCGCCTTCTGTCTGACCTAAGGTCTTCTAACAGTTTTGATGAAGTTCACCACGTTTTCCTGTGTATTCGCCTTCCGTGACATGCAATTTACTTGGATACAGCAGAATGCCTACTCTGACAGTCTGGAGACAGCAGCGGACGGCTAGAACTGTGGGTTCTATGATTGCTCCGTAAGGTGGCATACGGGAACAGTAATTCAATACATTAATGAATGAAAAATTTACTTAACGTTGACACACTTCTTTGCCACAGGAGTCCTGGATTACTTACAACTATCATGGACTAGCAATGCAACACTTGATATGCTAATGAACAAGCACAGAGCAATCAGCTGATTGCGATATGACACTGTTATCGGAGCTTGCAAGATTCGCTCACATAGCGGTGAAGACTTGACAGCCAGAGATAATTTCACTGCAAATTATAACTATCGCTAAACAAAGCAACCGGTGAAAGCACGCAGAGAAATAATACTTACACCTAAGTTCCTTCGGTTTGTAGATCTGTTTTCCGTTGCTTGAAATACGGAAGCAGGATATGATGGTAGCACAGAGTTGCAGAAATAATGCATATGTTGAAGCATGCACATCTCTGAGATCTTGTAACTAGACATGTGGAAACGAAATTTGATGCATATGTTGACATGACACGACTAACCACTTTTGTGCCTGGCAGAACACGCCTGGAGCTATTGGGAACTTGCTGAATAGGCCTTTCACATGAGACAAGAAATTCCTCGAATACACAAGTGGAAATTCTTTCTCCCCTCCACCACCTGCTTATTCAGGAGGAAGGGTAGAAACTACTTGGAACCATTCAGAAGTATTTGGAATTATTCAGATGAGTCAGCCAGGAGGTGTGTGTTGTGACCAGACGAAACCACTTTCGTCCGGCTAGAACTGTGGGTTCTATGATTGCTCCGTAAGGTGGCATATGGGAACTGTAATTCAATACATTAATGAATGAAAAATTTACTTAACGTTGACACACTTCTTTGCCACAGGAGTCCTGGATTACTTACAACTATCATGGACTAGGAATGCATCACTTGATATGCTAATGAACAAGCTCTTCTCTCGACGTACTTTGTTCAACCTTTACTAAAGTACAAGTTCATCAGAACTTATAACAACTCTTTGATCCTACACTATGAATCCTACACTATGATGTTGACTCCTCCATGTGAAGTCACAAACTGGAGCAGAGCTCTAGCATCCTCGACACTATATTGACCTTAGCACGTGGGCGCCACTATACCGAGAAGGAGGGTGTGTCTACAGGCGTGTCTCCCAGTGGTTGTTATGGATCGCAGCGAGCCGTCGCTAATATCTGCTGTGGCACCGAGGTCTCTGGACGTTGCCGCAGTGAGCTATAAAAGCAGAGCTTCCGCTCAAGGGAAGATGATCTTGTCGTGTCTTCGTAGCCGTCATTGTTGTTCAGTGCCTTTTCTTTCGAAGATATGAGTGCAACCAAAATATGTAAGTCTGACACATATATATTTTACTAACGTTCTACATATTTCACTGCTGATTACTTGCTGTAACTCATGCACGCCTTTTTCATTCCATATTGCAGTTTCTACAAGAAGCTGAAGAGAGACCAGTGACAGTTGTCTCCCGGTAAAATACAGCTGATCGTGACAACACTGAACCTGAATGGCTACTCGCTGAAAAAAAAAAAAGAAAAGTTAGTCTTGCATCTTTCACCTACTTATTCTTCTTCTTGAAACATTCCTCCTCATGCATGTCGTTCAGTCTACCATTCGGGCATTTGTTATACAAATTTCTGAGCTGCATTCCTTCCGACAGTTTCCAGTCTATTCAGACTTTGCGATATCTACGAATGCCACTACAGTGTCATTCCTAAATTCATCTATTTGCTATAACTCAGACATCTTTTTCTGGTTAAATATTGCACAATCTGCAAGCAACAAGTGTTATCTATCACTCAAATGAAATAGCAATTGAAGGACTCCGGTGTCTAGTACACAATCGAAGAAGAAGATCGATGAAGACCACTGACAGAGGAGACTCTCGGTAGGCAGAACTTTGTGGATATCATCGTCATCGACTTCGAGACTCACCTTCTAACATTCTGCGTGGTGTCTGTTTGTTCTAAGTCGTGTCTCCCTACCACTTTCGCGCAACGACGCTCTGAGCGTGTTTTTTAGGGAATTGACTAGTTTGAACCTGGGACCTGCTGCTGGTAAGGAGACGCCAGACCAGACATGACATGTATAGTTCAGAAGAGTTCAGTGACACTAGCGATGATATAATAAAATACTTAATGATTTCAGTGTCAACTCCACTGCACTCCCTGTAAAAGAATCTTAATACTAACTAAATTTAGTGGAAGGGGTTCAGGGCTTTCCTATTTTTAGTTAGCTGGTAAAATAACGTCGAAAAAGCAGTTAAGTTTACCAATGGAATTTTTATTCTACTCTCAAAACATTGTTTATAAATTGCACTATTGATAAAAGGAAATGTTTTAATACAGGATGATAAAAACCAACTGCGTTCAACAAAAATGTGAACGAATATTCCCTGAATGGGTTTCCAAATTCTATAATGGATCGAAGGATGACCTATGCCAGATCACATCTATAATCTAGGTGTAAATTAAGTTTCATAAAAGAGAAAACTATCAAAATGGTCTACAGTGACCCTCAATTATCTTTAATTACTTATTTAACTTGTCGTAAATTCAGTGGCTGATATGGCTTCTCAATAATTATATAACAGAAACATCATCACGTTTCAGATTTTAACTTCAAGTAGCAAATGTGAATACCATGAAGTTTAATTGACGATCGACACTAGTATTATGCAAATAGGGATGTAACAGATGAGACTTCTGCAGTTCTGAGTGAAGCCTTGTGCGCTCTTATGCGCCATTGCATGCGTTCATTGCTTTGTCAGTGGTTAGGCAGCATCAGGGGCGACAGGCGGCGCAGCTCCACACACCTCGCCGTCTCGGTAGCAACTCTCTAACTTCTCTTTACTACAATTTACTGAAGTTGGTTTAAGAAAAAGGTATCTGGCTGTGTTTTCAACTGACCAAGCAGGGTCTCAATGTTAACCTTAAGCTCCGCCTACAAAAATTCTGTCTATCCAATGAGAAACGTTATACTTTTCATGGTGGGGCAATGTTTTTTTATGTTTGTAACGTAACAGAGATGCGTATAGTCTCAGGCTAAAACTTTCAGCTGGTGTGGCCCTTTTAGTGTTATCGTAAGATCTATACTGTTCTTCTGGAGGGCTCTATCTTTTAACATGGGCTGGGGGCTGCTCTTGGCGATCGGCCAGCGATGTGGGTGTCCATCCCTTATCGTAGGACCTTCTACCCTACACGGCTCTGCTCTCAGCTTCTGTTCTCGTTTCTCCCCTCGGAACTGCGTCTGTTTCATAGTGGGAAGGTATGCATGCATTTAGGCGTTCTTGTGTTAGTCTGTGGTATTCCATTTGCTCCTCATTGATCGTATTACTTTGGTTAATTTAATGTCACGATTTATTCGGAGCCATGTGACATACTGCCGGATTTGCTATCATGTCAGGGTTTTCATGGAAGGTGTTGGGTTTGCCTGACACCTTACAACCTACTTGTATTATTGTATTAGCCTCAGGTTCACAGTAATAGGTGAGATGGCATGAAAACGCATTCAGTTAGTTGCAAAAAATGATTTGGTATGGATTGCTGCTGAGCCTGCATTTAGAAGTCGAATATATACAGGTGTGGTAGATTCCCAGGCTGGATCTAAGGATCCTGAGCATTTATTGGATATCTGTTTCTACGTTTTTGAGAGCAGTGTTTCTCTAATCAACCAACCTCTTAAAATCAATTTTTTATTGGTCTACAAGTTAATCCTGCCCCAATCAGGTGAAGAAAAAATATATCACGATACAAAGAATGTAAGTTTAATGCAATCCGAAACTAGTAACGATTGGTACACAACTAGTGTCATTGTCAAGCTGTTAAACGAACTTTAGACTTTTCACATGAGTGTTATGAGCTCGGCAGTAAGGAAAATGGTTCGACTGCATGTTAATGTAACTGAAAATAAACGGTTTTATGCAAGACTGTACATGAAACTGACCATAGTGATAACAGATAAACAGACAGCAGTAAACGTTTATTCATATGACAATGTCTATTTTAAGGATCAGTTTTAACATGTTTTTATCCTGTAAATCAGAATGCACAGTGTGTGTCTAACTATTTCCACGTGGAAGTAAACTAGCTTTTACCGATAGACCGTTTCTTACTTGGCTGAAAAACAGAATGACTGCGTCTCTGTAAATGTCTGTGGCATCCAATATTCAGATTACGAGCGGATGGTCGTAGATGATGAGAGAGCTGAAAAAAATGTCGAGTTGTACCGCTATACGAGTATATCAGAAACCACCATTACAAGAGACATGTAAATCTATTAATGTTGCTGGTTGGTTAAGGTAAAGACAGGACAGACGCCACAAATTTTTTCATATTCATATTTATCAATATATAAACACTTTAATCGCAATAAAATTAGGTGAGAATGATGGTTTCAACATTGTATTTTATTCTAGATACCATCGCATTACAAAATACAGTCGAGCTTCTTTCTACATTTGAAAAATCAAAATCACAGTGCTGATACGATCGAAAATGCACTACAGATTCTGCACTTCGTAAAATATCTGGCTGTTGGAGCCATCGCTGTAGTCCGAAATATTACATCTCAGTCAAGTGAGATTATAATAGCAGAAGTATGACATCACAAGGTGGGATGAGGCAGTCACGACTGATGCTGTTACTTGGATACAGCAGTCGTTGGGAATCGCGCCAACAGCGGCTACTTGCGTTCTGATTGGCTGTTGTAATGAAATATGGAAGGGATTGTACTATTGCCTGCTCATCAAATCTCCTATTGCAAATTATTAATAATAACTAAAGTATTATTCAACTCTTGTCCAAAATTGTATGGGAGACCTTCTTAATATTGTACTATCATAACACAAACATCAAAAAAAGTTTTTCATCACCTCGGTTCCGAGAGTTCCGGAATCTGTACACATAATTCGAATAGAGATTAACATAAACATCATTACCGCCCTTTTTATTGCTCATGAAAACCACACATTGCATGTTGCACTCCCATATAGCGAGATCTTCCGAGGTGGTGGTCCAGACTGCTGGACACACCGGTACCTCTAATACCTAGCAGCACGTCCTCTTGCATTGATATATGCCTGTATTCGTCGTGGCATACTATTCACAAGTTCATCAAGGCACTGTTGGTTCAGATTGTCCCACTGCTCAACGGCGATTCGGCGTTCATCCCTCAGAGTAGTTGGTGGATGATGACGTCCATAAACAGCCCTTTTCAATCTATCCCAGGCATGTTCGATAGGGTTCATGTCTGGAGAACATGCTGGTCAGTCTAATCGAGCGGTGTCGTTATCCTGAAGGAAGTGTCGTCGTAACTGCCGTCTGCTTCACGTCTGCTGTGCAGCGAGCTACCTTAATTTAAGTATTAACTGTATTTTTCTTACTTGTCACTTCTTCTTCCGTGTGTTTTTGCTTTTAGGAAGCTTTAATTGTCGAGTGCTAGTAACAGTGTTCCATAGATTTCGTGTTTGTTTTGAATTCAGTCAGAGAGAGCCCTTTAAGTCAGCCACAGTGCCAGTAGTGCTAGTGTTTGTTTTCAACACAGTCCAGAGACAGGGAGTGCTATTTTCATTGTTTTCTACAAAAAGTGGCTAGAATCACAGTTTAGTCAACAATCAGCCGCCTTTAGTGAATTAGCAGTCTAGTTAAAAGTTGATTAACTCTCTACAGTAAATTGATTCCTTAGGATGGATAGGATGTGTGACTGCTGTGTACGGGCGCAGGAGGAGCTGGCCACTGTTCGCGAACAGCTGAGCGTGTTGATGGCCACGGTCAGCCGTCTTCAGGCTGCTGCCTCGGAGTGTAGCGGCAGTGGGGAGTCTGGTGCGTCGCATGGTACACCCCAGGTGTTATATGCTTCACCCACTGTCCCTGCTGTCGAGACATCTTCGCGGGTACCAGGCGCGGTTGGGTCACCCTCTCCCCAAAGGGAGTGGCGGGTTCAGCGGCGTTCGCGGCGCACGAGGCGGAGGGTAAATGTGGAGGCTGGCCGTGTGGCATCGCCCGCTCTGCCTGTGAGTGGACATGTGGCTGCTCCTTCAGCAAGGTCCGAGCAGGCACACAGGGGGAGGGGTTCATTAGTTATTGGGAGCTCCAACGTTAGGCGGGTGATGGAGCCCCTTAGGGAAATAGCGGAAAGGTCGGGGAAGAAGGCCAGTGTTCACTCTGTCTGCTTGCTGGGGGGTCTCATCCGAGATGTGGAGGAGGCCCTGTCGGCGGCGATAGAGAGCACTAGGTGCACCCAACTGCAAATTGTTGCTCATGTCGGCACCAATGACTCCTGCCGTCTGGGTTCATAGGTCATCCTCAGTTCGTACAGGCGTTTGGCCGAATTGGTGAAGGCGGAAAGCCTTGCTCGCGGGGTGGAATCAGAGCTAACTATTTGTAGTATCGTTCCCAGAACCGATCGCGGTCCTCTGGTTTGGAGCGGAGTGGAAGGCTTAAACCAGGGGCTCAGACGATTCTATGGAGATCTGGGGTGCAAATTTCTCGACCTCCGCTTTCGAGTGGAGAAAAGTAGGGTCTCCCTGTATAGGTCAGGCGTGCACTACACGCCGGAAGCGGCTACAAGGGTAGCGGAGTACGTGTGGAGTGCACATGAGGGTTTTTTAGGTTAGAGAATTCCCTCCCTAGGCCCGACAAGACGCCTCCTGAGACGTGTCAAGGTAGGAGTAGGCAAAATGCAACAGGGAATAACAATATTAATGTGCTAATAGTAAACTGCAGGAGCGTCTATATAAAGGTCCTAGAACTGCTCTCATTAATAAACGGCCACAACGCCCATATAGTACTAGTGACAGAAAGTTGGCTGAAACCAGACGTAAACAGTAATGAAATCCTAAACTCAGATTGGAATGTATACCGCAGAGACAGGCTGGACAGTGAAGAGGGAGGCGTGTTTATAGCGATAAGAAGTGCAATAGTATCGAAGGAAATTGACGGAGATCCGAAATGTGAAATGATTTGGGTGAAGGTCACGGTTAAAGCAGGCTCAGACATGGTAATTGGATGTCTCTATAGGCACCCTGGCTCAGCAGCTGTTGTGGCTGAGCACCTGAAGGATAATTTGGAAAATATTTCGAGTAGATTTCCCCACCATGTTATAGTTCTGGGTGGAGGTTTTAACTTGCTGGATATAGACTGGGAGACTCAAACATTCATAACGGGTGGCAGGGACAAAGGATCCAGTGAAATTTTTTTAAGTGCTTTATCTGAAAACTACCCTGAGCAGTTAAACAAAAAACCGACTTGTGGCGATAATATAATCTTCTGGTGACAAACAGACCCGAACTATTTGAAACAGTTAACGCAGAACAGGGAATCAGCGATCATAAAGCGGTTACGGCATCGATGATTTCACCCGTAAATAGTAATATTAAAAAAGGTAGGAAGATTTTTCTGTTTAACAAAAGTGACAAAAAGCAGATTACAGAGTACCTGACGGCTCAACACAAAAGTTTTGTCTCAAGTACAGATAGTGTTGAGGATCAGTGGACAAAGCTCAAAACCATCGAACAATATGCGTTAGGTGAGTATGTGCCAAGCAAGATCGTAAGAGATGGAAAAGAGCCACCGTGGTACAACAACCGAGTTAGAAAACTGCTGCGGAAGCAAAGGGAACTTCACAGCAAACATAAACATAGCCAAAGCCTTGCAGACAAACAAAAATTACGCGAAGCGAAATGTTGTGTGAGGAGGGCTATGCGAGAGACGTTCAGTGAATTCGAAAGCAAAGTTCTATGTACTGACTTGGCAGAAAATCCTAAGAAATTTTGGTCTTATGTCAAAGCGGTAGGTGGATCAAAACAAAATGTCCAGACACTCTGTGACCAAAATGGTACTGAAACAGAGGATGACAGACTAAAGGCCGAAATACTAAATGTCTTTTTCCAAAGCTGTTTCATAGAGGAAGACTGCAGTGTAGTTCCTTCTCTAGATTGTCGTACAGATGACAAAATGGTAGATATCGAAATAGACGACAGTGGGATAGAGAAACAATTAAAATCGCTCAAAAGAGGAAAGACTGCTGGACCTGATGGGATACCAGTTCGATTTTACACAGAGTACGCGAAGGAACTTGCCCCCTTCTTGTAGCGGTGTACCGTAAGTCTCTAGAAGAGCGTAGCGTTCCAAAGGATTGGAAAAGGGCACAGGTCATCCCCGCTTTCAAGAAGGGACGTCGAACAGATGTGCAGAACTATAGACCTATATCTCTAATGTCGATCAGTTGGAGAATTTTGGAACACGTAAATTGTTCGACTATAATGACTTTTCTGGAGACTAGAAATCTACTCTGTAGGAATCAGCATGGGTTTCGAAAAAGACGGTCGTGTGAAACCCAGCTCGCGCTATTCGTCCACGAGACTCAGAGGGCCATAGACACGGGTTCACAGGTAGATGCCGTGTTTCTTGACTTCCGCAAGGCGTTCGATACAGTTCCCCACAGTCGTTTAATGAACAAAGTGAGAGCATATGGACTATCAGACCAATTGTGTGATTGGACTGAAGAGTTCCTAAATAACAGAACGGATCATGTCATTCTCAATGGAGAGAAGTCTTCCGAAGTAAGAGTGATTTCAGGTGTGCCGCAGGGGAGTGTCATAGGACCGTTGCTATTCACAATATACATAAATGACCTTGTGGATGACATTGGAAGTTCACTGAGGCTTTTTGCAGATGATGCTGTGGTGTATCGAGAGGTTGTAACAACGGAAAATTGTACTGAAATGCAGGAGGATCTGCAGCGAATTGACGCATGGTGCAGGGAATGGCAATTGAATCTCAATGTAGACAAGTGTAATGTGCTGCGAATACATAGAAAGAAAGATCCCTTATCATTTAGCTACAAAATAGCAGGTCAGCAACTTGAAGCAGTTAATGCCATAAATTATCTGGGAGTACGCGTTAGGAGTGATTTAAAATGGAATGATCATATAAAGTTGATCGTCGGTAAAGCAGATGCCAGACTGAGATTCATTGGAAGAACCCTAAGGAAATGCAATCCGAAAACAAAGGAAGTAGGTTACAGTACGCTTGCTCGCCCACTGCTTGAATACAGCTCAGCAGTGTGGGATCCGTACCAGATAGGGTTGATAGAAGAGATAGAGAAGATCCAACGGAGAGCAGCGCGCTTCGTTACAGGATCATTTAGTAATCGCGAAAGCGTTACGGAGATGGTAGATAAACTCCAGTGGAAGACTCTGCAGGAGAGACACTCAGTAGCTCGATACGGGCTTTTGTTAAAGTATCTCGCGAAGAGACCATGAGGATAAAATCAGAGAGATTAGAGCCCACACAGAAGCATACCGACAATCCTTCTTTCCACGAACAATACGAGACTGGAATAGAGGTACACCGTCAGGTGGCTTGCGGAATATGGATGTAGATGTAGATGTAGATGTAGAAGTCATTCGCAAGACGTGCACGATGAGAGCGCGAATTGTCGTCCATAAAGATGAAAGCCTCGCCAACATGCTGCCGATATGGTTGCACTATCGGTTAGAGGATGGCATTCACGTATAGTGCGGCCGTCACGGCGCCTTCTATGACCACCAACGGCGTAGGTCGGCCTCACATAATGCCACCCCAAAACAGCAGGGAACCGCCTCCTTGCTGCACTCCCTGGACAGTGTGTCTAAGGTGTTCAGCCTGACCGTGTTGCCTCCAAACGCGTCTCCGACGATTGTCTGCTTGAAGACGTATGCAACACGCATAGGCAAAGAGAACGTGATGCCAAGTGGCCCATTCGGCATGTTGTTGGGACCATCTGTACCGCGCTGCATGGTGTCGTGGTTGCAAAGATGGACGCCGGGAGTGAAATTGCGTATCATGCAGCATATTGTGCACAGTTTGTAGCATAACACGACGTCCTGTGGCTGCACGAAAAGCTTCGTTCTGTCAGGGTGCCTCCGAGCCATAATCCGCAGGTAGCGGTCATCCACTGCAGTAGTAGCCCTTGGGTAGCCTAAGCGAGGCTTGTCATCGACAGTTCCTGTCTCTCTGTATCTCCTCCATGTCCGAATAACATCGCTTTGGTTCACCCCGAAACGTCTGGACACTTGCCTTGTTGAAAGTCATGCCTGGCACAAAGTAACAATGAGGACGCGATCTAGCCGCTGTATGGACCGTCTAGCCATGGTTGAACTACAGACAACACGAGCCGTATAGCTCTTCCCTGGTGGAATGACTGGAACTGATTGGCTTGTCGGACCTCCTCTGTCTAGTAAGCGCTGTGCATGCATGGTTGTTTAAGAACAGTCAAAGGGACTGTGTCTGTGATACAATATCCACAGTCAACGTCTATCTCCAGGAGTTCTTGGAACCAGAGTGATGCAGAACTTTTTTTTGATGTGTGTATAATTAAGACATAATTTTGTTGTCAACTTTAAGTAAACAGTTGAAGTACTATGGTGACCGAAATCACTTCGTGAGTCATTTGGTACGTTACGAATAACTGTCCAATGAAATGGTTCGTGCCAAAAGAGGGAATGCTAATTCTGATGGCCTGGCATTATGAAGTGCGCATTTAAGATCTGAAATATGCGAGCAGTAAAGTAAAGTGTATATTGTGTTATGATATTTTAATAATACCTGCCACTCAGTAAGTGGTAAGGAATAGTATTTTCACTAATGAGAATGACTGAAGATTTTACAAACGAGTTTCATAGGTGTATGCCTGATTACGCAACACTGTTATACAGTTTGCTATTTTATATAAAGGAATGTTTATAACAAAACATTCTTGCAATCCAATGAACTACAGACCTTATTATTTCGGTGAGGTAATACCCATAGCTTGTTGTGTTGTAGTTTCTTAAACACCTCACATCATACGCAATGGACTCAAGATCTACGTGCTATCTCTCTGCTGGGACGACGACATCCAGTTTGGTGGAAATATTAGAAATTCGTGTCTTCTTCTGATGTGGCAGGATAGAACTAAGTCCCTTCATCCATTGAAGACGTCATATTGGTGGAAATATTAGAAATTCGTGTCTTCTTCGGATGTGACAGGATAGAACTAAGTCCCTTACATATATAGCTACTCCAGTACATATTGAGACAGTTATGTGCCATCTGTGATAACACAACTGATCGTTTAACGATCTGCCAGTTACTAGCTGCACATATACAAATTGCTGAAGCAATACGTTCATTTCAGTTACACCGTACATTGTATCGGAGATAGAATGAGGTGAGCTCCAATTTTTTTGTTATTACACTATAGCTACCACAAATGCACCTCCCATTCTCTGTCACGACTCCAGTACACCATATTATTCCCCACTTGGTTTCAAAACTCTGTTTTTCAACATAATCTCCGACAGCCTTACGCCACTTTACTGGGAGGGCCCGCACTGGATCATTCTGCTGGTCCAACCAGGAGCCGGCGTTGTGCTGCATCAATAAACTCTATGGCGTGAGGTCGGTCGCTTGACGGCGCGTTCGGTGCTGTCCTGCCCGTTGCCGGCGCGCCGTAAGGCACGGAGGTTCGCACTAGGGCGTATCGCTTCTAGTCGGGCGTGCCGCGGCAGTCCTCACAAGGGGAAGTGATGTGTCTCTTATAGCCTCTCCTTCCCAAGTGGCTCTTTCCGCCTTCCCGTGATGTCAGACGTTAAGCTCAGCATTCTGCCTTGCGACAAAAGGGAGATCTGCGACCCAGCCCGATGCGAAAGCGAAGGGTGCGTGGCACAGGGGGAGCTGTGTCGAGGGACCGGACATCAGTCCTTTCTGTTCACAGGGCAGAGACCAGCAGGTGCTCTGCATGCCAGCGACTTCGTTTGTCGGCGTGGGATCGTGGCGCAAGTCAGCAAGGGTGCTTTGCCGCGCCCCTGGGTAACCGGGGCGTGTTCTGCCAGACCCAGGAGGTGGTGACACCGCCTGGGCCATTTAGATGGGTCCAGACCGCTGAACGACTGGGTGACCGGCCTACCACCTGAGTAGGAGTGGGTCCTTGGCCGAGAGGTGGAAGCTCGGGCTAGTAAGCGGCGAAGGGCGAGAGGTGCATCCGCCTCTCCGGAGTGCGGGGTGCAGTTGCCGAAGAGCGTCGGGTGAAATCGACGATGACGGAGCCACCGATGGGGACCAGTGCGCTGGCAACGGCGCGGCGAACCCTGCAGTTCGACAGTTGGCCTTGGGGTGAGGCCGGTGGGTGAGCTGTCTTCTTGTCCCCCCCTCCCTCCCTCCCCCCTCCCCATGCCAGAGAAGCCAGTCTGGGGTAAGAGACGGGCTCCCACCTTTTATCACTCGCTCACTAAAGATGGCTACAACGGAAACGAGTGATTCGAGTGCGCTCAAGCGTGCATCCACGATGCTTGATCCCTCTCCTCAGGACGAGTTGGGACAGGCAGAAGATGAAACCGCAACTCAGAGGCATGCACGAGTTATGCTGCTCCTGGAGCAGAACATAAAAAACGGAAAAATCAGCCATTTAAAAACGAGCTGGCTGCATGGGCCATTGCCCATGCCAAACTCGATGGCCGCGTAGAGGAGCTAGAAAAAGAAAATGATAGATAGAAAAGACAACCAAGCAAGACCTGGGCGGTAGTGGTCGCGCAAGCGCCACCCAAATCACAAACTAGAAAAGAAATGATCGCCAAGGTGATCAAGCGGTCAGACACAGCGGTCTTTCTCAGAACTTTACCTGGCCAAGATACAAGTGTAAAAAAGATACAGGAAACGTTGACCACAACCATTGACCCGGTAAAGGACAAAATTAAAATAAATAAAGTCAAACCAGGCAGGAACTCAGTGATCGTTGAGGTTGCCACCGAGGAAGACAAAGAAAAACTTCTAATCAACCCTAAGTTGAACTCGGTGGTCGAGTGCGAACCACTGACAAAAAGAAACCCATTGAACATTCTATATAACGTTCCTACAACACTGACAGATGAAGAACTGTATGAAACCATTAAAGAACAGAACTTTGACCAAATGAATAATGATGAATTTAAAGACTCTTTCAAGCTCAAGATTCAAAACGGGGTCTCGGGATCGGGATGTTGTACACCACGTTGCTGCACCCACGTGGAAGAAAATAATAACAATGGGCAGACTATATGTTGGGTTCCATGCCATAAATGTCAGGGACTATCTCGTGGTACCTCGTTGCCACAACTGCGGAGACATTGACCTCATTCTGAGGCACTGCATCAGCGGGTCGGCGTGCTCCAGGTGCGGCGAAGATGGTCACACCCAGAAAGACTGTAAAGCTGCAAGTGTCTGCAAGTGTCTGCACATCTTGCAAGAGGCGCGGAAAGAAATCTTGTGGAGCCACACCGTATGCTGGAACAGAGATTGATTTTCAGAATCGATTATGGCTGAGTATGTCAAACAGAACAAGATACCAAAGCGGAAATGTCCGAGCAAGAGGAGGAAGGATGCCATCAGGGCAAATAGGTTCAAAGAATTCTTAAAGTCTCTTTCGAGAGACTCGAAAATTGAGACAGTTGATAAAGGTGTCCAAACTGACCTCCCAAAGGTGGACAAAAGTATTCAGACAGAGCCCTCGTGGTCACAACTCCCTCCTCCCTCAGCCGGGGAACGAAGCCGATTAAACACCAGCAACGGCAAGGGCATCCTGTGTTTGAGGAGACCCTAAAAGACGAAATTAACCATAAAGAACAAAAGCCCGCACAAATGGTTCAAATGGCTCTGAGCACTATGGGGCTCAACTGCTGAGGTTATTAGTCCCCTAGAACTTAGAACTAGTTAAACCTAACTAACCTAAGGACATCACAAACATCCATGCCCGAGGCAGGATTCGAACCTGCGACCGTAGCGGTCTTGCGGTTCCAGACTGCAGCGCCTTTAACCGCACGGCCACTTCGGCCGGCCAGCCCGCACAAGAAAGCATAGTAACGAGCTCTCAAGATACCCATGTAGTAAGGCTACCGCCAGTAGACCCGATTCGGGTATATCCAAACATCGAATACACAATGCAACTGCCGAGACTGGAGCAGCCGGCTACCCTGACCACTGCCTTACGACATGTGGTTCGTGTGGGACACGAAAACGGAAGAAAAGTCACCTTCTCGGTAATGGAGGCTGTAGACCAGGATACAGCTAAAGTCAGTAAATCTCCCCACCGACTTCGGAGCCCTGCGAGAATTACTAAAGAAAGTTTTTGAGAAACGAGGACAGAAATTCGACCTCAATGACATCTATGAACAATCTGTGTTGGCAAACGGACGCATTTGACTGGAGCAAGACATGGCCAAACGACAAAATACACAGTTACTTTCCTTAAACGACCAAAATTACCATCGGCCAACTTAAGACACATAACTGTCGACTTGTGATGCAGGAGCTGTGCAAGGAGGTGGAGGAGAGGAGGCTGGATGTGGTCTGTCTACAGGAGCCGTACTCCCAAGCTGGAAAAATAGCATTTGTAGCCGCGGCCTGGCAGGTAATCAGCCGAGGGGAGAACCCGAAAGCGGCGTTAATAATTACAAATAAAGCCCTGAGAGCAACAATACTATCGCAATAAACGAATAGTCACTGCAATATCGTGGTGCTGCTATCTCCTGTCGGAGCAATAGTATTGATTAACATGTACTTCCAGTACGGCGACAATATTGAAACCCATCTCGACCGTCTGACCACAGTAACCACGGCATTGCAAGGACGGAAAATGATGATTACTGCAGATATTAATGCTAAATCCCCCCTGTAGTTCAGCGGCACAAGGGACACAAACTGGGAGAAAGTAGAAGACTTTATCATGGCCTCGCAACTACTGGTGGCAAACAAGCCTGGCAACCCTCCTACCTATGCTGCGGGAGGAGTACCAGGCACATACGTTGATGTAACTCTAGCTACACCTAATGCAGTTAATACCATAAAACAATGGAAGGTGGAAGAAAATGCCACCACTAGCGACCACAATCTTATAACATTCACCATAGGAGGCAGAGTGTCCCGCTGGGCCATGGGGTGGGAAACGCAATTCAACTACAAAAGGGCTGATTGGGAACGCTAGCGAGGGAGTGCGACATTCCTGGCTTGCCAGGAGGTCATCCACACCTGGACATAGACATAAATGACAGAACAGAGGAACTGGTGAGCGCAATAACCAGAGTAGTGAAAGCTGCTGTACCAACTAGGAGGAAGGCCATGGCAGCCTCTCCATCACCATGGTCGCCTGAACTTGAGGATATGCACCGGTCTGTCAGAAGGTTGAGGAGGCACTGCTAGCGCAGAGTCGTCTGGCCAGAACGGCAAAGATGGCTGCTGCAATATCGGGAGGCTATACTCAGGTTCCAAAAGGAACTACAAGCTGTCAGAACACGAAGCTGGGAGGGCTTCGTTCGGAACCAATTGGCGTTGGACCCCTGGGGCACACCATATAAACTAGTCAGAGAGAAGATCCGCTCTCCTCTGGAATTATCAACAGTCAGGCATGGGGACAGGATGACTGAATCCTGGCAGGATACTGCTGAGGTCCTCCTCCAGTCCCTGCTGCCTGATGATAGCGCGGATGGGGAATCTGAAGAACAGCAACAACTACGACTTGATGACCTCAATGAATATAATAATAACACGGCTGTCTACTCTTTCTCAGAGGAAGAGGTGGCTGCCCACATAAAATCACTTAAGAGGAGTAAAGCTCCAAGGCCAGACGGCATTGTAGCGGAGGTGGTGCAATTCCTAGCTCCCAGCTAACTGCACCACTCATTCACCTGTACAATGAGTGCCTCAGACAACAAAAATTCCCCAAGGTATGGAAGACAGCGAACGTTGTAATTATCCGAAAAGGACTAAATAAAGACCCAACGAACACGAAGTCATACAGACCAATATGCTTGCTGGATATACTTGGGAAGATACTAGAAAAACTACTAGCTGACAGACTGGCCACACACAGAGTACTGTGTGGGATGAGCAGCAGGCAGTTCGGCTTCAGGCCTGGGCGATCGGCATCTGATGCAATCGCCCTGGCGGCTGAGGTCTGTGGCTCTACCGCCACAAATACGTAGTGGGCATCATGGTGGACATCAGTGGCGCCTTCGACAACCTGTGGTGGCCTTCGCACTTCTCCTACTTGAGGCAGAATGAGTGTCCAGGGCCGTTATATGGCTATCTGAGGAGCTATTGCGAGGAGCGGGAGGTCTGGCTATCATCCCCTAGCGGGGGAATTGGAAAATCAATAAGGGATGCCACCAGGGTTCCGTGTTAGGACGCCTGTTCTGGGACATCCACATGGAGCCGCTATTAGATACTTTACAGCAAAGTGAAGAGGTGCTAGAGGTTGGTCGGTGGCCATAGCCGCGAGATAGAAAGTGCCCTGAACAAACTGCAACTATGGTGCCAAAACACTAAAATGAAAGTATCACCAAATAAGTCTACTTACCTATTAATAAAAGGACGATTAATCAGAAACCCTACTGTACGAATCGAGCGCTCACCGGTTCTTCGGTGACGTGAAACGCAGTACCTAGGAATCATCACTGACGAAAGGTGGAACTTCGGGAAACACATTGACACCGTAACCCAGAAAGCCCATCAAACACTGAACAATCTCATCTCCATCGGACACAAAGGATTTCATCTCCCCCCACATCTCAAAAAATTATACCACAATAGTATCTTAACATCAATAGTGGGTTACGGCTCGGGAGTCTGGGCACACAGACTCACGAGGGTTGTGCCCGCCATGACAGTGAGAAGGGTTCAGAGGAATATGATACTCAGATCTGTGGGGGGCCTATAGAACATCTCCAGGGGGAGCCCTATTAGTCATAATGGGGCTCTGCCCCCTGGACATCAAAATCAGAGAGCAGGCTGCGTGGTTCTGGGTTAAGAAAGGGAACATCACGAAGACAGAAGAGATATTAGGCATTGGGGCTAGGGATAAGGGTGAGATTCGGCAAAGGGGCGAACAATTGTGGCAAGAACTATGGGCGACGGATGAAACAGGGCGAAGAACATTTGAATTTCTTCCAAGCGTTAGGGAACAACTGAAAATAAGATAGTTTGAACCCACTAGAGGACTGATCCATTTTCTCACTGGACATTGGCCATACCTGACATATTTATGTCGGTTCGGGAAAAGGGCCACACCTGTGTGTGAATGTGGTGAATCAGAAGGTACCCCCGATCATGTGATCTACGAGTGCCCCCTTTTCAGTGATGTTGCTTCTACACTACGTGACCAATTACCTGACCATGACACATACCAACTAATAAGACAAGAAGACACTTTTCAAGCTCTCAATAAACTAGCACACGAGGTATCACGAAAAGTGTTAAAGGAATACCTGAGGGACATAAATTAATGTAAAAAATTGAGACATACTAAACACTGAATACGCGCCTTACTCCTATACCGCCTGCGCGTGGACAGGCCGACTTTTCTCGTAGTCTGGAATCCGCCACGTACAGGACTAGGGGGAGTGGGGAACAATATCACCAATACTAGACAAAGCACCGGACTTGACTTAGGTTGGAACTAGTTAGTAGGACTTAGATTAGGAAATTAGTTATTAGGAACCTGCAGCGAATAACATCTTGGCCTGCCCAGTATCAGGGGGACGCCCATCGGGATTAGCTCGATGGGCCAGGCAGTAAAGTAGGTTTATACACTCCTGGAAATTGAAATAAGAACACCGTGAATTCATTGTCCCAGGAAGGGGAAACTTTATTGACACATTCCTGGGGTCAGGTACATCACATGATCACACTGATAGAACCACAGGCACATAGACGCAGGCAACAGAGCATGCACAATGTCGGCACTAGTACAGTGTATATCCACCTTTCGCAGCAATGCAGGCTGCTATTCTCCCATGGAGACGATCGTAGAGATGCTGGATGTAGTCCTGTGGAACGGCTTGCCATGCCATTTCCACCTGGCGCCTCAGTTGGACCAGCGTTCGTGCTGGACGTGCAGACCGCGTGAGACGACGCTTCATCCAGTCCCAAACATGCTCAATGGGGGACAGATCCGGAGATCTTGCTGGCCAGGGTAGTTGACTTACACCTTCTAGAGCACGTTGGGTGGCACGGGATACATGCGGACGTGCATTGTCCTGTTGGAACAGCAAGTTCCCTTGCCGGTCTAGGAATGGTAGAACGATGGGTTCGATGACGGTTTGGATGTACCGTGCACTATTCAGTGTCCCCTCGACGATCACCAGTGGTGTACGGCCAGTGTAGGAGATCGCTCCCCACACCATGATGCCGGGTGTTGGCCCTGTGTGCCTCGGTCGTATGCAGTCCTGATTGTGGCGCTCACCTGCACGGCGCCAAACACGAATACGACCATCATTGGCATCAAGGCAGAAGCGACTCTCATCGCTGAAGACGACACGTCTCCATTCGTCCCTCCATTCACGCCTGTCGCGACACCACTGGAGGTGGGCTGCACGATGTTGGGGTGTGAGCGGAAGACGGCCTAACGGTGTGCGGGACCGTAGCCCAGCTTCATGGAGACGGTTGCGAATGGTCCTCGCCGATACCCCAGGAGCAACAGTGTCCCTAATTTGCTGGGAAGTGGCGGTGCGGTCCCCTACGGCACTGCGTAGGATCCTACGGTCTTGGCGTGCATCCGTGCGTCGCTGCGGTCCGGTCCCAGGTCGACGGGCACGTGCACCTTCCGCCGACCACTGGCGACAACATCGATGTACTGTGGAGACCTCACGCCCCACGTGTTGAGCAATTCGGCGGTACGTCCACCCGGCCTCCCGCATGCCCACTATACGCCCTCGCTCAAAGTCCGTCAACTGCACATACGGTTCACGTTCACGCTGTCGCGGCATGCTACTAGTGTTAAAGACTGCGATGGAGCTCCGTATGCCACGGCAAACTGGCTGACACTGACGGCGGCGGTGCACAAATGCTGCGCAGCTAGCGCCATTCGACGGCCAACACCGCGGCTCCTGGGGTGTCCGCTGTGCCGTGCGTGTGATCATTGCTTGTACAGCCCTCTCGCAGTGTCCGGAGCAAGTATGGTGGGTCTGACACACCGGCGTCAATGTGTTCTTTTTTCCATTTCCAGGAGTGTATATATTTCTGACACAACTGTGACGCTGCTCGCAGTAGAGTTTTTTAGTTAAGAGATTATACACTAAATACTAATAATAATACTTGTAGGCATTTAGCTGCCCATTGTCATTAGTTATAGCTGTAGCTCACAAATAAATTAAACTATAATTAGCTGTATTTGATGTTTTAAACAAATAAGGACCCACTAATCATATAAGGAAGTGGGTTATATTGTATAATTATCATTGTTATTGAAGTAAAGAATTTTTTTTAAAAAAAGAAAGACTCTCTATTATTCATGCATTGCCTCGCGCACAGTGCATCAGTCACTGGGCCAAACAGATGGAAGTCGCAGGGTACGAAATACGGGCTGAATGAGGAAGAACACACCTTTAGCACTCCAGCTGGTGGACGAGAGTGTCACTACTACCAACAGAGATGTCCAGTTGAACAGTGAAGTGTTTGACTGTGATCCATCGATCACCTCGAATGAGAGTGTCAGTACGTTCCAACACTACAAGAGTCACCGCTGTGTGTTGCTGGCCAGCATGTGGGAGTTCAGATAAGTTTGTGCAACCTTGTTCCGATGATGACAAATGCCCCGTCCAACGACTCACAGTGTTTTTGTTCTCAGCCAGGTCTCTGTAGAATACTACAAAGACCTACGAATTTCTGCAGTGCTCTGGTTTTCCGACAAAAGCAACTCAATGGCAGCTCTATGCTTGTAACGCACCTCCGTTACAGACGACATTTGGAGGCTACGCACAGCGCTGCCACCTATCGGAAATTCGAAGAATTATAGGGACTGAAGAGAGAATATTCCAAAATGTTCTGCATTTTTTTTTTTCAGGGGAAAGTGGCCGAGGAAAAAGTTGTTACATTATTTATTGAACACCCCTCGTAAATCCAGCGATATCACATCACAAACCCAATTTAGTGCAACGCCCCTGGTACAAGCCGGTCAGTATCTGGATATGTTGTGTTCTCGCAGGTGTGTCGCACAGCTGCGGGCTGCTGGGCTGGCGCGTGCTGCTGCTGGCGAGCTTATGGTGCGCCGCGCTGCTGGACACTCACTACTCGGCAGCCATCGTGACGTCGCTGCTGCTGCCGCCGCCCAGGACCATCAGGAGCAAGCGAGACCTCGTGCACAGCCCGCTCGCCTTCGGCTGTGAGAACGTCGGCTATGTGCACGGCTACTTCGAGGTAAGCGAACCACTCGTGTTGTAAGGCTTTCGTCATGGCTTATAAATAAGGAAGTGTGGCATAGTTGGCTGGTGTACGGAATGAATCGCCTATAACTTGCATCCCAAACGCTCCCTAAATTGAAAGTGCTGCTTAGATTTTTTTCTATAATCTGTTATGGCTGGACCGACTGGGGGACAGTTGCTACCCATAAACTCAGGCATGTCATTAAATGGTTCAAATGGCTCTGAGCACTTAACTTCTGAGGTCATCAGTCGCCTAGAACTAAGAACTAATTAAACCTAACTAACCTAAGGACATCACACACATCCATGCCCGAGGCAGGATTCGAACCTGCGACCGTAGCGGTGGCTCGGTTCCAGACTGCAGCGCCTAGAACCGCACGGCCACTCCGGCCGGCGCATGTAATTAAATTTGTTGCATAAAGGATCACGTAATGGGAAAAGAAAGGCCCTGATAAATGAGTATGGGTGCCAGCTCCTACAAAATCACTGAGAATTAATAACTAGGGAAGAATATCTACTGAACTGATAATATTAGTCCAGATTAACTATAGTTTTATTTCCTCTTTGTGAGTACACGCAGCAACGGGAGGCACACATTAATGTAATTTACAAATACAAAATCAGAAAAGGAAATACAAGCAGTGAACATCAGGATAATTTAAAAGCATCTTAAATCTGTTTAATAGGCTTGCAATGAATGGATAAGATAAGGTGTTGTGACCATCCAGGCTGGCTGGCATAGCAGCCCTTGTCGTTAATCTGCCAGGCGAATTCGATCCGGGGCCGGTGTGCCAACCCGAGTCCAGGAAGTAGTGCATTAGCACTCTCGGTTACCCTGGCGGGTCTGATAAGTTACAACTGTTCCTGACTATTAAAGCATTACTTGAAGCACAAATTACAAACTTTTCTCTTCCAGTGCATTGTTCCACATTTAAATGAACAAGTCCATTATAAACCTTAACCATCACAGTGGTCTTGTACTATGATGCGGACTCTTTCAGATGAGGTCACAAACTTATGCTGAGCTCTTGCTAGCTCGCCACTACATTAACCTCAGCGTGAGGGGGCTGCAGAGCTGATAGGGATGCATGGTCTTCAGGAGCGCCTGCCGTAAGCCACTGTGGATTGCAGTGAGCCCTCACTGATGCCTGTGGTATTGATTCGTGTCGCCAAATTTGCTGTGACAACTTGATCTCTGTACAGTACCATAGTAAGAGTAATGATCATCTCAATAGATCCTCCCCTCACATACATTTTCAAAGACAATAGTTACACTGAACTCACCACAATTCCTGATGGCCGCCTGGATATCAGAAAAGGTTGAACACGATTCCTAATAGGGTGTGTGATCACCATGGATGGCAATGCATGGATCTGCAACATTCTCCTGTGCTGGCCACAAGGGTGGTAAAGAGTCCGTGTGGAAGGGTGTTCCATTGCTCCACTAGCACCGTGGCAACTGTTGGGAGTGCTGCATGTTGGTATGTTGCAATATCTCTCCCCTGATGGAACCCACACATGCACTATGGGAGTTACGTTGGAGAAGTGGGGAACATTTGCCAAATATTCTGCAATAGCTTCTCTCCATGTTTTGTTTGATGCAATTGGGGATTGTCATCCATAGAAATGAAGCTAACGTTGAATGTATCCCTGAAGGGACGCACATGGGGAAGGAGTACATTGTCACAATAACGTTCACTGCTGAATATACAGTGTTCGAAGACTGAAGGTCAGTATGCCCGCGCAACATTATCCCTCTCCACACCATAACACTTCAACAACGAAAATGGTCATATTCGGCAAAGTTTCTGTGTGCAATACACATTCCCATCTCTCTTGCCTACTGAATGAAAATGTCCCCTGATGGTTGAATGGCTGCAGCTCATCGCATAATATGTCAGTTATCGAGACTTCCCAAACGATGAATACCGTTCGAGCCAGAACGGTCATTTTTGAAACGAGGAAGTCTTTATTCCGACTAATTCGCAATATAGCACTCGCTGCACGTGGCAGAAACGTTACTTTCATCCATTATTAAGCTCTTCTTTCTTCAACTATCAGAAACGCACAAATTTTCCAGTTTCTCGTAGATCACATTCTGAAATAATAACAAAACAACAATGAACTATTTTCAGATTTCTAATTGTATTTTTTTGCACTTTTATGAAGTTAGTAAAAGGTGTTTCAAAAAGGAAAAATTCATACAAATTTATTGAAAGAAGACATAGAGCTGGGTTTAGTGTTACTTTGTAGAGAAACACATCAAGGTTTTTTTTACCTTAATTTAAAGATTTTGTAGGTGGTTTCCGTTGGTTATCCAGCGCACATCCCATCGGAAGTCAATTTCTTCCCAAACTCGCTGTAGCATTACAGGTGTAGCTTGCTCAGTGGCGGCGTAAGTTCTTGCTCTAAGTTCAGGTAGGTACAAACATGATACCCTTGATGAATCCCCACAAAACAAAATTTGAGTGACGTCAGGTCTGGGGAATGTGGGGCCCATGCAATTGGCGCATCATGGCCAATCCATTGATCTGGATAGTGGTCACTGAGAAAATCCTGGACGTCATTCAGGTGGTGGGCTGATGCACCATCTTGCATGAAGTAAACATTTCGATCTTGGTCATCCTCATCAATTGGTGGTATCAAAAATTTTTGTTACATATCGAGGTACACTATTCCGTTGATGGTTCTCTCACGCAAAAAAGGGGCTGTACACTTTGTTCTTGCTCAATGCACAAAAAACGTTCAGTTTAGGGCTATCACGAACATGTTGCAGTGCTTGATGTGGATTTTCACTTCCCCAAATCCTACAGTTTTGTGTGTTAACCTTGCCACTTGTGAAAACTCTACTCGCCGGAAAAGATGATTTTATCCAAGAAATGTTCATCCTCATGTAATCGATTTAACATATCCACACAGAAGTTCTTGTGAGCAATTTTATCAGTGTCTTTTATTGCTTGTACGATCGTCAATCTATACGGTTTCAAAAGCAAACGGTTCCTCAACACATGCAAAACAGTCGTATGCAGTTCGCGAGATGCACACTGGGTCGATTTCAAAGGGCAGTTGACAAAACGTTGTCTCGCTCACCCAGCGACGTCGTTAGATGTGCTTGGACGAGCTGATTATTTCCCATGTCTTACCGAACACCCTGTTTCTACAAAACATTTATGCCACTTATAAGGATCTGTAGCGTACTTGGTACAGAAATTACGCTGAAGTGTTGCCGCCGACCTCGATTCTTCAAGCCGAACACACAGGTGGCATTCTCGGGTCCAGTGAAGGCAGCCATCTTTAACGCAACTGCCGCTAGCGCTCCATACGGTGCGATTCGGCACTAACGAACTGCACGAGACAAAACGTGATGAATTTCCCTAGAAATTAAAACTACAGTCACCTCTGTAGGCACTATGAATTAATTTATATGAATTTTCAAATTTGTAAAGTCCTTTTTGAAACACGCTGTACATTTCAGTTCCGCACAGTCCTCCAGTGGCTTGCCAGCCAACAGTTCTCAGTGCAGCACTTTTTCCACGTAACAAAGCAAAAAGTGTTATAACGCACTAAGACTACAAAAATCAGTGCTCATTAGGATAGTAATTACACAGTTACTCAGTGGAAATCAGCAAAAATATTTTTATTTTTGTTACAGTGGAGAAGTAATCCACAAAATAAACTTTTTAAGTATAATCTGGGTTGATACTTCCTTTTACTACATATCCCACATCTACCCTGTTTACTGCAAAAATAACACAATGAACACCTTTATTTCTGATCTTATATCTTTAGGACTAATTTCTTCCTTTTGTTGCATGTGTTGCTTTCCGTTGGACTTTGCCTTGCAGGTATGAGACTGATACACTTCGCATTCATCTGACCCATCAATCTCTGAGAAACATCCTCCTAAACTCCAGAAGTGGAATCTTTCCACACAGCTCATTGTGCAGTTCATAAGCATTTACAGATACTTTTTGAATGTTCTCGCCAACTGTACGCAGATGTTTCACACATCCCATATTCCAGTTGTATTCCCTTACTATAGAAAGACACAGAATGTTGTTTTTAATGCCATTCTAGTACTTTCTAGGTAGAAATAATACTTCGGTTCCATGGTAGTGGATAACCAGGCATACAATTTTGTTTTCTTTCCACAAAAATACCACAGTTGAAGAGGATGACACCCTATAACCAGTCACCACCTTTAATTTGTTTAGATGGTGAAAAGGATACTTTCCCTGTTTATCCTCATTATGCCGCAAGCCTATGTTTTCTCTACTCTTAGCATTGCACACAGAGCAACGTTAATGAAACAGTTAACAAGTCCAGTCTGCTGTTTTTTTCCTACAATTCTTTGATTAACCTAAAACTACCCTTTTTCCTAACGCATAACTTTCAAAGTCTCTCTAGTGCTTCAGTCCTCCCTTGACAATATGAAAGGCAAGAATGTAGCCTTTCTGGTCTTCAGTACGCCACAACCTGTAACGGCGTTGTACAGGCTTCACTGACTTGTGTTGTTTCACTGGATTTCTCCCTGTACATAAACTTCGACTCATCTGCTTCCTCCACTTTCTCTCAGATTAGGTATCAGGCACGTTTCTGCTTTCACGAGGATTTCATTAAGCTCTTGTTTTTCTCATTTCTATATAGCTCGAACTGTATATTTCGAGCTCCACTGTTGTCTATGAAACCTTCTTCAAAATTGCAAACAAGCTGAAATTTTTTTCAAAAATTGCGTCTGTACCTGAAGCTGCAGCATTATTAGACCACTTGCATCAGTATCATTGTGCTCATCAAACATACTTACGGGACATCATTATCATCCGGCAAATCTTCGAAATGAGCTGCAACTATTTCGCCATCTTTTAGTATTGTTGACACACGACAAGTGGTCCTTCTCTGTGAAACGACATTTACAATAATGGCAATCGTGCTAATACTAAAAGGAACCTGACCTTTAAGCAATTAGATCGACAAAGCCAGTAACATAAACCGAAAAACGTCAACGAAAGCGACAAGCTACGCTTCTTAGATTAGGAACAGTACACCAAAACTGCACACGTGGCTAGATGATAAAAACTGCAGATTTATCAAAATACATGTATGAGTAAAAATAGTATCTTCACTTCCCCATATCTACGCTAGTATACACAAAAATTTCTCGCTATTCTATGACAATAAACAAAGAAAATAAGGTCTCTCAAAAGCAAACCTTCAGCTGTCACCAAAGATTATACAAACATACTTTTTGAATAGCAAAGGAAATCTAGAAGGTGGTCAAGTGTTTCCACTTCGAGATTAACGTGTCCATAATCATACCACCAGCCCATGAAACATGTGTGCAACTTGAATAATCAAAGATTGAATGAGGCGGTACCTAGAAGTACAAGACAGGCAACAGAGGGTTATACCCAAAACAAATAAGACGTCGCAAATGTTAGACCTTTTTCCTTTTACGACTCTATTTTGTAACACTTAAACAACAGTCATAAGATTCCACTATACAAAATACAATACATAACTGCAAGAAAAATACCAGAACTTCAAATAAGGAAATGTTAACCGATAAATACACTCGCAGCAAAAAAATGGTTCAAATGGCTCTGAGCACTATTGGACTTAACATCCGAGGTCATCAGTCCCATAGACTTAGAATACTTAAATCTAACTAACCTAAGGACTTCACACACATCTATGCCCGAGGCAGGATTCGAACTTGCGACGGTAGCGGTCGCGCGGTTCCAGACTGAACGCCTAGAACCACTCGGCCACACTGGCCTGCACACTCGTAACAACCTACGTGTGTTGTGTACCTGTACAGTGTTCACAAGTTTATCTATGTTATTTTGCGCAGAAAGTCAAACTACAATAAGAAATAATTGTACGCTAACCAATACGAGAACAGAAACGCGCCCAAGGTGTGCAGCGCTGTGAACACACAGTCGGATGGCAGGTGGCATCATGTCGCCGGTGGCGGGAAGCCAGTAGTCTTTGGTTGGTGGCTGCTGGGAGGAGAGGGGACTCTAGAACATAGTTCTGATCTTGACGCAGCCAAGAGTTCTTTCATGGAAATGTTTCTGGAAGGTTTTTATTTTACTTTTGAATTAGAAAGTGATGGGAATAACGTTTGAGTCACCATGAGGCCAATAACTTCAACAGACAGCCGAAATGTGATTTAAAAGTTAACGGAAGGAGTGGAATCGAAATCGCGAATTCGTCTCTACATTGTACTACATTTAGCGCCTGACCACTAGCAGATACACGACTGTACCTCGTGCAGAAGCCAATACTTCTCCCGTACACTTCTGCATCCTCAAGTGTTGCCAGATCGTGCAGATGGCCAGACATAGAATTCTAAGGAGCGGCCTTTTTTTTCTCGTCTTTAGTGGTGACCAGCTTGGACTTAGTCTCTGTGGTGGCCAGCCAGCGCCCAGAATTTGTGTCTAAGACTGTACAGCCACCCGTATAATACACATGCCTTGAAGGGTAATTTCATTTTTCCATGTGTGCATCGTGACTATGTGGTAAGAACAGTTGACAGCACAGTAAACTGTCCATCGTATCATTACACACCATGACGACTTCATTCAAACATCCTTCTACTATAATTAGATGTAGACAGGCCTCGTAATGGTCGCCTCCTATCAACAACATTAGTTGATATGTGCTACCTGCTGATTATCGTTTGTATGTATCCCAAGAAGAATGCAACAGAATTATGTGCTGCCCTTTTGGAGGTAAGTGTAAGGACTGTGTCTACCTATACAACACATAACTATCTCTATGTGATCAATTAGATCTCTAGGCTTCATTTACGAACAAGGGAAAAAATTCCTAAACCTCTCTGGGGGCACTGCCTTATCGTGACATGGACCGTGTGGGCAGAGAGGTTTGCGTTACTGCAGAAAGCTGAGGGCTATGCTAGGGTGGCAGAGCTACTGGCAGCATATCCCATGCTGGACAGGTTTCAGTTGATGAACAAGATGAAGTGTGTCACTATGTCTTTCCACGTCCATGTCTCCATAAATCCGCACCAGGAGACCTCCATGAATAATTAACCGCACAGTGGCGTGGGGCGATTCTGGAGTCGACCAAATTTCCGATAACATGGCAAGAAGCGGCAGGAGGAAAGAAAAATCTTTAAGGCGCTCTCGTGTGTAGGAGGAACTGAGTTTCTCCACGTGACTAACCGTTCAGCTTCACCGTCAGATGGAGTGTGTAAAGGAGCTGGAGTGACATGGTGTATGCGATTGTCAGCTCAAATCGTCGAAAATAGGATGACACAAATAGGTTAATTGTCGGAGACAAGCAACTCAGGAAGAACTTGAGCACCCAGTCACCTCGGGGCAGATGAAAATCCCCAACCCCACCGGGAATCGAGACCCCACGCTCGGGAAGCGAGAACGCTACCGCGAGACCACGAGCGGCGGACAAATAGAGGACTACATCCGGAAATGTACTGTACGCCAACAACAACCGTCGCATGTTCCAGAATGGTCTCGTGAAATAATTATGTTAGCGTATCCAAGGTCCAGGTTGGCATGGCCACTAGCAGAAGTTTTCCAGCAGAGCGGACTAAAGCTCCACATAACCATTGCAACGAGAGGTCATTTGCTCAATTTGTTCGTCCATGCCCTGCCAAAGAAAATGACAGTGTGCGAGTTGCTTTGTGCAGACTATGCCCCAGTGACGTTCGCTCAACAAAGACAAAACTTCCTGCTGGAGAGCGTGAGGAATCACAACTCGTGCATCGTTATTCTCTGTACGTAACAGCACGACACCTGATCACATGGATAGCACGTGAGGAAGCAAAGTAGCGACGTGTAACCGGTTGGGGAATTTCTTTCAAACTAGATGGTCACCCATGGCGCACCTACTATAAAACTACCCAAAGTGCTGTGAAAATAAATTTTTGAAGCATTTCAAAATCTTGAGTGTCAGCTTGATAATATGATTCCTCAAACGAATCAAAAACTGTGGCAGTGTGACTGGTAACTGAGACAAGGTAGCATTCGAAAGTTCTGCAATGGGTCTGAACAAAAACTCGTACTAATAATTAGACATTCCAAAGTTGCAATTTTTGCCCTGTCTATGATGGGATAGGCTTGGAAGGATTAAACAAACCCGTTAAAGACTGATGATCTGTAATCAAATAGAACTTTCGACTGTACAAATACTGGTGGAACCTATTAAGACCACAGTGTTCAAGTTGTCTCTCATTTCACTGCGCTTTGTTGAGAGTTTTTGAGGCAGCACCAATAGGCTTATGAGATTAAGCAATTCTTTGAGTGAGCACAGCTACAATCCCGTAAGAAGATGCATTTACAGTTAACACAACAGGCTTAGCTAGAACAAAACAAATTAGAGAACGACGACTTAACAATGTGTCTTTTAACAGTTGAAATTATTTTGACATTCTTGGGATCTCACAAAGGGAACATCTTCCCTGTGCAACTGGTTCAGCGGAGCAGTAATTTGTGCAGCGTTTGCAAGAAACTTAACACAACATGTTAGTTTCCCAGTGACGGCCTATTACTCCTCATTATGGGGCAGTAGCAAATCTTTAATCGCAGGCAATTGCGAATGAGCAGGATGAGTCCACTGTGCATTTATGACGTGTCCCAAATATTCAAGATCTTTGAAGAAGAAGCACTTTTCCTTTTCGTACTTCAAGCAAGCCTCAGAGAGCACTTTAAACAAACACTCTAAATTTACCAAATTTTCAGCAGGCATACGATCCACAACAACTGTATCATCAAGATAGTTTGTGCAGGAAGGGATTTCAGCTGTTAATCGTGGCACGAAATTTTGAGGAATAGCAGGACTGAAGGACTTCCGCATGCATGGTAGTCCCTGAAACTGAATCAGTCCCGAGTGAATGAACACCATCCGAGCAGGCGCTGGAAGGCCCAACGCTACCGACAGACTATAGTGTTCTCCTCAGCCAATAGGCATCACCGGATGAGGATATGGATATGAAGAGGCATGTGGTCAGCACACCGCTGTCCCGGTCGTTGTCAATTTTCGTGACTGGAGCCACTACTTTTCAGTCAAGCAGCTCCTCAATTGGCCTCACAAGAACTGAGTCCACCCTACTTGCCAACAGCGTTCGACATACCCAGACGATCACCCATTCAAAGTGCTAGCCAAGCCCAACAGCCCTTCGGTGATCAGACAGGAAACGGTGCAACCACTGCCGCAAGGCCATTGGCAAACCCAAGCGACTACTGATTACAAAATAGCGCTAGCACTGGTTTTCCAGTGGTAACTGTAAATATACTCACACAAAACAATCTACGAAAATAATGCGCTCTGTTCCAAATTAATCCACCACAGTTTCTGCGTTTATGGTGGCTTTTAAATCAGCACACAGACTTAAACCTCCCTATGGCTATGCACACTGGCTTTCAGTGACTGGTTATATCATCCCACTGTCTTTCTATCACTGCAGTTCCTCCGCAGCCTGCTCACGCATAGCAAGGGGAACGGGTCTGCCACGAAAAAATTGTGTTTGTGCGTTGTTTTAACAGTAACGTGCGCCTCAGAATTTTTAGCCCTTCCTACACTTGACTCAAAAAGTTCACATCAGTATGAGGTCCTGAAACACTGCTTTGTAATGGATTGCCTTGAATGCGCAGATTGAACAACCCAAAGAGTCTAAACCAAAATGTTTACCCTGTTTCTAGAACATAGTACATGAAATGAAATGCACTTGTAACATCACGAGAAGTCCCATGCAATTTTCATCTGTTTCGAAAATTAAAGAACACCTTCGAGGACTTCACGATGACAGAATGAAGAAGTAAAAGCAGAGGTGAGGTTATGGCTCCATCAACTGAGTGAAACATTCTATAGCGACAGTATCAACAAACTGGTCTATCGTTGGGAGAAATGTCGAGAATTGATTTTCATCCAAGCCGAAAGTGAACTTCTGTTCCAGGACTTAGTTACCATCAGCATGAAACAGCGTGAGAAAGAAAGCACGAGGGATTTGTACTGACCTCAGCTTACCTTCCTTACGAGGACAGTGCTTCTCTTTTGCGAGAAGTGAGGAGACTGGTAGACAGCTGCTTGCTGATTGGTTATCACGTCAGTACCCACAACCTGGTGTGGAAACGTTGCGACATCAATAGCAGAGACGAGTGTCTACTGAAATACCTACTGGAGACTAATTTAGAGACCTTGAATAGGGGTAGGGGATCTACCTCTAGGAATAGAAGAAGGGAAGAAGTATTTGAAATAATGTTTGGGTCCATCTTACAGGGTAGTTATGTCAAACAATGATGTCGACAATTTATATTAAGTTTCCGTTTGAAATGGGTGCTAAAACAAACCATGATCTACAGAAATACTAAGAAAACAGAGTGGGACTCATATAGGAAACACCTATCCTGATGTTTACCTGAAGTTAAAATTTCAATAAGAAATCCAGCAGGTCTTGAGGAAATGGCTAATGAAGTGATGTCTACCACTGTGACCTCGTACACTGAAAACTGTCCGATCACAAAGAAGTGCACAGTCAGGAATGTGCCTTGGTGGCATAAAAGTCGGGAACCGCAATGGAAGAAGGTAAGAAAAGTGTTCAACTTAGCAAGAATGGCAAGATATTGGGAGGCCCTTTCCTTCTTAAGGAAGCTGTTCTGTGAGGAGGTGGAAGGTACAACCGTTAGGGGCAGACTTTATAAAATCTTCACAAAAATATCAACAAATCCAAAGTGCCTTTAAGGAAGGAGGATGCTGAGTATACAAGAACAGCACAGGAGACGCTGTAGGTGCTCCTCAGGACTTCTAACATTCTGCGTGGTGTCTGTTTGTTCTAAGTCGTGTCTCCCTACCACTTTCGCGCAACGAAGCTCTGAGCGTGTTTTTTAGAGAATTGACTAGTTTGAACCTGGGACCTGTTGCTGGTAAGGAGACCCCAGACCACACATGACATGTTGAGTTCAGAAGAGCTCAGCTCCACTGTACTCCCTGTAAAAGAATCTTAATACTAACTAAATTTAGTGGAAGGGGTTCAAGGCTTTCCTATTTTTAGTTAGCCGGTAAAATAACGTCGAAAAAGCAGTTAAGTTTACCATTGGAAATTTTATTCTACTCACAAAACATTGTTTATAAATTGCACTATTGATAAAAGGAAATGTTTTGATACAGGATGATAAAAACCAACTGCGTTCAACAAAAATGTGAACGAATATTCCCTGAATGGGTTTCCAAGTTCTACAATGGATCGAAGGATGACCTATGCCATATCACATCTATAATCTAGGTTTAAATTAAGTTTCACAAAAGAGAAATACTATCAAAATGGTCTACAGTGACCCTCAATTACTTTAATTACTCATCTAACTTGTCGTAAATTACAGTGGCTGATGTGGCTTCTCAATAATTATATAACAGAAAAATCATCGCATTTCAGATTTTTACTTCACATAGCAAACATGAACACCATGAGATTTAATTGACAATCGACACTAGTATTACGCAAAACGGGGGTGTAACAGATGAGACTTCTGCAGTTCTGAGTGAAGCCTTATGGGCTCAAAAATGCGGCATAGCGTGCTTTCATTACCTTGTCGGTGTTTACGCAGCGTCAGGGGGCGGCAGGCGGCGCAGCTCCTAACATCTCGCCGTCACGGAAGCAACTCTCTCCTAACTTCTCCTTACTACAATTTACCGAAGTTGGTTTAAAAAAGCTATCTGGCTGTATTTTCAACTGACCAATCAGGGTCTCAATGTTAACCTTAAGCTCTGCCTACAAAAATTCAGTCTATCCAATGAGAAACATTATACTTTTCGTGATGGGGCAATGTTTTTAACGTTTTCAACGTAACAGAGACGCGAAAAAGTCTCACGCTAAAACTTGCAGCTGGTGTGGCCCTTTTAGTGTTATCGTAAGATCTATACTGTTCTTCTGGAGAGCTCTATCTTCTAACATGGGCTGGGGGGTGGTTTTGGCGGTCAGCTGGCGACGTGGGTGTCCGTCCCTTATCGTAGGGCCTCCTAGCCTATGCGGTTCTGCTCTCGGCTTCTGTTCTCGTTTCTCCCCTCGGAGCTGCGTCTGTTTCACGGTGGGAAGGTATGACATGCATTTAGGCGTTCTTGTGTTAGTCTGTGGTATTCCATTTGCTCACTTGTTGATCGTATTACTTTGGTTAATTTAATGTCATGATTTATTCGGAGCTATGTGACATACTATCGGATCTGCTATCATGTCAGGGTTTTCCTGGAAGGTGTTGGATTTGCCTGACACCTTACATATCACCATCCTTCGAACTTAATTTTTGCACTGAATTTAGGCAATGATTGAATCGTTGTCTAAGTCAGTCAAAAATTATTCCTTTAACTAAATTTTATTGCCTATTGTTCAGCCACGTTATTCTGGTTCTATGCTAGTTTGTATTACTAATTTATATTTTTATATTCTTCCACATTCTCAAAAATATGTTTATATTGACAAGAGAAGAATATTTTTATGCTATTATCATTATTAATTTTTAATTATTTTTTTTCTATATTTAAGTGTGAAGTTTGTTTTTTAAGATGTTTGTTATCGAAAGTGAGGAGTCTTTCATATCGATTTTCTTAGAAATATTGTTTTTTTTATAAATGTAGTAATTAAGTAAAATTTATTCCTAACACATTTTCTAAATATCATGTACAAGTAAAATGCTTTTGTTTCTAGACACTGATTTCAACATTGTTACACTAACAAATAAGAATTATTTGCAAGAATTGTTTTGACAAAGAAATATACATAAACAAGTATTGAAATATTATCCTAACAAATGGTACAAATGTTAAAAAAAGGGAAAACATCCAACAAGATAATTTTTTATTCTTTGTTTTTATAAGGAGAAAATAAGTAAAATATAGTTATTCTTTTATTTTTATGAGGAGAAAATAAGTGGCATATAGTTTTAGTGTTTATTGTGCCTTACTTTTGTTCTTTATATACTGTCCATTTCAGAACTAATGACTTATTTTTATCGATAGTCTATTTTTTACTTAAGTCCCTAGTCAATGACTGTTATTTTGTAGTTTATTAGCTGTCTGGTGTGCTTAACTTATTTAGTTTTTCACATGTTTCTTTTGCACAATTCCTACGTCACATAATTTGATTTCACACATTCATACAATCCTATGAATGTTTAAGCATGAGGTTGGCGAATGTTTTTGCATGAAGGTGATGGACTTGAGCGAGATGGATGTGGGAAAGTATTTGATGTACAGCTTCGTTCGTCGTTGCTTGTTGGCTTTGCAATGGTGTGTTGCTGTTGTGGAGGTCCCATAATAGAATGGCGCTGTGAGTGCAGAATCTCGTGGTTTACTGGCTTTGTATGAGTGAAAGTCATCAATGTGTGTCGCTGAAAGCAGTCGTTTTTCGTTGTAATACTTCGCAGACGACTAGTTTACAATAGGATAGGGATTTGGGAAGGTATCTCGTCTATTCTTCACCCATCTTCTTTGTTGATCTTGCGAATCTTCAACTTCTGTTCTTCCTGCTTTTTCTCTGCTTCTTACTTGATTCTTGGTTCTTCTCTGGGCAGGATATGGGAATATGTATTGATAACTAGTTGCTTTGAAGTTCTCCTCTTAGTAACAGCTTGATAAATTGTTTGGACGTGTCATTTTTACTTTGTGGAAGTTTTCTTCAGTTTCGTACTGCAGTGTGATGTTTAATAGCAGTAGTGTGACTTTCACACATATTTTTTGCCAGTGGTGGCTTGCCCAAGCCATCTTCTCGTCAAGCTGTTATTTTGCTCGCTCCGCTGAGTGGGGGCATCCTGGGGTTTACGAGTGGTGAAAGTCCGATGTTTGCTTGTCTGTCCCTGCACCGGTCTCTGTCCTTTCCCTTCTCTCGACGCTTCTGCCTTGTAGGAATCGTGTCTTGCTAATTACGTCCTTTTCTTTCTTGATACTTCTCTTGTTGCAACTTGTGGGTCATTGCATCTGGTCCTTGTTGGAGTTTTTACAATGGTTCTTACAAAAAGTTTTACTTATATTCATCTAACATATGTCTAGTACCTACATTGTTTTACGCCTTTTTAAAAAGCTTTACAAATTTCGGCGCCCTTTCCACATTACAATTCTAAGATATTTTGGGTCTTAACTTCTACAAGAATCCTCAAATTCGTTTTTTATTTGTGTGTAGTGTCATGGTGTACAGCATTTTAGTATTTCATGCTGTTAGACTATCTACGCTTTATCCCTTCACCTTAATCTATGGTACTCTTGTTGTTATTTTTTGTTTTTGTTTTTATTGAAACTACTTTCTTTTCCCCACCTTCCTCTCTCTTCATTCTTCTTTCTCCTGACGATCTTATCTGCAACATAAACTTGAATTATTGTGCTGATTATTTACTTGAACTTCTTGAAATTTTTCGTCAATTTCTTTATGGACTTCTAACATGAGTTGAGGCGATTTCCCCTTTTGTGCATACCATTCTAATTCTTCATCCTCTTTATCTCGCATCATTCTTAATTTTTTGTTTATAACTGGTATTTCTTCTAATTTTGGCTTTTGCTCAAAGAGAAGTGTGACATTCCTGAATGTTACGCTACTTTTCCCCATATCTATTATCGCTCGTCTCTCATTTAAAAATCTCCACCTATAATCAAATCTACAGTTAATTTAGGTATAATCACAAAGTTGGCTTCGATCTTTTGACCTTGGCATGAAAGAGTTAACCTTGTTTGTCTCATAACTTCCGCAGCATTGTTTCTAATAGGACCTCTTACTTTAATCTTACGTGTTTTCAGAACTGGCAATTCCTCATTGGCATTACACTGCATGAATAAATTCTCTGAGATGGCGGTCAGTTCACTTCCGCTATCAATTTCAATATTGACTGGGATATGCTTTACCATGGCCTTCATAATTGGTTGAATTTGGAAGGGTTGGTTCTGTTCTCCTTCTTCTTGCATCAACGAATCCTCCACTGAATCATACATGGGTCTTTTCAGGAATTTCCATTGTGAATTCGAACTTTCTTTAGGATAAGCTTCGACTGCTACTTCTCTCTCTTTTATTTGCTCTTCTCTATTTCTTCCTTCATTTACGCTTTCTTCAACATCCTCTACTTTTTCCTCATCTTCATCTATCTTCTCCTTCTTCGTCGCTATTTCCACGTAATCGCATTTAAATGCTCTAATTATCGCTTCATAACTTCCTTCATTATATGTGTTGGCTTGCGTGCCCACTAGTAACTTATTTTCAACTTCTGTCGACTGCGCATTATCCTCATTGAGTTCGCTTTCCCTGGTTTCCATCTCAAACAGCTCTGCAATACTCATTACTTCGTCCTTTCGTCCTACATTCGTTGTGCGTGCCTCTGGTAATTCATCTTCCCCGTCAGTGTTCTCCCAATTAATTTCGTCCCAACACGATATTGTTATTTTCCTATCTTTGTTTTCATCTGGTCCCTGCAGTTTTATTTCTTCCTTCTTCTCTTCTCGTGATACGATATTTACTTCTCTGTTCAAGGTGCTGCAATTATCCTGGGTCAGTGCGTCATTCTCTTTGTCATGGGCGCTTAGCTGTCAATTCGAACGTTCTTCGGGGTTTGGTGGTCTTACCTCCACAACTTCTATCTATATTCTCTTTTCTTGCTCAGCTTGTTGATTTAGGTTTCTTTGTTGATAATTTGTCGGTCTATTGGATCTTCAATACCCGTTCCGGTTGTCATTGTTCCCTCTGTAATAGTTGTTACCGTTCCTAGGTGAATTATAGTTATTGCCATATTCTCTTCTAAATCCATAACCGTTTTTTTGTTGAAATCTGTTGTTTCTTGGTGGGAAGTTATCACGTGGTTTGTAATTATTGTTTCTTCGTACTGTGTCTTGTGGATTCCACTGCTTTTTGCTTTCGTTTTCAGGTGCGCTTCGTCTTTTTCTTGCGTCATCTTCCGAAAATATGAACTCTAGTTCCCTTAGAATTCGTTTAAATGCTTCGACGTCATTGCCTCCGCAACCTACTAATGATTGCTGGTATTCCAATGGTAACTTCATCGCGCATAATTTAATCAACTGTCCGTCACTGTATGGTACATCTAAGCATTGATTTTTCTTTGCCATTACTTCGAAAAATTTCACGGGACTCTTCTCTCGTGAATTTTCAAAATATGGGTTCTGTAATAATTCGTACTTCACTCTGTTCTGTGCTTCGTTGGACCAATATCGTGAGAGAAATTTCTCTCTGAAATCTTCGTACGATCGGCATGTCGCTGCAACATTCTGCATGGTTTCTGCGACTGTTCCTGACATGTGTCCACATATAAAGTCTAATTTGTGTGCTAGCGTCCAGTGTTCTGGTAATCCTACTCGGAATTGATCAATAAAAGTTCATGGATGTAATGAGTTTCCTTCTCGAAAGTGTTGAAATTTTCTGACTGTGAGGAAATGATCGTCGTAGTACTTCGTCATGGTTCCATATGAAATCCGCGATTCTTCGCCACTTTTGTTTCTGATTATTTCACGCGTCGTTCTTTCCGGTTGTGGTAGATCCATTGGATATTGTCCACTGTAACTTTCGCCTACCCTTGCGTACTATCGTTGGAGTGGTACGCAATAATTTTCTTCCATCGGTTGTGAACGTGTAGCTGAATACATTGCACTGTACTCTTCGCGACCTGACTTTCCATTGTCACGTATTGGGTCGGTATCTTGTCTGGCTAACCTTGCCGCTTCATTGCACGATCCAGACTGTCTTGAAACATACATTTGTGGTTCTGCATGTGTTTTTGGTGCCGTTTGTTCATCAAGAGTTTCGAAACGTGTTTGTTGCGGTGCAGGCTGTCTGATTTCATGTATGTTACTTCCCGCCTGTGATTGGAATCGCAAATGCATGATATCTTCGTTAATTGCTTGTTTTTCCGGTGCTGTTACAGACACGGATGTGATTGCAGACTCAGTGCTTGTTCGATTCTGTTCACTACGCTCTTCAATAGTTTGCAACAACTCTGTTCGCAATTTCTGAAATTGTTGCTTCGTTTGCGCTTCTATTTTGACTATGCGATTATCATATCTTTTCAGCGCTCCTTTTGTGATACGTTTGTGTAACACACTGTTTTCAACAATTTCACGCGCTATTCAAATGGCTCTGAGCTTTATGGGACTTAACATCTATGGTCATCAGCCTTCACGCGCTGTACCTGCTACTTGTCTAGTAATTACGTTTATCTGTTTCTCTAGTTTCTTGACTTCTCCCTGGGTGTTGTTGCGTAATGTTTTGATTTCGTCCTGAGTGTCATTACGCAATGTTTGAACGTCCACTTGTACCTTGTCAATGTCTGTTCTCAATTGATTGTGACCTGTTATTAAGTTTCTTATCACTTCTAGAAGGTCGTTTGTCTCGTCTTCAATATGTCTTCCTAGGGGAGGCCGCCAATTGTGAAATTCAGATTCGATTCATACTGTGCATAGTAAAAGCTCATGGCCAGAGGTGTAATGTGGCAAAGCACCAAGATGCACTTCTCAGCCGTTGTCGAGAAAATAGACAGTTAAAATAAACCGTTGTGGTGAAATGCCCTCTACGGTTAATAGTTTTATACAGCGTTGTGGCGCAGTGGTAAGCGCTCGGGTTTGTAATCGGAAGGTTGCCGGATCGAATCTCGCACCGTGCAACATTTTTTTTATTATTAGTTTTTTGTAATTCAAATATATATATATATATATATATATATATATATATATATATATATATATATATATATATACACACATATAAATTATTAATTAATTGCTTATGCATTTTGGTGAAGGCGGATCGCTCTCCAATTGTACCGCCTCCATTTTTCCGTTTGTTTAACAGGGTGTACCAAAGCTCTCACGTCCGCACTGGTTTTCGACGATGTTATAAGTTGCGCTAGGAACCGGATCTACCTTCTTTCGAAGTTAGCAGGCAACTACGCTTTTATGCGGTGGCTCGTTTCAGCCCATTCAACATCTGTCCTTCAAGTGTAACGAGCGAGTAACGGAGCTTATATTTCATACCTGCCACAGCAAATTTGTGTTCGTGGGGTCTCTATTCTAATTTGAACGTTTGACTTACGCTATACGTATTCATTTCGGAATATCGTTTCTACGTCTTCCGTTAACTATACGTGGTTAACATTATGAAGACAATTAATAACATTTGTGAAATACAACTTTGTTTGCGGAAAACATAATGATGTTCGAAGTCGCCAGCTTTTCTACGACAAACGACCTTCAACAACGTATTATATGCATAATTGTTGCAACTGATTGCCGGGAATTATATATATATATATATATATATATATATATATATATATATATGTGTGTGTGTGTGTGTGTGTGTGTGTGTGTGTGTGTGTGTGTGTGTGTGTGTGTGTGTGTGTGTAGACACATTTGAATAACAAAAAACAAATACTAAAAAAAAAAATTGCATGGCGCGAGATTCGATCCGGCGACCTTCGAATTACGAACCCGAGTGCTTACCACTGCACGACGACGCTGTTGATAATTATTAATCGTTGAGAGTATTTCACCACAACGGTTTATTTTAACTGTCGATTTTCTCGACAACGGCTGAGAAGTGCATCTTGGTGCTTTGCCGCATTACACCTCTGGCCATGAGCTTTTATCATGCGCAGTATGAATTGAATCTGAATTTCACAATTGGCGGCCTCCCCTTGTTAGGTGTAACAGATTTTTTTTTTTTTTTTTTTTGTTTTGTTCTTTAATCTCACGCATTTGTCTCGTGGTTTCTGCAATTTGTTTCGTCGTTTCTGCATTCAGAATTTTAATTTGATTCGCAATTTCTTTATTTTGTCTTGTCATGGTTTCCATCATTTGTTGTAATAATTCTGCCAGATTGGTGGGTCCTATTGCCTTTTCTTCCGACATCCTACGCTCTGTACTTTCGCCCAAGTGTTGGTTTGCAACCGATTGCATTGAACTGTGCGTTGACACGTTTCTGCTCGAATTCCTTGTACTCTATGGTGAGGGAGCTCTGATTACTTGCACTATAGGTTCTACGTATTCAAGACGCAAGTTAGAATCCTCATCGACTGTCTCTCTACTTTCCTTCTCATCTGTCGTATGCTGACCTACGTTTTCTATGCCTTGGCGTACATTATCCTCGTTATGGTGCATTATCTGTCCTATTTCTCGCGATGCTGCATCGTCTGTTGTACTGTCTTCTATTCTCTGTCCATCTTCGTGCTGGGTCTCTACCTCAATTCGGTCAATGTCTCGATCTGCCATTGCTAATCTTTCCAATTCCCTTATTTTCTGTTTTAAGCGGCGCTTTGAGTGCAGAATCTCGTGGTTTACTGGCTTTCTATGTGTGAAAGTCATCATTGTGTGTCGCTGAAAGCGGTCGTTTTTCGTTGTAATACTTCGCAGACGACTAGTTTACAATAGGATAGGGATTTGGGAAGGTATCTCGTCTATTCTTCACCCATCTTCTTTGTTGATCTAGCGAATCTTCAACTTCTGTTCTTCCTGCTTTTTCTCTGCTTCTTACTTGATTCTTGGTTCTTCTCTGGGCAGGATATGGGTATATGTATTGATAACTAGTTGCTTTGAAGTTCTCCTCTTAGTAACAGCTTGATAAATTGTTTGGACGTGTCATTTTTACTTTGTGGAAGTTTTCTTCAGTTTCGTACTGCAGTGTGATGTTTAATAGCAGTAGTGTGACTTTTACACATATTTTTTGCCAGTGGTGGCTTGCCCAAGCCGTCTTCTCGTCAAGCTGTTATTTTGCTCGCTCCGCTGAGTGGGGGCATCCTGGGGTTTACGAGTGGTGAAAGTCCGATGTTTGCTTGTCTATCCCTGCACCGGTCTCTGTCCTTTCCCTTCTCTCGACGCTTCTGCCTTGTAGGAATCGTGTCTTGCTAATTACGTCCTTTTCTTTCTTGATACTTCTCTTGTTGCAACTTGTGGGTCATTGCATCTGGTCCTTGTTGGAGTTTTTACAATGGTTCTTACAAAAAGTTTTACTTATATTCATCTAACATATGTCTAGTACCTACATTGTTTTACGCCTTTTTAAAAAGCTTTACAAATTTCGGCGCCCTTTCCACATAACAATTCTAAGGTATTTTGGGTCTTAACTTCTACAAGAATCCTCAAATTCGTTTTTTATTTGTGTGTAGTGTCATGGTGTACAGCATTTTAGTATTTCATGCTGTTAGACTATCTACGCTTTATCCCTTCACCTTAATCTATGGTACTCTTGTTGTTATTTTTTGTTTTTGTTTTTATTGAAACTACTTTCTTTTCCCCACCTTCCTCTCTCTTCATTCTTCTTTCTCCTGACGATCTTATCTGCAACATAAACTTGAATTATTGTGCTGATTATTTACTTGAACTTCTTGAAATTTTTCGTCAATTTCTTTATGGACTTCTAACATGAGTTGAGGCGATTCCCCCTTTTGTGCATACCATTCTAATTCTTCATCCTCTTTATCTCGCATCACTCTTAATTTTTTGTTTATAACTGGTATTTCTTCTAATTTTGGCTTTTGCTCAAAGAGAAGTGTGACATTCCTGAATGTTACGCTACTTTTCCCCATATCTATTATCGCTCATCTCTCATTTAAAAAATCTGCACCTATAATCAAATCTACAGTTAATTTAGGTATAATCACAAAGTTGGCTTCGATCTTTTGACCTTGGCATGAAAGAGTTAACCTTGTTTGTCTCATAACTTCCGCAGCATTGTTTCTAATAGGACCTCTAACTTTAATCTTACGTGTTTTCAGAACTGGCAATTCCTCATTGGCATTACACTGCATGAATAAATTCTCTGAGATGGCGGTCAGTTCACTTCCGCTATCAATTTCAATATTGACTGGGATATGCTTTACCATGGCCTTCACAATTGGTTGAATTTGGAAGGGTTGGTTCTGTTCTCCTTCTTCTTGCATCAACGAATCCTCCACTGAATCATACATGGGTCTTTTCAGGAATTTCCATTGTGAATTCGAACTTTCTTTAGGATAAGCTTCGACTGCTACTTCTCTCTCTTTTATTTGCTCTTCTCTATTTCTTCCTTCATTTACGCTTTCTTCAACATCCTCTACTTTTTCCTCATCTTCATCTATCTTCTCCTTCTTCGTCGCTATTTCCACGTAATCGCATTTAAATGCTCTAATTATCGCTTCATAACTTCCTTCATTATATGTGTTGGCTTGCGTGCCCACTAGTAACTTATTTTCAACTTCTGTCGACTGCGCATTATCCTCATTGAGTTCGCTTTCCCTGGTTTCCATCTCAAACAGCTCTGCAATACTCATTACTTCGTCCTTTCGTCCTACATTCGTTGTGCGTGCCTCTGGTAATTCATCTTCCCCGTCAGTGTTCTCCCAATTAATTTCGTCCCAACACGATATTGTTATTTTCCTATCTTTGTTTTCATCTGGTCCCTGCAGTTTTATTTCTTCCTTCTTCTCTTCTCGTGATAAGATATTTACTTCTCTGTTCAAGGTGCTGCAATTATCCTGGGTCGGTGCGTCATTCTCTTTGTCATGGGCGCTTAGCTGTCAATTCGAACGTTCTTCGGGGTTTGGTGGTCTTACCTCCACAACTTCTATCTATATTCTCTTTTCTTGCTCAGCTTGTTGATTTAGGTTTCTTTGTTGATAATTTGTCGGTCTATTGGATCTTCAATACCCGTTCCGGTTGTCATTGTTCCCTCTGTAATAGTTGTTACCGTTCCTAGGTGAATTATAGTTATTGCCATATTCTCTTCTAAATCCATAACCGTTTATTTGTTGAAATCTGTTGTTTCTTGGTGGGAAGTTATCACGTGGTTCTTAATTATTGTTTCTTCGTACTGTGTCTTGTGGATTCCACTGCTTTTTGCTTTCGTTTTCAGGTGCGCTTCGTCTTTTTCTTGCGTCATCTTCCGAAAATATGAACTCTAGTTCCCTTAGAATTCGTTTAAATGCTTCGACGTCATTGCCTCCGCAACCTACTAATGATTGCTGGTATTCCAATGGTAACTTCATCGCGCATAATTTAATCAACTGTCCGTCACTGTATGGTACATCTAAGCATTGATTTTTCTTTGCCATTACTTCGAAAAATTTCACGGGACTCTTCTCTCGTGAATTTTCAAAATATGGGTTCTGTAATAATTCGTACTTCACTCTGTTCTGTGCTTCGTTGGACCAATATCGTGAGAGAAATTTCTCTCTGAAATCTTCGTACGATCGGCATGTCGCTGCAACATTCTGCATGGTTTCTGCGACTGTTCCTGACATGTGTCCACATATAAAGTCTAATTTGTGTGCTAGCGTCCAGTGTTCTGGTAATCCTACTCGGAATTGATCAATAAAAGTTCGTGGATGTAATGAGTTTCCTTCTCGAAAGTGTTGAAATTTTCTGACTGTGAGGAAATGATCGTCGTCGTACTTCGTCATGGTTCCATATGAAATCCGCGATTCTTCGCCACTTTTGTTTCTGATTATTTCACGCGTCGTTCTTTCCGGTTGTGGTAGATCCATTGGATATTGTCCACTGTAACTTTCGCCTACCCTTGCGTACTATCGTTGGAGTGGTACGCAATAATTTTCTTCCATCGGTTGTGAACGTGTAGCTGAATGCATTGCACTGTACTCTTCGCGACTTGACTTTCCATTGTCACGTATTGGGTCGGTATCTTGTCTGGCTAACCTTGCCGCTTCATTGCACGATCCAGACTGTCTTGAAACATACATTTGTGGTTCTGCATGTGTTTTTGGTGCCGTTTGTTCATCAAGAGTTTCGAAACGTGTTTGTTGCGGTGCAGGCTGTCTGATTTCATGTATGTTACTTTCCGCCTGTGACTGGAATCGCAAATGCATGATATCTTCGTTAATTGCTTGTTTTTCCGGTGCTGTTACAGACACGGATGTGGTTGCAGACTCAGTGCTTGTTCGATTCTGTTCACTACGCTCTTCAATAGTTTGCAACAACTCTGTTCGCAATTTCTGAAATTGTTGCTTCGTTTGCGCTTCTATTTTGACTATGCGATTATCATATCTTTTCAGCGCTGCTTTTGTGATACGTTTGTGTAACACACTGTTTTCAACAATTTCACGCGCTATTCAAATGGCTCTGAGCTTTATGGGACTTAACATCTATGGTCATCAGCCTTTACGCGCTGTACCTGCTACTTGTCTAGTAATTACGTTTATCTGTTTCTCTAGTTTCTTGACTTCTCCCTGGGTGTTGTTGCGTAATGTTTTGATTTCGTCCTGAGTGTCATTACGCAATGTTTGAACGTCCACTTGTACCTTGTCAATGTCTGTTCTCAATTGATTGTGACCTGTTATTAAGTTTCTTATCACTTCTAGAGATTCTTTTGCCTCGTCTTCAATATGTCTTCCTAGGGGAGGCCGCCAATTGTGAAATTCAGATTCGATTCATACTGCGCATAATAAAAGCTCATGGCCAGAGGTGTAATGTGGCAAAGCACCAATATGCACTTCTCAGCCGTTGTCGAGAAAATAGACAGTTAAAATAAACCGTTGCGGTGAAATGCCCTCTACGGTTAATAGTTTTATACAGCGTCGTGACGCAGCGGTAAGCGCTCGGGTTTGTAATCGGAAAGTCGCCGGGTCGATAATTATTAATCGTTGAGAGTATTTCACCCCAACGGTTTATTTTAACTGTCGATTTTCTCGACAACGGCTGAGAAGTGCATCTTGGTGCTTTGCCACATTACACCCCTGGCCATGAGCTTTTATCATGCGCAGTGTGAATTGAATCTGAATTTCACAATTGGCGGCCTCCTGTTGTTAGGTGTAACAGATTTTTTTTTTTTTTTTTGTTTTGTTCTTTAATCTCACGCATTTGTCTCGTGGTTTCTGCAATTTGTTTCGTCGTTTCTGCATTCAGAATTTTAATTTGATTCGCAATTTCTTTATTTTGTCTTGTCATGATTTCCGTCATTTGTTGTAATAATTCTGCCAGATTGGTGGGTCCTATTGCCTTTTCTTCCGACATCCTACGCTCTGTACTTTCGCCCAAGTGTTGGTTTGCAACCGATTGCATTGAACTGTGCGGTGACACGTTTCTGCTCGAATTCCTTGTACTCTATGGTGAGGGAGCTCTGATTACTTGTACTATAGGTTCTACGTATTCAAGACGCAAGTCAGAATCCTCATCGACTGTCTCTCTACTTTCCTGCTCATCTGTCGTATGCTGACCTACGTTTTCTATGCCTTGGCGTACATTATCCTCGTTATGGTGCGTTATCTGTCCTATTTCTCGCGATACAGCATCGTCTGTTGTACTGTCTTCTATTCTCTGTCCGTCTTCATGCTGGGTCTCTACCTCAATTCGGTCAATGTCTCGATCTGCCATTGCTAATCTTTCCGATTCCCTTATTTTCTGTTTTAAAAGCAATTCACGCGCCCTACTTCGCGTCAACATTCGCTCATACGATCTCACGCGTTTCATAAACCGTTTGCTCACACGACTTGACACTTATTATACCCAAGACTGACAACCCATTCACTTACTTGTTGGGTCAGAACCAACTTGTTAACGAAGTATCCGCCACCTGTGCGCTTGCATTGGAGAGGAAACTTAAATCTAACAATATTAAAATTCATAACTTAATTATGCTATTGTCTCTGCTAGAATGTCTCACTTTCTATTGATTACTTTCTTACTATCTGTCGCTGCAGTTACTGTTTTCAACTATTTATGCCTTTCAAAAAAATTGCTAGTTAAGAAAAATTTTTAACAGGATATTTTTCTGACCTAGCTGGGCATGTGGTGGCCCTTAAATCATGGTATTTTACCATCCTGGCAGGGTCGCCATTCTCTGACATTCTGCATGGTGTCTCCCTACCACTTTCGCGCAACGACGCTCTGAGCGTGTTTTTTAGGGAATTGACTAGTTTGAACCTGGGACATGTTGCTGGTAAGGAGATGCCAGACCACACATGACATGTAGAGTTCAGAAGAGTTCAGTGAGAGTAGCGATGATATAATCAAATACTCAATGATTTCAGCGTCAGCTCCACTGTACTCCCTGTAAAAGAATTTTAATACTAACTAAATTTAGTGGAAGGGGTTCAAGGCTTTCCTATTTTTAGTTAGCTGGTAAAATAACGTCGAAAAAGCAGTTAAGTTTACCATTGGAAATTTTATTCTACTCACAAAACATTGTTTATAAATTGCACTATTGATAAAAGGAAATGTTTTGATACAGGATGATAAAAACCAACTGCGTTCAACAAAAATGTGAACGAATATTCCCTGAATGAGTTTCCAAGTTCTACAATGGATCGAAGGATGACCTATGCCATATCACATCTATAATCTAGGTTTAAATTAAGTTTCACAAAAGAGAAAACTATCAAAATGGTCTACAGTGACCCTCAATTATCTTTAATTACTTATCTAACTTGTCGTAAATTACAGTGGCTGATGTGGCATCTCAATAATTATATAACAGAAAAATCATCACGTTTCAGATTTTTACTTCACGTAGCAAATGTGAACACCATGAGATTTAATTGACAATCGACACTAGTATTACGCAAAACGGGGGTGTAACAGATGAGACTTCTGCAGTTCTGAGTGAAGCCTTATGCGCTGTTATGCGGCATTGCGTGCGTTCATTACCTTGTCGGTGTTTACGCAGCGTCAGGGGGCGGCGGGCGGCGCAGCTCCTCACGTCTCGCCGTCTCGGAAGCAACTCTCTCCTAACTTCTCCTTACTACAATTTACCGAAGTTGGTTTAAAAAAGCTATCTGGCTGTGTTTTCAACTGACCAATCAGGGTCTCAATGTTAACCTTAAGCTCTGCCTACAAAAATTCTGTCTATCCAATGAGAAACATTATACTTCTCGTGGTGGGGCAATGTTTTTAACGTTTGCAACGTAACAGAGACGCGAAAAAGTCTCACGCTAAAACTTGCAGCTGGGGTGGCCCTTTTAGTGTTATCGTAAGATCTATACTGTTCTTCTGGAGAGCTCTATCTTTTAACATGGGCTGGGGGGTGGTTTTGGCGGTCAGCTGGCGACGTGGGTGTCCGTCCCTTATCGTAGGGCCTCCTAGCCTATGCGGTTCTGCTCTCGGCTTCTGTTCTCGTTTCTCCCCTCGGAACTGCGTCTGTTTCACGGTGGGAAGGTATGACATGCATTTAGGCGTTCTTGTGTTAGTCTGTGGTATTCCATTTGCTCACTTGTTGATCGTATTACTTTGGTTAATTTAATGTCAGGATTATTCGGAGCTATGTGACATACTGTCGGATTTGCTATCATGTCAGGGTTTTCCTAGAAGGTGTTGGATTTGCCTGACACCTTACAGACTCACTTCCCTCAGTGCATTCTTGCAGATTACACAGACCAAGATTCATTCCCTGTAAGGGACTAGTTTACAGGCAATCAATGGGATAACTTCTAACGTGTTAGAGAAAGTGTTGATTCCAAAGAAATCCAATGGGTGATTCAAGTCACCAGGCCCAATTAAAATCTTTCAAGTTCTACTGCAACAAGCGGAAGAGCGATTGATCAAACTCCTATGCAAACTGTTCAGAGTCAGTCTAGTAACAGGAGTCGTTTCTGATGACTGGACGACAGTAGATGATGTTTTCATTCCGAAGTGAGGGAGTGGTCATACCAAGGCTGGCGACATGGGACCAGTCAGTCTATCCCTTCTTCAAAGACTTTTGAAAAACTGGTTACTGTGCACTTTATGGAGAGGACGTTAAGTAAGTTTCCTGTACATAAAAACTAACACGCATACCAGTCAGGTAAATCACGTGAATCAGCACTCCACAATCTTTTTGAGAAGATGGGAAAAGCTCTACACTTTCAGTAAATTGCTTTCTGAATCTTTCTGGATGTTAAGCGAGCCTTTTGCAATACGATCTTCGAATCGATGGTCAGAATTGCAGAACAGCAGGTGGATTAAGAACATCCTGAGCAGATGAAAGGTAGAAGCCACAAGATGTATGAAAAAACAGTGATCAATACTACCAGAGGTGTCAGCAAGGAGACGCTTTGATTCAAATGGCTCTGAGCGCTATGGGACTTAACATCTGAGGTCATCAGTCCCCTAGAACTTAGAACTACTTAAACCTAAATAACCTATGGACATTGCACACATCCATGCCCGAGGCAGGATTCGAACCTGCGACCGTAGCGGTCGCGCGGTTCGAGACTGAAGCGCCTAGAAACGCTCGGCCACCCCGGCCGGCGAGACGTTTTGTCCCCAATCCTGTGGAACCTAGTGGTGAATGAACTAAGAAGGTGTTAAATGCCAGAGACTACTTTTGAGAAAGATACACAGATGATTTAACCATAGTAATACTTGGAAAATTTGCAAGTACCATCAGGATAATGACACAATGCGCTCTGAACATTGTGCAAAACTGATGTAGGAAACAGGATCTAAGAGTCTGTCGCAGGAGAACTGTTGTATTTCCATTCACCAAGAAGCATGTCCAGGATACGTACTGCACTCTTAAGCTCTTCGACGAAATTCTGCTAGTAGAGGAGGTAGTGAAGTATCGAGGTATAACAGTTGATGCGAAATTATCACGGGCCCCTCATATAAAGGATATATCCTGCAAGGTAAAAAGTGCTCTCATGTGCACTACAGGAGCCTATGCCAAAAAATAGGGTGTAATAAGAAACCCCTTGAGTGCGAGGTCGCAAGTTCAATCTTTAGTAAGACCCATCTGAAAGTGTTGTGTTAACAGTTTTGACAGGATAAATATTAGCTGCCAATCACTCGCCGTGTGCATCAGGAGGACGACAGAAAATGAGTGTCCGAGAGGTACAGAGATCAACCTTCCGTGCCTTCCGTGGAATGTATGTATTACACTTCACAAAATGGACATTGTCGAAATTCAAGAAATGTTCAAACCGAACCATTAACTTGCACCACAAACACCGAACGAAAAATGGCGCACCACAATGATCACAAAGGTTTGCACCATTAACATCAAAGGCGAATTCCTTAAAAACTAAACTCCACCCGAAGAATTTGTACCGTGTTTGCCGCTCTTGCTAACAGTGACGTAAATATTCCCTACTGCCCTTGGGAGATTACGCACACGAGAAAGAAGTACCAGAGCACCTCCAACTTCTGGCAGCACAATAAAAAAAAGGTTCAGCAAACGCCTGCACTGAATGGGTACAGAGGAAGACTTTGGCACAGAAAGGGGTTAATTGAAGGGCTTATTTCAATAGTGGTACAAGTCCATTACCTCCACTTTTCTGTCTATAATGCTTCTGAAATTAATGAGCCAAACAAACAGAAAGAAAGGTTCATCTCTAGCAAGAAGCCATATGCTTGAATATTTCTGGTATCTCAACTGCAGATTTTTCAGCGCTCATTTAACCTTAGGACTCTGTATCTCAATATGAACAAAAATGGACCTGTACCACTATTGAAATAAGCCCTTCAATCATGCTGCCACAAAAATCATTTACCAAGATTATGTGGAGAGAGGGGATGAAACCGTAATCACATTTAATCTTTCAATATGAAGCGTTAGAGGTCAAAAGACATAGAATGTTGGAATCATTATTTCCTGAAGACACTGTGGCTAATAAGGGTCATCTTCTACTGTTGAAAGACACAGGCTAAAATGATAGGAACAGAAACCACACAGTAAACTCAGTTCTGGTGCTGACGTCAGTGGATTAAGCGCACTTTTGTTTCTTCTCCATTTGCAAATCACATCAAATCAAAACCAGTCAGCACCATGGTTCGTGGAGAAGGTGGCCGAGGTAATTGCTGAAATGACTCCTGAATTATTGGCGCAGTCTTTGCCTTACAGATGATCGCTGGTTTTGTTTGTCACCTGATGACAGAAGAGAGTGGAGGCAGCAGGTACCAATGCACGTGTCTGCATGCTCGGCAAAGATATAGATCGGCCATGTTTTGGCCATGTTCTGGGGTAATACCATGTATGGATGCCAGATCCCTCTCGTCACTAACACGGGTAATGTACGGGCTGTGCAGTATCGGGACAGAGTCTTTCAACCTACTGGCTATTTCTACAGTCAGTATTTCGAGTGATGGATTCTGTCTCGTGAACACTTTCCTGCAAGAAACAACAATCAACAACGCTGAATGGCTTGGGACTTCTGCTGATGTAAACACGATTGAATATGCATGCCACATCAGACTCACAGCGCGTCGTCGTAGAAACGCTGCTCACCCGCGTGATGACCTTGAGATTGCCGCCGTGGATTAATGAGAACGGGCTTGAGAAGCAAGACTATGGCAGCCTCGTGGACAGCAAGCCAATGAATATCCAAGCAAATTATGAGTATAATGGATGAAGTGGAGCAACTGAATGGAACCCAGCAATGATTTTTGATTTCACAAATGTGCATTGGTTTGCACTTTCGAACAGATTTCCTTTATTACTGTTACTCTTTCTTTTTATTTCATATTAAAGTTACTTTTAGTTGTTTCTCTGATCCCCTGGAATCTAATCCCACACGTAATCGTAGATAAAGATGTTAAATAATTTTTTTTCCCTAGCAGTGTGTAGGTATATACTCCATTCTTTCATTCTACCTCCCATCCTCTTAGTTTCTTCAGTTCTCGTCCTGTGTTTCTCTCCTTCCATTGCTTATCTCCTCTCAGCCTATGCATCTCTCTCTCTCTCTCTCTCTCTCTCTCTCTGTGCGTGCGTGTGTGTGTGTGTGTGTGTGTGTGTGCATCAGCATCCTTGTTTCGACAGAAGAGCGACGCCCCGGTGGATCGCGTGCTGTGTACCTCACGTCTGTTCGCCCGCGGCGCCTCCAAGCCCAACTACTTCCCTCAAAAGAGGTCGGCGTGCGCAAGATGGCGACGGAGTTGTTTGCGTACCACGCCGACGAGTCTCAAATGTATCATCTTATCAATCGCATCCTCGACGAGCAGGCCAAGTGTGCACTGGAGACGATAGCGTTTGTGGCTCCCAGAAACCGCACAGCCGTGAAGAAGAATTCACAACTGAAGGAAACCATCACTGTTGCGTAAGTACAACTGTACAACAATATACAGGGTGTACATAAAGTCCAGGAACACTTTCAATTATTTATTGCACAAAAACTAAACATTGCACAGATATCATCCCCGCATGACATTGTCGACTGTGGCAGTCGCTTCCCGTATTCTCTCCCGCATCTCTGCTACATCACGTGGCCGAGCCGATACGTACACAGGATCTTTAATGAGTTCCCACAGAAAGAAGTCATACAAAGTGAGATCTGCTGCTCGGGGTAGCAATTTATGAAATAGCCGTCAATTTCTTTAACACGGTCTATCCATCGACGCCGGCACCTCCTTTTGCACCGTAATGGATTATAAATAGCGATAGGCGAATTATTAATGCCGAGAGTAGTGTAAACTGCCTGCGAGAATTAGACGTTCCGTGCTACGGATGCATCTCTCTGGAATAAGTGACCAAAGATGTATATTTTTGAGGACACTGTGTGAAGCGATTACAAAGATCGGACGTGTTTTATGTTGGAGAGATTTTGCTATTGTTGAGCGACGCTATTAAGCTCCATTGTGAATGTTTAGTTTGTCGATGGGACAATAAACAAATTCAAGAAAATAATACGCATTCAAGGCGTGTATTTATCAATTTATAAAATATTTTACAAACATTCTTCGGATATGACGTGATGTAGATCGATCGGAGGTGCAGTGTGGAATGATAGTGCGAGCCTGCATCTTTTCACGGTCAATATTCTTCGAGAGAATAGCCCAGAAGCAATAAACTTTCAGTTAATAAAAAAGTTAGATACATCAATCCATACGCATCATACAACATAGCACCTATGAACCGTGGATTTAATTTCAAAGAATATTATTAAAATTTTATTTTATTTACTAGCGATTCAGCAAGAACATTAACACATTTAATCACACTATGTGAGCGTGGAAGTAGTTGCCAGGGAGTAACTGATGAAATCATAATCAAATTGCTTTTAAGAAATGAAAATTTTTATTCCTAAAAGTGTTTTTTCTAAGAAACACATTTAAAATTACAAGCGGAAAGCACCTTCCAAATATCAAGTTACAATTGATTCAGAGGCAGAAAGAACAAATTTTGACAATATGAGCTTTCGGGCTGAGAATCTTGCCACTCCCTTTTGACACGGCCGTAGTCACGACCGCTCACAACAACCTCTGAAAGACTACACTGGTGCAAATCTGCAACAGACCAGATTACTTTAAACTAAAAGGTTTAACAATTCACAGAAGCACACAAACTATGCACCCATAGGAGGGACGGAAATGGTACAAAACACTAAAATTAAAAGATTAACTTGCCACCGAAGGTGCAACTTGATTTTGACTTCTAAGAAAAGTCTTACGGTGGAAGGGTGGCAACTTTATATACTAAAATGACTATTTAAATAAAAGTCCATGAAATACAATCTTATATAAAATTATATAAGGTTGGCCAAACGAGTTAACATGCTCTACAGTACACATATACCGCCTCTCAAGATGATAGGCAAGATCAAAATATATTTCAGGAATTAGGCCGTTACACTCCAAGCAATAAATTCGTTAACACATCGAATCTGACAAACATGACAGAGGCAGTTACTAACGTACGACAGACAGACAGACACTAACTGCCTAACAAATGTGGACGAGAGACAGACGAGCTAGCTGGGGACGAGAGACTGAGCAAGAAAACAAATAGAATTTAACAAGTAAATGAAAGAACATATCACCAATCACTTAACTTCTAATAAACTGCGATTTCTGGAGAAGACCAGGCGCATCACCCCCAAATCGCTCTCCCGAACGGTCCGCTGCCAGCCGCTTCAACGGACGCAGGAAGGCGCGCCGATCTCCCGTCTTTCCTGGTCCGCACCAACCGACCGACTGCCCGCTGCTCCGTCGCGACTGCACTGCTGGTGCGTCTCCCACTCACTTCCAGACACACGACGGCGGAAATACTGGCTCTGACACAACCATGCAGAGGAAATACGCCCACTGGCAAAACGGCATCCCTGCACCAGGAAAGGAACGAGTCAAGCTCCACAAGAAACGGAGGGCGACTGCTTCACACTACGCGCTGCGGCGCGCTCTTCAAAACAGCAATTTTTACCACGGCTCAGCCTAATTGTGCCGTACGGTCTTCGTAGCGAAATAAACATTTTAGAGATTTCAGGTGGAGCAGTTCCGACGAGAAGTATTAGCGAGATCGACGCTGCGGAACATACAGGATGTTACAAAAAGGTACGGCCAAACTTTCAGGAAACATCCCTCACACAAAAATAAAGAAAAGATGTTATGTGGACATGTGTCCGGAAACGCTTAATTTCCATGTTAGAGCTCATTTTAGTTTCGTCCACCTACGCTCAATGGAGCACGTTATCATGATTTCATACGGGATACTCTACCTGTGCTGCTAGAACATGTGCCTTTGCAAGTACGACACAACATGTGATTCATGCGCGATGGAGCTCCTGCACATTTCAGTCGAAGTGTTCGTACGCTTCTCAACAACAGATGGACTGGTAGAGGCGGACCAATTCCATGGCCTCCACGCTCTCCTGACCTCAACCCTCTTGACTTTCATTTATGGGGGCATTTGAAAGCTCTTGTCCACGCAACCCCGGTACAAAATATAGAGACTCTTCGTGCTCGTATTGTGGACGGCTGTGATACAATACGCGCCATTCTCCAGGGCTGCATCAGCGCATCAGGGATTCCATGCGACGGAGGGTGGATGCATGTATCCTCGCTAACGGAGGACATTTTGAACATTTCCTGTAACTAAGTGTTTGAAGTCACGCTGGTACGTTCTGTTGCTGTGTGTTTCCATTCCATGATTAATGTGATTTGAAGAGAAGTAATAAAATGAGCTCTAACATGGAAAGTAAGCGTTTCCGGTCACTTGTCCACATAACATATTTTCTTTCTGTGGTGTCACCGCCAGACACCACACTTGCTAGGTGGTAGCCTTTAAATCGGCCGCGGTCCGGTAGTATACGTCGGACCCGCGTGTCGCCACTATCAGTGATTGCAGACCGAGCGCCGCCACACGGCAGGTCTAGAGAGACTTCCTAGCACTCGCCCCAGCTGTACAGCCGACTTTGCTAGCGATGGTTCACTGACAAATTGCGCTCTCATTTGCCGAGACGATAGTTAGCATAGCCTTCAGCTACGTCATTTGCTACGACCTAGCAAGGCGCCATTATCATTTGCTATTTATCTTGTGATGCATGTACCGTCAGACCGATGTTCACCAATTATGGATTAAAGTTAAGTATTCCAACAGCTACGTACTATATTTGCTAGACTCAAATCCTTTAACTGTTCCAGACCTCACGCCAGCCTGCGTGAGCTTAAACGCGTGCCTTTCGGCTTCACTTCCTAGTGGCTTGGCTGTCTTGCCAAGTCACAACACTTTCTTTGTGTGTGAGGAATGTTTCCTGAAAGTTTGGCCGTATCTTTTTGTAACACCCTGTATATCTATCTCTCCTGTGGCATTTAAAACCAAAGACCTATATTCTTTAGCTTTTAAAAGACTGACGCTAAAATCTAAATAAAACCACTGGAAATCATAACTAAAAATACCAAAAATAAATAAGAAGCAGAGAATTTTCTTAAATAAATAAATAAAATTAATTAAAATATAATAAATCAGGTACCTACGAACTTCGCGATGAAAATGGGGTGGAGCCCCATCCTGCTGAAAGATGAACGGAGAGTCTGACTGCATTTGAACCATCAGCTATTGCTGCAACATGTCCAAGGTGTAGTTGTCTATCGGCAAATTACCAAACTACGCTGTGGCCGTAAACATGAAAAAAAACTTTCAGGGTTTCTCTTCAAAATCATATACGTATGATATCTGTACAATGTTTGGTTCTTCTGCAATAAATGATTGAAAAGATTCCCAGACATTATGTACACCCTGTATATATATAAAACTTCCGCATTGCTTCTTATTGTTCCATAAAGCATCGTCTCTAATGAGCATAGCCAGACACAAAAAAAACTGATATAAAGTAATGGATCCAAAACTCACCCCAATGGAACTCTCTTTCTTATTTCTCCTCAGATGCTAAAATTATCTTTCCTTCAGCATTTTTTAATTACACTGTAAGACAAAATTTATAAATGAAAAGCATAGACATGTGAATGATCTACAGCATTGATTTATTTAGTTAACGAGTTATCAGCTTAAAAGACTATCATAAGACTATAAACGACTATAGTCCAATGATGGCCATGTAAGCCGAAATCAGACCAATTGGGCCTATTTAGTATACCGTGGAACTTTGACATTTTTGTACTGTTCACTCGTAAATATGCACTTGTTCCATCAAACAGCGAGAGAAGAGTCAATTAACAAACACCTTAAGAAAAAAAGAAAGAGATGCAACACAGAGGAATTATTCGAATGGGTTGGAAATTGGTAGATGTGATGCTCATCTTCAAACAAAAACAAATGATTACCATTTCAGAAAAATTGGATGATTTATTCAAGAGAAAGAACTTCACTAATTGAGCAAGTCAATAATGCGTTTTCCACACCTGACCATTATGCAAGCCGTTATTCAGGTTGGCATTAATTGATAGAGTTGTTGCATGTCCTCCTGAGGGATATCGTCCAAATTCTGTCCAGCTGGCGCGTTGGATCATAAAAATCCCGAGATGGGTGGAGGGCCCTGCCCATAATGCTCCGAACGTTCTCAATTGGAAATAGACAGTAACAGGTTGGTCTCTCACCATTGTCCAGGCCGTCTCCAGACATGTCCTCGGCGTGGAATCTCACTGACCGGAGCAGACCTGTCTTCAGTAACGAGCCTCACTGCAAAATGAATCCCGACGACCAGCCACGACTTGTCTGGAGACGCTTGGACAGCGGTGTGATACCAACCTCACTGTCGCCGCCCATATGGCCTGACAACCAGGAGTGATGGTCTAGGGAGCCATTTCTTTTCACCCTCTGGTGAAAATAGGAAGGACCCTTTCGTTGTTATCCGTGGCACCATTACAGCACAGCGGTACGTCGACGATACTCTACATCCCGTGTTGTTGCTCTTCATGGCAAGCCATCCTGGACTGTCTGCCCCGAAAGCTGAATGGTCAGCGTAACGGACTGCCTTCCTAAGGGGCCCGGGTTCGATTCCCGGCTGGGTCGAGGATTTTCTCCGCTCAGGGACTGCGTGTTGTCTTCATCATCATTTCCTCCCCATCCGACACGCAGGCTGCCCAATGTAGCGTCGAATGTAATAAGACCTGCACCAAGGCGGCCAGACCTGCCCTGTGAGCGGCCTCCTGGCCAATGACGCCAAACACTCATTTCCATTTCCATCCCGAACTTATATTTCAGCCACATAATGCCCGTCCGCACACGGCGAGAGTTTCTACTGCTTGTCATCGTGATCGTCAAATCCTATCTTGGCCTGCAAGATCGTAGGTTGTCTCCATAATTAGGGATGTTTGGAGCAATATGTGCACAGTCCTCGAACCAGCTTGAGAATTGGACTATCTAACGTGCCACTTGGACGGAATTTGACGTGACAGCCCTCTGGAAAACATCCCACAAATCTATCAATGAATGCCAAGTCCACTAACGGCTCTCATAAGAGCCAGAGGTGGACCAATGCGCTGCTGACTTCCTCAATTAGTGAACTCTTTGTCTTGAACAAATCATTCAACTTTTCTGAAACTGTAATCATTCGTTTGTCTGTATATGTACGTCACATCTACCGATTTCCATCCCATTCAGATAATTCCTTCTTGGTGCGTCGTTGTTTTTTCTTAGAGTGTGATTCCTCTGTCGCTGTTTGATGGAAAATGTGCGGGGTAAACACAAAGTCTTGCCCTGATTATTTTTTTTATTTTTATTTTTTTTAAGACCACGTATGTTAGTAAACCTCAACGTGTGCTCCCTTGGTAGCTCGGAGAATGTCGAGGCGGTATTCCAGTTCCCGCCAGGTGTTTCGTAACATGTGTTCTGTCACAGTACCCACCACAGCAGCTTGTATCCTAGCCTTCAGTCCGTCAACGTCAGCAACTGGTGTGACGAGGACTCTGTCCTTGATATAGCCCCAGAAAAAAAAGTCAAGGGGTAGTAACGTCTGGAGAGCGGGGTGGCCAGGGTATTGGACCGTTCCTTCCAATCCACCGATCCCGACATTACTCCCCTTGAATTTTTTTCGGGGGCTATATCAAGGACAGTCTTCGTCACATCAGTTGCTGACGTCGACGAACTGAAGGCTAGGATACAAGCTGCTGTGGGTACTGTGACAGAACACATGTTACGAAACACCTGGCGGGAACTGGAATACCGCCTCGACATTCTCCAAGCTACCAAAGGAGTACATTTTGAGGTTTACTAACGTAAGTGGTCTTAAAAAAAACTAGCAACACTAACCTATGTAACGACATAAAAAGTAACTTATTATGTCAAATGGATATTCTGTTATAAATTTTTATAATCAGGTCAAGACTTTGTGCTCACCCTGTATATACAGGGTGTTTCAAAAATTACCGGTATATTTGAAACGGCAATAAAAACTAAAGGAGCAGCGATAGAAATACACTGTTTGTTGCAATATGCTTGGGACAACAGTACATTTTCAGGTGGACAAACTTTCGAAATTACAGTAGTTACAATTTTCAACAACAGATGGCGCTGCAAGTGATGTGAAAGATATAGAAGACAACGCAGTCTGTGGGTGCGCCATTCTGTACGTCGTCTTTCTGCTGTAAGCGTGTGCTGTTCACAACGTGCAAGTGTGCTGTAGACAACATGGTTTATTCATTAGAACAGATGATTTTTCTGGTGTTGGAATTCCACCGCCTAGAACACAGTGTTGTTGCAACAAGACGAAGTTTTCAACGGAGGTTTAATGTAACCAAAGGACCGAAAAGCGATACAATAAAGGATCTGTTTGAAAAATTTCGCCGGCCGCGGTGGTCTAGCGGTTCTGGCGCTGCAGTCCGGAACCGCGGGACTGCTGCGGTCGCAGGTTCGAATCCTGCCTCGGGCATGGGTGTGTGTGCTGTCCTTTGGTTAGTTAGGTTTAAGTAGTGCTAAGTTCTAGGGGACTTATGACCTAAGATGTTGAGTCCCATAGTGCTCAGAGCCATTTTAACCATTTTTTGAAAAATTTCAACGGACTGGGAACGTGAGGGATGAACGTGCTGGAAAGGTAGGGCGACCGCGTATGGCAACCACAGAGGGCAACGCGCAGCTAGTGCAGCAGGTGATCCAACAGCGGCCTCGGGTTTCCGTTCGCCGTGTTGCAACTGCGGTCCAAACGACGCCAACGTCCACGTATCGTCTCATGCGCCAGAGTTTACACCTCTATCCATACAAAATTCAAATGCGGCAACCCCTCAGCGCCGCTACCATTGCTGCACGGGAGACATTCGCTAACGATATAGTGCACAGGATTGATGACGGCAACATGCATGTGGGCAGCATTTGGTTTACTGACGAAGCTTATTTTTACCTGGACGGCTTCGTCAATAAACAGAACTGGCGCATATGGGGAACCGAAAAGCCCCATGTTGCAGTCCCATCGTCCCTGCATCCTCAAAAAGTACTGGTCTGGGCCGCCATTTCTTCCAAAGGAATCATTGGCCCATTTTTCAGATCCGAAACGATTACTGCATCACGCTATCTGGACATTCTTCGTGAATTTGTGGTGGTACAAACTGCCTTAGACGACACTGCGAACACCTCGTGGTTTATGCAAGATGGTGCCCGGCCACATCGCACGGGCGACGTCTTTAATTTCCTGAATGAATATTTCGATGATTGTGTGATTGCTTTGGGCTATCCGAAACATACAGGAGGCGACGTAGATTGGCCTCCCTATTCGCCAGACATGAACCCCTGTGACTTCTTTCTGTGGGGACACTTGAAAGATCAGGTGTACCGCCAGAATCCAGAAACAATTGAACAGCTGAAGCAGTACATCTCATCTGCATGTGAAACCATTCCGCCAGACACGTTGTCAAAGGTTTCGGGTAATTTCATTCAGAGACTACGCCATATTATTGCTACGCATGGTGGATATGTGGAAAATATCGTACTATAGAGTTTCCCAGACCGCAGCGCCATCTGTTGTTGAAAATTGTAACTACTGCAATTTCGAAAGTTTGTCTGCCTGAAAATGTACTGTTGTCCCAAGCATATTGCAACAAACAGTGTATTTCTATCGCTGCTCGTTTAGTTTTTATTGCCGTTTCAAATATACCGGTCATTATTGAAACACCCTGTATTTGTGAGTAAAAAGTAAAAAAATGTGAATGTTCCACAGTATAAATTGATCCAAATCACTGGTTTATGCAGAATGAAATCTTCACTCTGCAGCGGAGTGTGCGCTGATATGAAACTTGCTGGCAGATTAAAACTGTGTGCCGGACCGAGACTCGAACTCGGGACCTTTGCCTTTCGCGGGCAAATGCTCTACCAACTGAGCTACCCAAGCACGACTCACGACCCGTCCTCAAAGCTTTGATTCCGCCAGTGCCTCCGCCCCTCGTCTATTACTTTCCAAACTTTGCAGAAGCTCTCCTGCATATCTTGCAGAACTAGCACTCCTGGAAGAAAGGATATTGCGAATACATGGCTTAGCCACAGCCTAGGGTATGTTTCCAGAATGAAAGCTGTGAGGACGGGTCGTGAGTCGTGCTTGGGTAGCTAAGTTGGTAGAGCACTTGTCCGCGAAAGGCAAAGGTCCCGAGTTCGAGTCTCGGTCCGGCACACAGTTTTAATCTGCCAGGAAGTTTCGGCTGGTTTTTGGCTTACACGGCCACCAACGGGCTATGGTCATTTATATTCCGTGATATCCTTTTCAGTTGATAACTGGCTAACTAAATAAATGAATGCTGTAGATCACCCATTTGTTTATGCTCTTCATCTACAAATGGAAAAAAAATTTTCAGCACAGCGTTTTGCATTCATTTTCTTCAGTATGACTCCAGTTAGTTACCTGTACAACCATGAATTCCACCGCATTTAAGTCTTTTCTACGAGTGTATCATGATCGACACCCTGGACAGAGCCGGCCTCTGTGGCCGAGCGGTTCTAGGCGCTTCAGTCCGCAACCGCGCTGCTGTTACGCTCGCAGGTTCGAATCTTGCCTCGGGCATGGATGTGTGTGATGTCCTTAGGTTAGATAGGTTTAAGTAGTTCTAAGTCTAGGGGACTGATGACCTCAGATGTTAAGTCGCATAGTGCTTAGAGCCATTTTTTACCCCTGGACAGATCGCAAAACTTCACACCTGACGATATTCTGTTACTTAGGACTCGTAACACTCGGCTGTTGTTGGCAGGGTGCGCACGCTGTGGGAGCGCGGCTTCATGGCGCACGCGCACAGGACGTGGCGCCTGGAGCCGCCCGCCTGCCTGTCGGACAGCGACTACGTCAGCGTCGACCTGGCCGCCGTGTCGCCCGCCTTCCTCCTGCTGGTCGCCGCGCTGCTGCTCGCCGCCGTGCTGCTGCTGCTGGAGAGGGCCTGGTCAGTTACTGCACCGTTTCCACCGTAGGGGTACATCTTCCACTGTCGCTTCAGCTCTTTGCTAGAGTTTATCGCTTGTACGTGCTGCTGAGTGTTGGAAGCCAATCTCACGCAATCCCTGACCACAACTCTGCAATGGATGAGCTGTCTAGAGAACGTACTAGCCAGGGCAACAGCTGAACATCATCTGTTTCGAAGTATGCAAGACAACATACGGTCTTGCGCTATCTTGTTGAAAGATAAAATCAGGGAGACCTCGAAGAAAGCGCACAGCCACAGATCTAACATTTCAGAAATGTAATGTCTGCTATTTGGACAGTCTATTATGCGAACCAGAGCTAATCGAGCCTCAGTGAGAGTAGAGTTGACCATGAGATGGAACTAACAGACTGTGTAACATAGCTTCACTCGGACATAACTCCAAGCAACGTGATGAGCGTATCTGGTATTTGCTGAGCAAATGATTGAGAGTGTAGGATACATTCAGAACGACTTTCAGCCCCGTTTGATGCTGTTCCCAAAGGGTAAGGGATGTATGCTTTCATTCCAAGCCGGCCGTAGTGGCGGAGCGGTTGTAGGCGCTACAGTCTGGAACCGCGCGACCGCTACGGTCGCAGGTTCGAATCCTGCCTCGGGCATGGATGTGTGTGATGTCCTTAGGTTAGTTAGGTTTAAGTAGTTCTAAGTTCTAGGGGACTGATGACCTCAGAAGTTAAGTCCTATAGTGCTCAGACTCATTAGTCATTTGAACCATTTTTTTCATTCCAACACAGCTGCAGTATGCACATTTCTTGTGTTACCCAACACTCTGCAAGATGTTTATGGGTTTAAAACATATCATTCCTGGTGCTGTTGAAACAACTGTTGCGGTGTATTTCTCCAGTTCGGCCACAACGTGAGGACGTGATCTCTAATACAAGACCCAGATTCCTTTATCCAGCTAAATCTAGTTTTTTCTCCCCAACTGGATTTGGTAAGTCCTTTGAATCTTTTACAGTGACATGCTTCAATAATATCTTCTCAGTTTACAAGCCACATCACTTCAAACGAAATACTTCATTTTTCTCCTGCCCCACGACGTTTGCCAATATTTTGTTAGTGAAATAGAGCGGCGCATTAGGCATCTCTTAGACGATGCAGCTTAGGTTGTTGGGCTAACTACTGGCCGTATCCTAGCGAAAGCTAAGCCACCGAAATCTACTACAGTATTAGCCGGAAGGAACGACTTGGCTTACGCTTATTACGTGTGAATGGGGTCTTGTTCGTCTTGCCAGCCGATAAAGGAAACGCCACTGTAATCCTTAACACTACCACCTGAAGATAGTACATTTATTAGAAAATGATACTTAACGAAAACTTAGTCACGACCCAATACAGGCCATCGTTGGGAAGACAGGAAAGGTATTAAAGGACTCAGGTATGCGAGAAGAAATTGTGAAGAAATTAATCCCTCAAGCCGACAGACCCCTCAGTCTTTATTGACTGCCGAACATACACAAGGCGTTTCTCTGAGACTGATAGTGCAATCTGCTCGCTCACGTGCAGAGTGACAAAACATCTGAAACGGTTTGTGGGACCTAAACTGGGACACTGTCAACACCACTTTGTTAATTCGCAGTCATTCGTTGATACCCCTTGAAAATTTATACAAAACGACATGATGGTTGGCTTGGTCGTTGTGTTACTTTTTATGAAGGCGCCGGTATAAGACATCCTGGATCTTCTAACATGACATTTTCCACCTAGGATTGTCAAACTATTCCACGATGCCTTAGCGCCAACGTATTTTCTATGCTGCAACGAATATTATGAGATGACGGATGGTACTGCGGTGGAATCACCACAGTCCCCAGCTGCCGCGAACTTTTTTATGGAGGAACATGAGCAACAAGCTTTGAACTCTGCGAGGCTGCATCCATCTTCTTCCTACAGTACATTGACGACATCTTCCTGTTACGACGTCGTGGTGAAAACGTACTGCAGTAACATGACCAGTGTCCACACTAACATTGAATTTACTGTGAGATACAGAGGGATGGCAGGCTTCCGTTCTTGGATGCTTTTAGCTGAGCGGAGATCAGGAGGTCGGCTTGGTCATTCATCGTACAGGAAATCTACACACACAGATCGGTACCTGAACGCCAGTAGTTTCCCCCACCTTATACACAAGAGAGCAGTCCTGAACACATTAGCATATAGGGCGAAGGTTACATCTGACGACTCCCATCAACAGACGGAATTTAAGTGCTTGAGACGCGTGTTCAGAAAAAATTTTTACAGTGAAGGAAGGAGTGAGAAAACTTACAGGTCCCACCGACGAAAGACGCTTCACGAATCGGCGGAAGAGGCCAAGCCGACTGTTTTCCTTCCATAATGTGGCGCAATGACTAGCAGCTTAGGACGCCTGCTGCAGAGACATGGATTAAGGCCAGTGTTCTGGCCCGTTTCCAAGATTCGAGATCTGTTACGCGCCCTTAATGACGACCTAGGTCTTCGAATTCATTTGGTGTATGGTAGACCCTGCAAATGCGGTAGCATTTACATAGGAAAACAATTCGCGCTGTATTAAAAAGAAAAGGGGGGGGGGGGGGGGGGGGAAGTCGGCAGTGCTTGAACATCGCCTCTAAGATACAATATGAAAAGACGAGAGTCTTCGCTCGGAAACGAGGGGTACCCACTTAGCAGCGCATGGTAACCGGCTTTGAATATTAAGCGAAAGCAAAGACTAATTCTTGACGGTTGTAGAGAGACGTCAGGGACAGTTTTAAACATGGCGCCGGCCCCTCCCACCAACTATCACTCGGTCCCACGACCAGCCAGAGTTGCTATGAGCTGCTCAGCTTGCCTTCTGTTATGCTTCACGTAGTCATTCCTGGGGCATAGTTGTGCCCTAGAATGAATGTTGCAAACACTGTTCACCTCTACACTCAGCAAAGTTACTTCTTGCAGAGTCAAAACATAGGGTGCACAGGCACGCCTTCCGATCGACATCTCATCAACAATGGCCATGACAAATGAATCACGAACACTACAACCTCTCAATGTAGACATATAGTACCCTGATGCCAATGAACAGTCGTCGAGGGTGTTGCATTTTTTTCCGCTAGTGTAATTCGCCAGTGCGTTGCCATGCAACATCTCACCACAAACTCAATACAAGAATGGAAAATAACATTTTGTCTACAAACAGACTGTATACAAAACACTTGTACAGCCATTATTAAAATACTGCTGAACTGTAGGGAAACCATAGCACGTTGGACCAATAGGGGACCTAGAGCAACCACAAAGAAACGTGGCACGAGTATCCACAAGAGATGAAGAAAATCTTGAGAAAACTTAACTGCTTGACACTCGAAGAAAGAACTTATACAGAAAACATCAAGAGCCGTCTTTTGAGACAGAAATTACTAGTATTGTTCACCCCCTATGTATCTAACCAACAGAGCTCGCGCAGACAGTGTCAGGTAAATGACAACCCGTTCAGAGATATACAAGGAGTTATTCTTCCCAGCACCCTGAGTGAGTGTTATGAGGAAAAGCACAAGATATGTATGATACATAAAAAGTACCTCCGCTATGTACTTGACAATTATCAGCAGAGTTCAGATGTGGATGTAAAAGCTAAATGACCTTAAATCCAAATTATTGAGTTGACTCATTTCATGTGTTGTCAGCTACTGCACACCTTTTATTTTAATAAAACGCTTTTGTTTTCATGCAGACATCATTCCACTTCGTAAACCATAGTAGAGGGTCACTGCTGTTTCTGGCCCAACTCTCTGACTCGACATCCATCAGCTCTTTCTGCCAGTGTCATATTACACATGTGCGCGTCATATTGACGGTCGCAGGCTACATGTGAAAAGGTCACCCAGGGAAGAGGAAGTGTGGGGAGGGAAAGAGAGGGAGGGAAGGGACAGGTCGTCCGATGGGAATCGACAATCGAGCTCCCTCCCTCGCCTCTCCCCCGTTTTCTCTCATCCAGTGGGAATCATTCGAGTTCCGTGTTCTGAGTGAGAAGACCATTTGATTTTTTATTGCTGTAACAAATTATTCCAAAATAATGATCAGACAGCGTCGCTCTGGCGTTACCCTGCTGTCGCACCGATGTTACGCTGGCGTCGCACCAGTGTTACGTCAACTTCGGTGTCATGCCCACTGTGACAGATATCTTCAACCACTTCCTAGCAACCACTATTTCCCCTGAGGCCTGAAGGCAGGGACTAGTTATACCACTACCAAAAAAGTATGTTGCCACATCCTCCTCTGATTACTGACCTATTTGCGTTCTTCCTGCACTGTCCAAGGTCTTAGAATATATAGGCCATTACTAGCTGACAACCTACCTAACTACAAACAATCTACTAGACCAATACCTATCAGTTTTCCGTAAACATTTCAGCACATCTGTCCTAATAAAGAAATGACCAGAAGTGTACAATGGATATACGAGAGGTAATTATCATGTACTTCTTAGACTTGAGCAAAGCCTTTGACATTGTCGGCTTCGAGATTTTGCTTGCCAAACTTATCAGCCTGAAATTTCTCCAAAAGCGTAGTGGAATGATTTCGCTCATATCTGACGTCTTGCCAGCAGTGCGTCACGTCCGACACCAAAAAGTCAGAATGAGGCCAGGTAGTATGAGGCGTCCCCAGGATTTCGTATTAGGTTCTATACTCTTATCATTGTATGTCAATGATGTGTCATTAGTTTTGTCCTGCTGCAAATACCACATGTACGCTGACGACCTCCTGTTAGATCTAAGTGCAAAACCAATAAACCTGAAGGTGACTATTGAGAATTTCAATACCGACCTGCCTGCACTATCAAAATGGGCGCAGGATACAGGGTTAAAGCTCAACCCATACAAAACTCAAACGGTGCTCGTTGGTCATTCTAAGCTCATCAGCCCTAAATACCAGGAATCCCTACCATCTTTAACCTTAAACGGGACAAATATCAACTTCTCTCCCTCGGCAAAGGGTCTAGGATTAATAACGGATGAAAATCTAAATTGGATTGACAACGTAACTGCGATGAGCAAGAAAACATCAGCACCTCTCTATGCCCTAAAAAAATATAAAAAGTGCTCTTTTCTTTATCTGGAATAGAAACTTGTACAAACACTTATACTTTCAATTATTGATTAAAGTAATGCTGGTCTTTCTCTGGAAAACTCATAGCGCCTGGAACTGGTGATGGATGCCTGCTTTCGCTATATCTGTGATCTTCTACTCTTTGACAGATTTCACCAACATATGCACAGCTATTCTGGCTGCGTGCGGACAAGCGTAGAGATTTCCGTACCTTCTGTCTTCTATACTGTCTTACCAACGTATGCTGTCCTTCATATCGTATCTCTCCTCGGCCTTGCCACTTTTGCCTGAACAACATGGCAGAAACACTCGTTCTCATCAAAGCAAAATCTTTTCTGTCCAACTCTATCGTTCAGCCACTTTCTCGAAGCCCTTGTCAGTGCAGCAGCCCGACTCTGAATAACTTCCTCCAATACTCGCATATTAAAGCACTCAGTAACATTTCCAGCTTAAGGAGACAGTTAAGGACATATCTGTTAAAGGAACAATAAGGATTACCGTTGTCCCTGTACGCACTCTTAATCTCTTACGCTCTTCTATCCAACCTGATCTTCCTCATTTCCCAGTATTCGTAGCCGACGCAGTCGCCTTAAATTTCCTCTCCCCAGAACTCGCTGCATAAGAAAACTTCAGTTTTCTACACCTATAGATTCTTCTTATATCAGCCACTATCGTAATTGTTATTATTGTCATTATTATTATTGTTACCATTATAGTTATTAGTGGCTCAGCAGCAGTAGAACAAGTATTTCTGATATTGACTTTATGAGATCATAGTCGGTATTATTCACTCACGTTGTCACTATAAATACTCAAATCATTTCAATACTATCTGTCGTATTAAAATGGTATTTCTTATGTAAGTATGGTGGAATAAGGTAATGTATGTGTGAAACCTTGGATATCCAAATACATAAACATATAAAAAAGATAATGATTCATTCCACACCATTACGATTTATCATGCAAATGTTACACAGAATGTGGTACTAAGTAACTAAATAAGTAATTAGCTATGGGTGTACCACAAAGCATGGTATTGGCTTCTATACTTCATCAACCTTAAAAAGGAAACTCAGAAGTAAAACCAACCAGATGATGAAAATAGACATACATTCCAATTGTGCGAAATTTGGTTATTCCTGAAAAACTGACAGAGTTACTGGTGAGAAATAATCTGGGAAAATAAGTAAACAGACTACTGTTTGAAGGCCTACATCTTACACAGGTTACGCTATCATTACTAAAAAGTGTTACCTACCTAAATGTTAAAGCAAAATATCCATTTTATGGGGTCTTAAATGATCGAGACCATTCCCCTTAATCACATTTATAGCATTACACAATGCTGAAAGATGTTTAAAAAATTATAGCCTTTTGTTTTACCCTATAAACCGCTATTATTGGCGACATACTGTACGATGTATCATAAGTGAGATATGAAAGTGAAATGTGTGAGCTAAAGTGAGACTAATGTACTGACAATCTAATAAAACAAGAACTCTATTCTACATGGATGTCTATCTTTATGCAGTTCTGTTTCTTTGATATTTAATAATAGTTCACTTTGTTGACATACACGAGATATAATTGCGTGCCTTGCTTCTTTCGTCATTGCACGTGTTTGTAGGCTAGCAAAGAACACATAGGTAAGTTTTGTGCAAACGTGAACAGTAAAAATGTTGTGAATACGAACTGAAAGCTGAAAATGTGTGGAACAGGAAGCAGTACCAGTAAGCAAACAAGAATTGGTTTCGGGATTTGAGATTCATTTGTTATCGATACAAATATAGTAAAAGTGGAATAAAATGCATTATGAAAGCATCCTTCACACAACACATCCTTCCCTTCTTGGTTGTTCGAAATAGATTAACAAAAACAAAGCTACTTAACCTGGCCAAATTTGTCGTATTGCAAGAGCATTTGAAGACAGAAAAACGTTCGAAAATGCCTGCCTTCTTTACACTATGTTATTCATGCAATAGCTGTAACTTTTAGTGTTTAAAAGAGCTGCTGCGTACGCACAACAAAAATAATGAACAAAATGCAATCGCAAACAGTAGTCTGCTAATGTTTTGGGCTATTTAAGATGGTGGCAGGATCCACCTTCTCTGGCTTCAAAACAACATACAACATAAGCCTACAGGCCCACTCCCATCCTTCTTTTACCTCCATGGTTGAGACATGGTTGAGACCTTCGACCATAGGTACTATATCTATGTTAAGGGTTGAGACCATTGGATATACACACATCAAAAAAAGTTTTGCATCACCCCAGTTCCCAAAACTCCTGAAAATAGACGTTGACTGTGGATATTGTATCACAGACAGAATCCCTTTGACTGTTCAGAGATGTCACTAAACCCACCCAAAGATGTAAATAACCACGCATGAGGAGCGCCTATTAGACGGAGGGAGTCCGACAGCCGATCAGTTCCAGTCATTCCACCAGGAAGGAGGTACACAGCTCATGTTGTCTGTGGTTCATCCACACCTAGACGGTCAACTCCGCGATTCTATCGCGTCTGCATTGTTACTTTGTGCCAGAAAGGGCTCTCAACAAGGGAAGTGTCCAGGTGTCTCAGAGTGAACCAAAGCGATGTTGTTTGTACAGGGAGGAGACACAGAGAGACAGGAACTGTCGATGACATGCCTCGCTCAGGCTGGCCAAGGGCTACTACTGCAGTGGATGATTGCTACCTACGGACTAAGGCTTATAGGAACCCAGACAGCAACGCAACCATATTGAATAATGCTTTCCGTGCAGCACAGGACGTCGTGTTACGACTCAAACTGTGCGCAATGGGCTGCATGATGGGCAACTTCACTCCCGACGTCCATGGTGAGGTCAATCTTTGTAATCATGACACCATGCAGGGCAGTACAGCTGGGCCCAACAATGTGCTGAATGAACTGCTCAGGATTGGCGTCACATTCTCTTCACCAGTGAGTGTTGAATATGCTTTCAGCCACACAATTGTCAGAGATGTGTTTGGAGGCAACTGCCTTAGACACACTGTCCAGCGAGTGGAGCAGGGTGGAGGTTCCATGATGTTTTGAGATAGCATTATGTGGGTCCAATGTACACCGCTGGTGGTCATGCAAGTCGCCATAACGGCTGTACAATACGTGACTGGTATCCTCCAACCAATAGTGCAACCATATTGGCAGAATATTGAAGAGGCATTCTTTTTCATGGACAACAGTTCACGCCCCCATTGTATACATCTTGTGAATGACCATCTTCAGAATAACGATATCGCTCTACTAGAGCGGCCAGCATGTTCTCCAGACATGAGCCCTATCAAACATACCTGGGTTAGATTGAAAAGGGTGGTTTATGGCCGACATGACTCACCAACACTCTGAGGAATCTACGTCGAATCGCCATTGAGGAGTGGGGCAATCTGGACCAATAATGCCTTGGTGAACTTGTGGATAATATGCCACGACGAATACAGGCATGCATCAGTACAAGAGGACATGCTACAGGGTATTAGAGATACCAGTGTGTACAGCAATCTGGACCTCCACCTCTGAAGGTATCGCTGTATGGTGGTACAACATGCAATATGTAGTTTTCATGAGCAATAAAAAGGGTGGATATGATGTTTATGTTGATCTCTATTCAAATTTTCTGTACAGTTTCCGGAACTCTCGGAATCGAGATGATACAAAACTTTTTTTGACTTGTGTATATCTATTGAATGAACATAGTCTACTGCAGGCGCTCTCAATATCAAAGCGGACTAGTCACGTGATTTTGGGACAACACTAGTTGTCTGCAATTTGTTTCAATAGCGAAACTTGAGTATTACACGAATTGCTTCGTGTTATATATGTTTCTGCTCCTTTGAGTTGCAGTAACTGCTATGTGCAGTATTGTCGTTGTTATGGTTGTAAAGAAATGAATTTGAAAGGAGGACCAGTTACTTCTCATATGTGTGAACAACAAGTGGATAGTTGTAAATGTCATATTGATATGAGGAACTTTATATGTTGAAACATATCGAGGCACTGTGTTATAAAATCTTGTATTGTAGAGATAATTTCTGCGATTTTATGGACATGTGTTTATGTAACAAGTGATAGATAAATTTTCAAGTGTGTCTAAGCAAACTGTGTCAGTGTATACATATCAGCGCTATGTTCATAATTATGTGGTAAAACTTACACATCACAATCTGTTTAATTTCCTTCAGTTTATGCAGATTCTCAAACCCTAGTGTGCATCTAAGTACTTCTGCATGAGACAGTTTACTATAGTGTCATTGTAACGTAATTAATTGGCGCTGATTCAACAATATGAATCAGTGCAATAGGAAACGTAAAAAAATATTGTTGGCTGTCACTTCTTTCATTACTCCAAAATTCGAGCATTGATCTTGTGTATTTTATGTTTTGACACACTGTATGGTTACTTTTCTGATGACATGGGATACAATGCTATAGATATTAGGATTGTCTGTAAAAATCAGAAGGATAAATAAAGAAAAACTGAAAATAATAATCGGCAAATCGCTTACCATGTTTACTGTAACAATTTCATAGTTACAAATGCATTGGTTTTTCGCGGCACCTCTGCGCTGTCTCCATTGTCATTGTAAAGACACGGTGACACCAGTTTTGTGGGTCCCTGAGTCGTGTCTGAAATGAAAGTTTTGGCAGCTGCACGTCGCACGAGTTGTGGTGGAGTTAAAGCTTGTTGCGTGGAATTGCTGCATAAGAAAAAAATAAGAAACGTGTTTCGATTCGTGACTGAATGAAGAAAAGACGTCAGCTCGGTTGCTCAGCATCCTTGCTGCAATAATTTATAATGGAAGATCCCAGAAGTTCTTTTAATTATCTTAGAATGTCACCAGAACTGTTCACGTTCCCTCTAAATAGAGTTAATTATGCGATAAGGAATAAAGGTACTGTAATGCCTGAAGCACTGTCGCCAGAACTGAAATTACATATCATATTGCATGCATTACAATCAAGAACACCCGGCTGCTATAAGATACGGTTTTAATTGGTGATGACGTTATTTCATTAACACAATAATTATTAACATTAGCAACAATAATTATTCGAAGCAGGCCGCATTAAGAAGAGAATTTTTGCAAACTACTCTGTTGAAGACAGATCTGTACAGTGGCAATATTTCAAAATTCCAACATATGTGAATGGGGAGCACTGCAGTGACGTTTTAAATAGATGAATATTGAATAAAGAATGCGGCTCCTTGAATTTGTATAGCCTTCCCTTCTGTTACCAATATTCCTTAACAAAGAACTGGCCAACTCGAACAATGGGATTTTAGTCTTGTAGACGAGAGCATTGCCACAGCTAGAATTACACTTGCTAATATTTTTCTTAATTCAGTTGTATATGTGCTCCTACCTCAATAAATTTTACCCTGCAGCTCAGATATTGTCAAACCATCTATGTTATGATCGCACATGATGGTCTCAGCAGCAGTAATATGTTGCTTATTTTAGTAATCAGCATCACTGAAATCCCGCAAACACGTATGCAAAGCATAGATATCCAAAACGCAAACATTATTCTCCGTTCCCCACTTTCTATTTCAGTTTGTGTATACTCACACACATAACCCCAAAACTCATGCAACTAGTGTCGCCAAAGTTGGAACACGCCGAAAGTTTTTAGTTTCACCAACGAGTTGCGCAAACGCGCGGCGCACATGCGCAGTGGCCGGTAGCGCAGTTGCCTGCAACCTAGTGTCGTCGTCTAAACTAGACTTAATGTAATTAATATTCCGTCCCAAAATCACGTGACTTCATGAGGAGCAGGACGAAATTGTCATTCTGCGCATCCGAACGCTCACTTCATAGATATTTATACTCTATAGTTGAGACAAGAGATCACTGGTACTTTCGAGCAAGGAGGTTCGAACTTCCTTCCCTTGGAGTCTGTGATCCGTAGATGTGGACGTGTAGCATCTCTGTGGATTGCTCAGGGAATATCGTGTACGCAGAGGGTTTAATGTCACCTTGGAGATAGATTTTTTTTTTATTGGTGTGTGTTTCCCAGAGTGGAGTGTGCTTGTGGCGTGGGTGTTGCGTGTTGTGAGTGTGAGTTTGTAACTGCTGTTAGTGATGTTGCAGCGGGGCGTCCGGATCTTGTGTAGCAGGACTTCACAGCGGCAGGTTAGTTCTGAAAATTCTACTGTACATGTGGTAAAGTGACATTTCTACTGAAAGTTTCCTGTTACAGTAATGTCACCAGCGCAAATCTTCTTAATACCAGAAAATCCTGGAAACCCTGTCTTAATGACTTTGTGCTTGTTCTTAGAACGAATATTAGCCCGTCTGTCATGTAAACTTTCAGCACCGTAAGAAATCAAGTATGTAAAATTACTGTGTTCGTTGTCGAGAGGAATTCATTACCCGCGAAACGAATTCGTGAGCTCCATGCAGTGGAGGTTCTTTATTTAATGACACTGAAGAATAGGCTGGTAAGCACAAAAACTCGCACTTCTAAGCAGAGGGCATTTCTTTTAGCTTGACTAGTCATAGTAATATGTAAAGTTGCTCTTACTACATCAATTTGCGCAAATTATATAAAAAATGCAGTATTTTTTATGATTATGTGGACAACATTTATTTTAATTGAGCGAATTAGTCTTCAGAAATTATATACACGCATGTGCCATATGCGAATAAGTTACGTCCCCTGTGTGTGTGTTTTTGTTTTTACAGTGACTTATGCGAGCAATGTAGCTACATTTGTTTATTAACGATATTCTGGTCATCTAAGTACAAGCGTACATAATGTGATAAAGTGGATGGCATATGCCAATCCTTTTGTACCAACTGCCAGGTTTTTTGTTTGAAGATTTATTTCATGTATGGACTTCGATGCCAGTGAAGACGGTGTATGGAATAGCTAAGAGGCGAGAGCGTGTTGGAATGTTGACGGCTTACCAGTAATACTGAGAATATGCAGGAGACGTGAGCTGCCAATTGCCCTCACCCTGAAACTTAATGTCGATAACATGTTTGTTTACCTGCCAACACTGAAATTGACAGTAGAAACTGCATGGTAAAATCAGAGCACCTATGTCAAATATAGTCTCAGACGAGTATTTTGATACATATTATCTAATGACATATCACACATAGGCCTAAACCACATAAGAGTGTCTACTGTGTAACTTTTACAAAGATTAGGAATGAAGGACGTGATGCAGTGGTAAGACAATACTCATATTGTGGAAGACAGTCATATAAATCCTGTCAGGCCATCAATAATTGTGTTTCCCATAATTTTACTAAATTGGTTAAGGGAAATCTCTGGATGGTTACATTGCAATGGCAAGGCAGACTTCCTTCCCCAACCTAAGCATGTGTTCTGTCTACAAAGCACTTGGTGTTGATGGGAGGATAAACCCTGGCATCATTTCTTCCTTCCAGAGATGAAGGTCCTAACTCTTGGAAGGTCTTGTGGATTAACAATTAAAAGTTTGATTTTAAGCCATTATGTTACAAAATGTTTTCACACCAGATCTGCAGCTCATTTTCGTGAATACAGTGTGCTACATGTTTCACAGTTTGTTCAATTTCTATGGCAGCAGAAATTGTGACTGTGTTCAGTGTCCTGTTTTATGTTTGCAGTGATTGAAATGTGTATGAGTTAAATTCTTGCTTCATCAGTGTTTGAAACACTTTCTGTTTCCCTTTTCATAAATAATACTGAAATTTACTTCAGCTCATATTCAGTTGTCGTAAATCGTGTCTTGTAGAAAATGCAGAGTAGTCAGGACAGGTACAGAAATCTGTAATGAACAGCTGAATTACAGATGATGTCAGGGAAATGAAATTGTTTACTGCACCACACATGGAAACTGTTGATAAATCTTGTACTTGCTAATTTGGAGGCAAGATATGTTATCACATTTGATTGTGGGCGTGTCGCAAAGGACAGAAGTGTTGATCACTCTGCCTGTGAAATGGAGGACACAGTGGACTACCTCATCATGGGTTTACTCTGTCAGAATAGATACATAATTACCATTGGCTTAACAACTTTTGTCATGTGTATAGTTTAACACCTTACACCAACTTGCCACTATTCAGAGAGTTAAAGTGGATGATGATACCCTCAATGATGAAAAAAGTCTCTAAGCTCTGTTTTCTTTTGACAACTGGATGGTTGTCTCATTACCTAAAAGTGTTTTCGGTTTGTTGAATATGGTGGAAGCAGAAACCTGATTTCCAATACTCAGTCATGTTGAGCACAGCCTGTATACTGTAGGATGAGCACTTTGGCCTGACCAGTTCGCTGCACTTTCGTACAATCATTGAACGGTCAAGGGGTAGTACTGCTTTTCAGTGCATAGGTGTGATACGGAATTCACACTGCAATGAGCTTCCACTATTATATATGTAAATGATTGTACTGTGTTATATGCTACTAGAGAGACAAGTGTAAGTTTAATGGCTCTGTAATGTAACACAACTATTTCATCAATAATTAGCAACATTTCACATGATGAAGGCTAGCATGTCTTGAAAAGTAATCAGTTGCTGAAACTGTACTGTAAATGTATATAAATTTTCCTTGTTAAAGTGACTTTTTTTTCGTATATTGCCTTTCCAGATGCAATCAAGAATGTTGATGTCCAAGATACTGGCAAGTAGTAGCATACTTACTCTTTCTTTTTTGTGTGTTTTTAGTGTAGAAGTTCGCCGTGGTTTTCTGGTCCATTTGAGTATGAGCTATCTAAAAAAAACTTTTGACTAAATACAGGGCCAATGTAGTACGTGAATGAAATTCTGGAATAATAATACAGATATCAATTTCTCATTTATGTAGCTAATATATCTCTCCCCCCCCCCCCCCCCACCCCTGCCTCCCTCCCCAATCATAGTGCCTTACGTGTCCCGCCCCCCTCTTCAATCATAGTATCATATGTGTGTACACCGTATTGAGATTTATCCATGACAAAAGTGTGTTAAAAATCCTCATTTGGCTTATTTTTAAATCCCATTCATTGCTCTTTGGCAGTTACCAAATCATGTTAATGGCAGAGTAGCAAATATTCATAGGAGAGATGAATGATTATTTACAGATTTCTTTAGTCAATACAAATGCATCACAGAAATATTTAAATCAAGAGTGGGAAATTACATGCTCCTTTGGGGTTCTCCATACCCTTATCAGAAGGGCTCCCTCCTAGTAGATACCTCCAGCCAGCTCAGTCTAATCTGTTTGAACATGGGTACACCCGCATTTCTTTCCAATTCCACACACTCCTTTTCCCACTTGGACCTTTCAATTCATACTGCTCAGCTTGCTCATCATCTCAAGTAGTTCATTCTCTGACACACACTTGCCTGACCATTTCACAGGTGTCATTCGTTTGCTGATGCTTGTCCCATCTGGGCGTCCAGCCAAGTGGCAGCTTTCCAAATCTGACTGGCAGCTCTACTCCTCACTGGCCACTTTTGATGAAAGCCATTTTCCTTGCATTGATGACCAGGTAGAATACCTTACAAGCAATACACTTACTGCCACAGAATGTCCCATACCTTGCATCTCTTCCTTGCCATGATGTACGCCAATCCTCTGGTGGACTGAGGCATGCTGTGACACAATCTGCACATGGAGACTAGCTCTCCACAGTTTTAAAAGCCATTTTCAAGGATAACAAACAAGCTTGAGGGCCTTATTTTCAAAGCTCTTGTAACAGTTTTACTCCCTCTTCTCTTTGGGGTAATCTCTGTCAGCTTTCAGGAACTGCGGTTCACACCCTGGTTTCTAGTCTGACCATAGCGAACAATGTCATTGTAGCCCCCTTTTATATCTCCAACACCTTGGGTTGATATTTTGCAGACATTTAGAGTTCCATCCACTACCATCCTGCCTTTTTCCTTCTGAAATGGGTAACAGAGGCAAGGACGATATCTTTCTCCTCCCAGAATTGTGAATGTTACAGTACTGCTTTTACTGAGGGTGGTTAAACATATGCTATCTTCATCCCGGACTATTCCGGGACTGCATGGCATTAACATTCTGGTGTTGCAGCACATATCTCTTATGGCTTTTGCTTTCTCATTCGTACACATAACTGCATTTGGACAGATGGCATATTTCCCAGTTGCCGGCAAGAAGCTATTGTCATTCCCATACCTGAGCCTGGTAAGGACAAAAGCCATCCTCCTAGCTGCCGCCGAATTTCCTCACCAGTAGTGTCTTCAAGGTAATGGAATGTATGATTAATGGTCGGCTGGTGTGGTTGATAGAGTCTGCGTCTACTCACTATTGCACAATGTGGATTCCATAAGTGCTGCTCTACAGTTGATCATCTCATTACCTTGTCAACTCATATTATGAACAATTTTTTGTGGAAGTGCCATATTGTGACTATTTTTTTTATTTGGAGAAGGTGTATGACACTTGCTGGATGACAGGAATCTTCCATATTATTTACGAGTGGGGCTTCCGGAGTTGCCTGCGCCTTTTTATCTGAGAACTTTTAAAAGGCCGTGTTTTTACATCTGCATATCCATCTATCTTACATCATCTTAACACCATCCATCATTGCAGAATATGTTTAGCCGCTGGCACTTCTATACTAGGCGCATTGGGTGTCTTTATGCTGAGCCTACTGACTTACCGTTATCGTAATGGCAGGATGTTCTCCTCAGTCGTTACATGAGCATCTATCTTCTGTGCCCAGTCTCCCATCCTATGCTCCCTTTTTTTGACAATTCCCTAGAACACAGGATGGGCTGCGCCTTCTTCTCTGTAGCCTGATGGTGTTCACTTTCGTTTGCTGCTTCAACAGCTTTATGCTTCGTGCCATGTTCACCATGTGTGCAAACTCTTCGCTGCCCTGGCTTTGTGCTGAGGTACTTGTTAATATCAGACTCCATTTGCTTCTTAAGGACACTATTCCTGGTGTATTGCAGTGAGTTTCTCACACTTCACACGAGGCTTGGGGGCAGTGTCTTCGTCTACACTGATAGTGGTGTCGAGTGTGCCTTTGTACTTGGTGATGATTCTTTTCAATATCAGCTCCTTGACCACTGCTCAGTTTTTACTGCAGAGCGCTATGCCATCCAGTACATATGGAATGACTCCACTGGCTTGCTGTGTGTGTTTGTGGGAGGGGGGGGGGGGGGAGCCAGTATAGTGTTCCTGTGGGTTCCTGGTCACGTCGGCGTGCCAGGGAATGAGGCTGCTGATGCTGCTGCAAAGGCTGCAGCTCTCCTCCCTTGGCCTACTAGTCATTGTGTTTCCCCAGATGATCTTCATGTCACTGTCTTTCAGCATGTAGTATCACTTCAAAGTGCACAATAGTCTTTTCTCCAGGGGTACAAACTCCAGGACATTAAACCTCACCCAATAATATGGTAGACTTCATCTTGACCCTCACATCACAATAAGCTCGTATTAGCCCAGCTGCATATAGGATGATGTCGTTTTTTAGTGTGTTTAAAATTAGTTGCGACTTTTGGTAGTTCCGCACTGGGCGAGTAGGGGCAGCGGTGTTGTCGGCATGTGCTGAGCGCTCCATTGGGCAGCAATAAGGCCACACCTACCTTACATCGCAGATGTTAGCTGCTCCCAGGCAAACATTTTTTGGTGGCAAAGAAATGATAGTAATGAACAGAGAAGTTAAATCAAATGATCATTTATACACACTCACAGTTACGGTGTAAATGGAGTAACCCAAGGGAAGAACCGTCACTGTCCTCTTCCTCGGAATGTACTTGCCCCAATTGAAGTTGCCACCTCTTCAATCTGTTCTTCCAGCAGTCCTTCATGAATCCAAGTCTCCTCAACTACCTTCTTCGTATGGCTGACAACTCAAGGCCAGTCCTCTGAAGTAACATTCGCTATGGCTTCTTTTGTCAGCATTTTACTGTCACTGAGCGTAAACTTCTTGTTGTTTTTTGCCACACTACCTTTCACCTGCCCTCATACATTCTCAATAGGATTTAAATGAGAGCATGATATGGAGGAAGCCTGATTAAATTATGGCCTTATCAGTAGCCAGTTCATTGACCTCATAGTGTGGAGTTTTTATCTTGTAAAATGCTACAATATCATTTAACTCAACCTTATTCATGCCAGGTTCAGTTTTATCCCCCCTCCCCGCGGGTCTGGCAGTTGGAATAGGCTTGAGGTATTCCTACCTGTCGTAAGAGGCGACTTAAAGGAGTCTCACATGTTTCGGCCTTTATGTGATGGTCCCCTGTGGGGTTTGACCTCCATATTTCAAAATTTTCCCAGAGAGCAAGTCAGTTGGGGAAGAGTGCCTTACGTGGTGCATTGTGTCCATCGTGCACTGAGACCTTTCACGTCCTATGTCGACGTGGATCTGCACTTCCGCCCATTCTCATTGTACAGCTGTTGTGCAAGGTCACCCTGCATCCACTGTGCAGTATCATTTATTGTGCTGACGATGGTAATGGACTTGTTTGCACCTGATATCCAGCACAGTAGCAAGTCTGTTGTGGTGGAGCCGCCATGTACCCTGTTGGTTGTAGCCCCCTGACCCCACAGGGATCACTCTGCTGATGCCTGCACCGTTAACCCCCCACGTATGCCAAGCGGTAGATGCCCACCCCCTGGAGCATCGGGACTCCTGGCAATGGCCCTCCTACCAGGTGGCCTTTGCTGTGGCTGGGTGGCACACATGGGGAGGATCCCTGGTCAGGGTGGATGCCACATGATGAAGTGTAGAACATCATCTCTTGTTGGTGGTCAAACACCAGCAGTCTGTAAGTGTTCACGGGCTCAATTCAACACAGAGAAGTCCGGCCCTGAATTGTTCCCCTCCATGGCCACACCATGGGAAGAACATCAGGCTGAGGATGGCAGCAGCTCTTACTCGCCCCAGTACCTTGTATGTTTGAGAGCAGATGGGGAATCTTTCATAATGATGAAGCCTCAATTTTTTGTTGAGCATTTAGAGGACAAGTTTGGGGAGGTGGAGGGTTTGTCCAAAATGTGATCTAGGACAGTCTTGATCAAAACAGCATCCTCTGCCCAGTCACAGGCGTTACTTGCTTTTGACAAGCTGGGGGATGTTTCTGTAACCCTCACGCCCCACAAGAGCTTAAATATGGACCAGGGTATCATATTTCACAGGGACCTTCTTCTGCAGTCTGACAATGAGCTGCACACCAATTTAGAGTGGCGAGTTGTACATTTCGTTCGGCGTGTCCACCAGGGTCAGAGGGATAATCAGGTTGCCGCTGGTGCCTTCATCTTGGCCTTCGAGGGTCATACATTACCGAAGAGGGTCAAGGTGATGGTCTACCACTGTGATTTAATGCCCTCCAATGCGCTACTTTAAATGCTGGAAATTTGGCCATAAGTGTTCACGCTGTACTTCCAGCGTCACATGTCACATCCCAAAACTCCACGTGCCCCGCCTCCCATCTGTGTAAACTGCAGAGAGCACCATTCACCTTGCTCACCAGACTGCAGGATTCTCCAGAAAGAAAGGAAAATCATGGAGTACAAGACCCTAGACTGATTGACCAACACTGAGGCTAAGAGGAAATTTGAATGCCTACATCCGATATGCATGACACAATCTTAAGCTGCTGCTACAACAGTTCTAACCGCATCAGCTCCACCAACCTCAGTCACTTCTCAGGGCTGTAAGTCTGCACCTGCCCCCTTGAAGGTGGGGGGGGGGGGGGCACTTCCCTCCCTCCCTGTTGCTCCTGCACCACCTACTTCAGGAGCAACACTCCCCCAACCATTGGGGACGTCTGTCCCCACTTTTAAGCTGGAGAAGCGCACAACTCCTTCGGCTCCTGTCACTAGGAAGGGGTCCCTTGGGTCACTCCCTTCCCAGGTTTCTGCTAGTGGGAAAGATGACACCCGCCAGTGGCAGCTGATTGAAGGGCTTCACACTCATCCTCAGTCCCGGAGACTGAATCAGTGAAATCCTCCCAGCCAGAAAAACCCAAGGAACAGCGAGAAAGATCCAAAAAGAAGATCCCCAAGACCAAGAGACCTACGGTTGCACCCACACCACTGCTCCCTGCAAGCTGTGCGTCTGTGGATGAGGTGGAGATTCTGGCATCCACCAAGGACCTTGATCTCGCCAGACCCTCGGACACAATGGATATAGACTGCTCAGGCAATAAGTCAGTGGCAGCAGGTGACCCTGAGGCATAAGCTGCCTCATTGGATGCTCCATGCCTTCCCAGTCACACGATGTCATCCTCCAGTGGAATTGTGGCGGTTTTTTCCACCGCCTGGCTGAGCTATGGCAACTGTTAAACTTTACACCTGCTTTCTGCATTGCCCTCCAGGAAACCTGGTTCCTGGCAATGCGGACAGCTGCCCTCCGCGGCTATAAGGGATATTACAGGAACCATAGCGACTAAATCGAGTGTCAAGTAGGGTTTGTGTTTATGTCCTAAGCTCAGTCTGTAGTGAAACTGCACCCTTTCAAACCCCTCTTGAAGTTGTTGCTGTCAGTATAAGGACGACGCAGGAAATAACTGTCTGCAATGTATATCTTCCTCCAGATGGTGCAGTACCTCTGAATGTATTAGCTGCACTGGTTGATCAACTCCCTAAATCTTTCGTACTTCTGGAAGATTTTAATTCCCATAACCCCTTGTGGGGTGGTACCATGCTCACTGGCCGAGGCAGAGATGTCGAAACTTTACTGTCGCAATTCGACCTCTGCCTCTTAAATACTGGGTCTGCCACACATTTCACTGTGGTTCATAGTAGTTACTCGGCCATTGATTTATCAATTTGCAGCCCAGGACTTCTCCCATCTATCCAATGGAGAGTACATGACGACTTGTGTGGTAGTGACCACTTCCTCATCTTCCTGTCACTGCCCCGGCATCAGGCTCACGGACACCTGCCCAGATGGGCTTTAAACTAGGCGGACTGGGAAGCCCTCACTTCTCTGTCACTGTTGAGTCTCCCCTACACAGTAACATCAATGTGATGGTTGAGCAGGTGACGCCAACAGTAGTTTCTGTGGCAGAAAACATGATCCCTCACTCCTTATGGTGCCCCAGGCGAAAGGTAGTCTTTTGGTGGCCTCCGGAAGTCACTGAAGCAATTGAGGAGCATCAGCGAGCTCTACAGCGGCATAAGTGGCACCCTTCCCTGGAGCTCCTCATAGCCTTGAAACAGCTCTGTGCCGCGTTCACCAACTTATCAAATGACAGAAGCAGGAGTGCTGGGAGAGATACGTCTTGACCATTGGGTGCCATACATCACCTTCCCCCACCTTCCCAAGTCTGGGCAAAGATCAGATGTGTTTTCAGGTACCAGGCCCCAATAAGTGTTCCTGTTGTTAACATAAATGGCGTGTTATATACAGACACGAACACTATTGCAGAGCACTTGGCTGAGCACTAAGCTGGAGTCTCTGCATTGGAGAACTACCCCCCAGCCTTTCGCACTCTAATGGCGGCTGGAAGGGAAAGTCCTCTCGTTCACTACATGCCACAGTGAATCCTATAATGCTTCATTTACAGAGTGGGAGCTCCTCAGTGCCCTAGCACATTGCCCCGACGCAGCTCCTGGGCCAGATCGGATCCACAGTCAGACAATTAAACCTCTTTCATCTGGTTACAAGCGACATCTCCTCATCATCTTCAACCAGATCTGGTGCAATGCATCTTTCCATCATTACTGTGCTCAAACCCGGTAAAAACCCACTTTATGTGGATAGCTATCGGCCCATCAGCCTCACCACCACTCTTTGTAAGCTGCTGGAACGTATGGTGTGCTGGCGGTTGGGTTGGGTCCTGGAGTCACAAGGCCTACTGGCTCCATGTCAGGGTGGCTTCTGCCAAGGTCGCTTTACCACTGATAATCTTGTGTCCCACGAGTCTGCTCCACCCAGTACTGGTGTTGCTGAGCGGCGCCTACAGGGAGCCATCCACAAGGCACAGTCATGGGCTCTAGCCCGTGGTTTCCAGCTTTTGGCCGCAAAGTCATTTGTTATGCGCTTCTGTCAGCGTCATTCCATTCATCCAATTACGTGGCACATGTTGGTAGTTCGCCTGCGCATCCGAATTACCAGCTCCTTTTCCCACCAACAGTGGTTCATCTCCCACATCAGCAGCCCAGGTCAGGGCTTCCAATTGCAGTTGGTTTCCAATCCCTTCTTTCGGAACTGGAGTCCTTACCTTTTTCCACCTATGCTTCAGGTACATTCATGTACACCTCCATGGTGTACACCTAGGCCATGGCTTCGCTTGGACCTTTCACATGGCCCTAAGGACTCAGTTAACCCTGTGGCTCTCCGCTGCCAATTCCTCTCAATTCTTCACATGTACTGAGGCCATGAAGTGGTTTACACTGACGGCTCGATGGCTGATGATTATGTTGGTTTCGTGTATGTCCCTGGAGGACATATTGAACAGCGTTCCTTGCCCGATGGCTGCAGTGTTTTAACTGTCGAGCTGGTGGCTACATCCCATGCTCTTGAGCACATCCGTTCATGCCCTGGTGAGTCGTTTCTTCTATGTACTGACTCTTTGAGCAGCCTACAAGCTATCAAACAGTGCTATCCTCGTCATCCTTTGGTAGGAACCATCCAGGAGTCCAGCTATGCCTAGAACGGTTTAGTCGTTCAGTGGTGTTTGTGTGGACCCCAGGACACGTCTGCATCCCAGGCAACAAACTTGCCGACTGGCTGGCCAAATAGGCTACATGAAAACCTCTTAAGGAGATCGGTTTCTCTGCAACTGATCTGCGTTCAGTACTACGCCACAAGGTTTTGCAGCTTTGGGAGACGGAATAGCATAACCTCAGTATGCACAACAAACTGCCGGCGATTAAGGAGACTACGACCTCCACGCAGGGCTTTTGCAGGGACTCTGTGGTTCTCTGTCGGTTCCGCGTTCGCCACGCTTTGGAGAGACAGGGCTACCTCCTGCGCTGTAATGACCCGCCTCAGTGTTGGTGCGGCACCCGGCTGACAGTGGCCCTAATATCTACGGTGGCCCTAATATCTACGTGAGCTGTCTTTCTTTGGCTGCCCTGAGACGGACTCTTCAGTTACCGGACTCGTTGCCATTAATTTTAGCTGAGAACGCCTCACCGGCTAATTTAGTTTTATGTTTTATACATGACAGTGGGTTGTATCATTCTATGTAAGTTTTAGCGCATGTCCTCTCCCTTTGTGTTCTCCACTCTAATGCTTTTAGGCTGGATGTTTTAATTGTGTCGCAGAGTGGCTGGCTTTTCCTTTTATTCTCATGGTCGGCCAGCCACAGACATCTGCTCTCTTGTTTTTATCCCTTCTATCTGTTTCTTGCTTTTCTCTGTGGTTTTCTTTTCCTGTTTTGTCCATTGTAGTGTCGGTTGTCCTTCTGTCGTTCTTCTGGTTCTTCCTTTCTCCTGTTATTGTGCTGTACGTCTCCTTCCTTTTCCTCTTTCCTTGTGTAATTATTTTACTGGGAACAAGGGACTGATGACCTCGCAGTTTGGTCCCTTCAGACATGCTGCACTGTTATTATCAATGCAATGCCAACACAAGAACAATTATTCACAACACGTGACGACCGCAGAAAACTTTAAGGATCAAAGAGAGCTAACGAACACAGAAGCATCTGAAGCGCGGCACCACGTGATACTGTTTATCCCCGGTGTGGCAACGGAGGCACCTTACCAACCAAGCTGCTGGCAGCGTGGTAATGGAAACCGGCTCACCATTGGTGTTACCTGGGAATGGCGTCATGTCCCCTCCAGTGAGCCATACGTCAAAAGTCACAGTTAATTTTAAATGCACTATAGTCACCGCCATTTTTTAAGTGGCAACCCTGCCCCTCTCTGTACCTACTGCTCCCAACACTTGACAATCCACCACTTTCTGATCTGGCACACATTTTTTAACCGTTTACGTTTGCGTTTATGTTTGCCATCTACTTTGCCCGATGTTTTAGTGGCTGGCACATGTTCTTTCGATTGCGTCTCATTTTTATTCGCCGTAGCGGCATGGCAAAGCAAATTTGATGCTACTCACAGGGACTTCCACCAACTCAATGATGTTTTGGAAAATTTTTCCTAGGGATGCCCTTGTCCTTAGCTGCTCCTCTTGTAAAGTTGCTTGATTGGGTTTTTGCCTTTTTTCGCCCCAGGTTTTTATGTAGCACTTGTTTTTTCTTACATTCTAATACAGACCTAATAACCTTAGCAATTTGCACCCTACAGCACCTTTTGCACTCTAAAGCACCTACTAGCTAACAAAATCATCATGCACTTTTACAAGTGATAGCTGTGTGAAATCGGATGGCAACTGACATAATCATCTGTAATATTTACCAACCTCCTGGCAAGTAAATACTTCATCCCAACATGATCCACATGATGCAGGAACTTCTCCCACCATTTGTGTTTTGCTTGGAGATTTCAGTACATGCAGTCCCCTCTAGGGCGTATCAAGCAATCTGAAAGGTGTCTCCTGATAGAGTACTACTTTCTGATTTCAAGTTGTGCAGGAAGATAGTGACCACTCTCTGAAGGTTCTGTAGTGACCATGCCATCATTCGTCTGACCGGTCCTCCTAGCTGGGCACCTCAGTTGGGGAATTGGCAGACTATCTCCAGAGTAGAGCTGGGGCAATTATTCACACTCCAGAAACATCACTGCCCCCTCCCCCTTTCTCCCTCTCCATGGCCCCCCAACACCAGCAGCTGGTCACACAGTGGTCTAAAAAAATAATTAGTGGCAATCTGGGGTTGTGATGTGCTTTTCAAATACACACATCAAAAAAAGTTTTGTATCACTTTGATTCCAAGAGATCCGGAACCTGTACAGAAAATTGGAATAGAGATCAACATAAATATCATTTCCGCCCTTTTTATTGCTCGTGAAAACCACACATTGCACGTTGTACCACCATACAACAAGACCTTCAGAGGTGGTGGTCCAGATTGCTGTGCACACCAGTACCTCTAATACCCAGTAGCACATCCTCTTCCATTGATGTGTGCCTGTATTCATCGTGGCATACTATCCACAGGTTCATTAAGGCATTGTTGGTCCATATTGTCCTGCTACTCAACGGCGATTCGGCGTAGATCCCTCAGAGTGGTTGGTGGGTCACGTCGTCCATAAACAGCCCTTTTCAATCTATCCCAGGCATGTTTGATAGGGTTCATGTGTGGAGACCGTGCTGGCCACTCCAGTCAAGTGATGTTGCTATGCTGAAGGAAGTCATTCACTAAATGTGCACAAAGAGGGCATGAATTGTTGTCCCTGAAAGCAAATGCGTTTCCAATATGCTGCCGATATGATTGCACTATCAGTCGGAGGATGGCATTCACGTATCCTACAGCCATTATGGCACCTTCCATGACAGCCAGCTGCATACGTCGGCCCCACATAATGTCACCCCAAAACAGCAGGGAACCTCCACCTTGCTGCGTTTGCTGGACAGTGTGCCCAAGGTGTTCAGCCTGACGGGGTTGCCTCCAAACATGTCTCCGACGATTGTCTGGTTGAAAGCATATGCGACACTTATCGGTGAAGAGAACGTGATGCCAATCCTGAACGGTCCATTCAGCATGTTGGTGGGCCCATCTCTACCATGTTGTTTGGTGTCATGGTTGCAAAGATGGACCTTGCCATGGATGTCGGGAGTGAAGTTGTGCATCATGCAGCCTATTGCACGCAGTTTGAGTTGTAACATGACATCCTGTGGCTGCAAGAAAAGTATTATTCAACATAGTTGCATTGCTGTCTGGGTTCCTACAAGCCGTAGTCTGTAGGTAGCGGTCATCCACTGCAGTAGTAGCCCTTGGGAGGCCTGAGAGAGGCATGCCATCAACAGTCCCTGTTTCTCCTCCATGTCCGAACAACATCGCTTTGGTTCACTCAAAGACACCTGGACACTTTTCTTGTTGAGAGCCCTTCCTGGCACAAAGTAACAATATGGACATATGACCGAAACGCGGTATTGACCGTCTAGGCATGGTTGAATTACAGACAATACAAGTTGTGTACCACCTCCTTGGTGGAATGACTGGATCTGATCAGCTGTCAAACCCCTTCTGTCTAATGGGCACTGCTCATGCATGGTTGTTTACATCTTTTATCGGGTTTAGTGACGTCTCTGAACAGTCAGGTGGACTGTTTCTGTGTTACATTATCCGCAATCAATGTCTATTTTCAGGAGTTTTGGGAACTGGGGTGATGCAAAACTTTTTTTGTTGTTTGTATATAAGTAAGGTCCCTTAATGTCAAACCTCATAACCTTTAAGCAGCTGCTCTTTTTTAATTGAACAGAGGAAAAAAGAATGCTGGGAGCATTTCCTCCTTAGATGCGTGGCAAGCCATGTATAGGCCAACACCAGCCATTGGTCCATTGTGGTCTGTTACAAACCTATCTGTCCTTAGTTAACGCTTCACTACTCAGTTTAGAATTTCAAGCACGCAAACAATGGGTGTAAGATGCTTGCCAATTTTTTTTCTGCAAACTGCCGTGCACCATAAAATGGCCCTCTTAATGAATGGGAATTGCTTAGAGCCCTCAACTTGTCTTGAGATGTGGCCCTCGGCCTTGACACAGGGCAGTGAAATGATTCGACATCTGAACATGGATCATGAATGCTATCAGCCCAAGGTTTCCAGTTGAATCTGGCTTAGGACTGAATTCCCCTCACAATAGCAGGACAGTTCCATCATCCCAGTCCTTAAGCCAGGCAAAATTGCAACTTCGTTGATAGCTATAGACCAGTCAGTCTCTTGAATGTGCTATTAAAATTGCTATAGAGAGTGGTGGCTCATCGATTGTGCTGGATACTTGAGAATCACAAGGCCTTTTGTCCACCTATCAGTGTGGCTTGCCGGAGGATCATCATGTGCCCTCTGTACCTTCATGACTGTAGCCTCCCGACAGTGTGGGGATCGCACTGCTTGATGCATGAGTTGTAACCTCCACGTGTATGCCAAGAAGTATGGGCATGTCTAATCCAGGGCACAGGGACAATGAGCAAAGGCTGCTAAGCCAGATAGTCTTTGCAGTGGTGAGGTGCATAATGAGAGCATCAGGTCAAGTGAGATCATCAGTGCAGATGCCCAGCAATGAAATGGATCAAACTCGCCAATATTGGTGGTCATGCCAACATGGCCATCTCAGGTGAAAGAAGACAAGATATTTATGCCGATACTTACTACCTCCACAGCATTTCTAGCTTTGGCCATTCCATGGAATGTGAATCCTGCAAGCAGAAATGAACAGTTTGCTGTTCTTAGTGTGCTCCAGAGCTGACAGAGAACCCTTTACAACAGCGAAGCCACTTTTTTTTTGCACTGAAAATATTGAGAATAGGTTCAGAATAAGTGCTGCAGTAGAGAAAACAAGAAATGGATCTCTGTTGTTAAGATAGTTTGAATGCTAACCAATCACACACACTTTAGGTCTGTATCAAGCTCACTCTCTCCTTGTGACAAACTCGTCAGGATTCAAGATCATATATTCCTTCGGGACGTAACACTACTCACAAATGAAGAACTGTCCACTAACCTAGAGCAGTGTGGAGTTCATTCTGTTCATCTCATTCAGAGAGTACCTAAGAGTAATGGGTTGTACACTAGAGCTTTTATCTTAATTTTCAGGGGAAACGTTTTGCCTGTGAGGGTTAGTCAGGTTTCGTGGGTGTAATGTTAAACAATATTTTCTTCCTCCTGGGTGCCAAAGGTTTGGGGATACATGTCCACCCATTGTACCATTGAGGCAACTTGGGGGACATGCAGAAGGATAACATATGAGGACAGACTCTGCAAACTACCTGTTACATGTGTCAGTTGTCCAAAAGACCACCCCTTCATTTGCCAACATGTCCAGTTTTCAAGAGAGAAAAAATCCAGGAATGTAAAACACTCCCATGTCCCTAGCCACATGTCAGTGCCTGCCTGCCGATGCTTTGTACTCCTCCAGCATCACCAGAGAAGAGGACCCCTGCCAAGATGTCCTGTCCCAGGATGAAACAGACCAGCAGTCTACCACCAATCATGCTATAGAAAACAACAGTTTTCGTATGCTCCTTCAGAGGAATTGTCGTAGCTACTTTTGTCACCTATCCAATCTCCATCAGTTAATGACTACTTTGTAAACTGCATGGCACTTGAGCAGACATGGTTCTCAGAAACCAATTTCTCTATTGTTAAAAATTACAAATCCTACTAAAAAAATTGGATTAACACAGCGAGAGAGTGTCTGCAGGAGTATGCAAGCTTACACACTCTAACACTTTCAGTGTGCAGGTGCCACTAAATGCTGCATTAGAAGCAACCATTGCTGAATGTTTCAAAGTATGCTACAGTGAAGCATCTGTTTCAGTGGCTACCAGCCTACTTTCTTGACCCAGAAACACCTGGCGGAGCAAAACTGCTTACCTTCCATGCACAAGATCTTAACTCACATAAAGTTCCATTTAGTGAATGGGAGTTCTACCGCGCTTTGGCAGATTGTTGAGACAGCGCCAGGACCTGATAAAAACCCACAGTCAAATGCTTTAACACCTTAGCAATAACAGCATAAGACAAATTTTCTGATTTTTCTGCCATATTTGGCAAGAACGGGAATTACCTTTCAGATGGTGGAAGGGTATTATTATTCCTATCCTGAAACCGGGGAAAGGCCTTCAAATATCAGTTAATTATTGACCAATCTCGAATGAATGTGCTGTGTAAACAAATTTCAAGAATGGACAACCAACAACTGTGTTGTACCTGGAAGTCAGAGGATATTTATCTCAATTTCAAATTGAGTTTCAGGCACTGTGGTCCACCACAGAACATTTGATCCATCTAGAATCTGCAGTGTGCAATGCTTCCGCACAATGACAATATCTGATTGCTGTGTTGTTTGATCTGTGGAAGAGGTATGGTACCACCAATTGCCATCACATCCTACAGATATTTGTACTGGACAAGTGGGGCTTCTGGGTTGCTTACCACAATTTCCTATCCCTCCAATTGTTCCAGGTCTAGATAGGTTCAGTCATCAGCAACCAATATGTACATCAAATTTGAGCCCCTCAGGTATCAGTTCTGAGTGTAACCCTCTTTGCCATTGCAGTCAATGCTATTGTGACTGCAGTGGGAACGACAGTCTAACCGTAACTGTATGTGGAAGACCTCTGCCTGTATTACAGCTCCACATCATTGTTCACTGCAGATTGCCAGTCATGCATAAACATGTTTTGATAGATCAAGATTGTAAATAGGTACTAATAACTCAAATTATAGCAAATCGGCATAGAAGATTAGTGCAATGCTAGAAATGTTCCTGTTACAAAATTGAATATATTTGTAACAAACTGTACCACAAGGAATGAGTTTTCTAAAATGAAACATAGACGTAGGCATAAAGAATGTGTGGTGCCTATTTCATGTCATTTCATGTCTTTGTGTCGTGAGTCATGAGGTAATCCCATACTAGTTCTATTAACTAGTTTTTCCAAATCTTTCTCTTTTGCTGGATCTTGAAACTCAGGTCTTCAAAATATAGCATTGTTTTTGATTTTTCTTTGCTATGTAAATACTACCATTTTGCAATAAGAAGTTATTTTTGATCTCTTATTTTGCTGTGGTTCAGTGTTACTAGGTGCTATTTCTTGGAAAACAGATTGAAGGTGCATAGCTTCATTTAAGAGATTTTTCATCTTGTTTGCCTTGAATAGGTTTATTACATTTTGACTCTGCAGTACAAATCCCGAAAAACAACCATTCCTTATTCCAATAGATACATATTTTATTAAAGTGTGCATGGTTTCATTGACATAGTGTACTTGATAGCAATCTGGAACTGTAATCTCTTTGAAATATGTGAACTGAGTTATTGCATTGCTGATTTTTTGCAATGCTGCCAGTTTGGAATATGGTACAAAGTGAGTAAAGAAGTTGCAGCCAGTGTGTTACCAGACTTCATGGAACTCTCTATGGTAATTACGAAAAACTAGTTTCACACTAAAAGAGTGTGTGTGTGTGTGTGTGTGTGTGTGTGTGTGTGTGTGTGAGAGAGAGAGAGAGAGAGAGAGAGAGAGAGAGAGAGAGAGATTGCACGCGCATTACTGTCATAAACCTGTCCACCAAATTGTATTAGTCATTGAGAAGATGGGTATGTGTTTTTGGATTATTATAGCAGTTTCTCACTGTTCAGAACAGCAAACAGAACATTACTTTTCAGTGTGTTGAAGATCTGTTAGCAACTCTGTATAAAGAAATCAACTCTCTAGAGGTGAAGAATGACAGTAAAAAGCATCCTAATCCTCTACGAGTGTCTCATTGTCAGTAAATTATTATTAAAAATATTATAATACAGTAAGACTTCTGAATAACATACATGTACAGGGAAAATTGTACTGCAGTATACTGTATAAGTAAATTAGTGAAAATTCATCTTCATTGAAGTACAGTACTTCATTAAAATATCCCCATACACTAGTATAATAAAGTATTAAAATTTTTTTCACACATTCTAGATGGTTGGTTCGAAATAATCATGTATTTTTCTCTGAACAAGAGTGTCACTTATAATTGTCAACTTGGTACATGTTTTAACTGCTAAAGTTAAACTGAGTCCTTCTTCATCACTTTTCTAAAAGGTAGTATTTAAATTTTCTTACCTCTTCAGCTGCCTGCTTACTTGGAACTAGAGTAAAGTCTGGTTCAATTCAATCCTGTTGTCTATTGTCAACATTGTCACCTCACCCTTCTTGATGAAGCTCTTGTTTTGAGTTCACTTATACTAGTTGATGTAACTTCTGTGAACACTGGATAATCAATATTGGGATATCCTTCAGAGCCACCAGATCCCTCTACTATAGTCTCAAGGTTTTGCTGATATTTTTTTTTTTTTTTTTTTTTTTTTTTTTTTGCCCCCACACTGTCATCAGTTGCTGAAGCATGGTCATTAAAGATGAACCCTGCCTTCTTGAAACAGTTGCCGATGTAACGTATGTTACTTGTTTTAAGACTGAAGAAATCCATAGAATTGCATGCAGTACCATGACAGATTTCCAGAGTTCATACATTGATTCAAAATTGTCTGTCTGAGAGACAAAATGTCTCAACACTTTCCACCTGTAAAGCACTTCGAAATTTTGAATAATTTCCTCATTCAGTAATTGACAATGGGCAGTTGAATTTTGCAGCAGAAAGAAATTCTTACATTTTTTTAGTGCAGCACTGCAGTGGTAAGCGGCATTATCCGTAAACAAAATTACTTTTTCTTATGTCTTTCATTTCTTCTGTCAAATGCCATCAACCATTCACTGATTATTGCTCTCGCCATCCAAAATCATTTATTAGCATACCACTTCATTTTCAGTTTACTCAAGACCATACCCTTAAAACATCTAAGCTTTGCAACCTTACCAATAATTAAAGGCTTTTAAAATTTGCCCATCATATTAGCACACAGTGGAACAGTGACTTGTTCTTTCGAAATGTTGTCTCCTTTCAAACTAAATGATTTAATGGAAAGAATTCTGAAGAAAAGATTAGCCTTGTCAAAGTTGAAAATGTTTTTCTTTGTAACTCCCATAAATTCCTGTTATCCATTTTCACCAATCTGACACAATGTTTTTATCCACTGAACTGGATTCATCATACACGGGTAGAAAAGAGACGTTGTGTCTACTCCTAAATTTGTCAAACCAGCATACAGATGTTTAAAATCACAAAGTCCTAAATCCTTGCCAATTGCAGATGCTGTCTCTCAAATCAGAGGCCACTAACTGGAGCCTGGCAGAACCATTCAAAAGTCAAATTGTCAACTTCTAAACCTGGTGTGTTGGGAAAAAGCTTGTCTACTGATATCATTTTCAGCCCACAATTTCGGAATGCCCTTTTTGTTTCTTAAAATTTCACTGATCTCTGTTTCTACAGCAGCACGAGCTGTAGCCATATCTCTAACACTAAGCTTTCCTTTCTATAGACTTGATGATGATGATGATCTTTTCAATGAACGTTTTTGTGACATCTTAACACTACAGTACATAAGCTCTCTTCCTTGACAATAGAAACAGTGTGTACTTTAACTTACAAACATTCAAAAGTATAATAATGATTGTTGCCATTTACTTTACACAACAATCTATTCTTTCGTGCTGTCCATTATTTGGAAGTTTTAACTGTTGTTGGGGGATACAGTTCAGCAGCCACGTCTATTATAGAGATTTTCTGCTGTTAGGGACCTGACAAACCCTAAGGTTCTAAGCAGCCAAACAAAGGTGATCTTCCCCTTCTCCACCTTGACATTCTTCCTCAGCGATGTCACCATGCTATACCCTCACCCAGATAATCTCCGTTTCACTGGGATGCACCATCAACAACCACTGTGCTGGCCAGCCGAAGGCAAATACCAACACCTCTGTCGAACTAATGGACCAGGATCCCCCTCCCGAAGCTGGTCATTGCGATTGTTCTGGAACTTTGCAGCCACCTCTGTGACTGCCCCCTTATTTGACCCATCTCTTGTCATCGGACGTGGTTATTCTGCAATGAATTTGCGACATAGGAACCAATAGGTTTTAATTACAGCTCCTCTTGCGATCATACTGTCCTGTTGTTTCCTGCCTCCAGGAAACAGAATTACACCCTCACGATCACTTTCACCCCCAACACTTAAATTCAGTCCGTTTTGAACTTCCCCCAGAGGTGGAGACTCCGGGTCATTGGGGAGTCATGTTGATCATTAGGGATGACATCTATAGTCACAGCATTTCTTTGCATACCCAGCTTCAAGTTGTTACTGTCTGTCTTTCCCTTCCTGGTTTCACCTTGTCTCTTTGCAACATCTACTCACCCTTATCTTCTGCTGTCACCAGGGCAGACATTTTGCAAGTTATTGCTCAGCTTCCTCCTCTCTTTTTGCTGCTCGGCGATTTTGATGCCTGCCATTGCCTTTGGGGCTCTCCATGCCTCTGTCAGAGAGGCTCTCTCCTAGTAGACATCTTCAACGAGCTCAATCTAATCTGTTTGAACCTGGGTACACCCACATTTATTTTCAATTCCCCGGACTTCTTTTCCAACTTGGACCTTTCGATATGTACTGCTCAGCTTGCTCATCGTCTTGAGTACTCTGTTCTCTCCAACACACACTCAAGTGACCATTTCCCATGTGTCATTCATTTGTTAATGCCTATCCTATCTGTGAGGCAAACCAACTGGCAGCTATTCAGGCTGACTGGCAGCTGTGCTCCTTACTGGCCACTTTCAATGCACGCCATTTCTTCTGCATTGGTGACCAGATAGAATACCTTACAAGCACTATTCTCACAGCCACAGAATGTTGCATACCTCTCATATCTTTCTCGCACCAACATACCCCTGTCCACTGGTGGACTGAAGCATGCCGCGACGCAAACTGCACCTGGACACAAGCTATCTGCATTTTTAAACACCATCCCACAGTGGTGATCAGCTATCCATATAAACAGCTACATGTGCAACATTACCAAATTTTCAGCGATAACAAAAAAGCTAGTTCGCTTTCTTTTCAAAGCTCTTTTAACAGCTTTACTCCCTCTTCTGCTGTTTGGGATAATCTCTGGTGGCTTTCAGGAACCACAGTTCATTCCCCCACTTGCTGATCTAACCATGGCGAACAATGTCATTGTAGATCATGTTGATATCTCCAACACCTTGGGCCGATATTTTGCAGACATTTTGAGTTTCACCCACTACCATCCTGCTTTCCTCCCTTCGAATCAGTTGGCGGAGGCAAGGACAGTATCTGTTTCATCCCATAATCGTGAATGTTACAATACTGCTTTTACTGAGGAAGCTTAAACATTCATTCTCTTTGTCCCAGTCATCCGCTCCAGGACCAGATGGCATTAACATTCTGATGTTGCAACACCTATCTCTGGAGGGTTTAAGTTTTCTCCTCCATACATATAACTGCATTTGGATGTATGGCACATCACTGGTGTGAGGCTATTGTCATTCCCATACGTAAGACTGGTAATGTCAAACACCTTCCTTCCATCTGGCGCCCAATTTCCCTCACCAGTAATGTCTTCAAGGTGATGGAACATATGATTAATGGTCAGCTAGTGTGGTTGCTCAAGTCTCAGAATCTCCCCACTAACACCCAGCGTGGATTCTGTAGGCATTACTCTGCAGTTGATTATCTTATCACTGTGTCAACTCATATTATGAACAGTTTTTTGCAGAATTGCCAAACTGTGGTCATATTTTTTGATTTGGAGAAGGCATATGACACTTTCTGGAGGACAGGTATCCTCCATGTTATGCAAGAGTAGGGCTTCCGGGGCACCTGTCCCTTTTTTTCTGGGAATTTTTAGAAGATTGTGTTTCTAAGGTATGTGTGGACTTGGTTCTGTTCGACACTTTTATTCAAGAGAACGGGATGCTTCAGAGTTCCGTGCTCAGCGTCGTATTATTTGCCATAACCATTAACGCTATTGTCTCCCACCAGGTATCTCAGCCTCTCTTTTCATTGATGACATTTATGTCTTCTGCAGCTCTTAATGAACCCCTCTACTTGAGCAGAGTCTTCAGGAATGTCTTGATCATCTCTATTCATGGAGCATTGACAATGGCTTCCGGGTTTCTGCTGATAGTACTGTCTGTGTTAATTTCTGGCAGTGCCAGGAATTTCTTCCCCATCCCTATATCTCGGTCCTTTCCCTCTTCTGTTGGTCTTCCCACATGTCTTACTGCTCGCAACTCCCCCTGCGGGTCCGGGGTAAGAATGGGCCCGCGGTGTTCGTGCCTGTTGTAAGAGGCGACTAAAAGGAGTTTCAACCGTTTCGGCCTTCCATGTGATGGTCCCCCTTGGGGTTTGACCTCCATTTTTCAAAATTCTACAGAAGTACGAGCCTTTTGGGGAAGGACACCTTACGTGGTGTACCATTGGTTCTAAGTGCACTAAGACCTTGGCACTCAGCATTGTACCGGTGTTGTAACCATACCCACTATTGCTCAAATTGGGCCTAAACGCCTGATGGGTTGTACAAGTTACGCCCATAGTACGTCCCCATCTGCACCAGCGATCATGATGGACTTTCCATGGCACCAGAAATGCAGCACGGTAGCCAGCCCGTTGTGGTGGGGTCGTCATGTACCCTCTTGGTTGTAGCCCCCTGACAACACAGGGATCGTACTGCCGATACCTGAGCTGCACCCTTCCCACGTCGGCCAAGGAGTAGATGCCCGTCTCCTTGGGGCATCAGGACTCCCGGCAACGGTCATCCTGCCAGGTGGCCCTTGCTGAGGCTGGGTGGCGCCCGTGGGGAGAGCCCCTGGTCGGAGTGGGTGGTATCGGGGCGGACGTTTCGCAGATGAAACGTCAACATGTATCAGGTCGCTCTGCGGCTGAGTCTTTCAAAAGATAAGGTACCGTTTCTAGTTCTGGTTCTCCTGCCCTTTCCCCCTTGGCCACTTCCTGGGAGGAGGGACAGGCCCTCCGGCTTGGGGCGAAGTACTTCCCCCGCTATTTGGTCTGTTCTCGAACCGATGGGGGGACGTTCGCCACCTCCAAGCCCATGTTCTTTGTTCAGCACATTGAGGACGTCTTCGGGGAAATCGAGGCTCTCAGCAAGATGCGATCAGGGTCCGTTCTTATAAAGACCACCTCCGCCACACAGTCGGCGGCTCTCCAGGCGTGCGACCGCCTAGGGGACATCCCAGTATCCATTGTCCCGCATCTGGCACTAAATAGGACGCAGGGGGTTATTTTTCATCGTGTCCTCCTGCTACAATCTGGTGAGGAGCTCAGGGCCAACCTGGAGTGCCGAGGCGTGCATTTCGTCCGGTGAGTCCAGCACGGCCCCAAAGACCGTCGCATCGACACCGGGGCCTTTATCCTCGCCTTCGAGGGGGACGTTCTCCCGGAGAAGGTAAAGGTGATGTGCTACCAGTGCGACGTGCGACCTTATGTCCCGCCTCCTATGCGCTGTTTTCGGTGTTTGCGCTTTGGGCACATGTCGTCACGGTGTGAGGCTGAGCCCCTTTGTGGCGATTGTGGACGTCCTCTTCGTGAGGAACATACATGCACCCCACCACCTCGGTGCATTAATTGTCCTGGCATCCACTCGCCTAGATCCTCAGACTGCCCCGCATATCAGAAGGAGAAGAAGATACAAGAACTCAAAACTTTGGATCGGCTCTCTTACTCTGAGGCCAGGAAGAAATATGACCGCCTTCATCCCGTGCCATTGACCACCTTGTTTGCCTCAGTTGTGTCCACCCCTTCCGCGGTATCCTCACCCCTATCCTGTCCCCCCTCCGCCTCCTCCGCCCATCAGGGGGCTCTGCCTCCGCCTCCCAAATCGCTCCCTTCCAAATCCTCCTCCCCCGTGGCCCCCGCCCCTTCTGCCCCAGGGGCCACCCTTCCTCCTCCTCCTCCTCCTCCTCCTCCTCCTCCTCCTCCTCCTCTCCCCCCGCCACCTGAGAAGCGATCCTCTTCTCAGGCGTCCATCGGGGAAACGTTCCGGACCCCAGCTTCTGAGGTCCGGCGTTCCAAAACGGACCCCGCGTGTGAGGACCTTCTTCGGGTCCAGCCCACCATCCCTGTGCCTCCTCGGCGTTCCAAGAAGGCCTCCAAGAAGAAGTCTCTATCCCCCTCTCCACCCCGGCGCGTTTCGTCTGACGCTTCATCCGTGAGTCGCTGCTCCTGGCCGTCCTCAGTTTCGCCGGAACGCTCTGCTGCCAAGCGCTCAGCTGGCCTCTCGTCGGCAAATGATGCTGCCCCTCCTACACAACCAGGGACAGCGGCCGCAGCTGGCGACGACTCGATGGAACCGAATCCGCCTCCCGCCGGTTGTAGCGTTGTTCCCTCGCAACCTGGCCCTCCGCGGCCGTCGAGGTGACCAGCTCTTCCCCCGTCTCGTTCCCCCAACTTTTTGACTAGCGATGGCTTTGTTACATTGGAACATAAGAGGTATTCGATCTAATCGGGAGGAATTACAACTGCTCCTCCGCCTGCACTGTCCGCTCGTCCTTGGTCTCCAGGAAACCAAGTTGCGCCCGACTGACCATATTGCCTTTACCCACTATACCTCGGAGCGGTATGACCTCACCCCTGTGGACGGTATCCCAGCTCATGGTGGGGTCATGTTGTTCGTTCGGGACGATGTCTATTACCATCCCATCCCATTGACCACCCCACTCCAAGCAATAGCTGTCCGTATTACTCTTTCTGCTTTTACTTTTTCAGTTTGTACCATCTACACTCCACCGTCATCTGCCGTTAGTCGGGCTGACATGATGCACTTGATCGCTCAGCTTCCCCCGCCGTTTTTATTGTTTGGCAACTTCAATGCCCATCATCCCCTTTGGGGCTCTCCTGCATCCTGTCAAAGAGGCTCACTCTTGGCGGATGTCTTCAACCATCTCAGTCTTCTCTGCCTCAATACCGGCGCCCCGACTTTCCTCTCGGACTCTACTCATACCTACTCCCACTTGGACCTCTCGATCTGTTCTACCACTCTGGCCCGTTGGTTCGAGTGGTATGTCCTTTCTGACACATATTCGAGCGACCACTTCCCCTGTGTCGTTCGTCTCCTGCACCACACCCTATCCCCACGTCCTTCGCGCTGGAACATACCGAAAGCTGACTGGGGACTTTACTCCTCCCTGGCGACCTTTCCGGACCACGATTTTCTCAGTTGTGACAGTCAGGTCGAATACCTCACGGCTGTTATCATCAGTGCTGCCGAACGTTCCATTCCTCGTACTACCTCTTCTTCACGTCGCGTTTCCGTCCCCTGGTGGAACGAGGCTTGTAGGGACGCTATCCGTGCTCGACGACGTGCTTTACGCACCTTTCGCCGCCATCCTATGTTGGCGAATTGTATTGAATACAAACGACTCCGAGCGCAATGCCGTAGAGTCATCAAAGGCAGCAAAAAACTTGTTGGGCCTCTTTCACCAGCTCCTTTAACAGTTTTACTCCCTCTTCCGTCGTTTGGGGTGGCCTGCACCGGCTGTCGGGCATTACGGCCCACTCCTCGGTACCTGGCCTGACCTCAGGTAATGAGGTCCTTGTTGATCCTGTGGCTGTCTCCAACGCCTTTGGCCGCTTTTTCGCGGAGGTTTCAAGCTCCGCCCATTACCACCCTGCCTTCCTTCCCAGGAAAGAGGCAGAAGAGGCTCGGCGACCTTCCTTCCACTCGCTGAATCTGGAAACTTATAATGCCCCCTTTACTATGCGGGAACTCGAACGTGCGCTTGCACTGTCCCAGTCCTCTGCTCCGGGGCCAGATGCCATTCACGTTCAGATGCTGGCACACCTTTCTCCGGCGGGCAAAAGCTTCCTTCTTCGTACCTACGATCGCATCTGGACCGAAGGTCAAGTCCCCATGCGTTGGCGTGACGCCGTCGTTGTTCCTATACCCAAACCCGTGAAGGATAGACACCTTCCTTCTAGTTACCGCCCCATTTCTCTTACAAGCTGTGTCTGTAAGGTGATGGAGCGCATGGTTAATGCTCGGTTAGTCTGGATTCTTGAATCTCGACGGCTACTTACTAATGTCCAATGCGGCTTTCGTCGCCGCCGCTCCGCTGTTGACCACCTTGTGACCTTGTCGACATTCATCATGAACAACTTTTTGCGAAGGCGCCAAACAGTAGCCGTGTTCTTCAACTTGGAGAAGGTTTATGATACCTGTTGGAGAGGAGGTATCCTCCGCACTATGCACAGGTGGGGCCTACGCGGTCGCCTGCCCCTTTTTATTGATTCCTTTTTAACGGATCGAAAGTTTAGGGTACGTGTGGGTTCCGTATTGTCAGACATCTTCCTCCAGGAGAACGGAGTGCCTCAGGGCTCCGTCTTGAGCATAGCCCTTTTTGCCATCGCAATCAATCCAATTATGGATTGTATTCCACCTAATGTCTCAGGCTCTCTCTTTGTCGATGACTTCGCGATCTACTGCAGTGCCCAGAGAACATGCCTCCTGGAGCGCTGCCTTCAGTGTTGTCTAGACAGCCTCTACTCATGGAGCGTGGCAAATGGCTTCCGGTTCTCTAAAGAGAAGACGGTTTGTATCAACTTTTGGCGATATAAAGCGTTCCTTCCGCCATCCTTACGTCTCGGTCCCGTTGTTCTCCCATTCATGGAAACAACTAAGTTTCTAGGGCTCACATTGGACAGGAAACTGTGTTGGTCTCCACATGTCTCCTATTTGGCGGCCCGTTGTACACGTTCTCTTAATGTCCTCAGAGTTCTTAGCGGTTCATCTTGGGGAGCGGATCGCACTGTCCTGCTTCGCTTGTATCGGTCCATAGTCCGATCGAAGCTGGATTATGGGAGCTTCGTCTACTCGTCCGCTCGGCCATCCCTCTTACGCCGGCTCAACTCCATCCACCATCGGGGGATACGTCTTGCGACCGGAGCCTTCTACACTAGTCCTGTCGAGAGTCTTTATGCTGAAGCTGCCGAATTACCATTGACCTACCGGCGCGACGTACTGCTGTGTCGGTATGCCTGCCGGCTGTTGTCTATGCCCGACCACCCCTCTTACCAGTCCTCCTTCTCCGATTCTCTCGACCGTCAGTATGGGTTGTATGTGTCTACCCTGCTTGCCCCCGGAGTCCACTTCTGTCGCCTGCTTCGACAGTTGGATTTTGCCCTCCCTACCACCTTCTGAGAGGGTGAGAGCCCAACACCACCTTGGCTCCAGGCTCCGGTTCATATTTATCTCGACCTCAGCTCACTCCCAAAGGAGGGTACTCCGGCTGCAGTGTATTGCTCACGGTTCGTCAAACTTCGTGCTCGACTTGCCGGTCACACCTTTATTTACACCGATGGCTCCAAAACTGACGATGGTGTCAGCTGTGCCTTTGTCGTCGGGGCCGCCACCTTTAAATACCGGCTCCTCGACCAATGTTCGAGCTTTACGGCTGAGCTTTATGCTCTCCATCAGGCCGTTCAGTATGCCCGCCGCCACCGCCATTCATCGTATGTACTCTGCTCTGACTCACTCAGTGCTCTTCAGAGCCTTGGAGCTCCCTATCCGGTCCATCCCTTGATTCAACGGGTACAGCAGTCCCTCCATTCTTTCTCTGATAATGGTTCTCCTGTCAGCTTTCTGTGGGTTCCCGGACATGTAGGAGTGCCTGGGAATGAGGCTGCGGATGCTGCAGCCAAGGCTGCAGTCCTCCTGCCTCGGCCAGCCTCCCATTGTGTCCCGTCATCTGACGTTCGTGGGGATGTATGTAAGAGGCTTGTGTCGTCGTGGTGGGATGCTTGGTCATCCCTCCAAGGAAACAAGCTCCGGGCAGTAAAACCGCTCCCAACTGCTTGGACAACCTCCTCCCGACCATCTCGGCGAGAGGTGGTCCTTCTGACCAGGTTGCGGATTGGACATTGCCGGTTTAGCCACCGCTACCTGCTCTCCGGTGACCCAGCCCCGCAGTGCCCTTGTGGTCAGGCATTAACAGTGCGCCATGTTTTATTGTCGTGTCCCCGTTTTAGTCAATTTCGTGTTGTCCTGTCCCTGCCATCTACTTTACCGGATGTTTTAGCTGATGACGCTCGAGCAGCTGCTCGTATTCTGCGTTTTATAACTTTGACTGGCTTGTCCAAAGACATCTAACCTTTTTACTTACTTTATCTGCATCTTTGTCAGGTCCTTCTGGTGTCCCCCACATCCCCTTGAGTTTTACTAGATTCTATGTGCTCTAACAACAGTGACTGGGCGCTAATGACCTCAGTAGTTGAGCGCCCTTAAACCCCACCAAAAAAAAAAAAAAAATAACTGCTCACAACCCTTGACAGTCCGCCACTTCCTGATCATGTGTCCATTTCTTAACTGTTTACATTCAAATCTGTGTTTGCCCTCAACATTGTTAGATGTTTTAGCTGAAGACACCCATTCTGTTGATTGTGTTTTAGTTTTTATTCACTGCAGCAGCATGGCGAAGCAAATTTGATACCCCCCCATTGGGACATCCACCATCTCAGTGATTTGAGAAATTTTCGCTATGGGCCTCCTTGTCCTTACCTGCTTCTCTTTTAAAGTCGCTTGATTGCATTTTTGCTTTTTCACCTCAGGTTATTACGTAGTACTTGTTTTTTCTTACATTATGACGTGGGCACTTATGACCTTAGCAGTTTTGCACTGTAAAGCACCAACCAACAGAACTATCATTAGTTTTTTTAATGTCCTCTAATAATCTTATACAAATGTTGATATAAAGGGACCATGACAATCATTTATAATAATATTCACTTTTATTGATAAGTTAATTCATGACAAGCAAGGAAAAGTTCCCTCATCATATTTTTCTGGTTTTCACTTAGTGCATTTGGTACCTACATGCTAGATTTTTTTTAACATTGTTCATAAAATGTGAATGTAACATTGTTACATTCCTCTGTGTAACTGTGAGCTTGGTACTTGAAATAGCAGATCACAGACGTGAAATGGTGAATAGTGGTCCAAAAATGCTGCTGTGTTGACAGACATAAATTCCACATTAAAAATATATGCAGCAACCTTTAATGTTGCATTTTATAGCTTGATTTTTCTCTTAACCTTGCAGTAAAATAAAAATATCACCATATTTGAGTGGATGTGCATTCTTAAAGAAATGTATTTCATTAGAATTTATTCACAAAAAATTGCATTTCATAAAATTTGTTTATGATACTGTGCAAAGTAAATGTGTGTTTGTTCCCCACTAGTTGAAACTGCCAAGTAATGAGTTATCAAACAATGGAAAATCCATGGTGGAATGTAACAATATTAGAGAAGAAAAGTTGCTAATCACCATATAACGGAGATGCTGAGTTGCGGTAGGCACAGCAAAAAAGTGGTGGTTTCAGTTGTCTGAGACTGCAGACGTGTGTGCAAGTTGCGTTTGCGTGTGTGTGGTGCTGACAAAGGCCTTAATGGGCAAAAGCTATAATTGTGTGGATCTTTTTGTTGTGCCTATCGCAACTCAGCATCTCCGCTATATGGTCAGTAGCAACTTTCCTCTCTAATAAAGTAGTGAGTTGTGTTATCCTTCTTTACTGTAGAGTTGCCTCTTTGTGCACAACTGGGTATTCAGTGTGCAGAGTGATGGTTTTTTTATTGTGCTGGCAGCCAATTTTTTACATTAGACCATAATAAATGTCCTCCCTCTCTTTTTCCAGAAAGCTCTTTCGTCATTTTTTGGAAGCAAGAGCAATTTTGCAACTAAAGCAGACTTTGAAACAAAGGTACAGTACTGCATTAATAAGAATTATATAAATTATGCTGAATGCCTGTTTCAATCCTTCTAAAGCTGTCTTTAATGCCACAAATATATTTTAGCCATTTCGTCTACACAAACTCGATTCTGGCCCAACTACACAAGTTAGTGTGACACGTGATGAAGCACTTATGTTGTATAAGCATATGCATGTTATCCGTCGAATGGAATCGGCTGCAGGAAATTTATACAAGGAAAAAATTGTACGCGGATTTTGTCACTTGTATTCTGGTCAGGTATGGTTAATAAAGAAAATTTATCTTGTATTTGTGTACTAGGAGACGAATATTTGACTTGTGGTGCCTTACCATGAATTCTTACACCTTTGTAGGAGGCAGTTGCAGTGGGAATGAAAGCTGCTCTCAGGCCACAGGACAGTGTAATCACTGCCTACAGAGCTCATGGTTGGACTTACCTGATGGGAATTCCACCATCAGTCGTTCTGTCAGAGCTTACGGGGAGGAAATCAGGCTGTGCAAGAGGAAAAGGAGGATCTATGCACATGTATGCCGATAACTTCTATGGTGGAAATGGAATTGTTGGAGCTCAAGTTAGTAAACTTTTTTGAATTTTCTATTATTTTATGTTTACCATGCCTCTAACAATTTAGTTTCATTAGTTCACCTCCAAATTTGCAACTTTCTAACACGCTGGTGCTTTGAACAAAGTAACAAAACACAATGTGTTCATCAAATTCATATGCATTTATCAATTAGTAAGTGGTTTTGCTATGATTTACGTTCATTCTGAAGAAAAAAAAATTATTTTTAGCATTAGAAAACAGAGACTAATTGACACATCAGATTGAAGCCTTATTCATATCTTTTTCCCCAGTCTCTTAAAATTTTTAAAGGAACAATTTGGAATTTGAATGTGTGTACTTTCCCCTGTTTAGAATAACTCATTCATCATGTAGGGATTCGTGCATCACTGATAGATTGTGAGTAACTGCTATTCTAATGGGCCATTGTCTCAAGCCAGCTGCTTCTCCTTAGAAGTAAACCATCTTGTATTATCTGTTGTAGCAAAGTCTACAAGAACTGCAAATATTTTAGGATTAAAGAAAGCTTTTAGCTTTTGATGGGCACACACAAATGAAGGAAAACTTACTAGCTTTGTTATCCTTGGATGAGCTAGGGTATGCACATGCATGTGCCTGTGACCGTATGTGGTGTTTCATGATGTATATTTGGTATCGTGAAACAGCCAAAGCTATCTGTTGGTGGCAACAAGGCACTCACCGTCCCATCACGCAGCAGTTCACTGCCGATGGTTATCATCCTATAAACTTTCCCACGTTGGCTACATCATAGAAGGCAGACAAAACCAAGCAAGTTTCAGACAGTTACTGCCCCCTCAGTTCCTGATTTGCGCCCAAACAAACGGAGGGCCATTTCTCTCTACCAATCCATTGTTATTTGTGGAAAATATTGAAAACATATTTGGGAAGCTGTCTTCTTTCAGCAGATTATGGAGTGGTTCCATTTTAATCAAGATGACAGATCTTACACATTCCTTAACAACACACTCTTATTCACAACACAGTGATGTACCATTTCCCATCACACTCCATAAAAACATCAACATGCGACATTGATTAATTTTTCTCTGGGAGTTAATGCTGCCGACAGACTGACTATGCGAACACTTAGAGGGGTGAGGGGTCCACTTCACACATTGTGATCTGTCACCAGTGGGTATGGAACTACATCAATGGACATGGATTCGGAATCCAACGGCATGGGGGGGATCTAGTTCCTGTGGGGTCAACATAGAAGCCTTCTCCTCAGATTATATCTTCTTCTCTTCCACAACTTTTGGTGGTCAAGATTCTTGTGAGGAGTTATCTGCTGCTGTTTCTCAGATGAATCAGATCATCTCTACTAGTGAAGAAATTGTCAAAGTACACACAATGATTCTCGGGTTTTTCAATGCAGTCCAGCATGTTTAGGACTACTCTTGATCCCAATAGTAGGTCATCCCTTGCAGTATCTTCTGGATCCTTTCCACAGTATAAATCAAATTTGAAACAGTTGCCACTTGCGCCACAAAGAGACCACAACTTATAGCCAAACCTAATAAGCTTGCCTCAGATAAACTGTTTCAGCCCACTTCGTCCGTAGTATTTGACTATCATTTCGTCAATTGACAAATTTCCTCAAATATTCCAAATTTTTGAAAAGATTCATTTATCATTTTCAAGAGAGGTCTAATTTGGAATCTGCGATCGTGTTTGTTTTCATTGGCTAAGTCATTATCTTGAAAATGAAGCAATGTTTTCAACTTCTGATATTTATTCCTTGACATAGCTGTCTTTATAATTGGTATGCCAACATCATCTTCAGACCAGTATAGCTTTTCAGCAGGGAGCTTATGGTAACCAGCAAAAAGAAGAAATCTAACAAAGACCTTCACATCTTCAACTGTGAGGATAAAATCCTGCATATTCTTCATATTTACTGCATATCTCACAGTTTCTTTCACTATGAACTCGTATATGTTTTCGTTCATAAGTTCTTCAAACATCTCCTTCGGAGTCAAGGAAGAAAGTTGTTCCTTCAATTCCTCTCTCTTTGTGTTGATGTCATGCTCACTAGTTTGAGACAGCCTTGTATAAACTGGAGGTGTCGTTTTCCAATTGCTTTTCTCATCAGTAAGATGTCTCTTCTTCGATTTACTTCTGGAAACTTGGGATGTAACTGACAGTGAAGTTTTACATACAGTTTCTTCATTATTCTCTAATGGAACATAATGTAATTCAATAGCCCCTGGCACATCTGAGACTTCCACGCTTCCAGTAACATCGTCTGGACCTTCTTCTTCGTCGGTCATACAGTCTACTTCAGGAGGACATACGATGATATCAATATGGTCCTGATCATCTGACACCGCATTGTAGAATGCATCACTGTTTATTATTTCTTCGTTAGTGAGGTATCTATCTCATCTGAAGGCCATTATAATCTATATAAAATGAAATGAAATAAAATGTAATAAAATAAAGTGAAATGAAAGAATAATACATTAGCACAAATTACAGAAAAGGGATGTGTAAATACCTCTGTCCATCTGGAACTGAATTATTTACTAATGGGTAACATATTCATAAATCTACTTTCATAATATGCTGTAAATTTCAAAGTAACTTCATATCCTGTAATATATATAACAGGGGTCGTTACTTACCTCAGCAACAAAATCTGGTAAAATTATCATGTTCTAAATAGAAAATACATCAGCAGTAGCAGAGTTTCATATTCTAACGTGCAGCAATACAAATAACTGAAATGATAACGCCAAGTCCCAGTGTCCTATTTCAAGTACACCAAATTTTATAAAATGGAAAACAATGAATATAACTCCAATTGAGCTAACAATGCAAATAGTTTAAAAGACACATTGTTGACTATAGTTAATCACAAAAAGATCTTTGCCACATATTTCAAATATTACTAAATTGTCGATAAAGTAAATACCTGTAATAATGAAAAGTGTGCCTTAGTATTCAGTAATCAGTTAATGGCAGGATTATTGCTTTTAATTTCCTGTAAGCATACATTTGTCATAAAAAGCATCAACAAATGACGTTTAACAGTAATAGTTGCAAATTAATAATTTATTGTGTATTTATAAATAAATATGTGCTCTGTCCTCAAAATAGGACACTGGTACTTAATGGGGTAATTTTCTTCAAAGAAGAGGCTTTGTGTTAATTTCAATTGTCCGTGTCACCCTTTTCAGCTGCACATTCTTAAAATGAGGGACATTGTTCTCAATTTTAAAAGTTCATTCAGTCTTCCAGGCGTCTCATTTGATGAGTGTCGGACACAGTTACCCCATCTGAAGAGTATAAATGCCAAAGGACTAAAGGCATGCAGTCCTGCCTTGACTACAGATGCAGGGTTTACAACTCAGTTAGATCATCTTATCATAAAAAATCATTGCTGTACATGAGGGGATTTGGTTGGCAACAGGAGTATACAGAATCAGTCAAACTCACAGCCTCTGTTGAGCCACTACTCTTCATACAGTGGCAGAGCTTCATGGTGTAATATGTGTGCAGCCTACTCTAGGCCCCAGTCAGTAGCATTCCATACTGTTGCTCCCCATTCAGTGGAGCAGCGAATATTGACAGCATGACGTAGTGGCTCTTACTGCGAATCAGAGTCCTGTGCTTCATAGTGGTTCATGTCGCTGACTGCCCTGGTGTGTAAGGAGACAAGAATTATTTTAGATTTATCAAATTACAAAAATAATTATACCCTAGGCTGTTTTTAAATCAATGTATTCCAGAATTTTAGCCAAGCATTGCAACTGTGTTGTAGTTTACACTGATGGGTCTGAGCAGGAAGATTCTATTGGCTGTGCTTTATTTCCAGAATATGCTCTCAAGATTTGATTACCTGATACATTCACATTGTATGGTGCTGAATTATATGCAATCTTGAGGATGCTGAAGCAGATGCAAAGTAATCATACTACCTAATTCCTTATCTGCACGAACTTACAAGTGCCCTTGAGCCTACGCATCATGTGTGTCAAACGGAGAGGTATATGTAGATAATTCACGGCTCTCTTTTCCTGTTAGAGACCCAAGGCAAGGAGGTGTCATTCCAGTGCATACCGTGGCACATAGGAAGTCAGGGTAATGAAGCAGCTATGGATGCCTGATTGGAAAGTACATTTTCCAAATGTGCTGACCCTACACATGCAGTCACCTCAACATGAAGATACAGTTACCTTGCTGTTGAGGCACAGAATCATGTGCGTGTGCAAGGAATAATGGTTAGGATTGAGGAGCAACATACTGTGATCATTGAAACAAAGAACACAGTCATTGCTTTCCTCCTTCCAGCCACTGCAGCAGGAGGAAAGTACTCTTTAATGCACCTCTGTGTAGGGCACTGTACTGTGAAACGTGGATTCCTCCTCTGATGGGAGGATCCATCAGTATTAACGCTTATGCTGTACAGATATCTGAATGAATTTTAGCTCGATGTATTTTATACCAAGATATAAGGGTTGCAACCCATTTTCAAGTTGACCTGCCACCTTCAAATACATGATGAATCAAATTTAGTTTGTGTTTTAATAAATTGTGTCATGTCCAACCTTTTACATAGCTTCTCAGGTAAACGATTTTAATATTGTCTTTAGGGTGATAGCTTCATCTTCTACATTTCCACTGATTAAACAGGCACAGTTCCCGATAATACAATTTGGCTTTTGTGTAGTTATAGTCTGTGTATAGAGACATTTGTCTGTAATTATTTTAGTAAGGGTGCTGATCATCTTGCTGTTGAGCATCCTGTACATGTTGCCGCCGCCGCCGCCGCCGCCACCACCACCACCACCATGGTTCACACAGACATCATCAGGGAATGGATTTCCCTGCATAACACGTTGGGAGCCTTAGAAGTGCAAGTGCAAAAGATCCCAGTGATCACCATTTGTAACATTTATTTACCTCCAGGTAGGGCACTTACATTGAGATGACCACCTTCATCCATGAGTTATATTCCCTTTCGTCCTTGGGGATCCCCCTCAGGGGAAAGCACCATGTTGTCTGGTAGGAGTCTTCTGATTGACCAGCTTCTTTCCTGTCTTAATCTCTCTGTCGTCAAGGACAATACTTGTATCCACTTCAGTGCTGCCCTTGGCATCCTTTTTACCATCAACCATATGATCCCTTCACTAAATCTCACTGCTTTGCTAAAGTAGTCACTACATTATGATCTTTGTGATAGTGACAATTCGTGGTGATCCTGACACTTCCCTATGGCCACCTGACTGAACATTTAACATGTCGAATTCTTCAAAGTGGCAACTGGCAGTTGTGTACTTCTGTTGTACCTTCATATCCTCTGTCAGATTGCATTGACAAGGTACAGAAGCGTGCGCACACACACACACACACACACACACACACACACACACACACACACACACACCCCTCAGTTAGTACCCGGACCATGATACATTTTAAGGGTCTGAATAGTGTTTTCACAGTGGGGCTGTTGGCCATAAGAGCCCTATGCTTAACAATACAAACCTTTCTAGGCTGCATTTTAATTTATAGTGAGTCAGTGAGCAGTCAAAAGGCTATTGACTGATGTTACTCTTGTCTCTCCATGATATTGGCTGTTTATAATTTCTCTCTCACCTTATTTGTACTGCCTACTTTTGCATTTCTCTGGTCCCAAGTTGTATCCCAGAGAATAAACTGACCAACTTTTGGCTAGAGAAGTGGTTACTCATCCAACATTCACTTTGATGATCCTGCTTTTGGAAGGAACTCATCATGCCATTAACCCTAGATTTTTCTATATGTAAAGAGACACCCCTCTGTATTGTTACAGAGCCTTGCACACAGTAGCTTGCATCCTAGTGGAATGCCTCCCTCCTCCCGGCCCTCCATGCTAAGCGTGTTCTTCTGTATTCTTTGCCTCTAATATTGGTGGCCGACTCGTGGATAATTGAACTAGTTTTCCATTTTCTCCATAAAAGTTGTTTTTATTCTGTTTTCGAGGTGGGGGTAGGGTGTTTGGGGTTGGGGCATCTCCCACCAGGAGCTGGGTTTGGAGGACCCTCAGCTTGACCTCATCTTCCAACTGGCTTTGTCATCTCTTCTACTTTGTTTTTATCATTTGTTATAAATAAACCAACAAACTGTCAGGTATAGTTATATCCATAGGACTTCAACATTAAGCACATTAGACCTCAAAAAACCCACAAGCATGTCGGGACAGGAAAAAAAAAAAACGCTGCTGGGTAAGTCACCTCACTGGTTGGAAGAAGGCAAGGGAATACCACCTCCAGTAGAAGCACAATAAGTGAAGAAAGCATTGTGGTGTTCTGAACAACCATCAAGTTTAATTTAATGATTTCTTACCCATAGTTTATCACTTCAAACATTTCAAGGAATGCTCTGCTTCTCAGTCTTTGCTAATAGTTCAGTGTTCGAAGCCCCACACCTCTGGCCTTCCAGAAATCCCAGGTGGGAGAATTCCATGAAACACATTAATATAGCTTGTTCCTTCATAGTTTAAAGTAGCTTGTTCCACCATAATGAAAATTCGTAACAAAATGTATTCTACATCTATGTACATGGTTACTGCACAATTCACAATTGGGTGTATGGCAGAGGGTTCATTGAACCACCTTTAAACTGTTTCTCTGTCGTTCGACTCCCAGACAGCACATGGGAAAAACAAACACTTCAGTCTTTCTGTGCAAGCTCTAATTTCTCTGGTTTTATTATGATGATCATTTCTCTCTATGTAGGATGGTGTCATCAAAAGATTTTCATATTCAGAGGAGAAAGTTGGTGAATGAAATTTCATGAGAAGGTTCTGCCACAGTGAAAAATGCCTTTGGTTTAATAATACCGATTCAGGTATTATATCTGTGGCACACTCTCCCCTATTTCATGGTAATACAAAACGAGTTACACTTCATTGAGCTTTTTCGATGTCCTTCGTCAATCCTATCTGATGCATATCCCACACTGCACAGCAGTACTCCAGAAGAGCGCAGACAGGTCTAGTGTAAGCAGCCACTTTGGTAGATGTGCTACATTATCTATTTGATCGTCCCAGTTTAAGTTATTCGTAACTGTAATCCCCAAGTATTTAGTTGAATTCACAGCCTTTAGATTTGCGTGATTTATATTGTAATTGAAATGTAGTATTTCTTTTTAGTGTCATGTGAGTGACTTCATGCTTTTCATGATTTAGAGTCAATTGTCATTTTTTGCACTGTACAGATAACTTGTCTAAATCATTTTGCAATTCTTTTTGATCATCTGACTACTTTACGTGATGGTAAATGACAGCATCATCTGCAAACAATCTAAGAGGACTGCTCAGATTGTCTCCTAAATCATTTATGTATATCAGGAATAGCAGAGGGGCCTATAACACTTCTTTGAGGAACACCAGATACTATTTCTCTTTTACTCAATGACTGTGTCAGTTATTATGAACAGTGGCCTTTCTGGCAGGAAATCACAAATACAGTCACACAGCTGAGACGATACTCATTCATAAAAGATGAGTATATTTTGTATGTATTATTGGCTCTTATAATAAATTTTGGATTTACAGCTTTTGCAATCTTTTCAGTCAATGCTTTCTTTTAAGATGCGGCTGTTATAAATTTTGATTGTGTGAGACCTTAGTATCTCCCAGCATATCCAATGTTCAAATAACTTACGGGGATGCAGACAGGTGACATCATCGATAACTGCCGATATTTCAAAATAGTACACCCTGCCATTTTCAAGGCAAAACTGCAGCAAGTAAGTGTTGTGCAAGGGGACCTAAAATCTCGTATTTTCAGATAATTACGGAAAGATAAACAGTAGCACTAGCACAAACCGAAGCCGATGGGCATCAGGAATTATTGGTAGTGAAGTTAATAATAAACAGTGGAGGTAGCATAAACTCTGCCCCTCTGTTTTTTGATGAGGGAAAGAGCAGTATTCCATGCAGAATTTAAACAAAACCCACCATCTCTGTTTGTAAGGTTACTTGCTACTTTAATTTAAACAGCTTCCTTAATAACACTATCCCAATAACTGGAAGTACATACCAGACTCCTATGTTGTTATATTCAATATGATGGGTGGTGCCAAGACAGTCTCCTGCAATAGTGGATAGGCTCCGCTGTTGTGTGTGTGTGTGTGTGTGTGTGTCTGCCACTTGCACTTAGTACACTGGTCTTCCACAGTCCAACCAATAGGTGACAGCAAGGAATATGGTAGATGCCTGCCTTGTGCTAACCAAGATCATCCTTTACAGAACCTAAAAGGACCGTTATCTTGCGTGGTAGACCAAAACATACTTCACATCGTATTTCTGCAAAATATGGCCAATCCTGTTTGTAGTGCTCCCTGTGTAAGGCAGACAGGCTGTAGACTTTGATGCCACTATGATATTATCATCACTCATCCAGTGCACAGCTGGTTGACAGCACAATGCATGTCTGATCTGTCTTTCACTACAACCACTCTGGTGAAAGGTGACTTAGAGATGGACTAGCTCACAGGATTCCAGATAACATGTGCCCTGTGAACCAAGGTTCCTGTTAAGCCGGACGGTGACAAGTATCAGCTTGTAGATGCAAATCAGTGTGAATACCCTTCCTGTAAGCAGTGTGTCCCACATACCATCCACCTTCCTCCTGACCAACACATCAAGGAAGGGAAGACAGCCTTCATTTTCCACCTCCATTATGAAACAAATATTAGAGTGGATTGAATTCAGGCATTCTAAAGTCATTCAAGTTCTCATTGTCATAAGGACAAACAACAGAAGTGTCGTCTACATCTCTGATAGAACACACAGATTTCAGGGCCGCCAACTCCAAGGCACGTTCCTCAAAATCTTCCATAAACAAATTGCCAGTAACAGGTGACAATGGGCTTGCCAACACAACTCCCATCTGTCTGTTCATAGTGCTGTTCTGTGAATAATAAGTAAGTGGAAGGCTACACAGGCTGAAATAGATACGTTAATTCGGCACAAAACGTAACCTCAATCAGCTGTCTGTCTGATTCAGTGAATCGCAGGATCAGTGCTGACCCCCACAAAAGATGTTGAGTGAAAGATTAAAGGCCTCTTGAAGAAAAGTCTCTTATCACAGGGGACTATAAAGAGTCTCAGTTCTTATTGCACTGTTTGCCCTAGGTTATACGGTCTACCTAAGATCTACAAGGAAGGGGTACTTCGTCATCCGATTGTGAGTAACATTGGTGGTCTGACATATCATGTAGTAAAACACCTTGCCACTCTGTTGAGCTCTCATGTATTGCAGTGTGAGAACCACATCAAGAACTCGGCAGATTTCTTACGTTAATTACAGGGAATGCATTTGAATTACTGATGTTCTAGTAAGTTTTGATGTGGTCTCTCTCTTCACTCATGTTCCTCTGTGTGACTTTTTACAGTTAATTGAGGTTAGGTTTGGTGCTGAATTAACTAACCTATTTCAAATGTATTGACTTCCACTTATTTTGTATTCAGTGACTAGTAATATGAGCAGACAGATTGAGTTGGGGGGAAAGCCCATTGTCACCTATTATTGCTGATTTGTTTACGGAAGATTTTGAGGCATGTGCCTTGGAGTTGGGGGCATTGAATCCTGTGTGGTCTTTATATATATAGATGATACTTTGTTGTTTGGCCTCATGACAGTGAGAATTTGAATGACTTTTTAGAACACCCGAATTCAACCCACCCAAATATTTGTTTCATGATGGAGATGGAAAGGATGGCTGTCCCGTACCTGGGTTCATAGGCCACATGTCTTTTCAGACCATGAGAGTTTGTCAGCCGAGTTAGCCCATCTTGAAGTCACCTTTCCTCAGAATAGTTTTATTGAAAGACAGATCAGACATGCATTGTGCTATTGAACAACTGTGCACCTGGTGAGTGACAGTAATACCGAAGTGACACCAAAGTCTACGGACTTTTTGTCTTATGCAGGGAGCATTTTGAACAGGATTGGCCATATTTTGCAGAAATATCATGTCAAGTGTGTTTTTCAAACACCATATAAGATCAGGGTCCTTTTAGGTTCTGTAGAGGGTGATCTTGGTTTGCATAAGGCTGGTGTTTACTGTATTTCTTGCAGTTGTGGCATGTCTTATATCGGTCACACTATCAGGACTGTGGACGACCAGTGTGCTGAGCATAAGTGGCACACACACTTATAACAGCTGACCAAATCTGCCATTGCAGAATGTTGTCTTGGCATCAGGCATCTTATGGAATAGAACAACAGAGATATTCTAGGATGCACTTCCAGTTGTTGGGATAGTGTTATTAAGGAAGCTGTTGAAATTAATCTAACACATAAATTTATAAAGAGAGATTGTGGTTTTTGTTTAAATTCTGTATGGAATCCAGCTCATTTCCTTCTCAAAAAACAGAAGTACAGAATTTATGCTACCTCACCCATAGATTATTAATTTCACTATCGAAAATTTCTGGTGTTAGTAATCTTTGGTTTGTGATGGCATTAGTGTTTACAGCATTGTGTGTGTGTGTGTGTGTGTGTGTGTGTGTGTGTGTGTTTTCTGGTGTTAGTAATCTTTGGTTTGTGATGGCATTAGTGTTTACAGCATTTTGTGTGTGTGTGTGTGTGTGTGTGTGTGTGTGTGTGAGTGTGTGTGTGTGTGTTTTATCTATATGGGATTCTCTGAAAAGAACAATTGTAAAACAATTGTAAATGCCCTTGCACAGCATTTACTTGCTGCAATTTTGCCTTGAAACTGGCAATGTGTGGCCCTGTCGAAATATTGGTGGTTGTCGATGGGATCACCCAGCTCCATTCCCATAAATTATTTGAACACTTTTGCTTGCATTTTCTGCTGCTGAGATTAGACCTAATCTGTGGGAGTATTGTCATTGTTAATAAAGGTAAACCTCACACCACGATAATGGTCAGCTATGTGTGTAAACAAGTTGTCTATGCTGCCACCTCACCATCAGTGTCTTGGTCTAAATATGGTTATTTGATCGAAATTAGTCACTAAGTACAAAGAAAAAGTGTCTTGGACTGCTTTTAAAGATCCGTTTTTGGCAAGTGTCTGAAATTATACATGTATCTGATGTTTATTTTAAAATACTAATCTGTTACTGGTTTTGTAGTATTAGTTCAGAATCTTTATAATTTATGGAAGAGCCAAGTCGATCAATTTTATTTTCTTTTTTCCACTTTTTGTTGGAAAGCGGCTTGATTGTAGCTGTAGCAGCAGTAATAATACACATCAACACTGTTGGTTTTAATGTTACAGGTTCCCTTAGGTGTTGGAATTGCTTTTGCACACAAATACCAGGGCTCAGATGCCGTGTGTGTTGCTCTGTATGGTGATGGAGCTGCCAATCAAGGACAGATCTTTGAGGTTTACAATATGGCCAAACTCCTGAATCTACCTTGTATATTTGTTTGTGAGAATAATGGCTATGGAATGGGAACAAGCGTAGAACGAGCATCTGCAAGTACAGCATATTATACAAGAGGAGACTACATTCCAGGATTATGGGTTAGTAAAATAAGTGATATCTTATAAGTAATTAATATGTGCAGCTGCAATCTTTCAGTTGCACAAATTTCAACGATACAGTGTTACCTTAGGAGCTTTATTGTTGTATCTTGGATATATCTGCACAAAATGTAATGCTGTGACTTCTGATGTCAGTTCCAAAAACGTTGCCCAAGTAGTGGAGACTGGAAGAAAGGGATGGGACAATGATATTTGTAGATTCATGGACTGTATGGAATAGGGAATAGGAAAAAAGGTCATTGAGAATTGTTGAAGTATCTGAGCGAAACTGTGACGTGATTAAGTTAGCTGAAGTTGTGTGATAGAGATGCTTGATGGTGAGGCACAGATAGTGAGATATGAAAATACTGCCAGTGAGTTTGTGGACTGTGAGCTTTATTGATGTTTCATGGCTTTATCTCCATAAAATTTGCCAATTTGCCTGTTAATGGTAGTTTCAGAAATAATAATCTTACGTGTGTGAGGTTTTTTGCAATGGAGGGGTTAAATGTGGTTAAGCAGCCCATAGAAAATTTCTTGTTGCGATACTTTGTTTAAATGAAAAATGTTCATTTTCGTATTAATCAAAAATGACTGATTTTTCTTAGAAGGGGGTCAATGATTTTGCTCAAACAGTGTGAATAGAAGCATGTAGCTGTCGTCCATTTCAACTTCCTAGAATATCTCACCTGAGTGGTTCTTGGTCCACAGGAAAAGAGAAAACACACTCTAAAGATTTTGAAGTACAGTAGTTTTGAGCACTAACAATCAAGTCATTGGCATACTGCAGTGGACAAGCGCACTGACTGTCAGTTCTCCAGCTCGGGTACAACTTTCACTATTACCGTGATTTTTTAAGTTTTTATTTATTCTTCATAATGTCATCGCCATTGGTTTGTAATTTTCTTGCATTCTTAAATCTTTCCCATGTTCCAGAGATGATGAATGCAATTTGGTATTTACAGTGCCACCCTGTTCTATTTCTTTCCTCCAAATTTGAGGATGATCTTGTTTTGTTTCCCCAATATTAGGAGTCATGATTTCAGTGATGGGAAAGTCCATTTTGGATGAACACCAGCAAAATCAGTGAGATTCTTCTTAGCAGCCATTAGGATTGTAATCATTATTGTTTATGTCTGTACTCAAAAAATGAACCTGTTACATATAAAATAGGGCTGCATACAGTAAAAGTGTATTTATAATTTTAAAAACCTGCTTTGCAGTTTCTCAACCCATAATTATTGCTATGGGATCTGCAGATTCGGAAGAACTATCAGTGATCTTACATTTTTATTTATAAATTGAAAGGATACTGGTGAAATTTTTCTTAAAAGCCTTCATAAAAAGTTTTGGTGTGTTCATCAATCACTTCACTGGTAGAAAATTCTTGTTGAGTTTCCATTTTTGAACAAAATAATAAATTTTCATGCAAAATCACCAAAGGCACTGGGTGAGAGGCTGTTCGCGTCTGTAGAGTGTGTTAGAAAATGTCAGAAAACAGGTGTAGTAAGGACCAACTGTAGGGTATTTGAAACGACTATCAGAGCCATGTGCTCTGAATGCATGAAAGTGAAAGTGAACTAAGAAACAGTTTGGAGTGGGGATATGACAACAGAATGTTGCTGTTGAAGAACAGATGTAATTACAAACTATCAGAAATGTATCATTTAAAATAATTACTGCTCAGATATATTGTGTTGTTGTGGTCTTCAGTCCAGAGACTGGTTTGATGCAGCTCTCTATGCTACTCTATCCCATGCAAGCTTCATCATCTCCCAGTACCTACTGCAACCTACATCCTTGTGAATCTGCTTAGTGTATTCATCTCTTGGTCTACCTCTGTGATTTTTACCCTCCACGGTGCCCTCCAATACTAAATTGGTGATCCCTTGATGCCTCAGAATATGCCCTACCAACCAATCCCTTCTTCTAGTCAAGTTGTGCCACAAATTTCTCTTCTCTTCAATTCTATTCAATACCTCCTCATTAGTTATGTGATCTACCCATTTAATCTTCAGCATTCTTCTGTAGCACCACATTTCGAAAGCTTCTATTCTCTTGTCCAAACTTTATCGTCCATGTTTCACTTCCATACATGGCTACACTCCATACAAATACTTTCAAAAATGACTTCCTTACACTTAAAACTATACTCGATGTTAACAAATTTCTCTTCTTCAGAAATGATTTCATTGCCATTGCCAGTCTACATTTTATATCCTCTCTACTTCGACCATCATCAGTTATTTTGCTCCCCAAATAGCAAAACTCCTTTACTACTTTAAGTGTCTCATTTCCTAATCTAATTCCCTCAGCATCACCTGACTTAATTCGACTACATTCCATTATCCTTGTTTTGCTTTTGTTGATGTTCATCTTATACCCTCCTTTCAAGACACTGTCCATTCCATTCAGCTGCTCTTCCAGGTCCTGTGCTGTCTCTGACAGAATTACAATGTCATCGGTGAACCTCAAAGTTTTAATTTCTTCCCCATGGATTTTAATTCCAACTCCGAATTTTTCTTTTGTTTCATTTACTGCTTGCTCAATATACAGATTGAATAACATTGGGGATAGGCTACAACCCTGTCTCACTCCCTTCCCAACCACTGCTTTTCTTTCATGCCCCTCGACTCTAATAACTGCCATCTGGTTTCTGTACAAATTGTAAAAAGCCTTTCACTCCCTGTATTTTACCCCTGCCACCTTCAGAATTTGAAATAGAGTATTCCAGTCAATGTTGTGAAAAGCTTTCTCTAAGTCTACAAATGCGAGAAATGTAGGTTTGCCTTTCCTTAATCTATTTTCTAAGATAAGTCGTAGGTGTGTGTGTGTGTGTGTGTGTGTGTGTGTGTGTGTGTGTGTCTCTGTGTCTGTCTGCCTCCACACAAACCACAGCCAGTCCTTGGCCTCACTCAGTCCAGCCTTTCACACTTACCTGTCATCTGCATCTTCATTTCCCAGACCCAGTATCTGCATGTCTCCCATGATACTACCCTCCCATCTAATTCTCGGCCGTCCCAGTGGTCTCTTTCCTTCAGCTTTCCCATCCATTACAGCCTTTATTACCGTGTTCTTCCCTCTCCTCCTCACATGTCCGTACCATCTTAGTCTCTTAATTTTCACTCTAAAATCTATAGAGAATGTTTTTTCTTCATATGGCTCAGTCTGGTGAGATAGTCTAGGAACTTTAAAGGAGCCTCAACGTACTTATATTCCCACAGTTTGAGCCAAATTGGTGAGCCCCATCCCACACCCTCCCCTTGTTAGTATTTTAGTAGTGAATGGGTGGTATTTTTCATATTAGGTTAATGAGTAGGAGCAATACTGTGTGAAGGAATTGTCATTCCATATCCCATTTCATACTCCAGAGAAAAAGGAAACTGCAAGTTTGTTTCAATCGGGAACTGCAAACTCCACGACCAAATTAATGAGATTCAAGATAGGGAGAAGGGCTGCTTTGTTCATAAATCTGTTTAATGCCGATAGATTTCAGCTACTGTGTAGGTATCTTCAACACCCAAGATATTCATGAGTCTCCCACTTCCTTGCCTACTAAGTTCTGGTTCCCTCCCAGGGTTTAACCTCACACTTCCAAAATTCTACAGAAGTGTGAGCCATTTAGGGAAAGACACCTTAAGTGGTGCACCAGATATCCATAGGCCGGTTAGATCTCCTGTGCCTCTTATTTTCATCGCTTTGCAACCTCACCCCCAATTCAGCTTTTTGGGGAAGGACACCCTCTTCCATTCTCTGCTGTCCTCTTTTGCCCCCATAACAGTGCTGAATTTTTCTGCACCCAAAATCTAGCCTGGTAACCAGTCCATCATGGTGGGGCCATAAGGCTACCCTCTTGGTCGTAGCCCCTTGACAACACAGGTTTGCACTGCTGATACCTGAGCTGCAAACTCCACACATATGGCAAGGAACAATGCTGACAGGTGTGACCCTAAATTGTTTCCCTCCATAGCTACATCATAGGAGGAACATAGAACTATTCGCCAAGGTATTTAGTCTGCAGCAAAACAGGTGTGGACTCCTTTCTGGCTAGAAAACCTCTGTTTTTTTGTCGAAAACGTGGAGGATATGTTGGGGAATTGGCTGCGCTATCGAAAATGAGAAATGGCGCAGTCCTCATTCAGACAGCTCCCCAGCCCAGTACAAGGCGTTGTTCACCCTTGATCAGCTGGATGGTGTTCCTATTTCTGTCGCCCCTTAAAAACCTCACCAGGTCCAGAGGATTATTTTCCAATGCGACCTTCTCTTGCACTCTGACAAGCTCTGCACAGTTTAGAATGGCAGTGTGTTCGCTTCTTCCGGTGTGTCTGTAAGGGACCAAGGGACAATTGGGTTGTTACTGGTGTCTTCATCTTGGCCTTTGAGGGTGATTCATTCCCTGAAAAGGTCAAGATGATGGTATACCGATTTGACGTAAAACCATATGTCCCTCCCCCTATGCAGTGCTTTAAATGCTAGAAATTTGGGCACGTCTTTCCACTGCAATTCCAACGCCACATGTCGAGATTGCTAACATCCACTGCACCTGGCCCCCTGCGGGTCCGGCAGTTAGAATAGGCCTGCAGTATTCCTGCCTGTTGTAAGAGGCGACTAAAAGGAGTGTAACATGTTTCAGCCTTTATGTGATGGTCCCTTGTAGGGTTTGACCTCCATTTTTCCAAAATTTTACCGAAGAGCGAGCCAACTGGGGAGGGTGCCTTACATGGTGCATCATATCCATCGTGCACGGAGATCTTTGGCCCACTTTATCATCATGGATTTGCAGTTCCACTTATCTTCCATCTGTTGGGCGAGGACGCCTTCCTGGGTGCGTTTTCCTCCATCCACTGTGCAGTGTCGTTTTCTGCGCCAATGATGACCATGGACTTGTTTGCACCTCGTATCCAGCATGGTAGCCAGTCCTTTGTGATGGGGCTGCCATGTACCCTCTTGGTTGTAGCCCCCTGACTACACAGGGATCGTTCTGCTGATACATGCACCATTAACTCCCCACGTATGGCAAGGAGTAAATGCCCGTGACCATGGGGCATCGGATCTCCTGGCACTGGCCATCCTGCCAGGTGGCCTTTGCTGCAGCTAGGTGGCGCCTTGGGGAGGGCCCCTGGTCGGAGTGGGTGGCATCAGGGCGGATGACACGCCATGAAGCATAGTACGTCATCTCTTGCTGGTGGTCCACCACCAGCAGTTTCTAAATGATTGAGGTCTAACTTTCAATGCAAAGAAATATGACCACAAATTATTCACCTCCCTGGCCACACCATGGGAGGCTAAGAATGGCAGCAAAGCTTATTCAGCCCGATACCTCATATGTACATAGGTGGGAAATCTTTCATGTCAATGAAGCCTCAGTTTTTTGTGCAGCATTTAGAGGACATGTTTGGGGAGATGGAGGGCTTGTCCAAAATGCACTCTGGGTCAGTCTTGGTAAAAACCGCATGCTATGCCCAGTCGTGGGCATTACTCACCTGTGACAAGCTAGGGGATGTTTCTGTTTCCATCACACCCCATAAGAGCTTGAACATGGTCCAGGGTATTATATTCCACAGGGACCTTGTTTTAGTCTGATGATAAGATGCTCCCCAACTTCGAGTGACGAGGTGTTCATTTCGTCCTGTGCATCCATCGACGTCCTAGGGATAATTAGATTGCCACTGGTGCCTTCATCGTGGCCTTCGAGGGTGACACATTACCCGAAAAGGTCAAGGTGATGGTTTACCACTGTGATGTGAAACCATGTATCCCTCCGCCAATGTGCTGCTTTAAGTGCTGGAAGTTCGGGCATATGTCTTCCTGCTGTACGTCCAGCATCACGTGCCGAGATTATGGACGTCCATCACACCCCACTACTCCATGTGCCCTGCCTCCCATCTGTGTCAACTACGAAGAGCACCATTCGCCTTGCTCGCCAGGCTGCGGGGTTTTAGAGAAAGAAAGGAAAATAATGGAATACAAGACCCTGGACCGACTGACCTACACGGAGGCTAAGAGAAAATATGAGAGGCTACATCCTGTGTGTATAACATCGACCTACACTGCCACTACGACAACGGTTCCAGCTCCTTCCGTTCGGCCTATTCCAGTTGGCTCCCAGAGCCGCAAGACCCCCTGCGGGTCCGGGGTCAGAATAGGCCCGAGGTATTCCTGCCTGTCGTAAGAGGCGACTAAAAGGAGTTTCAACCGTTTCGGCCTTCTATGTGATGGTCCCCCTTGGGGTTTGACCTCCATTTTTCAAAATTCTACAGAAGTACGAGCCTTTTGGGGAAGGACACCTTACATGGTGTACCACTGGTCCTAAGTGCACTAAGACCTTGGCACTCAGCATTGCACCGGCGTTGTAACCATACCCACTATTCCTCAAATTGGGCCTAAACGCCTGATGGGTTGTTCAAGTTATGCCCATAGTGCATCTCCATCTGCACCAGCGATCATGATGGACTTTCCATGGCACCAGAAATCCAGCACGGTAGCCAGCCCGTTGTGGTGGGGTCGTCATGTACCCTCTAGGTTGTAGCCCCCTGACAACACAGAGATCGTACTGCCGATACCTGAGCTGCACCCTCCCCACGTTGGCCAAGGAGTAGATGCCCGTCTCCTTGGAGCATCAGGACTCCCGGCAATGGTCATCCTGCCAGGTGGCCCTTGCTGCGGCTGGGTGGCGCCCGTGGGGAGAGCCCCTGGTCGGAGTGGGTGGTATCGGGGCGGACGTTTTGCAGATGAAACGTCACCATGTATCAGGTCGCTCTGCGGCCGAGTCTTTCAAAAGAAAAGGTATCGTTTCTAGTTCTGGTTCTCCTGCCCTTTCCCCCTTGGCCACTCCATGGGAGGAGGGACAGGCCCGCCGGCTTGGGGCGAAGTACTTCCCCCGCTATTTGGTCTGTTCTCGAACCGATGGGGGGACGTTTGCAACCTCCAAGCCCATGTTCTTTGTTCAGCACATTGAGGACGTCTTCGGGGAAATCGAGGCTCTCAGCAAGATGCGATCAGGGTCCGTTCAAATCAAGACCACCTCCGCCACACAGTCGGCGGCGCTCCAGGCGTGCGACCGCCTAGGGGACATCCCAGTATCCATTGTCCCACATCTGGCACTAAATAGGACGCAGGGGGTTATTTTTCATCGTGACCTCCTGCTACAATCTGATGAGGAGCTCAGGGCCAACCTGGAGCGTCGCGGCGTGCATTTCGTCCGGCGTATCCAGCGCGGCCCCAAAGACCGTCGCATCGACACCGGGGCCTTTATCCTCGCCTTCGAGGGGGACGTTCTCCCGGAGAAGGTAAAGGTGATGTGCTACCGGTGCGACGTGCGACCTTACGTCCCGCCTCCTATGCGCTGTTTTAGGTGTTTGCGCTTTGGGCACATGTCGTCACGGTGTGAGGCTGAGCCCCTTTATGGCGATTGTGGACGTCCTCTTCGTGAGGAACATATATGCACCCCACCACCTCGGTGCATTAATTGTCCTGGCGTCCACTCACCTAGATCCTCAGAATGCTCCGCCTATCAGAAGGAGAAGAAGATACAAGAAATCAAAACTTTGGATCGGCTCTCTTACTCTGAGGCCAGGAAGAAATATGACCGCCTTCATCCCGTGCCATTGACCACCTTGTTTGCCTCAGTTGTGTCCACTCCTTCTGCGGTATCCTCACCCCTATCCTGTCCCCCCTCCGCCTCCTCCGCCCATCAGGGGGCTCTGCCTCCGCCTCCCAAATCCCTCCCTTCCAAATCCTCCTCCCCCGTGGCCCCCACCCCCTCTGCCCCAGGGGCCACCCTTCCTCCTCCTCCTCCCCCCTCGCCCCCTGAGAAGCGATCCTCTTCTCAGGCGTCCCTTGGGGAAACGTTCCGGACCCCAGCTTCCAAGGTCCGGCGTTCCAAAACGGAGCCCGCACGTGAGGACCTTCTTCGGGTCCAGCCCACCATCCCTGTGCCTCCTCGGCGTTCCAAGAAGGCCTCCAAGAAGAAGTCTCTATCCCCCTCTCCACCCCGGCGCGTTTCGTCTGACGCTTCATCCGTGAGTCGCTGCTCCCGGCCGTCCTCAGTTTCGCCGGAACGCTCTGCTGCCAGGCGCTCCGCCGGCCTTTCGTCGGCAAATGATGCGGCCCCTCCTACACAATCAGGGACAGCGGCCGCAGCTGGCGACGAGTCGATGGAACCGGATCCGCCTTCCGTCGGTTGTAGCGTTGTTCCCTCGCAACCTGGCCCTCCGCGGCCGTCGAGGTGACCAGCTCTTCCCCCGTCTCGTTCCCCCAACTTTTTGACTAGCGATGGCTTTGTTACATTGGAACATAAGAGGTATTCGATCTAATCGGGAGGAATTACAACTGCTCCTCCGCCTGCACTGTCCGCTCGCCCTTGGTCTCCAGGAAACCAAGTTGCGCCCGACTGACCATATTGTCTTTACTCACTATACCTCGGAGCGGTATGACCTCACCCCTGTGGACGGTATCCCAGCTGATGGTGGGGTCATGTTGCTCGTTCGGGACGATGTCTATTACCATCCCATCCCATTGACCACCCCACTCCAAGCAATAGCTGTCCGTATTACTCTTTCTGCTTTTACTTTTTCAGTTTGTACCATCTACACTCCACCGTCATCTGCCGTTAGTCGGGCTGACATGATGCACCTGATCGTTCAGCTTCCCCCGCCGTTCTTATTGTTCGGCGACTTCAATGCCCATCATCCCCTTTGGGGCTCTCCTGCATCCTGTCAAAGAGGCTCACTCTTGGCAGATGTCTTCCACCATCTCAATCTTCTCTGCCTCAATACTGGCGCCCCGACTTTCCTCTCGGACTCTACTCATACCTACTCCCACTTGGACCTCTCGATCTGTTCTACCACTCTCGCCCGTCGGTTCGAGTGGTATGTCCTTTCTGACACATATTCGAGCGACCACTTCCCCTGTGTCGTTCGTCTCCTGCACCACACCCCATCCCCACGTCCTTCGAGCTGGAACTTACTGAAAGCTGACTGGGGACTTTACTCCTCCCTGGCGACCTTTCCGGACCACGATTTTCCCAGTTGTGACAGTCAGGTCGAATACCTCACGGCTGTTATTATCAATGCTGCTGAACGTTCCATTCCTCGTACTACTTCTTCTTCACGTCGCGTTTCCGTCCCCTGGTGGAACGAGGCTTGTAGGGACGCTATCCGTGCTCGACGACGTGCTTTACGCACCTTTCGCCGCCATCCTACGTTGGCGAATTGTATTGAATACAAACGACTCCGAGCGCAATACCGTAGAATCATCAAAAACAGCAAAAAAGCTTGTTGGGCCTCTTTCACCGGCTCCTTTAACAGTTTTACTCCCTCTTCCGTCGTTTGGGGTTGCCTGCGCCGGCTGTCGGGCATTAAGGCCCACTCCTCGGTACCTGGCCTGACCTCAGGTAATGCGGTCCTTGTTGATCCTGTGGCTGTCTCCAACGCCTTTGGCCGCTTTTTCGCGGAGGTTTCAAGCTCCGCCCATTACCACCCTGCCTTCCTTCCCAGGAAAGAGGCAGAAGAGGCTCGGCGACCTTCCTTCCACTCGCTGAATCTGGAAACTTATAATGCCCCCTTTACTATGCGGGAACTCGAACGTGCGCTTGCACTGTCCCGATCCTCTGCTCCGGGGCCAGATGCCATTCACGTTCAGATGCTGGCACACCTTTCTCCGGCGGGCAAAAGCTTCCTTCTTCGTACCTACAATCGCGTCTGGACCGAAGGTCAAGTCCCCAGGCGTTGGCGTGACGCCGTTGTTGTTCCTATACCCAAACCCGGGAAGGATAGACACCTTCCTTCTAGTTAACGCCCCATTTCTCTTACAAGCTGTGTCTGTAAGGTGATGGAGCGCATGGTTAATGCTCGGTTAGTTTGGATTCTGGAATCTCGACGGCTACTTACTAATGCCCAATGCGGCTTTCGTCGCCGCCGCTCCGCTGTTGACCACCTTGTGACCTTGTCGACATTCATCATGAACAACTTTTTGCAAAGGCGCCAAACGGTAGCCGTGTTCTTCGACTTGGAGAAGGCTTATGATACCTGTTGGAGAGGAGGTATCCTCCGCACTATGCACAGGTGGGGCCTACGCGGTCGCCTGCCCCTTTTTATTGATTCCTTTTTAACGGATCGGAAGTTTAGGGTACGTGTGGGTTGCGTATTGTCCGACGTCTTCCTCCAGGAGAACGGAGTGCCTCAGGGCTCCGTCTTGAGTGTAGCCCTTTTTGCCATCGCGATCAATCCAATTATGGATTGTATTCCACCTAATGTCTCAGGCTCTCTCTTTGTCGATGACTTCGCGATCTACTGCAGTGCCCAGAGAACATGCCTCCTGGAGTGCTGCCTTCAGCGTTGTCTAGACAGCCTCTACTCATGGAGCGTGGCAAATGGCTTCCGGTTCTCTGAAGAGAAGACAGTTTGTATCAACTTTTGGCGATATAAAGCGTTCCTTCCGCCATCCTTACATCTCGGTCCCGTTGTTCTCCCATTCGTGGACACAACTAAGTTCCTAGGGCTCATGTTGGACAGGAAACTGTGTTGGTCTCCACATGTCTCTTATTTGGCGGCCCGTTGTACACGTTCCCTTAATGTCCTAAGAGTTCTTAGCGGTTCATCTTGGGGAGCGGATCGCACTGTCCTGCTTCGCTTGTATCGGTCCATAGTCCGGTCGAAGCTGGATTATGGGAGCTTCGTCTACTCGTCCGCTCGGCCATCCCTCTTATGCCGGCTCAACTCCATCCACCATCGGGGGATACGTCTTGCGACCGGAGCCTTCTACACTAGTCCTGTCGAGAGTCTTTATGCTGAAGCTGCCGAATTACCATTGACCTACCGGCGCGACGTACTGCTGTGTCGGTATGCCTGCCGGCTGTTGTCTATGCCCGACCACCCCTCTTACAAGTCCTTCTTCGCCGATTCTCTCGACCGTCAGTACGGGTTGTATGTGTCTGCCCTGCTGCCCCCCGGAGTCCGCTTCCGTCGCCTTCTTCGACAATTGGATTTTGCCCTCACTACCACATTCAGAGAGGGTGAGAACCCGACACCGCCTTGGCTCGAGGCTCTGGTTCATGTTTCTCTCGACCTCAGCTCACTCCCAAAGGAGGGTACTCCGGCTGCAGTGTATTGCTCACGGTTTGTCGAACTTCGTGCTCGCCTTGCCGGTCACACCTTTATTTACACCGATGGCTCCAAAACTGACGATGGTGTCGGCTGTGCCTTTGTCGACGGGGCCGCCACCTTTAAATACCGGCTCCTCGACCAATGTTCGAGCTTTACGGCCGAGCTTTTTGCTCTCCATCAGGCCGTTCAGTATGCCCGCCGCCACCGCCATTCATCGTACGTACTCTGCTCTGACTCACTCAGTGCTCTTCAGGGCCTTGGAGCTCCCTATCCGGTCCATCCCTTGATTCAACGGATTCAGAAGTCCCTCCATTCTTTCGCTGATAATGGTGGTTCTGTCAGCTTTCTGTGGGTTCCCGGACATGTAGGAGTGCCTGGGAATGAAGCTGCGGATGCTGCAGCCAAGGCTGCAGTCCTCCTGCCTCAGCCAGCCTCCCACTGTGTCCCGTCATCTGACGTTCGTGGGGATGTATGTAAGAGGCTTGTGTCGTTGTGGTGGGATGCTTGGTCATCCCTCCAAGGAAACAAGCTCTGGGCAGTAAAACCGCTCCCAACTGCTTGGACAACATCCTCCCGACCATCTCGGCGCGAGGAGGTCCTTCTGACCAGGTTGCGGATTGGGCATTGCCAGTTTAGCCACCGCTACCTGCTCTCCGGTGACCCAGCCCCGCAGTGCCTGCATTAACAGTGCGCCATGTTTTATTGTCTTGTCCCCGTTTTAGTCAATTTCGTGTTGTCCTGTCCCTGCCATCTACTTTACCGGATGTTTTAGCTGATGACGCTCGAGCAGCTGCTCGTATTCTGCGTTTTATAACTTTAACTGGCTTGTCGAAAGACATTTAACCTTTTTACTTATTTTATCTGCATCTTTGTCAGGTCCTTATGTCCCCCCATCCCCTTGAGTTTTAGCAGATTCCATGTGCTCTAACACCAGTGACTGGGCGCTAATGACCTCAGCAGTTGAGCGCCCTTAAACCCTACCCAAAAAAAAAAGAGCCGCAAGACTACATCTGCCCCCTTGATGGTGCTTCCCTCCTTGTTGCTCCCATACCACCTACCTCAGGAGCACTGCACCCCCTCCCCCCCCCCCCCACCCGCCCCTTCCCCCCAACCATCAGGGACATCTGTCCCCACTTCTTAGCCGGAGAAGCATAAGTCTTCTTCAGCTCTTCTCACTAGGAAGGGGTCCCTTGGGTCCCTCCCTTCCCAGGTTTCTACTAATGGGAAACATGACACCCGCCAGTGACTGGAGTGCCTAAAAGCAGCTGGTCGTAGGGATTCGTGATCTTCCTCAGTCATGGAAACTGAATCAGTGAAGCCCTCCCAGCCAGCGAACCCCAAGGATCAGCGAGAGAAATTCAAAAAGAAGACCCCCCATGGCCAAGGAAATTGTGGGGGCACCCACACCACTGCTCCCTACAAGCTCTGCGTCTGAGGATGAGGTGGAGATTCCGGTGTCCACTGAGGATCTAGATCTTGCCAGACTGTGAGACACAATGGATATAGACTGCTCATGAACTAAGTTGGTGGCAGCAGGTGACCCTGAGGCATAAACTGCCTCGTTGGACAGTGCCTTCCCAGCCTCACAATCGCATCATCCTCCAGAACAATTGCAGCAGTTTTTTTCCACCGCTTGGCTTAGCTACGGCAACTGTTATGCTTTACACCTGCTTTCCGCAATGCCCTCCAGAAGGCCTGGTTCCCACCAATGCAGATCTCTGCCCTCCGCAGATGGAGTTTGCATCTATGTCCTGAACTCAGTATATAGTGAAACTGTGCCCCTTCAAACCCCTCTTGAAGCTGTGGCTGTCAGGGTATGGACGACACAGGAAATAACTGTCTGCAATGTATATCTTCCTCCAGATGGTGCAGTACCCCTGAACATACTGGCTGCACTGATTGATCAAGTCCCTAAATCTTTCCTATTTTTGGTAGATTTTAACGTCCGTAACCCCTTGTGGGGTGGCACCGTGATTACTGGCTGCGGTAGAGATGTCAAAACTTTACTGTCCCAATTCAACCTGTGCATCTTAAATACTGGGGTCCCGACGCTCATGGTAGTTACTCAGCCACTGATTCATCACTTTGCAGCCCAGGACTTCTCACATCTATCCACTGGAGAGCACATGACTACTTGTGTGGTTGACCATTTCCCCATCTTCCTGTCACTGCCCCTGTGTCAGGCCCACAGACACCTGCACAGATGTGCTTTAAACAAGGCGGACTGAGAAGCTTTCACCTCTGCGGTCCCCGTTGAATCTCCCGCACATGGTAACATCAATGTGGTGGTTGAGTGTGTCACCAGGACAATCGTTTCTGCAGCAGAAATTGTGATCCCTTGTTCCTTATGGTGACCCCGGCAAAAGTCAGTACCTTGGTGGTCGCCGGAAATTGCTGGGGCCATTAAAGAGCATAAGGAGGCTCTACAGCGACATAAGCAGCACCCTTTCCTAGACCCCCTAATAGCCTTTAAATGGCTCCGTGCCCACGTTCGCCAGCTTATAAAAAGACGGAAACAGCAGTGTTGGGAGAGATATGTGTTGACCATTGTGTGCCATATGTCACCTTCCCAAGTCTGGATGATGATCAGACATGTTTTTTGGTACCAGACCCCAACAGGTGTCCCTGGCATTAACATCGAAGGCATGTTATCTACAGGCGCAAACGCAGGAGCACTTTGCTGAGCGCTATTCTTGCACCTCTGCATCGGAGAATTACCCCACACACTTTCGCACCCTCAAGTGGTGGATGGAAGGGAAAGCCCTCTCGTTGCTATACGCCAAAGTGAACCCTATAATGCCCTATTTATAGAGCAGGAGCTCCTCAGCACCCTTGCACATTGCCTGACACAGCTTCTGGACCAGATCGGATCCACAGTGGGATGATTAAACATCTCTCGACTGACTACAAGTGACATCTCCTTGTCATCTTCAACCAGATCTGGATCTGGTGTGGCGGCATCTTTCCATCGCAATGGCGGGAGAGCATCATCATTTCCGTGTTCAAATCAGGTAAAAACCCGCTTGATGTGGATAGCTATCCGCCCACCTGTGTTCTTTGTAAGCTGCTAGAACGTATAGTGAACCAGCGGATGTGTTGGGTACTGGAGTCACATGGCCTATTGGCTCCATGACAGGGCAGTTTCCACCAGAGTCACTCTACCATTGATAATCTTGTGTCCCTCAAGCTTGCCATCCGAACAGCCTTTTCCAGACGCCGACACCTGGTTGCCGTCTTTTTTATTTATGAAAAGCTTATGACACGACCTGGTGACGACATATCCTTGCCACATGATATGAGTGGGGTCTCCGGGGCCCACTCCTGATTTTTATCCAAAATTTCCTGTCACTCCGTACCTTCCATGTCCAAGTTGGTGCCTCACATAGTTCCATCCATATCCAGGAGAATGGAGTCCCGCAAGGCTCTGTATTGAGTGTCTCTATATCTAGTGACCATTAACGGTCTAGCAGCAGCTGTAGGGCCATCCATCTCACCTTCTCTGTGTGCAGACAACTTCTGCATTTTGTACTGCTGCTCCTGTAGTGGTGTTGCTGAACGGTGCCTACAGGGAGCCATCCACAAGGCACACTGTAGTGGAGACATATTGATTCTTAGACTGGTTTTTGGCGCTCAGTTGACTTGGCTTCCTCATCTTCGTCAGCTTAAATGGAAGTGCTGGCTGCACTTTCAATGCCCTCTGCTGCCTGAGCAATGCCAACTGCGGTGTTGATCGCTCCTCGCTGTTGGAGCTCTACAGAGCCCTTGTTCAGTCCCACCTTGACTATGTGAGTGTGATTTATGGTTTGGTGGCACCCACAGCATTTCATTTACGTGACCCAGTGCACCACTGTGACACTACACTAGTGACAGGAGCTTTTAGGACAAGTCCGATGACCAGCGTACTGGTGGAAGCTGGAGTCCCTCCATTGAAGATCAGACATGCACAGCTACTTGCCAGTTATATTGAACACATTCATAGCTCTCCTGAGCATCCTAATTACAGTCTCCTTTTGCCAACCACAGCAGTTAATCTCCCATATCTGCGGCCCAGGTCAGGGCTTACGATTGCGATTCGCGTCTGGTCCCTACTGTCTGAACTGGAGTCCTTCCCTTTACCATCTCTACTTGAGGTTCATCCACATTCACCTCCATGGTGTAAACATAGGCTGAAGCTTTGCCTGGATCTTTCAAACACCCCTGAGGACTCAGTTAACCCTGCAGCTATCTGCTGTCACTTCCTCTCGATTCTTGACATGTACTGGGGCCATGCAGTGGTTTACACCAACGGCTCGATGGCTGATGATCACGTTGGCTTCACGTATGTACATGGAGGACATATTGAACAGCACTCCTTGCCAGATGGCTGCAGTGTTTTCACTGCAGAGCTGGTGGCCATATCCGCTCCTGCCCTGGGGAGTCATTTCTTCTGTGTACTGACTCCTTGAGCAACCTACAAGCTATTGACCAGTGCTACCCTCGTCATCCTTTGGTAGTGACCATCCAGGAGTCCCTCTATGCCCTGGAACGGTTTAGTCGTTCAGTGGTGTTTGTCTGGACCCCAGGTCACATCGGAATTACAGGAAATGAGCATGCCGACAGGCTGGCCAAACAGGCTACACAGCAACTGTTTCTGGAGGTTGGCATCCCCGTAACTGACCTGCATTCATTACTATGCCGCAAGGTTTTTCAGCTTTGGGAGACGGAATGGCATAATCTCAGTACACACAACAAACTGTGTGCCATTAAGGAGACTACGAATGTGTGGAAGTCCTTGATGAGGACCTACTACAGGGGCTCTGCGGTTCTCTGCCAGCTCCGCATTGCCCACGCTTGGGCGACCCACGGCTACCTCCTGCGCCGTGAAGATCTGAGTCAGTATCGGTGCGCCTGGTTGACAGTGGCCCATATCCTGATGCCCTGCGACGAAATCTTTGTTTACCGGACTTGTTGTCGCTAATTTTATCTGATAATGTCTCATCAACTGATTTAGTTTTACGTTTGATCTAAGTTTTAGGACATGTGCTTTGTCCCTCTGTGTCCTCCACTGTAGTAATTTTAGGGTGAAGGTTTTCATGTAGTGCAGAGTGACTGGCTTCTCCTTTTTATTCTCATGATCAGCCAGCCATGGTAATCTGCTTCCTTGTTTTAATCTCCTCTACCTGTTTCTTGCATCTCTCTGTGGTTTTTGTTTTCGTCTTTTGTTCCTTGTAGTGTTTCTGTCGTTTTTGTCATATTTCCTTCATTTCATTATTGTGCTCTACATCTCATTTGTTTTATTCTTTCCCTTATATGATTGTTTTCACAGGAACAAGGGACTGATGGCCAAGCAGTTTGGGCCCTTTCCCCTTTTTAAATTAAAAAAGAAAAAACACTGCATATTCTATGTGCACCTCCTCCCAACCATGTCAACTGAGGAGAGCACCACACTCCCTGCTCACCATATTGTACAGTACTCTAAAAGGAGCAGAAAATTATGGAGTACAAGACTCTGAAGCAGCTGATGTACCACCAAGAGGCGAAACGGAGAAATGAATGGTTGCACCCCATTTGCTTGACATTTACATACACTGCAGTTAAGTCATCACCCTCACTGATGATGGTAGTCTCTTCGCCTCTACCTCATACAGTGGACCCTCAGGACCACCCTATTACATACACACCCCTCCCCGTTTCGTGGTAGGAAGAACTACTTCTTCAGTTGCTCCCGAAACTTCTATTTTGGGGGCAACGCCTCCCGAAATGCCAGGGATGTTGGTCCCCACACCCCAGCTGGAGCAGCAACAGCCTCCTCCAGCTCCTCGCACCTGAAGGAGCCTTAAGCTGCTATACAAAGTGTTCACGGTCTTCCTCTCTGCCTGAAGCTACCTCAGAGAAGTCCTTCCAGCGAGCCCCTGAAGAGAAGTGTGGAAGCAAGCAGATGAAGTAATAGTCTGCTAAGAAACAGGACACTCCAGTAGCCCCAACAACACCAGTCCCTAACAGTTCCATGCCTGAGGACAAGGTGGAGATTCTAGTGTCACCCAAGAACCTAGGTCTTGCCAACACTTCAGACTTGATACCAGCTCTCAGGTGGTGGCAGCAGGTGCCACTGAGGTGTAAACTGCCTCCTTGGTCCCTTCATGACTTTCCAAATGACTGACAGCATCATCCACTAGTGGAACTGCGGCAGTTTTTTTCTCCCACGTGACTGAGTTATGACAACTTTTAAGCATTACACCTGCTTATAGCGTAGCCCTTCAGGAAACCTGGTTTATCCAATGTGGACTCCCACCCCTCGTGGCTATCGGGACTACTACAAAAACCATCCTGACTGTAACAGAATGTCAGATGGAGTCTGTATCTATGTCCTTACATCTGCCTGTGGCATACCTGTGCCCTTTCAAATACCTTTAGAAGCTGTGGCTGTCAGGGTGAGGACAACACAGTAAATTACCATCTGTGACATCTACCTTCCTGCAAATGGTAATGGTAAAGTGCCGCACCCTGTGTTGGCTGCACTAATTTCCTAACTCCCCCCCCCACCTTTTCTACTTCTGAGTGATTTTAATGCCCATGAACATTTGTGGGGTGGAACCAAGATTAGTGATCATGGTAAAAATGTTGAGGTTCTGCTAACTCAACTCACCCTTTGCCTCCTAAATACAGTTGCCCCCACCCATTTCAGTGTGGCTCATGGCACATACTTGGCCATTGATGTCTCAGTTTGACGTCCTGGCCTTCTCCATCCATCTACTGGAGAGCTCACAATGACTTTTGTGGTAGTGACCACTTTCCGCTATTCCTGTCCCTCCCCCAGCATCACTCAACTGGATGGTTGTCCAGATGGGCTCTTAACCCAGACTGACGGGGACTCTTTCACTTCCACTACCACTGTTGATTCGCTGTAGCATGGCAACATCAGTGAGGTGATCCAGACCATCACTATTACCATTGTTGCCGCAACTGAATCCAATAAAATACGGTGCAGAGTGATCTGCACCCTACAAGCACCACACATTGGAGGATCCTCTCGCCACTGTAAGAATTCAGCGGACTGTGTCAAATTTTCTGACAGATCTGCCCTCTATTTTAAGCAATGTTCAAATGAGTGGAATTCAAGTTTTGTGAATTGTCCAACATTTTTAACAAGATTTTAGGGAGAAGTTTGTAGTTTGTCCACAGGGTGACTGGCCAATGCGAGTTTTTTGTAAGTGGCCAGCACCAGTCACAGTTCTCTGCACTTTTCTTTTAGGTCTTCTAGTGCATGTCTCCATGTTTGGCGCCCATAACACACACACACACACACACACACACACACACACACACACACACACAGACAAACAAACAAATAATCGTCAATCCCTTGTTCCTCAGGTTGCCCCCAGACAGTGCCTTGGTGGTCACCGGAAATCGCTGCAGCTATCAGAGACCACAGGCAGGCCCTCCAATGTCATAAGTGCCACCTGTCCCTGGAGCATCTCATTGCCTTCAAATGGCTACATGCCAGAGTCCATTAGGTCATCAACTGATGGAAGCAGGAATGTTGGAAATGATGTGTTTCCCCCATTGGAGCACAAACCTCTCCTATCCAGTTTTGGACCAAGCTCAGATGCCTTTACAGATACCTCACCCCTGAAGGTATACCTGAAATTTCCACACATTCAGCTTTGTGTGCCAATCCACATATCATTGCAGAGTGTCTTGCTGAGCATTATGCTTGCACCTCTGCATCTGAGAATTACTGCTCTGCTTTTTGTCTCCTCAAACAGCGGGTGGAAAGACAACACGTATCTTTTGCTCCCCGCCACCATGAGTCATGTAATGGTGCCTTCAGTGAGTGGAAATTTCTCAGTGCCCTTGCCAGTTGTCCTGACACTTTGCCTGGATCAGACCGCACCCATTCCCAAATGATTAAACATCTGTCAGCAGACTATTGGTGCTCCTCTTCTGTTGGTTTAGGTTTTCTGTGATTTCCCTAAATCGCTTCAGGCAAATGCCGGGATGGTTCCTTTGAAAGGGCACGGCCGATTTCATTCCCCATCCTTCCCTCACCCGAGCTTGTGCTCCGTCTCTAATGACCTCATTGGCAACGGGATGTTAAACACCAATCTCCTCCTCCTCCTCTTCTGTTGGTGTGGCTGAATGTCGACTGCAGGGAGACATAAAAAAAGGTGCATTCATTGGCCCTCACTCACAACTTTGTTTTCAGCTGCCAAGACGTGCATCATGCGCTTCCCTCGTTGTCATATTGTCCACCCACATCCAGAACTTTTACCTCGATGATCAACTACTTATTATAGGGGAGGCTTACCACTTTTTGGGACTGATGTTAGACACCTGCTTAACTTGGCTTCCCCATGTTCGTCAGCTTAAGGAAAAATGCTGGCAGCATCTTGATATTATTCGATGCCTGAGCCACACCGCCTAGGGTGCTGATCACCCTACCCTGCCACAGCTGTACAAAGCCTTTGTGCAGTCCTGTCTTGAGTATGGGAGCCTAGTGTATGATTCCATGTCGCCCTCAGTGTTGCAGCTGCTGGATCCTGTAAACCTTTGTGTAGTTCGGCTTGTGATGGGAGCTTTCCAAATAAGACTCCTCATGGAAGCTGGCATTCCTCCATTGCAGATCAGGTGACAATTGCTTGCCAATTATACTGCCCACATTCATAGTTCACTTCACCATCCCAATTACCATCTTCTTTTCCCTAACATGGCGCTCAGTCTCCTGTAGCAGTGGGTGAGATCGGGGATTCTAATTGCAGTCCCTGTCCGGTCACTTTTTATTGCACTCGACACTTTCCCTCTACCACGTTTCCTGCACATCCACTCATGTACGCCTCCATGGTCTTTGCCTTGGCCACAGCTGTGTGTGGACTTATCGCAAGGCCCAAAATGCTCAGTTCCACATGAGGCCCTCCACCAGAAATTTTTCTCTCTTCTCGGCGAGTTCTTAAGCTCAGAAGTAGTCTACACTGATGACTCGATGCTCAGTGGTCATGTTGACTTCGCGTACGCACATGCTGGACATACTGAACAGCGTTCCTTGCTGGATGGCTGCCTGCTTCTGTGCTGGTGAGTCCTTCTTTGGTAATGACTGTCCAGGAGTCTCTCTATGCCCTCGGAAACAGTGGATGTCCAGTGTCTTTTTGTTTGGAAATCAGGACAAATGTTGGAGTCCCAGGCAATGAACTTTCTGACGGGCTGGCCAAACAGGATACCAATAAACCAACTCAGGTGATCGGTCTGCCAGAGAGTTTTCGGGATCTGGGATACTGAGTGGTACACCCTCAGTACACCAAGTAAACTATGTGTTACCGAGGAGACAATGAATGTGTGGTGGTCATCCATGCAAACCACTCTGAGGTACTCCATTGTCCTTTGCCGGCCCCACATCAGCCATACTTGTCTGACTCTGGGTCACCACTTCCATCGCAAGGACCCCCATATGTGTTGCTGTGGTTCCCATATCACTGTCGTCCACATCTTGTTGCACTGCCCAATTTTAGCCACTCTGCAGTGAACTTTTAACCTTGCTGCCACACTGCCAGTGTTATTGGGAGACATTTCCTCAACAGTTGATATAGTTTTACGTTTTATTCTTGAGGACGGTTTTTATTACACTATCTAAGGGTGGGCATCTGGTCTTCTCTCCCAGGCCTCCACCCTCCCTCCATTTTAATGCCTTTTCACTCTTTGCTTGCTGTTTGTTTGCTTTGGTGTTCATCCTTTACCTATCTGTGTTCCTATAATCTTGTCTTTTAGGCTGGAGATTTTTAGTGGGTTGCAGAGTGGCGGGCCCATCCTTTTTTTCTTTACTATTTATTTTAATGCCTGCCCCTAATTTTCCTTTTAGTGCAAGTTTTCCCCTTTTGGTTAGCTTCTTTCATTTTCTCTTTCAGTGTGTTTCCCAGTTAGTTTTACCCCATTTTACTTTCCCTAACTCCTTTAGGGAATAGTTTTAATGCGAGACCTGTTTTAGATAAGGAAAAAGGGACTGATGACCTTGTAGCATGGTTCCTTTACTCCCCAAACCAACCAACTTAAACTTGCATACTAATATTATCCAAGTCATAAAGACTCACCGTTAAAAAAGAAAATCACACTTGATACCACATTGCCATTATAAATAATAGACAGTTAAATTGAGTTCACTACTTACATTTCCATACACCTAACCTCATCGTGTGTCATCAGTAGTAACTAGCATCCTCTTCAGTACTTTCTTGTATTTAAAAAATAAAATGTTAGAGTTCACATAAAATTACAGTGACATTCTTAAACAGTAATAAATATTAAGTAATTACGTTACAACCAGAAGGAAGAATCCACATATATCTGAAATATTAACATTTGTTTATGTTTAAAACCAAAATCAGTACTACTAGTAATAAAAAAAAGTTATTCAATAAGAATACATGATACGTACCAAGTGCTTAATTATCTCTTCCAGTGGAACTTACAATCTGAAAAGTAACTTACATGGTTGTCAAATATGAACCAGTGTTAAAATTTAAAGGAAGTACAGTGTACAAATTGATTTATTTAAAAAAAAGTGTTGTCTTTTTTTCAATTGAAAGTAAATTTGGTCGTATGTTAGCTAATAATATATATTAAAAAAAAAAAAATTACAATCTCATGATAGCAGTGCCTGCTAAGTAGGGCAAACTGGAAGAAGGCTCGAGATTAAATGCTGTGAGCATGTGGCGTTACAGTGGAGGGGTATAGTAGAAAATTCAGATTTTGCTACCCACCTTGGTGACACTGGGCATGGTCCTCCTGATCTGACCTCACAACTAAAGGTGCTGCAAAGACAGGATAAGGGCAGAGTTTTGGATCCCATGTAGAAAATGAGGATATTTTGATGTCAGAGAGCTCCCCATGCAACCTTGCCCAGTGAGCAGGTAGCAGTGAGAAGCACTTAGTTTTAGGGGCTTTTCAGAAGGCACCTGGTTGGGAAGAATAAGGGACTTTCATAGGTCCAAAGGACACACAACATCTCTTAAATATGGCTCTGTATAGTGCTTTGTGATGGCTCACTAAGAGAACCAAATTTACAGCTCATGAACCAAACCATTTTTTCCATTTGCCTCAGACAGTGCACACATCTGCATTACAAATAACACCAGACCAAGTTACATATGTTTCTATACTGAACTGTGATAAGTATTTATAAGTCAATTTATATGTTGTAGTTCCTTGAAACCCTATCACTGGTTCATATTTGACAATCATGTTAGTTACTTTTCGTAATCAAAGCTACGTCGGAAGAAATAATTAAGCACACAGTATGCTATATGTATTCCTATTGTATAACTTATTTTTTACTAGTGTTGATGTAATCTACGTACAAAAACACGTTATTAATATTTCAAATTGTGGATTCTTCTTTCTGGTTGTAACATAATTATTCAATGCAATTTCTTATTTAAGGATGCCATTTTAATTTTATGCAAGTTACTACATTTTATTTCTTAAATTTTTTTTAAGGTGTAATATGCAGGTAACTATAATAAAGAGGGTGCTTGTTACTACTGATTTCACATGCCGAGGTTAGCTGCATGGAAATGTAAGCAGCAAGCTCGGTTTAACTGTTTATCTGTAATGGCAATGTGGTACCATATGTGACTTTATTTATTTACTATGAATCATCATGATGTGGATATAATTGGTATGTAAATTTATGTTTTACCAACTGAGGTATTTGGGATCTGGTTTTAATTTGTATTTTAATGTCTGATTCTCATTATGTTCTTTTATTCATGTTGCACTGAAGATATCTACACATTAGCTGAAATCAGTCTGCATTAAACACATTAAAATTTATGACCAGTGTTTCCCTTCCTCCTAACTTAAAAGGAAATTGATCACAGATAATGATTTTGTTGTAAATATATTGATACTTGTACTTATATCTCACTTTCAGCTGTACTTGATGCAATAAGCAAATTATCTGCATTTTCTATGTGCAATATTTTTTGTGCCTTAAAGGTAGATGGAATGGATGTTTTGGCAACAAGAGAAGCTACTCGTTTTGCAATTGCACACTGTCTCAGTGGTAAGGGACCAATTGTCTTAGAAGCTGCAACATATAGATACAGTGGTCATTCAATGTCTGATCCTGGAACTAGTTATCGAACAAGAGAAGAAATACAAGAAGTAAGACAAACAAGAGATCCTATAACATCCTTCAAAGAAAAAATAATTAATGCAGAGCTGGCTACTTCAGAAGAATTGAAGGTAAAATGTGAATCGCACCTGTTCACATCACATCCTTGTATTTAAAAATATATATTTTTACTACATTTACTCATATTGGTTTGTTAATTGTTTGTTTAAAATTGTAGTGATAGAGCTCCGTAATAGACGATGGCCCTTTTTTTTTTCAGTTAAGTGGGATTTTTTTTCAGCAAAAACTAATTTCATACTTCTGCAAACAATAACCTATGTATATTAATGGATATGACAAAAAATTACAAAAACAGTACCTACAGTAACAGGAATGTAGGTTAGGATTCAGAGTGTGTATGTTCCTCAAAGAGTCTATCAGTATATCACTACCCCCTACATAAAAAGGGAAGAAGCGATGGTGCTACTTAAAGTTCACTCCGCCACAAACCAAAGGTGGTTTGCGGAATATATATGAAGATGTATATAGGTGATTGATAAAAACATCACCTTATCTTCTTATTACAGGATGTGGGTGGATCATTGTGTACAGAATTGGTTAAAACATGTTAAACATGGCAGCCACATTGGATTTACCATATTTACTCGAGTATAAGAACATCCTAAATATATTATCACAGGTATTATTGTGTCGCATCCCAAGTGTTGGTATTGCGAGGGATTGAGTGACATGGTTCGTGAAAGTGATTTAGCCGGTTGACCTTAGTGAGAGGAAGATTTTTTGACCTGGCTAAGATGTGGAAATCCCTGGTGTGAAGGTACAAGGCTAGGAAGCAGGTGGAATTGAAGTCTTGCTAACTTTAACAAGTTGCAGTTCATTCTGAATAATTACAGCTCACCCTAACTGTGTGGTCTGGACTCGTATTTGGGAGGTTGACAGTTCAATCCCACGTCCGACCATCCTGATTTAGGTTTTCCGTGATTTCCCTAAATAGCTCCAGGCAAACGCCGGGATGGTTTCTTTGAAAGGGCACAGCCGGCTTCCTTACCCGGCCTTCTCTAATCCAATGAGACTGATGACCTCGCTGTCTGGTCTCCTTCCCCAAACAACCCCAACCCAACCCCCTAACTGTGTGGTGATTGCATTCACAGGAAGGCCAAGTCTAATACAGAGACGGTGACTGATTCCACCGTTCTGACTGCCTACTAGAAGCTCTGCAATACTTCCTACCACCCTACGTCAGAGTCCCCCGCGACTACACCCTAACACTCTTCAGCGACTATCTCCGGCTGCCTGCCTACAGCCCGCTCCTCAGCCCAAGTCGGCTGCTGCTATCACGCTGACTACTGTCACTACCTAGACCCTAACATCGAGAGGTGAAGAAGAAGAAGAAGAAGAAGAAGAAGAACGCGGAGAGCAGCGTGTTCCCTAGTTTTGTTAGCATTCCCCCTTCGACCCCCCCCCCCCCCCCCCCCCAGTGCTTGGCATGACATAGGGTCAAAGGCAACTTGTCCTTATTTGGTAACGTTTAAGTTTTATTGTTGTTATTGTTCTTCAGAGGCTGGGTGGAGGGTTAGAGGCGCCTCTCCCTATATGGTCATGCACTGTGTCCTGAGCCCTTCATTGGCTCCTCATGACATAGTGCTGTCCCCACCAAGGGCCCTCTTTCTTTCTCTCTCTCTACTCCCAGACCTCTCTTTCTAGCCAAAAATGCTTTCTGTTGATACTGTTAATTGACTGCTTATCATGAGTCCCAGCACAGAACTTCATTTGTATCTGTTGGTTGTTTGCTTTCTTATCAAGTGCCGCTGGCCGACAGTTTGAACTTCCGCCCCGGCTTACCCCTCAGCCACGCGTGGCCTCCAGCGCTACAATTTTAACTCCTTCCTACGTACTATTCTTGGCATACTGCCTGGGAACGACTGTAATTAGACTTGGCTTATTCCTGCGGTTACAACAATTGTCACGTAGAAGAAGGTGTAATTAGATGAGTGATGAACACTAACTTCACTAAAGAAGATTTATTCAGCACTTGCACGTACAAGAATGCAGAGCAAACTGCCTCCAGCCAGAAAACATACAGTATATATATACAGCTACAGAACATTCCAGTACAATGATTGACATTTGTGGATACTTCTAGAATGTACTCAAACCTAATATAGAAATTAAAATTGTACAGTCCAGGTGAGTTTTGAACTCGTGACTCTCCATGCAACAGTTCAGTATCGCAACCACTACACCCCGGTGCTACTCAGCTTCTTCTGCGACATTGCTTCCTCCTGAAGAGAACAGCGTCTCAGTGTTACGTTCTCCTAGTCCGGGAACAAGTCATCGGTCCTGCATACTCAGACTCCTGATGACTGATGCTCACTCTGGCGGTGATCTTAGTACTTCTTTTGCCGCTACGCTCTTCGTCACCTTTCTGCTTGTTGCTGGAGCTTCGAGTTTACCCTGGGTGGCAGGATGCTTGTAGGGCTTCATTCTCTGATCTTTCATCATCTTGCGTCGAGGTAGAAATCTTCAACTTCATAAGTAAATCAGACAACTGTTTTACAACCTTATAAGGTCCAAAGTAGCACCTGAGGAGCTTCTCAGAGAGGCCAACCTACAGAACAGGAGTGAAGATCCAGACGAGGTCACCAGGCTGGTAGACAGCAGAGTGGTGACCCACGTCGTACCTTCAGCGATCGTTATCTTGAGCCTGCAGCATGCGGAGTCTAGGTAACTGCTGAGCTTCCTCAGCTCTGGTTGACACCTGGCCGATGTAGTCATCGTCCACATCATTAGGATGTAACAAAACCCAGTGTCCAACAGCGGAGTCGCCTCGCGCCCATGCGCCAGGAAAAATGGCGTAAATCCTGTGGTGTCTTGTTTGGTGGTGTTGTAGGCAAACATCACGAAAGGTAGCACCTCATCCCAGTTGCTCTGCTCAACATTGACGAACATTGATAGCAAGTTGGCCGAGGTCTTATTAAGGCGTTCATTAAGCCCATTAGTTTGCAGATGGTAGGCAGTCATCGCGTGATGAGTAATGTTGCACCAACAGTTTATCTCTGTCCCAAGATTCAATTGTAAAACTTCCCTCGATCCGTAATTAACGACCTTGGAGCACCGTGTTTTAATACAATGCCTTCCACAATGAATTTGGCTATCTCGGTGAATTTGGCTACCTTAGATGCTTCGGCTGTTTTCACGGCTTTTGTAATGGCAGAGTATGTCAGACAATCAGTGCAAATAATAATCCGTCTATTGCCACTATCAGACGTTGGAAATGGTCCGAGGTGGTCAATCCCATCATGCTGGAAAGGTGTTTCAGCTGGTGGAATTGGTATGAGTCAGCCAGGTGGTTTCTGAGGAAGTGCCTTTCTCCTCTGACACTCTCTACAATGCGACACATATTGACAGACACTCCTAAATAAACTTGGCCAGAAAAATCTCTTGCGGATTCTATTGCTATTCTTAATAAATTCTAAATGTCCGGCCTCAGGTGTGTCATGGCATTACTGTAGAACATCTAAGTGCATGTGTTTAGGAATCACTGGTAGCCACCCCTTTCCAAACACATCAAAGTTTTTCTTGCAAAGTAATACATTAACTACCTTAAATTGTCCTTTCACATCCCCTGCCCAGTTTAAGGCAAGCATAATTTGATATATCTTGGCGTCCTCCTTCCAGCTAGGTGATCGGCTGGAGCTTCTAAATAGCGATGGAGACCTTGATTGGCATGTTGGGCAGCGTCCCCTCCAGCAGCTACCTTGTGGTGATGGTGACTTATGTCGTCCTGCACAGACATCATCTTTTTCTTCATTTTTGTCGTCCTGGAGTTGCCGAAGCTAAGATTGGTCTGCTGTCTTCTGGCATAGGAGTCATCAAATATCCGCCGCCTTTCTCGACAGTAGCACATCACATGTACCGGTTGTCTGCAGTGGAAACATACTGGTTAGTTATCCTGGGTCCTCCATACATCAGTCTTTCTTGGTACCCAAACAGGTTCCTGATGCGGCATTGTAGGAACGTAACTCTGCCTGGGTCTCAACTTTTTCACCATTTTAAAGGGAAATGAAGGACGAGAGTTTGGGTTCAATGTCTGTTCTACTTCCTCCTTTATGAGCTCTTGAAGTGTCTCGGTTTTTTGCTTGCTGTGCAATCCAAGTGCCTTCTGAACTTCCTCTCTCACTATCTGACGAACACTGGTGAAATCAGTTGCTTCCTCCATCACAGACATCAATACGACGTTTGGAAGCCGTTCAAACTTCTTGCGTGTAATTCTTTTTTGATGCATTGTCTCGATATACTGGCATCTTGTTTTGAAGTCGTCTGCTGTTGAAACCTCCTTCAGGAGTAGGGCTTGATAGATGTTCTCAGCAACACCCTTCATCAGATATGCAACCTTATTTTCCTGCTTCGTTCTAGGATCCACTATTTTACATAGCTCCAAGACATCTTGAGTGTAGGATGCTGTGGTTTCTCCTGGACCCTGTGCCCTGCACTTTAATTTATCTTCAGCTTTGCATTTCTGTCGTTGTGTGTCACCGAAATACTTGTGCAATTTCACCTGGAATACTTTCCAGATTGTAAACTTCTCCTCATTGTTCTCATACCATTGCTTGGCAGTGCCCTCCAAGTAGAAAAATACATTAGGCAAACACATGGTCTCATCCCATTTGTTAAATTTGGCTTTACACTCATATACCTTCAGCCACTTGTCTGGATCTTGGCCATCATCGCCAGAGAACCCAGAAGGATGTCTCATGTGGTGGCACACAGTTGCTGTCATGGTAACATCTTCTTCTTCTTCTGTCTCCGGTAGATTGCGATCTGTTGAATATGACTCGAACTCGGGTTTCTCGCCACATAAACGGCGGCTCTGTCATGGCCTGATGGGAGCTACTGTGTCGTCGATAATGTGCGCTGTCACAAGTTCCAATACCCAGTGTCTCCACCAGAATAATGTCATGTAGAAGAGGGTGTAATAAGATGAATGATGAACACCAACTTCACTTAACAAAGGTTTATTCAGCACTTGCACATACAAGAGTGCAGAGTGAACTGCCTCCGGCCAGAACACATACAGCTACAGAACATTCCAGTACAATGATTCTTGACATTTGTGGATACTTCTAGAATGCACTTAAACCAAATATAGAAATCAAAATTGTACAGTCCATGTGAATTTTGAACTCACTACCCTCCATTTAACAGTTTAGTATCATAACCACTACACCATAGTGCTACTCAGCTTCTTCTGCAACATTGTCATCTCTGATGATAGTTTTACCTAACTAATGAGAGCGAAGAAAAGAGGCAATGTATTTCTACAGTCTGTTAACCGTAAGTTAGCCAATGCCAGAGGGTGTTGCAGAAGTGGAGAAAGCAATCTTGACTCCTGTGTAGACAGTCACGAGATGAGGAGCCATGTGCGGGGCACAAACTCTCACAGTGTAAGCTCCTTAACCTGTGGTTCATGCTTCTGCAAAAGCAAAAGTCATGCATGGAGGCAAATATCATGCAAATGTTGGTCTTAATCAATATGGATATCATCTTATATATTGACATATTTAATAAATCAACAATTTTTTTTCTTTTCTTTTTTTAATATAATGTGACTGGATAGACTCACCCATCAGCATCAGGAGAAGACATACACATATAAAGGTTAAAGAAATTTTGCAAACTTTCAGTCCCAGTGGCTCCTTCTTCTGGCAGAAAGATTGAAGGGGATGGAAGAGGAATGAAGGAAAAAGAGCAGTGAGCTTTAGGAAATGGGGAGAATCCAGAAAATCTGTGGTCAGGGAGATGTACCAGACAGCACAAGAGGAAAAGTCTCTTTCTCATCCCATCCAATAAGTCTCTGACCCAGGGTTCTGGGTGACTTTTCCAAGTTCTCCCCATTTCCTAAATCTCACCAGTCCTTTCTCTTCATTCCTCTTCCTACCCCTTCAACCCTACTGTCTGTACACTTGCTCTGAATGCTTGCAGATTTTTTAACCTTTATATGTTTGTGTGTTAGTGAGTAGATTTTTTATCTATCCAGTTACACTATATTTTCAAAAATTGATTATGTTTGTTGATATATTAGCTCTCTTGGCCATCAATCCTTCTTGTGTAATACTCTTGTCAACCGTTACTGTCATGTGTTGTTCAAGCTGTCATCTGTTTCCAGCCTTATGTTCTAGTTCACTCATTCATTTATTTGTACCACCTTTATTAACCAACATCTTGCCCCTACATCTTTTCTGGTACTGATTTCCGTGCACTTAGACGGTTGATTGTTATTTACAAATTTGCATGTAATGCCTCATTTACAGTTCACTACAATGCAGGGCCTCCTTCCAATTGTCTTATGCCAATTTATTTGCAAATTTGACAGCACTTTCTTTTCTGACCCGTGCTTTTACAATGATTCCTCGTCCTGAGAACCAACAGCTTTTACGTGATTCTTGCACATTTTTGTGCATTTATTTTTTGTCATACTGCACAGGTTGGCTGTTGCCTCAGTCTGCTGCGTTATTTTATGTCCCAAACATGGTAGATTCCATTTTCTCTGAAGACTTCCTCTGTATGTGTGCTCTGTGTTTAAATTTTTATTTGTTTTCATGTCTTATCCAAAAACATTCTACTCGCAATTTATTGTTGTATTTTGTCCTGTCATAGTTTTCTTCATATCACATAGCTAAATTTCTGGCAAGAAATTCTTGCCCACTCATCACCTCTCATGATTTTTTAATTAATTTTTTACATTTTTCTGACCTTTTTTCCCACTTAAGCTTACATTTTACTACTACCACCGTCTCAGATACTTGAAACCCTTCTCTCTGAAAACTAAAGTCTCACATTCTGTTTCTTGAAACCTGCTGTCTCTTGGAGGTACCCCCACAGGCCTAACATTGAAAGTTGTCTTTCCTTTTCATCCTGTCCAGTAAGTCTCCCCTGACCCAGGGTTGTGGCAACTTTTCCAAACTCTCTCCATTTCCTAAAACTCATCAGTCTTTGTTCTTCATCCCTCTTCCCCCCCCCCTCCCCCCCCCCTCCCCCCCCCCCCTCAGTCCTTTTGCCAGTTGTGTGTTCCCTTGCTGCTACTTGGTGAGTATCTTTTTCATCTGCACAATTACAAAATATTTAATAGAAGTCATAACTGGAATGGTTGCATACACTTATCAGCAGAGTGACATACACCACAGTAACACAGCAGCCAGCAATGACTACCTCACACAGTACCATCAGTTAAATGACATTGGCTGCAGCCAAAAACATATGAGTATTGGCTAAAGCCTTCTGACATCTATTGAATCAAAATTAGGGAACTAATCAGTCAGTTTAAAGTTGTCATTACAAACTATGTAGGAAAGTTCATCCAACAGCAATAGAGAGTTTTTTAAACCTTGTCAAGGAACAAAAGTGACAGGATGTTTATAGTGCCAATAACATAGATCATAAATATAACGTTTTCCTTAACACGTTTCTCATGCTCTTTGAGAGTTGCTTTCCATTAGAATGTTCTAAATGGGGTACTAGCAGTAATAGGCAGCCCGGGTGGCTGACTAGTGGGATAAGGATATCATGTAGAACAAAGTGGGAATTATATCAAAACGTTAGAAGTAGTCACAATCAAGCTACAGTAGCCCATTACAAACAGTGTTGTAAGGTGCTTAAAAATGTTATTAGGTCTCAGGCAAAGAGTATGTGGTATGCAAATAGAATAGCTAATTCACAGGATAAAATTAAAACCATACGGTCAGTTGTGAAGGAAGTGTCTGGTCAGCAGCATAAGATCGACGGTATAAAGTCAGTTCGCAGTAAAAATATTTCTGTTACTGATAAATCAGATGTATGTACAGTACAGTATTTCACAATCTTTTATGAGCATTGCTAGTGAATTAAATGAAAATTTAGTTTCAACAGGAAATCATATAACTTGATTTGGAAATGCCTTTCCGAGTTTGATGTCTGAAATACTCCTCTGTGATACAGATAAGAGGGAGATTGAGTCAGTAATTAAATCACTGAAGACTAAGGACTCTCATGGTTATGATGCAGTGTCTAGCAGAATATTAAAGTACTGTGCTGCACATTTTTTAGCCATATTTGTAATTTTTCCTTTAGGAATGATCAGTTTCCTGAGCGATTAAAGTGCTCAGTATTAAAGCCGCTTTATAATAAGGGAGAAAGGGATAATGTAGATAATTTTAGACCAGTCTCTATGCCATCAGTGTTTGCAAAAGTTATTGAAAAGGCTGTGTATGTAAGGATAATTGATCATTCTATATCACACAATTTGCTATCAAATATACAGTTCTGCTTTAGAAGTCTTTTAACAGCTGAAAATGCCATATTTTCTTTTCTATGTGAGGTACTAAACAAAAGGTTTTGAATGCTTGGCATATTTTTTTATTTAACTAAGGCATTTGATTGTGTTGTTAACAAAATTTGCTCCAGAAGTTGGACCATTACAGAATACGGGGAGTAACTCACAATTGGTTCACCTCTCGCTTTAGCAACAGTAGGAAAAAGGTCATTATTCACAATGTTGATAACAGCTGTGATGTGGGGTCTGAGTGGCATACTGTCAGGTGGGGGGTGCCCCAGAGATCAGTTTTGGGGCCACTCCTGTTCCTTATTTGTATAAATGATATGCCCTCTAATATTACGGGTAACTCTAAAATATTTCTGTTGGCTGCTGAGATCAATGTTTAATAGATTAATGTACGGGTAGCCTTGTGTCTACAGATGAATCTGTGGCAATTGAGATCCTGTAGAAATTTGTTTTGAAGAATTCTGAAGGATTCAAGGGACAACAGTGACACTACCTTGGCTTAAAACTACAACGTATGTGGGGAAGGGACTGGTAGTCCCTTGGTAGTTAAGGATGTTGTGTGCAACATTGGCTTGGTTTCAAATAGTGCAGTACATGACCTAAGTTCATGGCTTGTAGAAAATAAACTAATGCTAAATGACAGTAAGACTCAGTTTTTATTGTTTCTAACACACAATTCAAAGAAACCTGACATTTCAATTTTACAGAACAGATTAGTGAAACTGAACAGTTCAAATTTCTAAGTGTTCAGATAGATAGTAAGCTGTCGTGGAAAGTCCACGTTCAGGATCTTGTTCAAAGACTCAATACTGCCGTTTTTACTATTTGAACAGTATCAGGAGTGAGTGATTGTTCGACATGAAAATTAGTCTACTTTGCTTATTTTCATTTGCTTATGTCGTATGGTATTATATTTTGGGGTAACTCTTTCCATTCTAAAACGGCATTTTTGGCTCAGAAACCGGCAGTTCAGGCAGTAAGTGGTGCAAGTTCACAAACCTCTTGTCGACCCCTGTTAACAAGTCTGGGTATTTTGACATTGGTCTCTCTCATATATATACTGTCATTTCTTGTTAACAATATTAGCTTTCTCCCCAGAATATGCAGCTTTCACGCGGTTAATACTCAGCAGAAATCAAACCTGCATTTGGATCGGACTTCATTAACTCTTGTGCAGAAAGGTGTGCAGTATACCACTGCATCCATTTTCAATAAGCTACTACTCAAATTCAAAAATCTTAGCAGTAATCCATCTGCTTTCAAATCGAAACTGAAGTGTTTCCTCATGGGTCACTCCTTCTATTCTGTTGAGGAGTTCTTTGAAAAATTAAGCCAATTCTTATTATGTTGTTGATTGCGTTTACTTACACTTATGGACTGACTTTTTACTGGTTCATAAACATTTATTGTTATCTGTCATTACTTTTATGTTGTAATTTCATGTACTGACACATTCCATGAACTTGGAGATTTGCTCCTCAATTTGGTCCTACGGAACTTGACGTGTAAACAAAATAAAATATACAAGTAGCAATGAAATTTGTCTTCATTGCCTCAGATATTTGGCTCTTCCTTCTGAATATGTTGTGATTTCGGAGGTTGTTGTGGTTTTGGTGGGACCTGAGAAAACAACTGCTTTTTTCCAAATACATAGCAGATTTTGCAATTACAGGGTGTTTCTAAAATACTTTTGCAAACTTTTGGGACAGGTCCCTTACACCTAAACAAGAACAAAATGTCTAGTAAAAATAGACTCTAAAATGCATACCTTTAGAGGCATGAGCACTTATTCATCTTAGGTGTTGTAAAACACATCTTGTCTAGTGAACAAGAGCTCATAGCTTATAAGGTATGCAGTTTAGTGTCTCCCCAAAGTCTGTAAAAGTATTTCTTAAACATGGTCTATAGTGACATGAGAATATAAGAATATCTGATATCTTGCTTCCAAACATGTCTGCCTACTGGTGTCTCATTGATGGCATAGAAGCAGTGGCTGACACACACCCTTTCCTTCCCATCATACGTCATGGTGAGCATTGACAACATTGCTGCATGAAACAATTGAGTACGCCACTGACCTGCAGAAATATGTACTACTGTTAGGTTAGGTATTTGCCTAATTCTGAAGTTGGTTAAATTCCAGCTTCAAATGGATTCAGGCAACGTGCAGTTTAAACATGACAGGTTTTCACAAAAATCCAAGGTACATGGCAGGACAGTGAAATTTCTGCTCACTCACCAGTCCCTTCCCCACATACGTTGTAGTTTTAAGCCAAGGTAGTGTCACTGTTGTCCCTTGAATCCTTCAGAATTCTTCAAAACAAATTTCTACAGGATCTCAATTGCCACAGATTCATCTGTAGACCCAAGGCTACCCGTACATTAATCTATTAAACATTGATCTCAGCAGCAATAGTTTAATCTGCAAATGTTAAAAGACCCTGTATTTTTTTAATAACAAATTATGGAAAAACCTCATCATGTAATCATGTAAATACGGTATACTCCATAGTGCAAGAAGTCATGTTAGTTTTATTATTCTGGAGTCGTTTGTGGTGTAAGGGTAAAGTATTAGACTCACACTCGAGAGAATAATGTTTCAAATCCTCATCCACCATCCAGATTTCATTTTCCTTGATCTCCCTCACTCAAGGTGGATACCAGTATAGTTTCTTCCAAAGAACACTGCTGATTTCATTCCCCTGCTTTCCAAATGTGTGATTGTGCTCCAATCTTGTTGTTGACAGAATGTTAAACCCCAATCTTCCTTACATCTTTCGTTTGCAGATTTAATTATATCATTGACAATCGAACACATTATAGTTCGCTTAAAAGAAGTGATTTTGTGTAACTGGTCAGCTTCATAGTCTTTTATTAAAATATTGAAAAGTCAAAATGGTGGAAACACATGTAGAACGAACAAAAGGTCCTTTCCAGGCCTGTGAGCCCGTTAGTGTCACAATGCTTGCCAAATACATAACTGATGACTTTAAAATGGTCAGCATAGAGCAATGTCTGAAAAAAGATCTACAAACAGTAGCCAACAAAACTTAAAGTGGTCCAAAAAATGAATTGCATTTGTGATTTTTAAAGTGTCTGTTAGGCTAAATGTCATGATTCTGCACTGTCATGACAATGCCCAGTATGACTCTTCTGACTCTCTTGCACATGCGCAGTTGAGTTGTGTATGGGCAGTACCTTGTCCTGCTTTCGGATACCAAACTGTGGCTGGTTCACTGTGTCAGCAGTAGCAACAAGAAGCCAGATGTTACCTGTAAAAATTTTTGTGGCACCCCCAAGCTGCCAGATTGGCACATGCTCATAACAGTGTGGGTGGTAGTGGGGAGGGGGTTAGCCTCCACATAAGCCATGCTTATGTTTAATGATTTTGCTGTTTCCTCTTCATTTACACTTCTCACGTCAAATGAAAATAAAACGGGGTTTGGTGGTTGGGAGCTGTCAAGTGAATTAAAATACATTCGTGTAATTACAGAAGGCTAACATATGTTGTTAGTTCAGTTTTCTGATACTTTTTTCCCAGGTTTTCGGCAGTCAGTTGTCTTTGGTTTGCTAAATAAATGTGGCTTTTATTAATCTTGTCCCCAGAGGCAGTCAATTTATTAGAAACGAAGTGTTTCGTTCCACACTATTGGCTAGTTTAAACTGTTCAATGAATGTCATGGGAATGTGTGGCATTATGCCAGAATAAAGAAACAAATATGAGATATTACAGTACTGGTACTCAAAGAAAATTTGCATCCCGAAACTCGCACTGCAAAGCTTAATACCATTTTGGGGCCTACTTCATTGTAAATGAATGTGCACTTTAAGCCGAATTATGCATTTTAGTATAGTGTGCGAAATTCTGATGCTCTTGAAGTATCCTATTTCTTGTATGGCGTCAGGTAAGATCTCGTAATACTATACATGTACAAACATGCGGACTGACTGTGTCATCGTAGCTGCCCATGCGGAGCAATGCCTGTTTCCTGGCGCTTTGTGGTGACTCCTGAAATGAAGCTATTTTCAATAGGTTGCAGAAAATATTGCGAATGGTGCTTTGAAAAGTATTAGTTTCAAAGTAAAATTCTTTTTATGCAAGATTAATTATGTATGTTACATGTGTGAATGTTTAATGAAGTTCTTAAATCACAGAGTGTTTGACTCTTGTTTAAAATTTAACACATTGAGGACTATCCAGTTAGAAGAATTTCAAGCTCATAAGACAAGACATTAATGTCATTATTGAAAAATTTATTGGCACATTTGTGTGATGTATTTTAAAGTGTCACACACGCAAAGAAGACCAATATTATATGTGAAAGCTTAGCTTTTCTTGTAGCTTATTAATCTTAAAGACCAATATTATTTGCGAAAGTTTAACTTTTCCTATTTGAGTGTTCACACTACATAACAGTTATGTTGTTGGCTGACTGTCATGTGTCATATGCTCTGAATATCTGCTGCCATTGGCTGGCAAGATCACATAACATGATTGGCTTACAAAAGCGCATTTCAATCTCATATTCAATGCTTTGAAACCAACATTCTATTTCAAATCTATAGATTCGTAATACAAAAATATGCGGTGTATCATAATATGAAAATACACAGCGTAAATGTTGCTGCACATCACATATATCTCCAAAACTTTTTTGCCAAGTTTTTTTTGTTCTCTGAAATTCCATGCTGGTGTATAAAACCTTTACCAATCAAAGGACTGATATTTTCACAGCTCCAAGGGAAAGTATACTGTCACTTATCATGGCAAAATTGTATTTTTCACCTCGGAATAAATGTATTTTCACATGAGAAAAACTGCGTTTTTAACTGGGAAATCCATGAAAATCCAGGATTTCCCCCCTCCCCCCCTCCCCCCTTTTAATTGTCCGTGTATACACCCTGTAGATAGAATACAATAGCATTCTAGCCATCATTACTAGAAAGTTACTGACAATGCAGAAACTCGTATTTTCCCAATGCCAGCTGATAAAATCCCAACAGACGAGGCTTTTTGTTCATTTAAAGGACCCAGATGGGCTCTGCATTAGCATTGAAAACTACAGTCTCTTATTGAGTGTAAATGTTGTTGCAGGAATTAATACACTTATAACTTTCTAGTTGGGACTACAACACAGTAAACCAAAGATAACACATATGAAAATGTGTAAAGTACACATCCCCTCTGAATTAGCTCCAATCTGTTGTACTTTGATAGATGGAGTGTGGTTGGAACGTGGATAAGTCACCACTTCCTAAAGCCCAGGCAATAAACCTGGTCAGCATGCACCAAATGTCAGGGACTACTTTTTGAACAATAAAAGTGAAGGCTATTTTCTTTTTCTAAGATTGTGACATTAATAAACTATATGGACAAATGAAATTAAGTCTATATAGGTTCAATCGATGTCAATTCAACCAATTTGAGAAAATGTTCCAGCTGATGGCTGAAATTTAGCACACCAATGCTACCAAGTGTGGAACACTCACGTACCAAATTTTAAGTTCCCCTGCCAATTAGTTCCAGAATTATGACTTGTGAAAGAAGGTGGCGTGACCCAGAAATTGCAACCCGCACCTGGCAATCTATCTTCAGACCCAACTTCAGGTCTTAATAACTTTGGAACTATTTCGCACAGTCCAGTGAAATTTTTACAACCCAGTAACATCCACTTAGAGGACACACTCTGTGAATCAAAACACCAACAACATATTTCTGAGGGAAAATAAAAAATTCCAAAATGTGATTAAAAAAATGTAATACATTAAAAGGTACATACTGTAGGTGCCCTCTATGCCAAATATAATTCACTCAAATAGGGTATAAATTTTTTTGTGGTAAGCTTAATGTGGCCTAAACACACACAGAACTCATCATGCCCATACCAGTCACACAAACAGAGTTAAACGTGCACAAAAATTTGAAAAATTACCTGAAAAACATGGATCTTCTAAGTGTGGTAGCACAAAAGGGACAAGTGATATCCAAGCCAAATTTCAAACACTGCATAAGTAGACCATAATATAATATGTGGCAAAATTTCAATGTGTTATTGCAAGGCATTTGTGCACAATAAAAGTTGACAGAGATGCATTTGTTTATGTTTCTTTTAACACGATTTAGCAAGTAATAGTGATTATGCAGACAGCTTGTTTCAGATAAAGCTGCAGCAATTGTTGGGAACCATTAGGCAACAGAAAGTTAAACAGTGGTAGTTTTCAGGTACAGAATGAGTCATTATTAGGCAGGAACAACAAAGGAAACAAGCAACAATTACAGGTTACTCATGTTTTTAAGATTCTAGTTCAGACTGGTCAGTATTGTTGTGGAAAGTCAGTATGGAGGCAAAAGAGTGTATTAGTGGTGCTTTTGTTCAAACAAGTTGCAGTATTGGTAGAGCACAAGCGTCTGAATGTCATAAAACAACATATGGAACAAAATGTGGCATTCGCTTTGTACTGCATGATCTGGATGAATCGGACCACGATCTGTTGCTATGGAGATCTGGGATACATTCTGTGGGCACAAGAAGTACAGTTCCAGGAAACTTTAGTGTTTGCTATCATCATATGAAAGTGTTTCTGGATAAGTATTCTTTCCTACAAAGAAGTTGTTTTGATCCATTTCAGATTCATAAGAAGACAGTGAGGTGTAGCCTCAGAGAAATTGATATAAAATCAGTATTGAAAGTGAATCAGTGCATGGGACTTAACATGAAACCAGGACAAAAGTTATGTCCCAGGCGTGTTACACTGCTAAAAAATGAAGAATATTCTGATACTTTACATGACAGTCACCTACAACCATAGCAGATGAGCAATTAAATACGTCAGTGACTGCTCCTGGTTTGTCTCCCATGAAGACACACTAAGTTGGGAAAAGAGACAGGCCCAGCTATGGTAGACAAAAAGTACAAGAAGCTCAAATGGAATTAAAACACAAAATAGCTGACACGCTAATGGTGGAAGAGGAAGAACTATCTGCTCCAAAGGAACAGAAATCATGCCAGAAATGCTCTGATTTGGACAAAATTGTGCATGAGTTGAAAGAAAAATGTGCCATATCCACACACCAGAAAAAAGTAGCTATTCTTACCCTTGCACCTTCCAGCTGGTCTATTGACTACACTGCAAAGGAATTTAATGTTTCTACATATATGGTAACACAAGTTAGGAAAATAAAAGCAACCCAAGGAGTGCTTCCACAACTTCAGCAGGCTCATTGTAAGCAATTGAGTTCAGAAATAAAGATGCTAGTGTCGGAGTTTTATGAAAATAATGACTATAGCCGAATAATGCCTGGAAAAAAGACTGTGTAATGGTGAAAATGGGAAATGTACGTGTACAGATGCAAAAAAGACTGTTGCTATGCAACGTATCAGAACTATATGTAGAATTCAAGCAAAAGTATCCCAATACCAAGGTAGGTTTACCATCTTTTTTCAATCTTCAGCCAAAATGGGTTGTGCCTGTAAGTGCAAGGGGCACACACAATGTTTGTGTACGTGGGACGCATCAAGATGCTAAGCTGATGTTTGCTGCTATAAAGGATTCTGGTCTGGATTACAAAGGTGCAATGAAGCTGCTAGTGTGACATCAGTTCCTACCAGTGCATGATACACAGGCGTGAAAAGTGTCCTGGTAAGGCAAATCGTGCAGAACACGTGAATAACAAACTGTATGGTGAACTCCTTATGGATGATGATGAACTTGTTTCTTGTAAGCAATGGACACACATGGATCACACAAGTCTTGAAACAAAGCAAAGTACAGTGGAAGATTTTGTTGAAATGTGTTGTCAAAAAACGGACAAACTGACCACACACAGCTTCACAGTAACAGCACAATTGGCTTATCTCCAGTTTTGTAAGGATAATTTGAAACAGGATGAAATTATAGTAATACTAGACTCTTCTGAAAATTAAGCATTTATAGTTAAAAATGCCATCCAAGGATATCATTGGAACAACAGTCAAGCAACTCTCCAGCCATTTGCGATTTACTATAGAGGTGAATCAGGTAATGTGTCTGTCATGAACCTGTGTGTTTTTAGTGACTGTTTAATTCATGATGCCATTGCAGTTCATGTCCACATTCGCACTGTCATGGCATATGTGAAAAACAAGCTTCCTCACATACATTTTGCAAAATACTTCAGTGATGGGGCAGCTAGTCAGTACAAAAACTGTAAAAATCTCAAAAATTTATGTTTGCGCTACAGTCGCAGGTTCTAATCCTGCCTCGGGCATGGATGTGTGTGATGTCCTTAGGTTAGTTAGGTTTAAGTAGTTCTTAGTTCTAGGGGACTGATGACCTCAGAAGTTAAGTCCCATTGTGCTCAGAGCCATTTGAACCATGATTTTCAGATTCACGTACAATGGAATTTTTTCACAACAAGTCATGGCAAAAATGTATGTGATGGTATTGGTGCTACCATTAAGCGCATGGCATCACAAGCTAGTCTGCAGCACCCTACGGGCCACCTTCTAACACCTCTTCAATTATTTACCTGGGTACAGAAAAATATCTCTGGCATACAATCATTCTATGTTTCGAAAGATGAGGTGAAATCAGTCGAAGAGTTTCTAAAAAGCAGACTAGGACACGTTAAAACTGTTGCAGGCACAAGGAGCCATCATCACTCCTCTCCAGCGGACTCTGACAATGTACAGATGAGCAGACTGTCCAATTATAACTATAGGTTCATGCACAACATGTGTCTTCAGAAGCACAACATGTGTCTTCAGAAGCAAAAGCAGCAACATACAACCAGGTTGCTATGTTATTGCTGTTTATGATGACAAATGGCACTCAGGATGTGTTGCAGAGTGTTGTGAAGCAGAAGGTGATGTATTTGTGAACTTCATGGCACCAGCAGGACCAGCAAGATCATTTCATTGGCCACGTTTGGCAGACAGGTGTTGGATTCCTTTTGAACATATTCTTATGACAGTTCCAGTTCCTAACACAATGTCAGGAAGACAGTACAATTTGCCAGTCAATGTACAGAGTACAATAGCTAAACTGTGGGAGAACTTCTGTTCGAAGCACAATCAACTGGTTTTTAGCAGTTAAGGTGCAGTAAACATTAATGATAGGTTGTGTTAATCTGTCTGTATGTTGTTGCTTAGTGATTAAACAGTTGTGGGGGAGGATAAGAAGAGGCAGAGCAGTTTACAATATGTTTTTACAAAATTGTTGTGGAACAATGGGCACATCGCCAAATACATCTGTCAACTTCCATTGTACACAAATGTCTTGCAATAACATGCTGAAATTTTGAGATATATATCATTATGGTCTACTTATGCAGTGTGTGAAATTTGGCTTGGATAACTCTTGTCCCTTTTGTGCTACCACATTTAGAAAATCCATGTTTTTCAGGTGATTTTTCAAATTTTTGTATTTTTGTGTGCATGTAACTCAGTTTTTGTGACTGATATGGGCATGAGGAGTTCTGTGTGTATTTAGGCCACATTAAGCTTACCACAAAAAAATTTATACCCCTTTTGAGTGAATTATATTTGGCATAGAGAGCACTTACAACACGTACCTTTTAATGTATTACTTTTTTTAATCACATTTTGGAATTTTTCATTTTCCCTCAGAAATATGTTGTTGGTGTTTTGATTCATGGAGTGTGTTCTCTAAATGGATGTTACTGGGTTGTAAAAATTTCACTGGACTGTGCGAAATAGTTCCAAAGTTATTAAGACCTGAAGTTGGGTCTGAAGATAGATTGCCAGATGCGGGTTGCAATTTGCGGGTCACGCCACCTTCTTTCACAAGTCATAATTCTGGAACTAATTGGCATGAGAAACTAGTACTTTGTACACGAGTGTTCCACACTTGGTAGAATTAGTGTAATGAATTTCAGTCAAATCTGAGACTATGAGCTGGAGCCCCTGGTTGAACTGACATAGAATGACCCAATAACTAATCTCTGGCTAAAATCAAATATTGCTTAAGCTTACTGTGTGTCAAGTCATTACCACATGTACTGCTGTTGTCAGTTTGTACTGATTTAACTGTGAAGAAAATCTCTATCAATTTTAGGTCTTTCACATGCACAGGAGACAGAAGATACACATAATTTTTGAGAACATTTCTCATGGAAAAACAGTGGTCTGGCTAAAAATAATTTAAAATAGATTTCAAACAATCTCAACTGCAAAAACATTTATTTTGATAGTAACTGGTTTCAGTCAATTACCATTCTCGGACCCTCATACGATGATAGTAGGCAGTGATGGCAAATTGTGTAGGCATTGGAACGCCACAAATTTCAACTGTTATGGAGAGCAATGGGGTTGTTGCTTAAATGAGTGATGCTGCACCCATTGCATACCAAATTATGTATTTTGATATAACTTATTTTTCCATGCATTGGATATTATAACCCTACTTTATTTGTTATCTTGTTGATTACCGTATTTACTCGAATCTAAGCCGCACCTGAAAAATGAGACTCGAATAAAGTAAAAAAAAAATTTCCCGAATCTAAGCCACACCTGAAATTTGAGACTCGAAATTCAAGGGGAGAGAAAAGTTTTAGGCCGCACCTCCAAATCGAAACAATGTTGGTCCAATGTAATATGAGACACAATTTAGGTCGAATGAATGACGATACAGCTACAATAGTTTGGTTCGAGTCGTAAGCTTAGCAGTTAAGCTTTACCAGGTAGCCATTGCTATGCGTCAGGTGCTCCGTCTGTATTTATACAGGTACCCTTCCTTTTTCACGTGCTTCGTCTGGTTTGAATCGATTGCTTATTTTGCTTTGATCTGATAAGTGCCATTTTCTTTGTTCTAGGTGCTTACATCACTCTAAGCAGAAAATGCATTACTGTACTGTTCGTCGCATTCTGATAGTGCGTGTTTACGGTCTGTCGCCGCTCGCGGCATGGCTTGCTTTTGTGCGCGTTGACACCGCTTACAATAAAAAAAAGAGAGGAATTGTCTCATTAGCGAAACAATGGCAAGAGACTGCTATTTGTTGTTACTTACACAGCTGCTTTCTTTGGTAATGATCAACAAGAACCAAATAATAGACTGCGTATGATAGAACATGTTCTGAACGAGAGTTAGGCGAAAATGTTTCTCCGTTTGAAAATCTTTGCGGCCGCTTCTTTAGTACATCAAATTCTGCACAGAAATCAGAGTCATCTTAGATTCAAAAATCTAGTCAGTTGCTGTGCTTCATTTCTGACTGTATCACTATGAGGCATAAGAATAATACGAATGTAAACGTGACACGATATACATATTCTTCCGCGTTTGCTGTTGCCTCACTCAAGTTTCGTAGTTTATTAGGCAGACAGGATTTAAATGAGATAGCAGCAAACACGAAAGACTACATGGCAAAATGTTTATATTCATATTGTTCTTATGGTGAAGAGAATACTGCATGTGATTCACATTTCATCAGGTTGCTATTAGCAACCATCTCTTCTCAGGGGTAGGAAAAAATTCAGAACGTAGAGTTGGCCATATTGACAAACATCCCAGTCAGTCTTGCCAGACGGATTTTCGTAGTACATTGAAATTCTGCTACATTCGAAGATGAACAATACGGAATTTGTATTTACTTCATTGGATAATGTATGAAAATGCAGTGGTCAAAACTCGGGGCGGAGAAAAAAGCTCATCTTCCACTTTTTTTTTTAATTTATTTACTGATGCAGAGGTTTTGGCACCAGTATTTATCTTTGTGCCTACAAAGCATGCCTGTGTCGCGCTACATATATTCGACGGCAGAAGTTAGTTGTGGCGGCACCTACCAACACTTTTCAGAACTTCCACTTGCTTTGCACTCGATTCTAAGCCGCAGGCGGCTTTTTGGATTCCAAAAAATGGAAAAAAAGTGCGGCTTAGATTCGAGTAAATACGGTACTTGGTCAATGTAATCTGCAGAGATCTGACACATATTGTGACAATTGTCTTAGTTGCCTGCCAGTATTTTGTCACAGCTAGTCGCTATCATAACTTTGAATTCACCTTCTCTTGAAACGTGCACATTGACACATCCACACTGCTTCCGTGGTAAGTAACATTGCTACTCAATCAGTATTTCCAGTGGCACTACAATGTGTAGGACCAATCTGCAATACCTGGCATGCATCTTTCAATGTCAGCCCGCGTGACAATATGTATTTAACATCCAGTTGCTGTCGCAGCTCAGAAATCATCTTCTGCTGGATGGTTCATATTGATACAACAACACTGTCTCCATGGGAACTGTTGACGTCACTTAACCACTATCTTTGCTGGCATACAATTTATGATTTTCCTATAAATCCCCACAGATGGCTGTCAGTGTTGTCACAACTTATTATGATCAGGTATCTCTTTTATATATATTTGTGTCACAGATTGACAAAATACTGTTCATAGCAGTTACATTATATGTACCCATTTTTTCAATTGTTATTAGCTTTCATGTAATTATTCTGTACATACCTTATTGTAACAACTGTTTTAAGTCCTGTATGCCTGATTGGCAATAGCTGACATAATTTAGCATTCAGGGGGTGAAGCATACCATATTTAAGCAACTACTGCCTTGCTGCCTTTGGCAGTTGATATTCGTGGACTTAAATCATCTGCTTCATTCACTGCCACCACCTACCATCATGCTACGAAGGTCTGAGGATGTTCAAACACTGACTGAAACCAGTTACCATCATTATAAATGTTTTTGTGGTAGAGACTGTTTGGAATCCATTTTAAAAGATATGTATGTGCTTTGGTTGTACAGCAAAACCTTTACCAATGGCGTAAATTTCTGGTTATACAGGAAAACCTTCACAAATGGTGTAAATTGTGGTGACAGTGTAAGTAATGGGAAATTATTTTTTAAGCATGTACATAGATAATTCATTTCAAGAAAACATTGGTACTCCCACCCAGAGGGGGGGCTCAATTATTTTGTGAGTTTGTGCATGGCGCACATGGTGCCCTGAGCTATTGCAGCCAATTCTTCCTTCCCTGGCTGCATTTCCTTCACCCTGCCCCTCCCTCCCTATCCTCACTCCTTCCCCGCTGCCTCCTCCTTTCCCTCTCTTGGTGTTCTGATTTATATTGACCTGGCTATCCACCTTGTTCCCTATATTGCTTGAAATTTGGTTCCTCCTGCCTGGTTTTCTTTCATCCTTTTTGGCATTTAGATCCCTGTTTAAGGTTTGATCTCCACTTCTAAATGTTTTGTTTTTAGTGTGAACCATTTGGGGAAGAATTCCCTCCCCAGTGTCTATGGTATGAATTCCTCTCCCCCTTTCCTACCCCTCTTCCTTCCCTGCTGTAGCCCTCCACCCCCCTAGGTCACCAGCAAGTATTGCCAGTCTGTGTGGTGGGACTGTTACGTACCCATCTGACTGAACTCCCTGACAACACAGGGATCACACTGCTGACACCTTAGCTATTCCCTCTTCATGTTTGCCAAGGACTGGTTGCTTGTCTTCCTGGAGCATCGGAACTCCCAGCAATGGCTGCCATGCCAAGCGACCTTGCTGTAGATCCCCTAATTGGAATGGGAGGTATCAGTTCGGATACTTGGCACATGAAGTGTATCAAGCTGCAAAAATCCAGCCATTCTCAAACGACCGTCTCTTAGAATGGTAACGGATCATTGAATGGTGCTTTGTATGGGAGGAGGGCAAGCCTTGCCATCTTGGGATGAAACACATTCCCCACTACCTTGTCTGTACTAGAAATGACGGAAACACATTCACCGCCACAAAGCCATTGTTTTTTGTGGAGAATATCGAGGACAAGTTTGGTGAATTGGAGTCACTCAGTAAGGTGCAGTCAAGCTCCCTGTTGATCAGCATTTCTTCTGCTGGCCAGTCTGCAGCTCTTTGTGCTTGTGATCGTCTTGGCAGTGTCCCAGCATCTGTTACCCCTCACCAATTTCTGAATATCGGTCCAGGGGATGTTTTTTATAGGGACTTCATCCTGCAAACTGGTAAGTCTAATCTGGAGCAATGCGCCATACATTTTTTTTTTTTTTTTTTTTCAATATGTGCAGAAGGTTTGTAAAGACAAGTGCACTGATACTGGCACCTTCATTCTGGCTTTTGAGGGTATACTCTATGAGGCGGTCAAGGTTATGTGCTACAGATGTGACATGAAACCATACATCCCACCACCCATTAAGTGCTGTCAGTGCTTGCATTTTGGGCATATTACTTCCGTTGTACAGCGGACTCTCTGTGTGGTGAGGGAAGCCCCTGTGTTCCACCCCCTTTGTGTCATGACTGCCACTCTCCTTGTTCACCAGATTGTCCAGCAGAAGATCCAAGTGTACAAATACCTGGATTGCCTTTGTTATGCTGTGGCTTGCCAAAATATGTGACACGCTATCTGGTGTCACTTTCTTCAACTTTTGCCTTTGTTACATCGTTTCCCCCTCGGAACTCGTCCTTGCCCCAGCCCTGACACCTCTCCCTTCCCTCTCCCCTGCAGTTCCAACAACCTCCCCTCCAGGAGCTGCTCTCCTTCCCTGGCCAAAGAAGTATTCCACTTCTTCAGCACCTGCCAATGACGGGACTCCCCACAAGAACCCCTCTCCGCGACGTCTCTGTCTGGAAGCCTACTGCCACAACTCGGCCATGAGAAGCGCAATCTGTGTGCTCCAAGGTCGCCCTCATTTCGATTGCCCTTCAACAACTCTCTCTTGAATTGCATTGATGTAGTCGTGCAGGGCATCTTTGCCACTATTCTTTTTGCTGCTGGCACTGCTGTCCCCCTACTCAAGTCCCTCTAGTAGTCAACCAGAACTGTGGTGAACTGAGGACGTAGCAGTCACTGCCCAGGACTGCCACTATGTGCTGCAGTGATTTAAACGACATCCTTCATGGCCAAACCTCCTCGCTTTTAAGTGTCTCCATGCTAAGACTTGTCACCTTATTAAGCAGAGTAAAAAGGAATGCTGGAAGTGCTATGTTTCCTCCATGGGGATGTATGGCTCTTCATCACAGCCCCGTAGCCTTGTGGGGCACCAGCGACAAATCAACTGTCCAGGGTCATATCCTCCAAGGTGCTCTGTCTACTGATCCATTGGTCCTTGCACAACACCTCGTGACACACTTTGCGATGGCGTCAGCATCCTCTTCCTATCCCGCTACCTTTCTCCAGCAGAAACACCGATTTGAACAACCCCCCTCCCTCCTCGTCCTCCACTTCAACCCCCACCACACTGAACCCTATAATGAACCTTTCTATAAATGGGAATTCTTGCAGGATCTTACCTCTTCATGTGACAACGCCCCAGGCCTTGATCCCATCCACAACCAGATGATCCAGCGCTTGGATACCCAAAGGCAACATCTACTCAGGATCTTCAACCACATTTGGCTCACAGATGCTTTCCCGTCACACTGGCAAGACAGTATAGTTATCCACGTCCTTAATCCCAGGAAGAACCCAGAGTCTCTCAACAGCTACCACCCAATTAGCCTGACAAACGTACTTTGTAAACTGCTTTAGAGGATGGTTAGCTACTCTGTATGACTGGTGCTTTCGCGGCCCACTTCCAATTTTTATCCGTGAGTTTTTATCCCACCATCTCTTCTGTGTTAAGAATTGGCACTTCTCAGCAACCTCCGGATTCAGGTGAATGGTATCCCACAGCGCCCTGTGTTAAGTATCACACTCTTCCTCATAGCTATCAATGGTGCCTCTGTTGGGCCTCTGGTTACCACGGCATTGTATGTTAACAATTTTTGCATCTGGTGTCCGCCTGCGTAGTTGGGTGGTAATGTGCTTGCCTCCCATGCAAGCGGGCTCGGGTTCGATTCCCGGCTGGGTTGGAGATTTTCTCCACTCGGGGACTGGGTGCTGTTTTGTCCTCATCATTTCATCCTCATCGCCAGTGCACAAGTCACCCAATATGGCATCGAATAAAATAAGACTTGCAATTGGCAGCCGAACTTCTTTGAATAGGGGCCTCCCGGCCAACGATGTCATATGCTCATTTCATTTCATTTCCGCCTGGGGCAGCTCTCCTTCAGTAGCATCTGCTGAGCGCAGGCTCCAATGCGCCATCCGACGGGCCTTTGTGTGGGCTCTCACCCATGTTCCAGTTTTCTCCCTCGTAAATACGGGCTATACATTTTTGTCGTTGATCCACAGTTCACCCCAATCCAGAACTTTATTTAACCCATTACTGGCCAAAACACTATTGGATCATTTTTTTGCAAACTTTTATACATAAATGCGTTACACTGAGTGATTAATTGAGTAAAAAGTTGTTTTGAAAATTTTCAGTATATTGGAACAAAAACTACAGACCGTCCCATTTTTGGGACATTGGTCAAATGCGCTATCCAAATTCACAACCTTATTCTCCATGCATAATGTTGTAAGAAACAACACAAACAATAAATAAAGAATGTTTAAATATTATTGAACGTCTATTCAGTATGAAATGAAACAAAACACTTGTCGTGTACACCAACATTGCACCTATCAAAAATTTTTGTTGTTTTTTTTTTTTTTTTTTCCTTGCAGTAAGCACATCTCTTCTGTGTTTTACTTGGCACAATGAAATGATTTCCTGGATCTAGTCGTACATCTGTGCTCACTGGTCCTCCCACCAATTTGCTTCCTTGTGGGCCTCTGCATTTTGGTACTGACCCTGTTTTCTTTGATAGGAAAAAAAAAACTATTCTCTGTCGGTCATCCAAAAGTGAGAGCTTCTCATTACAGTTAGCAATTTGGTATGCACACCATGTGTTTACTACACAGATATCTATCATCTGTGTGAATAATAGTCACCACCATTTCTTTGACCTTATCCTCGTCCTATAAAGTGATATCTGCTTGTCCAGTAGATCTACGCCACCCATATGGACATTGTATTCTTCAGTGAGATGTGGCATTGTAACAGATATTTCCTTTTTCTTTGCCCGTGAGTATTAGTACTGTAATTTGTCGCTACACATACTGGTTTGTTGTCACTCCATTTCACTCTTTGTCAAACATGTAATCATAGAATCCTCATTCCTTTTCTTTTGCCATTCTTTTCGAATCAATCAAAGGACATGCATTAGTTCGGATCTCTCTTATTGTTCCTGTAGCTTTCATTTTACTCTTTCAGAGTGTGATCAGTGTGTCAACACTGGTGAAAAAGTTGTCAAGGAAAAGCTTATAATTCGGATACTCTGATTCTGGAATCATGCTGGTTAGTTCATTTATCACCCTTGCACCTAAAGGCTCCTGTTTGTTGTCAGTCTCGCCACAGTATGGTGAAAAATTATAAAGAAAACCATTGGAACTTGTAAGACACCAAATTTTGTATCCAAATTTGATAGGCTTTCCCCTCAGAAACATTGTAGCTGAATGTTTGCCATAATAGCGTATCATCATTTCATCAATTGAGAGTTCTGGATGAAATACACCAATTTTACCAAATTCCTTTTTCAGCATTTCAAAGTACAACCTCAGTTTGTATATCTTGTCGTTTGTCTATCTTGGAGTTGTCATTGAGATGAATGAATCTCTTTATTTCCTGAAACATATTTCTTGACATGGAGTTGAAGACTAAAGGAACACCGACATCAGGAGCCTGTTCCCAGTACATATTCTCATGGGAAAGCTTATGATAACCACTTAGATGTAGTATACCAATAAATGATTTTAGTTCTTCTTTGGTTAGCAGAAAATTTATTTTGTTATGTTGGCAAGCATAGATTTCGCTTTGTTCAATAATAGTATCCATTAGTTTCTCAGAAAAAAAATCCTCAAACACCTGGGGCACTGTCTTATTTGCTAGACATTCCGCAACATAATGTTCGTTGCTCTTCCGTGGTTCACTAGTGTTTTTGTACATTGGTTGACATTTATACCACTTACATTTATATTTTTTTGTAGATAATGTACCACTTTCTGCTCCATCTCCTAACGCTTTCCTTCCTTTGGCTTCTGGAGGTATAACTGTAGCATTAGCTTCATCTCTGCTGGTTATGAGCTCTAAAGCATTGGCTACATCTTGTACAACAGACTCATTGTTCAGTACATTTTCGTCAATGTCTTCTTCATCTGTTATTACATCTGCTTCGGGTGGAATAATCGCCAATTCTACGTCGTCATCTTTATCGTCACTCTCTTGATGGTTCTCTAGTTCTGCTAGAATTTCTTCAAGTGTAAGTCCACGCGTGTTTTTATCCTGTTGGAATCATAAAATTCGAATAGAATATGAAAAAAGGCAGATACAAAGAATGTAAAATGCAATTCTTCTCTGTATAATAAGTGTATACAAGAATAGGGCTCATCAACAATAAATGATAGTGTAACATGCCATTGTCCCATTATTGGGACGCATAAAATATATCAATATTGCACCTACTTGAAAAAATCTGAAGTATACTTAATCTTACACAGACATCCATATGTTCGACACAAACACGCCCAGACAATTAAATCACAGCTCATTATCGTCCAGGAACTATCAGCAGACGTACAGTGCTGCCATGTGAGAGAACAAAAAATCGGCAAGTTTATAATTTTCCTGGCATGGAGTATTTAGAAAAAAGTTATTTATTTTACATTTACAGGCATTATAGCAGTTAGTTGAACATATAGGTGCAACAATGAAGGCTAAAAGCTCCATTGCTTACGTAGAAATAAGTAAAATATACGCATCTCAAAAAAGGGACAATGGCCCGTAATGGGTTAAGCAAACAGCTTCTAGATGTTGTAGCAAAGTCCAGTTTCTTGGGAATTATTTTTGATGAAAAGCTGATGTGGCTGCCCCATATCTACCACCTTGAAGACTACATGCATGCAGAAGCTTAATGCTCTCTCCCTTCTGGCCCACACATCTTGGGGTGCAGACTGAGCTATTCTTTTCCATCTGTACCGTGCTCTGGTCTTGTCCAGACTAGATTACGGTAGTCAGGTTTATGGGTCAGCGGCTCCTTCAAGTCTGAAAATACTTGACCCTGTTCACCACTGTGGGTGCTTCTGCCTGTTAGTCATGTTGGCAGTTTCCTTGCAAAAGCGGTGATTCCTCCTCTACAAATACAACAGAGCCAACTCCTGATTTCTTATGCAATTGCCATTCGCCAATTCTCTGACCATCCAATGTTCCCTGTTCTCTTTGTAAATGAGAGATGTCTCCCTCCTGATAACTGGCAATGGGTGGAATTGCCAGTTAGAATGAATCTCATTTCCCTCTGTCAGGATCTCCATCTGCACTCTCTGGAGTGTGATCCTTGTATCTACACACACACACACACACACACACACACACACACACACACACACACACACACACACACACTCCCTCCACCCTCCACTCTTTGGGTGGTGCCTCGACCATGGATTAGGACCAACCTGTTCCAGGGTTCTAAGGTCTCTGTCGCCCCTATGGTTTTCTGGTGTCTTGTATATTCATCCTTGCAGAGTTCCAGGGTGCCACCATCTTCTACACTGATGGTTCTAAGATTATAGATAAGGTGAGATATGCTGTCATGTCTCCTACTGGCTTAGAACACCACCAGGATCATGTAGTGTGTTCACAGTAGAGCTGCTAACCATTCACAGAACCCTCCTTTTTGTTACTCAGGCCTCCCTCCACACTGTTTTAATATGTACTCACTAATGAACAGCCTGCAGGCTATCGACTGATGCTACTCTTGTCACCCTTTGTTCTCTGCTATCCATAACCTTCTCTCTGTCCTTGGCGATACCAACTGCTCATTTGTCTTTCTCTGGGTCCCAAGTCATGTGGGGATAGCAGGGAGTGAACTAGCTGACTGGCTAGAGAGCAGATACGTAACCCCATTCCCGTTAATGATTCCTGTTGTGGATATGCCGGATCTACATCAAATCTGTCTTTGCCCAATAGTGGAATGACATCTGGTGCACTACTGCTCTAAGTAATAAACCCCACATAATCAAGGAGACTACTGCAGCTTGGCACTCTTTCTTCCTCCTCTCTCAAAAGGACTCCACTGTCTTACACCGTCTACGCATTGGTCATACCAGGCTCACTCATTGTTTCCTCTTCTGTAATGAACCACCCCCACAGTGTGGTTGTCGAGCCAGACTGATGGTATCACATATATTGGTGGAATGTCCCCTTCTTTTGGCCCTTTGTAATGAGTATAGTCCTCCAGAATCCTTAATTTTAATATTAGCAGAACATTCACAGATGGTTGAACTGGTTCTCAGTTCCCTCCATGAATGCAGTTTTCATTTTCAAATATAAGGTTTTGCTTTACTCCTGGAGCAGGGGCAGGGTGAATGTGGTTGGAACCTCTCTTTATATTTTCTCTGCCTGGGACCCATGATCAATACCCCTCGCAAAGACCGCTCTTTTATCCCTCTGTTTTCCCAGTTTTTAGATTTGGGGTACCCTGTTACACCTTCTGCCGTGTGTGTTTTGACTTCCTCATTTTACAGTTTGACTCTGGTTACATACATCCACCTTTAGCGGACACTCTCTCTTCTGTGTGTAATTTTAGAGTTGTGAGACTGATGAGCTCGCTGTTTAGTCCCATAACCCCCTCAATCAGTCAGTCAGTGAACACATTGGTAGTACAAGCATTTTGCCAAAAAAGTCAAGAATTATAGTTATTTAAATTGCTTCAGTTGAATATTTATCTATTGGGTTTTCTAGCTCATAAAAGCATTCAGAAGTTTTGATGTCTACATCAAACATTGTGCAGTAGTCTGAGAGTGATTACAAGACCTGGACATACATTACATGTGTATGATGTCCCCAGTGAGCAAGAAGTGTATCGTAGACCTGAGTGTCTTCTGGCATATGCAGTGCTTAGATAACTTACAGGAATGCAACCGAGTGACATTGCTGACAACCACTGATATTTTGTCAGGTGATCAACCTGTCATTTTTAAGGCAAAATTGTGGTAAGTATGTATCTGTGCAAGTTAATTTAAAACCTCAATCTGGGAAGCAATTCCAGAAAGGGTAGCGTCATCCAAAAGGCGTAATATTTTGGCAAGCCGACTTCTTGCCAGAGAAGTCGGCTTGCCGAAATATCGTGCCTTTTGAACAATGCTACCCGGCTGAATACCCGAGAAATTTTCAAGACATCCAGAAAGGTCTCACACACACACACACACACACACACACACACACACACACAGTAAACACTAGCACCACCACACAACCATAGGTGACTGACACCAGACATTATTGATAGTAAAAATTACTGAACAATGAGTGAAGTAGCATTAATTCCGTCCCTCTGGTTTTTGACAAGGAAGAGAGCAGGATCCCAGAATTTAAGCAAGAACTTCCATCCCTTCTTACAAAGTTACTTGCTGATTTAATCTCAACTGCTTCCTTAGTAGCACTATCTCAGTAGCTGGAACTTCATGCCAGAATCTCCTGTGTTATATTCCATAGGACAACAATTGTCAATACAATGTTTTGCAATAGCATATTTTCTCGGCTGTTCTAAGCATATCTGATGCTTATGCTCAGTACATCAATCCTCTTGGTTTGTATAAGATGGGTGTCTGTTACATTCCGTGCAGTTGTGGCATGTCACATATTGTTCAGACTGTCAGGACCATGAAGGTTTGGTCTACTGAGCATAAGCATCACACACACTTATGCCATCCAAGCAGATCATTTATTGCAGAACATTGTCTTAGCAGTGGTCACCCTCTGGAATATGTCACAGAGATTCTGGCATGCACTTCCAGCTATTGCGATAGTGTTATTAAGGAAGCAGTTGAGATTAAATTACAAAGTAACCTTGTAAATGGAGATGGAAAATTTGGCTTAAATTCTGTGTAGAGCAGTGCTCTCTTCCTTGTCAAAAAACAGAACAGAGTTAATTCTCCCTCAGTATCAATCACTTCTGGCATTAGTCATCTTTGGTTGTGTGGTGGCGCTATTGTTTACAGTGATTGTGAGTTTTATCCTTCCACAATTGCTCTGCAAACCAAGGTTTTAAATTCACTTGCACAGTGCTTACTTCCTGCAGTGTTGCCATGAAAATGACAGGTTGGTCACCTGTCAAAATATTGGCGGTTGTCAACAATGTCACCTGGCTGCATTCCCATAAGTTTTCTGAACAATAAGTGTATATGGGCGTAAAAATTGCTACATTGTATTTAAAAATGATTTTGTTAATAAATATGAGCAATACTGGATAGCAGTTGACAGCAGTCAATGTCGACTGATTTAGATAAGATGGTGGACCCACCAACATGATTACATTCTATAAACATCATCATGAAATTGTTTGTACACGTGTTGATAGGTGTGTTTCAGCATAATGACATATGATGCTGTAGGGCATGATATACACAGAATTATAGTTTCAAATCGAACAGAGCTATTAGATCCATTGTTGGTACTTTCCTATTAAGAAGCACCACATCTGCAGCTGTTTGAAGGTAGTTAGTATGTTATCCAGAAGAGAGACAATTATCTTACTTATCATTTTTATCTTTCCTTCATGATGTGTAGTGGCCACGTAGTTTGAGGTTCCTTGGGAATTCACACACATTTGAACATTTGATCTTTCCTTCCATTTGAAATAATACTGAAGTTTTGGCTGAACTCGACAAATTATTCAATAATGTACTACTAACAACACCACACCCAGTATATTTATTAGGTTGGCATTGTTAGCAGACAAAGCACTAGTGGCACTAATTGTTTCAACTTCAAGCCACTTCCACAGATTCAGATTTAGGGAGGCTGGAGCAGAAGAAAGTCAATTGCACAATGATTGTAAACAGTACTCAAAACCCAAAACCTTACCAGTATCATTATGTCTCGATTACACATTTTTATCTCTTCATTAATATTGTCAGATTAATTGTAAATGGTAGGAAATTTATAATTATGATAAAACAAAAGCAAATGGAAATCTTCATTCTCTGCACACAGAGATTTTGAAGGGACCAATAAAAAAACATGTTGAAAAAGAAAAAGTCAGCATCATGTTTTGAATTTTACCTGATGCCTGTTGTTGCAGTTGCTTGGATTTTGTGGAATTTATATGCAGTAATCATCCTCCGTTATAATCCATATCATTTTTTAAATTATTTATTTCCAGAATTGTCAAGAAATTAACTTTTGAGCTTAGAATCTCAAGGCACATTGTTTATATCCTTTCTGATACAATTTGTGTGTCTTAGACATTTGATATCATCATGTACTTAAAGCAATTTATGGAAGCAATCTTTATTTCTCCCCCACCCTCAGATAAATATGTTATTGGAATTAGTGAAAAAAATATTTTATTAACTTAATGTGTGTTAACAATAGTAAAATACTTTTTCCTTTGTTAACAGAAACTGGAGAGTGAAATAAGAACAGAAATTGATGATGCAGTTAAGTTAGCAAAGTCTGAAAAGGAATGTAACTTGGAAGAACTGACAGCAGACATTTATGCTAGTTCACAGGAGATTTCAGTCAGAGGTACTCTGCCATGGAACAGTTTGAAACATAAGAATATAGGGAAACCAAAAAATTTGTGAGGTTGAAGTATTTGTCACTTGTTGGTGTAGTGAACTCTAATGTGATCTGTACATATATTTAATGTGCTGTAAAGTGATCCAAGCAGTTTTAAAATTCTGTTGTGTGGTATTATAATTGTTGTTATATTTATCACAAATAATTCACAGTTTTATTGTTGCATTGTAATCATTGTTGCCACTGTTTACGTAAGGACAGTTGTTGTTCTCAGATAAAAAATTTTGTAAGTTTCTTTTATGAGGAAGTATTAGTTTCATAAATAGTGTATAGAATAGGAGTAGGGAGTAGATATTCATAAATTGTCCATTCATTCACTGCCAGTTGCACCAAACCTGAGAAATGGTCATTGTGACAATTTAATTCAATTTCTTGGATAAAAACTCCAAAAGCTGCCATTGTTTAAACGTTAATGATATTTGTTCTCCAAAAATGTCCTGTAGGGAGGATATATATTTTGTAATTGTGACTGTGGCAGGTGCTAGATGATGGACATACAAATTCCATGTTGTGACTGTTATGTTACCATAAACTGTGCATTTAAACTCAATTCTCATGATGATTTGTGAAAAAATTGTACTGCTTAGCAAAGATTCTAGCATTTATATTTAGATAGCCATAGTTGAACTTTTTTTCTTCCAAGTTTATTTAGTTGATACTGATCACTCATGTAATGTTATGAAGCTTTTTATACATTTAACTACCGCATTTAACAACATTTGCTATCTGTTTTTGTGGAAATGTAACAATCCTGCTTATTTGACCTGCTAATGTGTGGCTTTTAGTTCATTGAGCAAAAACAGATTATTACTAAGTTTATTGTTGCCAAATTTTCAGGTCGCAGAGATTTTTAGTAACTAAATGTGTCATAATATTATTATTTCATGTTTGATACAAAATGTTGGGTACTTTGTTGCTTTTGAATTAGTAAGTCAAAAGTGAGGTTATTGGTCATAGATTCCACTGTAAAAGTGTTGTTCTTATGAGAAGACAGACTATAATATACACATACACACACAGTAGTTTCAGGGACTAAGCCCACTCCCCTCACAATTCTCTCTCTCTCTCTCTCTCTCTCTCTCTCTCTCTCTCTCTCTCTCTCTCTCTCTCTCTCACACACACACACACACACACACACACACACAGCCAAAAGCTGACACACAAGAATGCTACTGTGGACAGGCCCAATGCAGTGCAATGCAAAATACACAATTTATAGGACTGTTAGTATGATACACGAATTCGTGCAAGCAGGTGTTTGACAGCTGCCTCATGGAATACACCATTCACAGTCTGGCTGTAAGTTTGGAAGTGCGAGTTTGCAAAATAAATAATTCCTCAAGAATTGAAAAATGCACTGAGCATGGTCTTCACCTCTTGATTTTGATGCGCACATTTTCGTCATGTGGCCCTATTCTATTTACCACCACTTAGGTAATTGTTTTTTTGACAAATGGTATTCTGAACACCAAGTTTAATCTCTCATGATTATGTACAACTTTGTACACACCTTTTACATACCAAACTAGCCTTGCATGACACTGTTGAAGCTTGCCTTCAGTCATACAAACTCAACCTCCTGTGCATGCAAAATTTAATTTCTTTCTTTTGGCACATTGGATACTTACCAGTCTCCCAGTATATGGACTGTCTCCTAAGGTCTCAACGATTTTTAAAATATGAAAACATTTCAGGTAACTTGCTTAGAGTCAACTATTTTTAATAATTTTTGCATCATTTCATACATTTCAGCCATCTTTTTCTCATGTTCAAAACAAAATGTAGAGCAATGTGCCACAGTTCTTTTTGAAACCATGACAAAGAATAAACGTGCAGCACTGCGGTTCTTGTGTGCTAGAGGCAGGTAATTCAGACTACACAGTTTCGCATTTGTTCAGATCATAGCATCACTTGTTTCTCATGCAAAGATCAAAGATTCAGTTCCACAAATAGCCTCCAGGCTTTGTGCGTAGCTTTACTTGACGATTGACCTCAAGTGAATGTTTCGTACTTTCTTTGTACAGGAACTCCCAATAGAGCTGCACTACACAGAACTCATTCACTGTATGTTGTCAACATGAACCAGGAAGTCTTATAAGGGACTTCCTGTTCAGGCACACATGTGCAGCTGCATGTCGTGGCCACAAACTACTTATAAAGGTCATTCCCATAAACATAAATCCTTGACATTAATTAATGACTAACTGTTTACAAAAGAAATAATCGAAGAGTAATTTCTGTCTGCAAGTTACCTGTATTTTGTGTAGGTGACACTTCCTTAAGCATCCAGCAGTAATATCAAGTATCTTTTGTCCATATCCAATACAGAACAATAAATGTATGATGCAAAACTAAAAAAAAATCATTTTTATGTAATCTATGCTTTTTTATGTATTGTAAGCTAAGTCATGTATTTGTTAGCAACAAATACAATTTTATGGTGCTTTAAAGTTATTCTAAACTAATTTATTCACAGTGGCATTTTAGCAATCTTCATTTTGATAGTGTAAACCTATTTATTGTAACATGACAGTGTGGTAAGAGGTCTGTCATCTCATTAGAAAGTAAATATTTACTACTGAGTCAGTAATGAAATATTCTTATTAAGAGAATTGGATTGTACCTACATACAGAAACATGCATTAAATAACATTGTGTGAGTAGTAGCTTCGTAATTAATGTTAAAGTACATTTTTCACTTTTTGTCACTTTTGTTGCAATAGCTTATTGTATATTGTTACATTTTTAAGAAAACTGTAGCATTCCATTTTATTATGCAGTTCTAAACTGCTTTATTTATTGAGTCTCTTTACAAAATGTGCCATTTTTCTGTCTGTAGCAAGTTCTCTTCATTGGTTTATAAAATGTCAATGAATGTACTCTATGTTGTTCAGTTGCAGTTTTCAAAATAATGCCAGCAGATCTGCCAATTTTGTGAAATGTTGTTAAAACACACCGCAGTTAATAAAAACAGTTCCTAGATATAAACTGAATCTGTGATTTTACTTACCCAGCTTAGATGCTGGCTGTTGTGACTTAACTCCAACAAGTGTTGTAATAATCATTGTGTATGCACGTACTCCATATGATTTGAAGATGATACAATTAAGAAAAAAACATACTTGTTTAAGAGGCATGACAACATGCTCATTAGTGCTGATGTAAATTAAAAGTATGAAATGAGCAGGTGAATGTGGAAAGGTCTTGAAAATTGTGATCAAGTTGCATCCCTCTTCCCCTACCTGCTGGTTTCTCTCTCATCATGTGCTCCTCCTCTCCCACCCCAGGTTATTATTGAATACACTACATACTTCAAGTTATCAGATTAATGAATAATCACAGACAGGTTTTGGTTTGTTGTGTGTGTCTGACGTGACACATGATGCTTTCTGAGTGTTCTCTTATCGAGATTGTTGGCAGTGTGAACTTAAATGTTGTTATAGGTTATTTACAGAATTATTCTTACAATATGGTTGTGATTTATGGGCTACGACTCCCTGTTGTGGATTAAAACTTTTCCTTGGGGTGGGGAGGGAGGGGGGGGAGGGAACATAAAGGTACAATAGAAGTTTACCTGAATTTTGACTCATTATATTTTATCTACGGACCAGTCACACACTGGTGCAAAACAGTTTGATTTAAGGATGCTCACAAGTTTATAATATCCTTGCAGACTTGTTAGCTGTTTTAATATTAAAATTGTGTATCTGGAGTTGTCTTTTAACAGTAAGCTCGACAACAGAACAAATACATTTAAATTAATGTTGTTAATGTACTAACATCAGTTTATTATTGACACTAATTATTTCAGCAACTGTAACAGCAGTCAATTCACAAAGCAAACCAAAGGTCTCACTCACAACTTGTAAGAAACTGTTTGTGTGAATGCACTTCCCAACACAACTTTATTCCTCACATATATTATCACTGGTGGAAAAATTGAAAGACAAGATGATCCCACTGAATAATCAACATTCCTACAGTTTTACAACACGGAAATCTTCTAAATCGTGATGTACACTCCAAAAAACCAAAGTCTGGAAACTGCTGCATCAAAGTTGGTTGCCACTTAAAACCAGTTAGTGACTGTACTGCTAGTGTCAGTGATAACTGATCTCCTTTCTCTTTTGTTCCTAAACCCAGTGTCTTGACCCTTTTGATTCTGGGACACAAATCTCCCAGTCAAAGTGTGACAGCTCATGTTAAACAAGACATCTTGATTCTCTGGAGTCTGCAGCTGATGTCCCCTTCACTTCTCAACACCAAGTCCCAGCTAAATTATGCCATATCCCCACTACATCCTTGGAGTTTGTCTGCAAATGGTTGTTGCATCCGTAGCTCCCCCTCCATGCCATTTTGTCATAGTGTCATGCTGTAAGTTACAAATTTGTACAACTTAGAGTAACTACATTAGTAAATGTAGTTAAACAAAAGTTATTTAATTACGTGCATTTAAACACTGATTACAAGGTATTAGTTACTCTACATTTACTACTTCTATCCTTTCAAAAAAGCTTAAGTTATGAATTATTTCAATGACATGTTTTAATTTTGTTAAACTAACACACAGATGTTGTGCACATTGGAATGATAAACACTCCCATGTATGTTGCAATTTAACAAGATTGTTGAGAAAACAAGACAGCTAGTCTTCTGCGGGCCTTCATTATTTAAACCTGCATGTGTGGCCTGCCTCGGGTGTAGGTGACTATAACAGACAATAGCTCTATGTGTAGTGTTGTAAGAGAAGCCACGTTGTTGGTGCCTGTACTTTCTGAGATTTTTAACAAATACTGAAGCAACGAAATGGGTAACTAATATGCACTGTCAGCTTCAAACTCTTATGGGGCGAAAGTGTAGAATATCCTCATGTGTATGGAGGAGACGATGTCCCTTTGTGGACACTTTATGGTGCCTGGGCAATGTACTATATGTAACAAATACTAAAGTGTGCAATCTGCTTGACCATAAGAAAGGAAATAATGTTTCTTTTGTGGTGATTTTTAAGATGTGGGCCACTGGAGCCTGAATTCATGAAATGGGTGCGTGATTGATACCATTAGTTTCTACGCCGGCACTACCATTATCATGGGCTATCCAGCCTGAGCAATGTGTGAAAGATGCAACCCTCTGACGCAGCAGCTAGCCACGATTTCCTGCAGTGCTTTGGGGTACTAACAATACCACATGTTGGGAGTGCGACCCAACACCCATCCGTCATGCTGACAGGCAGCACAAAGCACTGCTGGGTGGTCTTTCTGTTACCACCTAATTCTAATAGTGACAAAATAAGTTCCTTTTAATAATTGGAACACAAAAAACTGAAGTAATCTGCTTGCTGCTGGATTTTTGAAGCATTGCTCTGTTTCATGGTGCTGTATATCAAAACAGTACATGCAAAATAAACTCACTTGACTTCCTTTTTCTGACATTATGAGACAATATTTACAATGTGATCTCTGATAGAATTACTGACTGAGCAAAAGAATGTCTCAATAAAATAACAAACTGCTTCTTCCCAAAATTTTTAGAGCACTCTGCTGATTATCTTTCCAGAAATCCTACTCTGAACTGGTTCAGCAATACATATACACTAAATTCATAGAACATATCATCATCTGTATAGCAGAGTCCACTTTGTCGTCCCACAGCAGTTGAATCTTTTAATGTTCCTCCCTGCTATTTTGGGCAGGGAAAGTTCTTGGAATAAGTGCGCACAAACCATTTGTTATTCACAAAGGGACAGTACCATTCTATGTAATTGAAGGTTGTTAAAAAAAAGTATGCATGCATTGATAAAGTTAATGTAGTCCTCACGAAAATTACATGGAAAATCCACAAAAGAGTTCGGTGGTGATGTTCTTTGTAAGCGTATAATCTGTGTATTGTCTGTCTGTTTCTGTAGTTAATCTACTCACTATAAGAACCTTTCCTGATTACAAAATGGTGTCCCTACGCCAAGAGAAATTATTTAATATGAGTGGAGTATTAACAGTGGCTGCAACAATGCAGAAACAATTTTGGACATCATTTTTAAAAGTATTTCTGTGTAGAACGTATGTTGCACTTTTAGTGCAGTATTCCCATTCACTAAATACTGTTCCTCAAAAGATATTTTGCTGAAGTCAAGGGATGCATTGGAAAACAGTTACACTGCTTATGTAAGAAGTTTAAATGAATCACCTACCAGGGCGGTTCACAAATTAAATGTACCACAACTCCTTGTGTCATATATTTTGCTGAAACATCTGCCCTGTTACAGTGTAGTGCACCCAAAAAATCAGACAAGTCCAAATGCACAAGACTGTAAAGCTTGGTAATTTTAGTGTTTTATTGTGTGGGATTTTTTAGTGCAGGTGTAGGTATCAAGGGCTAGACCAAGTGGGGTGAAGTTATTCAGATGAAGTTGCAGGAACAGTTGAGTTGAATGAAATGGATTGATTGATGAGGAAGCCCGTGTCATAATCATAGTTTATGGGACACAGAGGAGGGAATGGATTTGAGATGTCAAGTCTGTATAGGAGATACAGGAGCAGTGATAGGATGAATCCTTGGGACAGGCCTGTAGACAGAGTGGAAAATATTGAAGTGGATGTTGGTTTTTGTTAGAATGGATGGTTACTTAGAAAGGATACAATTAGGCAGACACATTTGATTGATTAAAAATGGGCACTAGTCAAATAATGAGGTATACATGGAAGATGTCTGGTGACACCGTAAGGTTTCCAGTAATTACATAATGGTAAAATAGAGATTTAGAATGTAGGTTTTAAATTATAAAATGTTTCTAGGTGCTGATGTGAATTCCAATAATAATTTTAGTTGTTTTTGTTTTGGTCTTCAGTCCAGAGACTGGTTTGATGCAGCTCTCCATGCTACTCTATTCTGTGCAAGCTTCTTCATCTCCCAGTACCTACCGCAACCTACATCCTTCTGAATCTGTTTAGTGTATTCATATCTTGGCTTCCCTGTACGATTTTTACCCTCCGCACTGCCCTTCAATACTAAATTGGTGATCCCTTGATGCCTCAGAATTTTAGTCATGAAAAGTAAACTAGACCTGAACAAAGGTAGGAAATTAAGGAGCTGGTACCTGAATAATGTTAAAGAATAACTGGTTGTGGAGAGTTTGAGTTGGGTATTAGATAACAACTAACTTAACATAGGGGAAAGGAATAAGATCAATGAATGAGTAGCTTTGAGAGAACAAATATTGGAAACAGTGGATGCAAAACTAAGCAAGAAGACAAGACCAAGCAGAAATTCATGCATAATAAATGATAAATTGAACTGATGAATAGAGAAAATTCCCCAGAGGGGAATATGGTTCGAGGAGGAAATTCAAACCTGTAGAAGTCTACATGAATATAGGAAAGATAGATGCCACTTACGGTTGAGTAAAGAAACTGTTGGAGAAAGAGTAGCAGCTGTGTGAACCTATAGAACTACAATGGTGAACAGGGACTAGGGTTCTTCGGAAAGTAAGGATCGAATCACCGTAACTAATCGAACGTCCTGCGAACATTGAAACGCGTGTGAGCACAGACTCATGACATGCGGTGCTGTCACACAATGCCATTTGCATTGGTACTGTCATAGTGTGCTGTGCACAGTTCAGAATATTTAAAACAACTGATTAGGCCACTGATTGTGAAATACGGTCAGTGATCAAATTTTGACACCAAGAAACATTGCAGCAGCATTGACATCTAAGTGAGGGATATGGCCCTAATGCAATGAGTGACACCAAAGTGCATAAGTGGATGAGATCTTTCAAGGAGGTTGGGAAAAGTCCATGATGGACCGTAATCAGGCTGACCATTAGCAGGGTTGCCACAAGTTCTGGAAATCAGGGAATTTCAAACATGTTAGGGAAATCAGGAAAATTTGAAAAAAATACAGGGAAAAATCTTGTTTTTGTCTCAGGAGATGAAATGGTTTGTTTACTAAGATGTCATGCATCCTGCTGGCTGGGCACAGCAGAGCTCATTCTTACTGCTTCTTCCTGCTTCTTCCTTTACTACCCCCCCACCCCCACCCCCTCCCAGTTTGCAGTCAGTGCTGCCACCACTTTCTGCTGCTAACCTAGCAGCTACCGATGAGAGGCAGGGAGGCATGAGGAGTGGTTTGTTTGGATCTGATTCTCAGAGACTATTGATGCTGTGGTTGGAGACAGCAGTCATGTGTGCATGAGTTGTGTCTGAATGACTGTGTGACTGTGTGTACACTCTCATTTTCTGACAGAGGCTATGGCTAAAAATTTTGTTGTGAGAGTGTGATTGCCTTTTTATGTGCATGTCTGCAGATCAGTGATTATCTTTACAGTGAGTTGCTACCTATCCTCATTTGTATTGATTTTCAGAGTATTTACGCAAGTTATCTGTTGCATGGATTGACCACCGCGGTCTCGTTTCGTCAACGTGGTGTCTGTGACATGTAAATAGCTGACCACACCAGTGGGCTTGCATGACGGGCCAAAACCACAAGCCATTTTTGTGAGTATCTCTAACGGATTGCCCTGCCAGTCTCAAGCCCAACACTTCCCACTAATGTACAGGCCCTGTCCATCAGATATAGTATCACCGATCCGCTTGCAGGCCAGGTCTGTCTGTGCATGTAGTGTATGCGGCAGATTTTCGTGGTTTATTCATGGACTCAGGACTGTGGTGCTCCTCGGCAGGTCAGAAGCCACAGGCAATGGATTTTGGGAACTGTGACTGTCTCATTGCAAGAATATTGTGCAGTGGGGCATTTTATATACATTTTATTTGTTCTAGTGCATTTTGGCACCTTGACAGTTGTTTATATATTAGAAAGTATGGTTAATTGTGGCAGTCACTGGCAGTTTGTATGTTATGTACTCATGGATTTTGTGAAAGAAAAACCACACAATACCTGTAAAATAACAGACGTAACACAGTGGGCAATAACAAACATAGTAGAACCAACATTGTATTAACAGTCACCTATTGTGTTGGTTTACACAACTTTTCCCTGCCTTCTATAGTTCTTTCAAAAGGCCTACTTTTTTCTTAGATTACTTCTTAAATCAGTCAAGATAGTTTAAATCTGTCTTGCAACTCCAAGAAATAAATATTTTTGCCACCAAATGTGTTTTGTTTTATTGAAGTAAAATAACATCAGTGGTCTTAATGAAACATAAATAACATTTGGCTTCCTTTCTCCGTCTAAAAACAGTTCATTGAAAAAGATGATGTTAGTACTTAAGATTTTTGCTCATGTGTTTAGAAGTACAGAAGTCCTTGCATTTTTTTGTCAATTTATGTCTTTACTTACTCTTGAGATCTCAAAATTTGTCTGCCCAGGGTATGTGTGTGGCGTGCATGGGTCCCTGAGCTATTGCAGCTTTTATTCTTTTCTGGGCTGCTTTCCCTTCTCCTTCCTTGTTGTTCTTCCTTTCCCTTTGCCCCTTCCATCTCCTTCTTCCTTTCCCTTTGCCGCTTCCTTCTCCTTCTTCCTTTCCCTTTGCGCCTTTCTTCTCCTTCCCTGTTCTTCTTCCTTTCCCTTTACGCCTTCCTTTCTTTCTCTTTGTCTTCTCCTTTTCCAGCCTGTCTATCCTCATGACTTTGCTTCATCTTGCAGTTTTGATTGGTTGCTTTTCCTCCTCCTCTTTGGATTTTCTTTTCTGGTCCCCCTCAGCGGTTTGACCTCCATCCCCAAATTTGAAATCTGTAGTGTGAGCTAGATGTGGAAAACTCCCTCCCTAGTGCCTTTGATGTAGGTTCCTCTCCTCCTCCTCCTCCTCCCCCCTTCTCCCTCTCCCTTTTCCCCCCTTCCCCTCCCTCCCAGCCAAAGCCCTTTCGCCTCCTTGCTAGGTCACCAGCTTAGTAGTCAGTCCATGTGGTGGTGGGGCTGTTATGAACCCATCTGGCTGAGCCCCCTTATACCACAGGGATCACACTGCTGTTACTTCTGCTGTGAATGTCTTGTGCAAGCCTAGGAGAGGTTGGCCATCTTTTCAGGGTGTCGGAACTTCCAACAATGACCGTCCTGCCAGGCAGCCATTGCTGTGGCTGGGTGGCATCCACAAGGTGAGCTGCTGTTTGGAGTGGGTGGTACCAGGGCGGACATTTGGCACATGAAATGTATTAAACTCTATGGCCCCTCTACTGTGGCCGCATCTCTTCCTTAATGCAGTCCTGTTTCAGTTCCTGTTTCTGTCCTTCCAGCCTTACCCTCCTTGGCCATCCCCTGGGCGCAGTGCCAGGCCCACTGGCTTGAGGTGAAATGCTTTCCATGGTTCCTAGTCTGTACCAGGACTGACAGGGAGACTTTCGCCACCACCAAACCCCTATTCTTTGTGGAACATACTGAGGACAAGTTCAGTGAAGTTGAGTCTTTAAGCAAGATGAGCTCTGGCTCTCTCCTTATAAAGACAATTTCAGCCAGTCAGCCAGCCTCCCTCTGTGCCTGCAACCATTTAGGAGACAAACCCGTGGCTACATGGCTATCGCTCCTCAGAAGTCACTCGGTATGACGCAGCATGTAATTTTCTATAGGGACCTTCTCGTTGAGTTCGATGATAAACTTATGGCTAAACTGGAACAGAGTGGTGTTCATCTGATCCGGCATGTCCAGAAAGGCCGTAATGACCATCGTGCAGACACTGGCACTTTCATCATGGCATTTGAGGGGGATATCCTGCCCGAGAAGGTCAAGGTAATGATATACAGATACGATGTGAAACTGTACATTCCCCTTTCTGTGCATTGCTTCCATTGCCTCAAGTTTGGCCACATGTCCTTGCGAAGCGATGTCACTCCCATCTGTGGTAACTGTGGCCACCCTCTTCATGTGGGGAGCCCTTGTACCCCACCACCTAACTGTGTAAACTTCTCTGGTCTCCATTCTCCCCACTCACTGGAATGTCCAGTGTACATGAAAGAAAAAAGAATTCAGGAAATAAAGACCCTTGACTGCCTTAGCTACTTTGAAGCCTGGAAGAAATTTGACTGACTTCACCCTGTAAATCTCTCCTCTACCTATGCCTCAGTTACGCCTTCCCTTCCTCATTCCACCCCCTTACCCACATCCTGCCCCCCTTCCCTCACCCTTCCAGGTCATGTCCCTTCACCTTCAGGAACTGCTCCTCCTCCTCCTCCTCTTTGTCCAGGGGAAACACCCTCTTCTTTGGCTCCTGCTAGGTGTGGGGCTCTGACTCAGAACACCCCTTCCCGCCTTTCTCAGGACAGGAAGCTTGCACCCTCATGCCGGAGGAGAGACCCATGCTCCAAGGGCCCCAAAGCCACTCGCTCTCTGTCCGATCCTGACATCACTGCCACCTGTTCCCTTACTGATAATGGCTTCTCCCTCCATCCATCCATCCAAGGGAGGAGAAGAAGAAGAAGTAGCACTAGTCAAAGGACGAGGCTTCCCTGGCTTCCTGGAGTGCTTCGCCCCTCCACCTCATCCCGAATCAGACCCAGTTTTTAGGTATGTCACCCCATCCTTGTTGGTGACGACCAACGACCTAGCGACTTGACATCCCCTCGGCTTCTTTATGTCTCACCTTGACTCTCACCACACGGTAATGCGTCGAACTGCAACGGATATTATCACCACCTCCTGTGAATACAACGCCTTGTTTCCTCCTACTCTTCGTTCTGTCTCGCCTTTTAAGAAACTCACTTTCGTGATGACCACTCTCTAACATTTCGTGTTATTGGGCATTCTGTCAGAACTGTGCTGGCCCCGGGACAGTGTCTGGAGGTGTCTGCACTTTGGTTTGCACCAATGTCATTAGTGACTGGATCTCCCTTCATACCAACCGGGAAGCAATAGCAGTTAGAGCGAGATGACTCCGCCAATCACTGTTTGCAATGGCTACCTCCCTCCACATAGGCCACTTCCTTATGTTGAACTATTTACCTTAATACAGCAATTCCCGCCCCTGTATCTCCTCCTTGGGGACTTCAATGCACGTCACCCCCTGTGGGGGAGTGCCACTTCATTGGGTAGGGGTCTTCTACTTGACCATCTTGCTATAGACTTTGATTTGTGTCTCCTCTATGATGGTTCCCCTACACACTTTGGTGCTGCTCATGGCACCTTTACTGCTATTGACCTCACAATCTCCTGCCCTGCTCTCTTGGCTTACCTTCATTGATCATCCCGTAATGACCTTTGTAACAGTAACCACTTTCTGGTGATTCTGTGATTCCCAGGCAGACAGACACCCACGTAGGGCATTTCACAAGGCCAATTGGCCTTTATATGTGTCTGCTGTGCCTTTTGACACCTCTCTCTTAGATTGCATTGATGCAATCATGTAGGGCATCTCTGCCACTGTTCTTCATGCTGCTGACACAGCTGTCCGCCTCATCTTCGACCAGTACCATGGTCGACCAAGGATGTAACAGTCACTGTTCAGGAATGCTGATGGGTGCTGCAGCGATTTAAATGGCACCCTCCTTCCTTTCAGGCGTCTCCATGCTAAGGCTAATTACCTTATTAAGTAGAGTAAAAATGAATGCTCGGACCACTATGTTTCCTCCCTGCGGACGTATGGCTCTTCATTGCAGGCTTGGTCCAAGCTCTGCAGCCTTCTGGGCCACCAGTGACAGTCAACTGTCTAGGGGCTTACCCTTAAAGGTGCTGATCCATTGGTCCTTGCAGAACACGTCGTGAGACACTTTGCGACAGCATCAGCAACCTCTTCCTATCCTGCCACCTTTCTGTGGCAGAAACACACAGTTGAACACACCCTCACCAAGCTGACCCTATAATTTACCTTTCACTGAATGGGAATTCTTGCAGGCTCTCACCTCTTCACATGACACAGCCCCATACCCAGATTCCCTCCACAACCAGATGATCCAACACTTGAACATTACGTAGAGGTAATATCTACTCAGGGTGTTCAACCACATTTTGCTCACAGGTGCCTTCCACTCAGAATGGTGAGACAGTATTGAGACACCCTGCTAAACCCGCACAACAGAACAGGTAGTTTAAATTGTGGAAAGGGGCCAAAATAAGGGGCTGTCAGTTACACTCGAACATACAACTTTATTATTTGATCAAACATTACAAGAGCCCTAAAAATTTTTTTTTTTTTTTTTTTTTTTTTTTTTTTTTAAACACACAGCTTTAATCTTTGGGACTTAATTACCGGCTGAAAGCCACTTTAATTTAAAAATGGCTGAACACCAATAACTTAAAACGCAAGCATAATCAGAAATTTAAAAGGCAAGCCTTATCTTAAAACAGTTCTTTAGTTAGGCTGAAGTAAACAAGTTAAATTCAAATCAGCTGAAGGCCTAGCACTTAAAACTTCATAACATTAATTTTTTTTAAAAATACCAAAGGCCTTACATGAAACAGTTCTTTATTTTGGGCTGAAGGCCTTAAGAGCAACAACTCAGACTTAAAATTGGCTGAAGGCCCAAGACTTAAAATACAACAACATTAAAATATTTATAATGCCAAAGGGCTTATGTGAAACAGTACTCTAAACTAGGCTGAAGGCCTTAATAGCAAAACAACTCCAATTTAAAACAAAAATCAGCTAGAAGCCATACAAGTACAAACAACAAGAACAAATTTTAAAAAAATAGACAGCACACCCAAGGGCGCTCAGATGTTCGAGGGTCAGCCTAGAATTGAAACACTAACGCTCGCTTAGGTTAGACAGGCAGTCGGGCCAACCATTCACAATCTGACGACAACCCAACTGAGCGACAGTCAACGGACCCACCGATAAGATACTTCCACTTCACCTGAACAGGGAGATCAATGGAAACACATAGAAGATATTGGCACCCACAACCAATCATACATGGAGCTGTCAAACTACACACTGTGCTGGACAGCAACAACATGATGAGGAAACTACACAGCCTGAAATTTACGTCGAGGACCAGGGGAGGTAACCGGAACGTTAATGGCCACAAGGCAGAAGATTCCGCTGGTGCACTTCAATTCAAATAACCAAATACAGTGGATCTCCACTGGAGGCTGACTAGAATTTTCCAACTTGAAAACCACGTTGTTGCTCGCAGAAATATCCCAACAGCTGCCAACAAACTCCAAACGACACAATGTGAACAGTCTTGACTTGCTGGTAGGTTAAATCAGAACTCAACTTTCGTGTCCAGGGTCGGTGAGCCACGGACCTCGTAGCAATGGGAACAGCGCCACACATTCCGACACCGTGTAGAGACCACCAGCAGGCCCAGCCAAACCACGCCCTGCCGAGAATTCCTTGCTGCTCCATGCCAATCGACCGACAGGTCGCAGACTCCCCAGCCGGAAACTATATGCGCCAGGTCAAAGCTAGAGCGAGGTGTGAATATCAATACACACTGCTGCCACCCGTGGAAGGAGACAATAACAGCATAACTGCGGGAGACTAAACACAGAATTGCAGTGCGTAGCATGAGCCAGCCACGGCTCAAGTATAATTATCCCTGTCCTTAAGTCTGGGAAGAACCCAACATCTCTCAAAAGCTACTGCCCAATTACCCTGATGAAGGTACTTTGTAAACTGCTTGACAGGATGGTTAGCTTCCACTTATGTTGCACACTCGAATCTAAGGCCCTTTTGTCCCCATGTAAGTGTGTCTTCTGGAAATGACAATCTCCAACTGACCATTTAATGGGATTGGAAACTGCAATCTAACAGGCTAGAACTAACAGTCGGCACCTTGTCATGGTCTTCTTTGACCTACATAAGGCATACGGCATGGCTTGGCACCATTGCATTTTAGTTACCCTCCATGACTGGGGCTTTTGCAGCCCCCTTCTGATTTTTATTCATGATTTTTTATCCAACCAGGTCTTCGGGGTTCCAGTTGGCATTTCACTCAGCACCCGTCAGGGTTCAGGAGGATGGTATCCCACAGGGTTCTGTATTAAGTGTCACACTCTTCCTCATAGCCATAGCCATTAATGGGTTTGTAACATCTGTTAGCTCTTAGGTTACCCCAGCATTGTATGTCGACAATTTTTGCATTTGGTGCAGCAATCACTCAGTAACATCTGCCGAGTGCCAGCTCCAAGGCGCCATCCTATGGACCTCTGCGTAGGCTGCCTCCCATGGCTTCCAATTTTCTCCCTCCAAAATGTGGGTTATGCATTTTTTTTGTCAATTCATAGTACACTCTGATCCAAAACTTTATTTAGGTAACCAGCTCCTAGATGTTGCTGGTTACCTAAATAAAATGTTGCAGCACAGTCCTGTTTCTTACGCTTTTTTTCTGGTCTTGTCCAGACTAGATTATGGAAGTCAGGTTTATGGCTCAGCAGCTCCTTCCATTCTGAAAATACTTGATCCTGTTCACCATAATGGTGTGGGTCTAGCTATTGGTGCCTTTCACACTAGTCCTGTTGACAATCTCCTCACAGAAGTGGGGATTCCCCCTCTACAAATACGACAAAGCCGATTCCTGGTTTATTATGGAATCACCATTCGCAATTTGTCTGACCACCTGTGTACTCTGTCCTATTTGCAAGCAAGGGACATCTCCCTCCTGATCACTTCTCATGGGTGGGCTGCCAGTTGGAATGTGTCTCACTTCCCTCTGTGGGGATCTTCATCTCCATTCACTGAAATGTGCCCCATTTATTTCCTGTCTCACCCCCCACCCCCCCCCCCACCCCCTTGGATGGTGCCTAGATCACAGATTAAGGTTGACCTATAGCAGGATCCTAAGGTCTCTGTCACCCCTATGGTTTTCCGGCATCCTGTACATTTCATTCTTGCAGAGTTCCAGGGTGCTACCATCTTCTACACTGATGGTTCTAAGATGATAGGTAAAGCGCGATATGCTTTCACGTTTCCTACGGGCTTAGAACACCATTTATTGGCAGAATCATATAGTGTGTTCACAGCAGAGCTGCTAGCTGTTACCAGGGCCCTCCATTCCATTACTCAGGTCTCCCTCCAAAGTGTGTTAATATGTACTGACTTACTGAGCAGCCTGCTCCTCTTGCCATCCTTTGGTCTCTGCCATCCATGACCACCTCTCTGCCCATGGCCCCTGCCTGCTCAGTTGTCTTTCTCTGAGTCCCACGTCATGTCGGTATCCCAGGGAATGAAGTGGCTGGCCGTTTGGCTTGATAAGCTGATAGTCATCCCCCATTCCCTTTCATGACTGTAGCTGCGGATATGCAGATCTATGTCAAATCTCTCTGCCCGAAAGTGGAATGCCATCTGTTGCACTGCTGCTCTCAGAAGTAAACTCTGCACAGTCAAGGAGACCACTGTGCTTTAGTGCGCTTCCTTCCACTCCTAAAAGAAGGGGTCCTCTGCTTTTTGCCCTCTATGCATTCATATCAAGCTCACCCATTGTGTCCTGTGTAATGATCCACTGCCACAATATGGTTGTGGAGCCAGACTGACAGTATCACACATATTGGTGGAATGTCCCCCTCATGCTAAGTATAGTCTTCCTTAATTTTAATATTAGCAGACAATTCACAGATGCTTGAAATGGTCGGTAGTTTCCTCCGTGAAAGTGGTTACTTCCAGATATAAGGTTTTGCTTTACTCCTGGAGCAGCGGCAGGGTGGCTGTGGTTAGGGACTCTCTTCACGTTTTCTCAGTCTGGGACCCCAAGACCACTCCCCTGTGAAAAGACCACTCAGTTTTCAGATTTGGACTAACCTTTTATGCCTTTTTGCATTGTGTTTTAACTTCCTTGTTTTATAGTTTGACTCCCCTGATTGGACCCATCCACTTCTAGCTGACCCTTTTTCTTCTGTGTGTAACTTGGTAATCGTGGGACTGATGATCTCCTGTTTGGTCCCATAAACCCTTTCAATTAATCAATCAATCACTCTCAAAATTTGTCAGGGAAAAATGCCAAAACTTGCCTGGAAATCAGGGAATTTCACTTGAGGAAACTCGTGGCAACCCTGATTAGTGATCTTAGAAGATTTGGTCAAAGCTGTGAACAAAAAGATTCATGAAGCTGGTGATTCACAATTTCAGTTTTTGCATTGAAATTTCTGAATATGGGTAGAATAACTCCGCACAAAATTGTCCCTGAAACATTAGGCTCGTTATCCTCACAGTGGCAGATGTCTAGGACTTAGAGATACAAAAGCATGTAGAACATTATGAGAAATGCTTAAACAAATATGGAAACTATGTAGAAAAATAAACATTTAAGGAAATAAATAAAAACAGTGCTTTTGGGGGAAAAAATCTGTGATGGTTTGTTTTATAAGAAATTGGACCTTACTTTCTGAATAATTCTCATACTAAGGTTGAAAGTCGGAAGGAATGTGCAGAAGGCAAATATAAAGGAAAGAAACTTGAAGACAGTATTATGGAAAGCGAAGTGGAAGTGCATCAATATGAGGTGGATGATAGACTGTTGTGAGTAAAATTTACATTGTACAGAAAGATCAGAATTGAAACAAGGGGAAAGCAGACTAAGGCCTGAATGCAGTAAGCAGGTCCAACTGGATGTAAAGTGCACTAACTATACCAAAATGAAGATACTTGTACAGGGTAGACCAAAAGAAGAGGTGCATCAAACCAATCTTCCTTCAATAACAGTAGTGGAATGAGAACAGGATGCTGCAATGCCACACATGCTACAGCTTTTTTTAAATATATTTTTGGGTATTTGTACAGGGAGGGTCAATGCATCTTATGTTAATATAGTAGATGGACTAGGTAGGGACAAAATTCAAATCATCTATAACAAGGATGGAGAGCTATTGTGTGATGTGTTTGTGGATGTACGAGGGTGATTTGAAGTTCTCAGAATGGAATAGAAAAAAAGTACTTACACCACTGAAGCTTTTTTTATTTTTCAATGTAGTCTCCTTTCAGATTAATGCACTTGGTCCAACGATGTTCCAGTGCCTTTACCCCATCTCGAAAATGAGTTTCCTCCAGGCCTGCAAAATAGTTGTCAATTCCGGCTATCAATTCTTCGTTTGAAGTGAATCTTCATCCACCAAGAAAAATTGTCAGTTTTGGGAAGATATGGAAGTCTGATGGAGCCATATCAGGTGCATAAGATGGGTGTGGCAACAATTCATACCTTAGTTTGTGTAATTTTGCCATGGTGACAGCATGTGTGCGAGCGCTTGTCAAGAGTTGCAGCATCCATCTTGCAGTTTATTTTTCACTTCTAATTCTGCAGTTAAAATGTGATATACCCTTTCAGATGACATCTGGCAAGCATGAGCAATTTCACCCATTTTCAGTCGGCAATCCTTCACGAGTATTTTGTGCAATTTTGCAATGATTTCTGGAGTAGTGACACATCTTGGCTGACCTCTATGCAGATAATCATCTAAGCTCTCCCGGCCAAATTTAAATTCATTTGTCCACTTGGCAACAGTCGAATATGAAGTAGCCGAGTCCCCCAGTGTGTTATGGGAGTCAGCATGAATATCTTTTGCTTTCGTACCTTTCTTTACGAAGTACTTAATCACTGCTCGAATCTCAATTTGTTTCCATCTTCACAAATCACTATGGGGGAACAACAACAGATCCACGTCACCACCACAGCTCTCTTCCAAGAGCACTGATGTGGCACATGCTTACAGGCAACAGTCCAATGAATATCAATGTTAACAACTCGTTGTGTTAGCGCAGACTTCTCATGGTGATTCCAAGAACTTTTCAAATCACTCTCATATTTTGGCAAGGGTTGATTCAAGAACCTTGCTGGAGAGACTGTGGTTGGACCTGTGGGTTATTTGGAAGATGTTTCTCTGGGGCGTTTGTGGATTTTAGGAAGGGAAGGTTACAAGTTGTCTCCCATGGCTCTTGGTAAAAACTGGTGGTGTGAATGACTGTACACAGTTATTCTAAGAGAAGCAAAATTCTGTTGTTTATTGTGGTGGTTTGTAATGAATTTGAAGACGACTGCTATGTCAGTAGTGGTTAATGTCCAATCAACTCATATTACATATATGTGGTGGAAAATGGAATCCACTAGCATTCGCATTCAGTTAGTGAGTTTGTGTTATGGCATCAGTACAGCTGTGAGTAAGAGTTATCTGTGTGGACATAACTGTGATAATATTTTGTGTATAAATACTTTTCACATATTCATCTATGTGTAACAGTCATTCTCCCTGGCTTGGGCCATGTTACACTGCAAAGTGTCAACGTTCAGACTAAGTGGAGTGCAGCTTACATCATCATCAGCAGCAGCAGACCAGCATCAGTTGTCACACCACTGGCCCCTGGGGCATTGGCATCAGCTTCAGCAGCAGAGGACATGTGTGATATTGGCTACTGCAGAGACAGAACAGGTGTCGGCAACAATCGCATCTGTATATGAGTACCAAAACAGCAAGGCATGGGCATCTCATCTACGTAGCATGAAATGTGGGCGAGGCAAAAAAGTGAGGCAGAGTATGCAATAAAGGCCCCCAAAAAAATATTGGGGCACTTGGAAACAAGTAATGAAGAGTCAGACAAACTTATGAACATAATACATCAATGAAGATTTCTGCATAACCACAAAGGTTACTGTTACAAAAACACTATAGTTGAAATACGGTCTCTCTCATTGGGCACTATCACATGCAAAACTGACTGGTTGTCTAAAACAACTAGAAAAAGAAAATTTCAGGCTTAGGGAGGAAAACAAAAATAAGAAGGCCCATTTGTTCAGTAGTGTGGCAGCCACTAGCTGAGATGACCACCACAAAAGCAAAGATTGAGACCACACAAGCCAAGCAAGCTAGCACATTACGATCAAATCCAAATACAGGAGAGATGCAAAGGACATACAGGCAAGCCTTGCAGAGCTAATTGAGCCCTAGAAAGAAAGTGTAAGAATCAAGAAAATGAAGACAGAACACAATGTAGTCATAACTGAAACAGAAAAGGAGATCAAGAAGTTGAAACAAACATTTTACTAAATAAAAAAATGATATGGAAGTCACAGAGGAAACAGAGCCTGAAGCATAGTGTATGATATTCCAGTAACAATGCCATAAAGTGAATTAATTGAGTCAGTATACAAACAGGTATGAATCAATTCTGAGAAGGGGCAAAAGTCAGGTTTGGAACAAGTCTACAGGAGAAAATGACAGTAATTATGTGCTGGAGGTAACTCCAAAAGTCAGAGCACAATTGGTTGCACAGAAAAGAATATACACTGGATTTCAGACACCCCTGTGACAGACTACACTGCAGTCACCAAATGCTATAACTGCCACAGCAATGGGCACATTACAAAGTACTGTAGAGAAAACAAACTGGTATGCTCCCACAGTGCAGAATGTGAACATCTAAAAAAGGACTGTAAAAATGGCAAGCGAGCTCCAGTGTGCATTCCATGTGCCAAAAGGTATATAGGCAGCCAGAGAGGCAGAGACCGTGTGACATACCAAATGTTCTTGGAACAAGAAATTCAGAGCACAGAATACTGATTCTGAATCAATATGTAATCTGTTAACGAGCATCACAGGAAACCACAGAGTAAATATAAACACAACAAATATCAAGTCAACAGCTGAAGGTGAAACACTGTAAAGGAAGAAAACTATTAAACCAGTCCCATTAATCAAATGGATTATAAAATTACCTGCAGTCTTTGTAAGGTGTGGAAACCTCCATCAAGAAGAAAGCAAGATGCAGAAAGAGCCAAAATACTGTGGTCCAATGTGAAAGTTAGAACCAGAAGACACATAAAACCACAGACTGAAAATGTGACTGACCTTTTACACAAAGGTGATAATGAGATGGACAACAAGTAGGCCAATAAGAAGAGTAATAGAGGGGAGGAGTAGAGTTTCCGGAAGTGGCTAAGAAGAAAGAAAACGAGGAATGGACAACATGCCTGTCTCTAGACCAGGAGACTTATAGAGCAACATACTCCCAGATTCAGAAAAAATTGAAAGTGCAGTGAATGTAATTTGCGATAGCACGCAACAGCTAACAGAGTAAGATTATAAAAGTACCCAGATCATAGGAGAACCTACAGATGACAACAGGAATTATAGAAAGGCCACAAATGATAATATACATGATATGACAAATGGAAGAAGTTTATGGCTGGACATGCAGCCTCTTTACAAAATATGTGAAAAAGCAATGACACTAGGTAAATGGGAGGATATGCCTGTGTTAACAATAGCAATGAGACACCTGGTTAGACACATTCATTCAAAGGTTGTACCATAATTTTCCTGTCACAAAAGAAGTTGATAGTATTCAGCTCAGTGTCAACAACTTGCTTATAAGTACAGAGGAACTGTGGACCCTATTTGACATCACCTATAAGAACTGGTGGAAGACACCTTATGCTGAGCACATTTATAAACAATTAGTGATGAGATGTGGCCAAATTGTATACCGTATTAGCACAGATTAGAATGGTCTCGAAGGCATGTGTTCAATAAGTTCCCATATCATTTGCATATAATCAATTTGCACCCCAGTGGCAACAGAACAGAGATAAATTATTTAAATCAGCCAGATAAATGCAATGTGCAGGCCATGGTAATCTGAGAACTCCGGAAAATGTTAATAGTAGTTGGGTGTGCACATACTATGCGCACAGGAGCCATATTCCACAAATGTGGCATTATCCCACATGCCAATTGCAGCACATCATAACACCACATTGTCATCCAATGACCACTATTTCGTTGCCAGATAAAGACTTACGAGTGACAAAGATACATCAACTGTGTGACAAACAAGCAACATTAGTAGAAATGATCAGTACTGCAGGAAAATTTTAAATAACCAATCAGTATTTTCAATACAGTCATGATATACCACCACATATAGAAAATTTAAAAACAGTAGCAATACCGGGTTGACATGACAGATAAGTTTTCATAATGGATACAAATGTGAAATGAACATTGTGACATGGCAGACTAACTATTGAAAGAGGATTCTCCCTTCAGGACACTGTACAAGAACTTGGCCATCTTGTCATTCATAGGCCTCTCAGCCCACCTACTTTACAAAACACCACAGATGGGGAATAAATATAGATATCACCGTTGCAAAAATGAAAGTTAGTGACCACACTGCAGATTAGAATTAATGTGATGGACTTACAACAAATGACTATAATCTCATTTACTTCACAATTACATACGTAGATAACGATTTAAATGCTAACATCTAGTGCAAACAACTGTACAATCTACACAAAGCAAATTGGGGAATTAAAGCTACAGCCTCCAAAAGGAAGCAGTATTGATATTGACACCAAAGCTGTCGAACTGGTGCAGACCATGCAATAGGAGGTGATCCCAGCACTTGTTAGGAAGTGAAAAGGGTGCAAAATTCCCTGCAGTCACATCCTACATTCTTTAAGATGCAGAGCAAGACATGTGAAAAGATACGATCCGAGACTGTTAAGGGAAAGAAGGTTAAGTTTCTGTCAGTCAGACAAACAACAATATGCCTACTGAGCAAGTCTAAACGACAAGATGAGAAGAAACCATATCACTCTCAAAATCCATGAAGGTATCTCCAGCATTGCTCCCTATCTCCTGCTACAACAACATTTATAACCATTTGTCCATGTCTCGTGTCTATTTGAACTGAATATCCTCCCACCCCATTTTGTCCTAGTGAGTTACTCAAATACTCAAAGAATCGTAGAACCTATACTGCTCCTAAGTTTTCACACATCGTCAGGGGAAACAAACATGCCACAGGTAATGGCAGAGACAGTTCTGCAGTTGATAAATGCAAGATGATGACATGGCTGGTGGCAAACTTGTAATAAATTCAACATCTACATCTATGTCTATACTCTGCGAACCACCAGGAGGGCATGGCAGACGCTATGACCCATTGTACCAGTTATTAGGGTTACTTCCTGTTCTATTTGTGTATGGAGTGTGGGAAAAATGACTGTTTGAATACCTCTGTGCATGCAGTAATTATTCTAATCTTATCCTCATGGTCCCTATGTGAGTGATATGTTGGAGGTTGTAGTACATTCCTGGATTAATCATTTAAAGCCAGTTCTTGAGACTATTAATAGACTTTCTTGGGATAGTTTACGTCTGTCTTCAAGAGTCTGCCAGTTCAGTTCCTTCATTATTTCTGTGACACACTGCCACAGTTCAAACAAACGTTTGACCATTCGTGCTGCCCTTCTCTGTATACGTTCAATATCCCTGTTAGTCCTAATCTGGTATGGGTCCCACACACTTCAGCAATATGCTAGAACTGGTCACACGAGCGAGTTGTAAGTAATCTCCTTTGCAGACTAATTGCACTTCCCCAGTATTCTACCAATAAAGCAAAGTCTACCACCTGCTTTATGCACAACTGAACCTATGTGATCATTCCATTTCATATCCCTACAAAGTGTTACACTTAGTTATTTATGTGAGTTGGCTGATTCCAATGGTGACTCATTAATGTGATAGTCATAGGGTACTATGTTTTTTTTCATTTCGTGAAGTGCACAATTTTGCATTTCTGAACATTTAGAGCAAGTTGCCAATCTCTGCACCACATTGAAATCTTATCAAGATCTAACTGAATATTTATGAAACTTCTCTCAGATAGTACTTCATTATAGATAACTGCATCATCTTCAAAGAGCCTGATTTTGCTATTAATATCATCTGCAAGGTCATTAATGTACAACATGAACAGCAAGGGTCCCAATGCACTTCCCTGGAGCACACTTGAAGTTGCCTCTACATCTGACAATGACTCTCCATCCAAGATAACATGCTGTGTCCTCCCTACCAAAAAGCCCTCAATCCAGTCACAAATTTCACTTTATACCCCATATGATCATAATTTTGTTAATAAGTGTGGGTGTTAGATGAAGATGAAATGGGAGATATGATACTGCGTGAAGAGTTTGACAGAGCGCTGAAAGACCTAAGTTGAAACAAGGCCCCAGGAGTAGACAACATTCCATTAGAACTACCGACAGCCTTGGGAGAGCCAGTCCTGACAAAACTCTACCATCTGGTGAGCAAGATGAATGAGACAGGCAAAATTCCCTCAGACTTCAAGAAGAACATAATAATTCCAGTCCCAAAGAAAGCAGGCGTTGACAGATGTGAAAATTACCAAACTATCAGTTTAATAAGTCACAGCTGCAAAATACTAACGTGAATTCTTTACAGACGAATGGAAAAACTGGTAGAAGCCAACCTGGGGAAGATCAGTTTGGATTCCGTAGAAATGTTGGAACACGTGAGGCAATACTGACCCTACGACTTATCTTGGAAGCTAGATTAAGGAAAGGCAAACCTACGTTTGTAGCATTTGTAGACTTAGAGAAAGCTTTTGACAATGTTGACTGGAATACTCTCTTTCAAATTCTGAAGGTGGCAAGGGTAAAATACAGGGAGTGAAAGGCTATTTACAATTTGTACAGAAAGCAGATGGCAGTTATAAGAGTCGAGGGACATGAAAGGGAAGCAGGGGTTGGGAAGGGAGTGAGACAGGGTTGTAGGCTCTCCCCGATGCTATTCAATCTGTATATTGAGCAAGCAGTGAAGGAAACGAAAGAAAAGTTCCAAGTAGGTATTAAAATCCATGGAGAAGAAATAAAAAATTTGAGATTCGCCAATGACATTGTAATTCTGTCAGAGACAGCAAAGGACTTGGAAGAGCAGTTGAACGGAATGGACAGTGTCTTGAAAGGAGGGTATAAGATGAACATCAACAAAAGCAAAACGAAGATAATGGAATGTAATCTAAATAAGTCGGGTGATGCTGCGGGAATTAGATTAGGAAATGAGACACTTAAAGTAGTAATGGAGTTTTGCTATTTGGGGAGCAAAATAACTGATGATGGTTGAAGTAGAGAGGATATAAAATGTAGACTGGCAACGACAAGGAAAATGTTTCTGAAGAAGAGAAATTTGTTAACATTGAGTATTGATTTAAGTGTCACGAAGTCGTTTCTGAAAGTATTTGTATGGAGTGTAGCCATGTATGGAAGTGAAACATGGACGATAAATAGTTTAGACAAGAAGAGAATAGAAGCTTTTGAAATGTGGTGCTACGGAAGAATGCTGAAGATTAGATGGGTAGATCACATAACTAATAAGGAGGTATTGAATAGAATTGGGGAGAAGAGGAGTTTGTGGCACAACTTGACTAGAAGAAGGGATCAGTTGGTAGGAGATGTTCTGAGGCATCAAGGGATCAACAATTTAGTACTGGAGGGCAGCGTGAAGGGTAAAAATCGTAGAGGGAGACCAAGAGATGAATACACTAAGCAGATTCAGAAGGATTTAGGTTGCAGTAGGTACTGGGAGATGAAGAGGCTTGCACAGGATAGAGTAGCATGGAGAGCCGCATCAAACCAATCTCAGGACTGAAGACCACAACAACAACAGATGTGGGTGTGGTAATCAGTCAAATGCTTTTTGGAAATCAAGGAATACTGCATCTATCTGGTTTCCTTTCAGTATGTCATATGAGAAAAATGAGAGTTGGATTTCACATGCTTGATATTTTTAAAATTCATGCTGGCTGGCAATGAGGAGGTAATTCTGTTCAAGATACCTCATTATGTTTGAGCTCAGAATATGCTAAATCAGTATCAAGGATATAGGACAGCAGTTTTGTGGATCACTTCTACTACGCTTCTTATAGACAGGTGTGACCTGCACCTTTTCCCAAGAACTGGGCACAGTGTTTTGTTTGAGGGGTCTATGATAGATTACAGTTAGAAAAGAGGTTAACAACCAAAAATTCAGCATAGAATCTGACAGAGATTCCATAAGACTCTGGAGCTTTTTTCAATTTTAATTATTTCAGTTGTTTCTCAATGCCACTGACACCAATACTTATTTCAGTCATCTTTTCATTGGTACAAGGGTTAAACTGGGGCACTTCTCCTCAGTTTTCCTTTGTAAAGGAACATTTGAAAACAGAGTTAAGCATTTCAGCTTTTACTTTGGTACCCTCAATTTCAGATCCTGTCTCATTTGCTAGAGACTGGACACTAACTTTGGTGCCACCAATAGCCTTTACATACGACCAGAATTTCTTTGGGTTCTGTGAAAGATCACTTGACAGTATTCTGCTACAGTATTCATTGAAGGCATCATGCATTGCTCTCTTGACAACCAAACACATTTCATTCAGCATATGTCTATCTATAGCTTTATGCTTTGTTTTACACCTGTTATGCAGTAAGCTCTATTTCTTTAGAAGTTTCAAGTTCCTCATTGAGGTACGACACTACTGATTTTTTATTTATTGTACTGAACATGTATATCTTTCTACTTAGTTTAGTTGTCCTTTGTACTTTGGTAATCATTGTTGCAGCTACCACATCGTGGTCACTGATACCAGTTTCAATGTGGACATCCTTAAAGAGGTTGGGTCTATTTGTTGCCATTGGATCCAATATATTTCCATCGTGAGTAGGGTTCCTAACTATCTGTTCTAGATATTTTCCAGAGAAGGTGTTTAGTAAAGTTTCACAGGGTGTCTTTCATCATCACCACTAACAAAACTGTAATTTTTCCAATTAATTGTTGGATGATTAAAGTCTTCACTGATGATTACAGTATGACTGGGGAACTAACGTACAAGTGAACTGAGGTTTTCTCTAAAGTTTTCAGTTACATCAGGATATGAATCTGGTGGGCAATAGGAGGATTCAGTTAACATTTTATGCCCACACTGGATTTTGAATCATGGCCAAACAATCTCACATGCAGCTTCCATTTCTGTCTTGGTGGTTTTGAGTTTTGTCTACTGTGACAAATACACCATCTCCATTTCCCATTTGCCTATCCTTTCAATGTATACTTAAATTTTCCCCAAAAATCCCACTGTTATCAATTTCAGGTTTCAACCAGCTTTCTGTACCTAGTATTATGTAAGCTACACTGTTTTCATGAGCACTTCAAAGTCTGGCACTTTGTTGTGAATGGTTCGGCAGTTTACCATTATGATTTTAATACTCTCACCTGTGGGAGGCATTTCTTTCAAACTTGCACTGATACTTCTGTGATTCATACAGCAATATGTTATCGGTATTGGATGGAGAGTTGCCTAATCTAAAAAACACTTGTGTGCACCCCACACACAGTCGGCTACCTGAGTAATAGCCTCTGATGTGTAGTGCACACCTAACCTATTTAGCGGGACCCTACAGTTCTCAGCGCAATGGCACAAGTCCAGGAAGCCGCAGTCTAGCTTGTCACAGAACCTTCAAAGTCTTTGGTTCAGTCCTTCCACTGAACTCAGAGCCAAAGGGCTATGATCAGTTCTGGGGACAGTGCTGCAAATTGTGAGCTTCATTGAAGCTCCACACGCAAGGCTGATCTCAACCTTCTCTACCAGTCACTGGAATGACCGAAGAATGACCTCAGAGTCCAGACAACAGGCATCATTTGTTCCAATGTGCACCACAGTCTGCAGTTGATTGCAGCCGATTCCCTCAATGGCTGGCGGAATGGCCACTTCAACATACTGAATACCCTCTGGCATACAGACTGAGTGCACCTGGTGTTCTTTCCTGTCCCTTGCTGCCATTTTCCTAAGGCATACCATCATCTGCTGCATGTCTGAACTGTTGATGATGAACAGACCTCTGTCCTTTTGCATTTGCCTCCTCCTGACACCGGACAAAACATGTTTCCCCAAAACAGGTGAAGTGAGTCCTGCTTGGTAAGTTTCAGTTTCAGTTAAAGACAGTACCTTAAACCTTTTGGTTAGGGGGATCGGTACAACACCCTGAGTCCTCTCTGGTACCCATCCACCCTGTATAGGACACCTATATCTACCATTGATACACCACTTGCAGTCAGATGGACAGGTAGTGACAGATCCTATACTTTCTGCATAGGAGACAGGATTCACAGGAGAGTATAGTATTTGAGGAGGTACCTCTGGTACAGTTATCACAAGCACTCGACTCTCAGGAGCTCTTCCAACACACCAATTCACAGCAGTTGCCAATTGTTTGATAGTAGTCAGGGCCATTTCTGAGTGCTTACAAATGCCAACCAACCCATCCTACGTTTGAGAACAGCATTCACAGGGTGGCTGCATTTTGGTTGGTGCAATGTATTAATTAAGAGTGTGTTCCATCCACCCTCTAAGATTAGGGCCCTGCTCGACTCTGTGAAGGATGATTTGGGGCTTAGGAAATCCGGGGTGTACAAAATTCCGTGTCAAGCTTATGTTGGCCATTCTATTCGCACAGTGCATGATAGGTGTGTGGAACGTCGCCGTCATACGAGGCTACAACAACCGGAAAAATTGGTGGTAGTAGAACACTGCCTAAATGAGGGACACAAAATGAAATTTGAGGAAACTGTTGTGGTTGCCAACATTTCCGGTTTTTGGAACAGTGTCTATAAGGAGGCGATTGAAATTACGTTGGCTGATAATTTAATCAACAGAGACAATGGGTTTCCTCTTAGCAAAACGTGGAATCCTGTATTATCTCACATCAAAACTGAACATTGTTCGGTGCGGCCTTGATTGCGATATATCATTGCCAGCAGTATTTCACTAAGGGCGGCACCACCTCCCTGTTTTGGAAGGCTTGTCTGACATTTGGCATTACCCCCAAAGGCCTCACACTTAAAGTTCCCATCTCTGGCTGCAACCCCTCTTTCCATCAGTCCCTATACCAGTTCCAAAACGAACAATCCATTGCCCTCACCCACCTAATCCTTCACCTACACATCAACTCAGCCAATGAACACACCTGTCAACTCCTATCCTTAATAAAAGTCCTTAATCTTTCCTCTCCTACATCCACACCGGCTGTTCAGAGCATCCTCCTACAGGCCAACCATAAATTAGAACAGCATGCCACCCTCCACCTCAAAAAACTATCCAATCTCCTGGTTTCCCACCTTCGGAAAGGCAACTCACTCACCCTTCACAACCTTTCCAGCAAACCTCAACCTCCTCTCATTGCACACAAACCCAGTCTCTCCCATCTACTCAATCTCCCACTTCCAGCTCCACTACCTCCAAAACCTCAAAATTCCAATCAACACAATCTGGAACCACAACACCCTAATTCAGTAGTTAACCTTTCCTCCAAACCTCTCTCCCAATCCGAAACCTCTGTCCTATCCAAAGGCCTCACCTTCAGCCCCACTCCCAGATTCAACCAAACAGCCCTCGTCAAAGATTTACTGTCCTACACTCGTACTCTCTGCTGGAAATATCACTTTGCCACAAAGACAAATGATCCCAATCCTACTCCTAATGATCCAACTCCCCAAGACACCATCCAAATTGAATCCTGCCTGGAACAGTTCCGTCCTCCGTCGCAGCGGGACCCACCTCCTCTTCCTCAAAATCACCTTCTCCAAACCTTCCAGGAATTTCTGACTTCCAGCCTTGCATCTCAATCCCTCTTAAAAAACCTTAATCCTACTCCCAACATCACCACTGCTGAAGCCCAGGCTCTCCGTGATCTGAAGGCTGACCGATCCATTGTCATTCTTCCGGCGGACAGGGGTTCCACGACCGTGGTACTTGATCGTCGGGAGTATGTGGCTGAGGGACTGCGTCAGCTTTCAGACAACACCACATACAAAGTTTGCCAAGGTAACCCCATTCCCGATGTCCAGGCGGAGCTTCAAGGAATCCTCAGAACCTTAGGCCCCCTGCAAAACCTTTCACCTGACTCCATCAACCTCCTGACCCCACCGACACCCCGCACCCCTACCTTCTACCTTCTTCCTAAAATCCACAAAACCCAATCATCCCGGCCGCCCCATTGTAGCTGGTTACCAAGCCCCCACAGAACGTATCTCTGCCTACGTAGATCAACACCTTCAACCCATTACATGCAGTCTCCCATCCTTCAACAAAGACACCAACCACTTTCTTGAACGCCTGGAATCCTTACCCAATCTGTTACCCCTGGAAACCATCCTTGTAACCATTGATGCCACTTCCTTATACATAAATATTCCGCACGTCCAGGGCCTCGCTGCGATGGAGCATTTCCTTTCACGCCGATCACCTGCCACCCTACCTAAAACCTCTTTCCTCATCACCTTAGCCAGCTTCATCCTGACCCACAACTTCTTCACTTTTGAAGGCCAGACATACCAACAATTAAAGGGAACAGCCATGGGTACCAGGATGGCCCCCTCATACGCCAACCTATTCATGGGTCGCTTAGAGGAAGCCTTCTTGATTACCCAGGCCTGGCAACCCAAAGTTTGGTACAGATTTATTGATGACATCTTCATGATCTGGACTCACAGTGAAGAAGAACTCCAGAATTTCCTCTCCAATCTCAACTCCTTTGGTTTCATCAGATTCACCTGGTCCTACTCCAAATCCCATGCCACTTTCCTTGACGTTGACCTCCACCTGTCCAATGGCCAGCTTCACACACACATCCGTCCACATCAAACCCACCAACAAGCAACAGTACCTCCATTATGACAGCTGCCACCCATTCCACATCAAACGGTCCCTTCCCTACAGCCTAGGTCTTCGTGGCAAACGAATCTGCTCCAGTCCGGAATCCCTGAACCATTACACCCACAACCTGACAACAGCTTTCGCATCTCGCAACTACCCTCCCGACCTGGTACAGAAGCAAATAACCAGAGCCACCTCCTCATCCCCTCGAACCCAGAATCCCCCACAGAAGAACCACAAAAGTGCCCCACTTGTGACAGGATACTTTCCGGGACTGGACCAGACTCTGAATGTGGCTCTCCAGCAGGGATATGACTTCCTCAAATCCTGCCCTGAAATGAGATCCATCCTTCATGAAATCCTCCCCACTCCACCAAGAGTGTCTTTCCGCCGTCCACCTAACCTTCATAACCTCTTAGTTCATCCCTATGAAATCCCCAAACCACCTTCCCTACCCTCTGGCTCCTACCCTTGTAACCGCCCCCGGTGTAAAACCTGTCCCATGCACCCTCCCACCACCACCTACTCCAGTCCTGTAACCCGGAAGGTGTACATGATCAAAGGCAGAGCCACGTGTGAAAGCACCCATGTGGTTTACCAACTGACCTGCCTACACTGTGACGCATTCTATGTGGGAATGACCAGCAACAAACTGTCCATTCGCATGAATGGACACAGACAGACAGTGTTTGTTGGTAATGAGGATCACCCTGTGGCTAAACATGCCTTGGTGCACGGCCAGCACATCTTGGCACAGTGTTACACCGTCCGAGTTATCTGGATACTTCCCACCAACACCAACCTATCCGAACTCCGAAGATGGGAACTTGCTCTTCAATATATCCTCTCTTCCCGTTACCCACCAGGCCTCAATCTTCGCTAATTTCAAATTGCCGCCACTCATACCTCACCTGTCATTCAACATCAACTTTGCCTCTTCACTTCCGCCTTGACTGACATCTCTGCCCAAACTCTTTGTCTTTAAATATGTCTGCTTGTGAGATGTCTGCTTGTGTCTGTATATGTGTGGATGGATATGTGTGTGTGTGCGAGTGTGTGCCCGTCCTTTTTTCCCCCTAAGGTGGGTCTTTCCGCTCCCGGGATTGGAGTGGCTCCTTGCCCTCTCCCTTAGGGCCCGCATCCTTTCGTCTTTCCCTCTCCTTCCCTCTTTCCTGGTGGGGCGGCAGTTTGTTGCGAGGGCTTGGATTTTGTGTGTGTGTTTGTGTTTGTTTGTGTGTCTGTCGACCTGCCAGCACTTTCGTTCGGTGGGTCGCATCATCTTTGTTTTTGGATATATTTTTCCCACATGGAATGTTTCCCTCTATATAAAACAGAGATAATATGGCTTGCCGTGCGGGGGCGCTGGCGGGTCGATGGAAGCACGGACAGACGCATGCATACGCGCAGGGTTCGGGCTTTCGCGGCAAACTGTTGCCTCGTCGGGGGAGAGGGGGGGAGGGGGAGGGGGGAGGGGGAGGAATGAAGGGATGTGGGTTTTGGGGGAGGGGGTGGCGAGTCGTTCCAGTCCCGGGGGCGGAGGGACTTGCCTTGGGGGGAGGAAGGGACGGGTGTGCACTCGCACACACATACATATCCCATATGTGTGTGTGTGCGAGTGTATACCCGTCCTTTTTTCCCCCTAAGGTAAGTCTTTCCACTCCCGGGATTGGAATGACTCCTTACCCTCTCCCTTAAAACCCACATCCTTTCGTCTTTCCCTCTCCTTCCCTCTTTCCTGATGAGGCAACAGTTTGTTGCGAAAGCTTGAATTTTGTGTGTGTGTAAGTCACATCATCTTTGTTTTTAGATATATTTTTCCCACGTGGAATGTTTCCCTCTATTATCATCTTACATACTAAATTCAAGGAAAACACAGCTATATAGTTTTGTGAATCTACAGATAGATTTAAACTCAGTCACTGGATAAGTTAGAACTCTAGGAACTACAAGATCTTACATACTAAATTCATGACAGTGGAAAAAGAACAAACAAACAAACAAAAATCAGATACATATGGATCATGTCTATGTGCTTTCAGTTCAGTGATATTGTGTAATCCAAACAACTTTTTAGATTCTGGATACACAAGTCTGTATGCATTAGGATGTGGATTTTCATGAATTTTGTATGGTCCAATATAAATATCGAAAAATTTCTTTATCTCAAATGTCAACACTTTAGATTTCTCTTTGGCTTTCACCAACACAAGATCTCCTACTTCAAACTTAGAAAATCTGCCTTTACCATCATGTCTCTGCTTTCTCCTATCCCTCTGTTTTTTTCATCATCTCCCTAACACACACTCCTCCCTCTCTTGTGGAGGCAGAATTTTACATGATGGAAACCCAACATTTTCAGAAATAAAGTTAGCTCGTCTGCAATTAAACATGATTTCAAATAGTAAAAAAACTTGTTGAAGAATGTTGTAAGTTGTTTATAATATCGCCAAAATTACTGACATAATCTATCCAACTGGTATTATTCTTACTACTATATGTTCTAAAAAGTCTTCCAATCTCTCTCATATATATTTCTGCAGGATTGTTCGATGAATGGTACACTGAGATTAGAATATGTCTTATCTTCGTGTGATCAACAAAATCTTTCCAAGCTTGTGAAGTAAACTGAGAACCATTATCAGATAAAGTTGTTTTAGGGATTCCCACCTCATGAAAATATGTGTTTTCAAACTTAGTGATGATTTACTTACTGGTAGCTTTCTTAATAGGAAACAACTTTATAGAGTTCAAAAATACATCAACCATCACAAAAAGATAACAAAATCCATTCTTAGACTTAGGTAAGGGTCCATAAACACCCACAGACATGAGCTCAAGGTTACTATTAGGCAGTAAGTTTTGCATTTAGCCTCTACTTGTTTGGTTACTTACCGTCCCTCTTTCACATCTGTCACCTGGCAATCTTCTTCTTGACTCTCCTTCCTATGTTATAAAAATAGATGTTTTCCTGAATCTTTTGTGTGTATTTGGTTGATCCACAATGACCAAAACTCTCATGTGTGTAAATAATTAAAGCATCAATACACTGTTCAGGCCAACATCCAATCCTCTGAGTCAGTCTTATGTCTCCTAAACAAAATACCCTTGTGTATCCTATAATACTGTTCTGTCTTCTCTCCTCATTTCTTACCCAACATGCTCTAACATACTACATTCATTCCTCTATACTAAATGTTATCGCATTCGGGAGGACGACGGTTCAATCCCGTCTCCGGCCATCCTGATTTAGGTTTTCCGTGATTTCCCTAAATCGTTTCAGGCAAATGCCGGGATGGTTCCTTTGAAAGGGCACGGACGATTTCCTTCCCCATCCTTCCCTAACCCGAGCTTGCGCTCCGTCTCTAATGACCTCATTGTCGACGGGACGTTAAACACCACTAACCTAACCTAAATGTTAAAAGTACTTGACATTTTACATACTTGCTTTGCTTACCTGTAGCTCCTCTTATCTTTGCGCATGTAATGGACATTTCCACAGAATTCTTGCTATACTGGATCTCGTCTCTAAATTGTTCAGATATGTCACAAATTGGACTACCTGTATCAATCAAACAGTTCCCTTCCCACTGATCAATCATAAAATGTAAGGACATCCAAAATCTGAATTATCATCTCCATTATTAGACACTTCACGTAAAAGATAGCTTCCAATTTCATCAAATGCCACATGTACACTGTTTTTTCAGAGTTTTATCAGCTTTATTGGTATCATAGCATTTCCTTGGTTATACGTGTTGTCAGGTAGAGATTGAACAGACTGAATCAGTTCCATAGCACAACTAGCATCACTTATTACAGAAGGAACACAAAACATATTACTGTCAAAATTACATTTTCTACTTATATCTTCTTTCACTTCATCCCACCAATTTGGACACAAATTTTGAGTAACCACAGCCAACTTATTCCAGAATGCACATTTATCTATGTTATCATCAATTTTGTCCCAAACAAATTTTTTAAAAAAATCACTTTTATTCTCTAGGCTTAAAGATAACTCACCTTTACTGTTTGGACCATTACTCTGCATGATGTTAATGAAAAACTGCTTTGACTGGACTGGTATTCCATGACTGTCACTTATGTCTTCACATGCATCACTTACCTTACCTGTATTCACAAATAATATTGAAACTTCAGTATTCTTAAACTCCACAAATGCCTGATACTCATCATCATCATCATCATCATCATCATAATCAGACTCTTCCAAAATTACTTCATCAACAACATCATTATCAACACAAGTCTCATCTCCATCAAAGCCACACACCTCACCTTCATTTATTTGACGTAAGCTACCAGTCTCAGACTTACCAATCTCAGTCATCTCACAGCTCTCATTCACATCTACATAAAAAATACCACCTAATTCACCTCCAATACAGTTATCACCTGTTTTATACATATCAGTAACACTGTTTTCTGACCAAGTTGATTAGTACACACTACATCAGAATTCTCATTACTCTCACATTCTGTTTTGTGGATAGTACCAAAATCACTATAATTAAAGATAATATTCCAAAACTTTTGATCAAAACATAAATGAGAAATCTGACGTTCCTTATGTTCAGCTTCAGATACCTGTGACACATTATTAATATTGTTATTATTATCTAATTGTAAGTGTAAATTGGGGGTCTTGTACTTGTTGTGTTTCCTCACCCCAAAACTGTGGACCTTCATTGAGATGGACTACCATTTCCCGAATAGTTACCTTTATGATTGTTTTTCCTATTGGAATGTTGGACCACACAATACCATTATTTGAATACAGATTGTTGTGAATGCAATTTTCCTGAACTACTGAAATTTTTTGATCTAAATCATTTATATTAGTTAGCATACTGTTTTCAACATTTAAAATTTTTTGATCTAAACTACTAAAGTTTTGTTCCATTTTTTCCTCTACGACCTTCTGTTGGACACTGACGTCATTAGCACTTTTCTCCTGTTGTGAAGATTGTGCAACTAACTCATTTTCCAAAACAATAAATTTATTTTCTAAGACATTGCATTTTTCATTCACACTTTTTAATCCATCTGACAGCCCACTTCTTAGCTCTGAAACCTGATTACTAAGGGGTCTATTTGGTGTTGTACCCTGTCCATTTTACTATTGTTTTCAGATTGTTATGTTTCCATTTCCACTAATTTTGCTAAAAACAACTGCAAAATATCAGTTGTAAATGTTTCTTTGCTGACTACACTTTCACTTGGTTTAAACATGTCTTGGCAGGGTCCTACAGCTTTGACATCTACATCACTACCCTCGTCTCTATTCATTTTCCTAGCAATCACAGCCAAGACTGCGATGACCTTGACTGGTGCTGCTATGCTGCTACATGTGGCAAAAATCAGAAGCACCACTTGTCTGATATAACCCACCGCCCGATACTATCAACTTTCTCCTACACTGCCAAGCATAGTGTCGACACGCTAGCTGTTCCATATGAACAGCCCCCCAGTGTCCTTGGTGAAGTAACTGCAACACTTCTTTTTGCAAAGCTTTAGGGATCAACACACATGACAGTCCACTGTCATTTTGAACAAGAATTACCTTTCTGTATAGTGAGGCTATGGCAACATGTAAAGTATTGGCGAACTACAGAGTTCTTTATGCTGTTCAATGAGTGAGGCCAAGATGTACGAATGTATTTGAGCAAAATGTCCAAATCTGGGTCAGCTTCCTTGGCCTGTGCAATTTTCCTATAGTTTAGTGGAAAAGATTGGAGCAATTCAGGATCTTGAACATTGATGTGACAACAAGATGCAGCAGAAGTATCAAAGTCTGTATCAGGGCCAATTGGAAGACGTGGAAGCGTGTCCACATTACCATATTGAGCCATCGGATTATACACAATCTTTTACTGGTATTGAGACAACAACAAAGCCCATCTTTGCAATTTTTGAGCAGTTCATAGAGGAACCGGTTTCGTTGGATGAAACAAGAACTTCAGTTGCTTGTGATCCGTTACTAAGTCAAATTTTCTGTCATACAAATAGTGGTGGAATTTAGTGACACCATACACAATAGCCAATGCCTCTTTCTTAGTTTAAGAATAATTACACTCAGCTTTGAAAACACTGAGCTTTATCACCAATTCTGTGCAAAAGCACTGCACCGATTCTGTAAGAGGAAGTGTCAACTTGCAATACAACTAGTTTGTCAGGATCAAAGTGAACTAAGCATCAATCATTGAGCAATGCATCTTTAAGTTTTTGAAAAGCTACTTGGCACTCATATGTCCAAACAAAGGGGGCATTCTTGCAATACAAGTGATGCAATGGAACTGCGATTTGTGCTGCATTCCGTATGAATTGAATATAATAGTTCGTTTTCCCTAAGACTGACTGCAATTCTGTGATATTGCAAGGAACTGGCAAGTCTCGTATGGCCAACAAATGTGATTGAAGAGGATGTACAGCTTGACTGTTTATGACATGACCAAGATACTGCAACTCATGTTTAAAAAATCACACTTGTCCAGTATACACTTTAGTCCTGCCTCAGATAACACATGAAACAAAGAACGCAAATTTAGAATATGTTCTTCAGGTGTACGACCTGCTAGTACAATATTGTCCAATTAGTTTGAACAGTTTGGCACCTGCGCAGTCAGCTGTTCTGAATACCATTGGAAAATGGCTGGTGCGGAAGCACTGCCCAAAGGTATATGCAAATATTTAAACAAGCCCAAATGAGTATTTACTACACACACTTTTTGAGATTCTTCATTGAGCAATATTTGAAGATACACATCGCATAAATCAATTTCTGAAAAATAGCGTCCAGCACCTAATCTGTCAATGAGATCTTCTGGGCATGGCAGTGGATAAGTATCAATGACAGTGTAATCTTACCCTCCCACACATCACTATTAAATTCACTGTCTTAGTACCGTTGCTATTTTCAAAAGCTTCAAGAGGTGTAAGATAAACAAAATAATAACTTTTCACTTATCTTGATTATCTCATTGTTGTTGTTGCTACTGGCTGCTGTGGCTGAGCGGTTCTAGGCACTTCAGTCTGGAACCGTGCTGCTGCTGCGGTCGCAGATTCGAATCCTGCCTCGGGCATGGATGTGTGTGATGTCCTTATGTTAGTTAGGTTTAAGTAGTTCTAACTCTAGGGGACTGATGACCTCAGATGTTAAGTCCCACAGTGCTTAGAGCCATTTGAACCATTTGTTGTTGGTGGTGCTGGCTCAAAATCTTGTTGCGTCTAGGAGTAAATTCTTGATGCTGAAAATTTTGATTTAACATTGTGGGTTCTTGTTGCACTAAATAACTGATTAATCTTTGCCTGTTGCTATAAATATCTTTTTATTTTATCCCATTCTTCTATACCACACTGACTTCACAATCTCCATTTTTGCCACACCACAAATAACATTATTAGAGACAAGATTAGCAAAATAAATGTGTTTCCGTCTGAGGCATGCAAACCAATACTTACGTTCTGCCGTAGTAACCACATTCAAAAGAGTTTACAAAGCAAAAGAGTTTATAAACTTTCTTTGCAACAGGAGAATCATCACCAAGATATAACATTATTTTATAACTGAGTCTGGAAATAAATTTAATAATTAGTGTTAGGTTGTGCAATTAATAATATGTACACTCCGGGAAATTGAAATAAGAACACCGTGAATTCATTGTCCCAGGAAGGGGAAACTTTATTGACACATTCCTGGGGTCAGATACATCACATGATCACACTGACAGAACCACAGGCACATAGACACAGGCAACAGAGCATGCACAATGTCGGCACTAGTACAGTGTATATCCACCTTTCGCAGCAATGCAGGCTGCTATTCTCCCATGGAGACGATCGTAGAGATGCTGGATGTAGTCCTGTGGAACGGCTTGCCATGCCGTTTCCACCTGGTGCCTCAGTTGGACCAGCGTTCGTGCTGGACGTGCAGACCGTGTGAGACGACGCTTCATCCAGTCCCAAACATGCTCAATGGGGGACAGATCCGGAGATCTTGCTGGCCAGGGTAGTTGACTTACACCTTCTAGAGCACATTGGGTGGCACGGGATACATGCGGACGTGCATTGTCCTGTTGGAACAGCAAGTTCCTTTGCCGGTCTAGGAATGGTAGAACGATGGGTTCGATGACGGTTTGGATGTACCGTGCACTATTCAGTGTCCCCTCGACGATCACCAGTGGTGTACGGCCAGTGTAGGAGACCGCTCCCCACACCATGATGCCGGGTGTTGGCCCTGTGTGCCTCGGTCGTATGCAGTCCTGATTGTGGCGCTCACCTGCACGGCGCCAAACATGCATACGACCATCATTGGCACCAAGGCAGAAGCGACTCTCATCGCTGAAGACGACACGTCTCCATTCGTCCCTCCATTCTCGCCTGTCGCAACACCACTGGAGGCGGGCTGCACGATGTTGGGGCGTGAGCGGAAGACGGCCTAACGGTGTGCGGGACCGTAGCCCAGCTTCATGGAGACGGTTGCGAATGGTCCTCGCCGATACCCCAGGAGCAACAGTGTCCCTAATTTGCTGGGAAGTGGCGGTGCGGTCCTCTACGGCACTGCGTAGGATCCTACGGTCTTGGCGTGCATCCGTGCGTCGCTGCGGTCCGGTCCCAGGTCGACGGGCACGTGCACCTTCCGCCGACCACTGGCGACAACATCGATGTACTGTGGAGACCTCACGCCCCACGTGTTGAGCAATTCGGCGGTACGTCCACCCGGCCTCCCACATGCCCACTATACGCCCTCGCTCAAAGTCCGTCAACTGCACATACGGTTCATGTCCACGCTGTCGCGGCATGCTACCAGTGTTAAAGACTGCGATGGAGCTCCGTATGCCACGGCAAACTGGCTGACACTGACGGCGGCGGTGCACAAATGCTGCGCAGCTAGCGCCATTCGACGGCCAACACCGCGGTTCCTGGTGTGTCCGCTGTGCCGTGCGTGTGATCATTGCTTGTACAGCCCTCTCGCAGTGTCCAGAGCAAGTATGGTGGGTCTGACACACCGGTGTCAATGTGTTCTTTTTTCCATTTCCAGGAGTGTATTTTAAATATGCCAGATATTTTTGTAATTTCAAATATTTCCAAAAGAAGAGTAATTTTAACCACACATACAGAGTGTATAAAAAATTAATTTCTTTTTATACATTTTAGCCTGAAATATAATACATTGTACACAAAATCATATGAATTCTTATAGTGAAGCAGTTGAGATAATTTTAACCTATGCAAGGATTGACAGTATACATTGTAAACAGTGGACTTGCCCATTGACTTGTTGATATGGGTGCAATAATTTCATTATCTTGCAATTTTTTAAGTTCAGCAGTGACTTTGTCCTGTAATGCAATGCAATGGAAACAGTAATGGACATAATACGTGCAACAAAATTGTTACCTTTGCGTAAACCCGCAGAAAAGAGTTCTGGGAAATCTTTTAGCAAGATAGCTACACTGTTTTTTTCTTGGTGAATGCAGACACTGACAACACATTGTCTTGAATGTGTTAAAGCCAAAAAAATCAAAAGAATCAAGACTAAATATGTTCTCATACTTGCATGGCTGTAGCACTGTAAAAGTCACTGTTTGTGAGTGATACACAGCAGGCAAAGTACATGTTCTGAGAATGGGAATGTCTTGTCCATTATAAGCCGTCAGTTGTATATTAGTTTTAGACAGACATGGTGAGCCTAACAGTTCATATGGGTGATGATTGAGCAATGTGACAGAGGCACCCGTGTCCAACTGAAATTTCCCACAAAGAAGTAAATGAACAAAAAGTTTGTTTGACTGGCATATCACTGAAGAAACTGCACACTTGTGAGATCTGCTAATGCCTGTTGCAGACTTGGTATATACTGAATTAATGACATGGGCCTTCTGACTAGATTTTTGTAAGTGGGCTGAATTCTTATTTTGTTCCATTGCATACATATTCGTACAGATTGTACATGTCCTTTCCTACCACAAGCATAACACTGAGCTTGTCGGGAGGAGCAGTCTTGATGTTTGTGCCATGAATAACACCAAGACAAGACTTAATTCTGTTCGCCTGTGTAGCCACCTGTGTTGCTAACTGCTTACACAGCATGGATGGCTGTTTACTCGGTGTGGTGAGCTGCTGCCACTGCCAAATGGGCCTATCACAATAAGGGCTCAACCCAACAAACAGTTGGCTGCTCAAATTTATGAGCCAACAAGGCACCTGAATCATACTGATCTAATTTTTGCAGTATCTGCTGAAATGATGGATCAGACTGTTCCAAATCTGTTCTCTGAGTTTGACTGTACATGATTGCATCACACAACATAACATCTGAATATAAAACACTGCAAGCACATTTGAGTTTCCATTTCCTTGTTATGCCTTGCAAATCTGTTACCCGCACACAATAAGATTGTTCTGACCATTTTTTACAATTAAAGAATTGATACTTATCTGCTACCACAGTCACTTGTTGGTCATAATAGTCAGCTAATGACCATACTGCCTGTTCATAACTAAGTTCACTCAGAGTAGCATTAGGGCAAAGTTTTTGTAGGAGTCTAAACACTGCACTTGATAATAGATAGGGAAGTTTCACAGTACCTGGTACACTGTGAGTGATGAGGTGCACATCAAACTAGGAAATCCATTGAAGCCATACCTCGTCTTGTTCACAAAACTGTCAAAAAGGCAGTATGGCAGTAGGTGTTGCTGTAGATGGTGCATGTTCCACTGGGTGCACAGTGTTGGCCAATAGCTGCTGCACTGTGTAGAGTAACATGGAGATCTGTTGTGTCTGGAACTGAAACATCTGAATTAGCTGTGTCGCATCTAACTCTTGCAGCTGTGGCACCTGAGCGGGGGGCGGGAGAGGCAAGGTGGGCATTTGGAAATCACAAATGCAACAAACAGTCAAGGCAAGCAAGCAAAGAAATTTTCTGCAATGCCCACCTGAAAACACTGATCAGCAAATATGACAAGAAACTGTCGAAGCAAATGAGAGCCCCTGCAAAGTAAAGACAAGAGAAAATTAAGGTGCCAGCAAAAAAAACAGAAAAAATTCCTTGGCCATCTGGCACTGGGTTTGGCGATACTCATCGGCAAATGTGGGGTCCTGCCCACTCATCTTATATAGGGTGCCTAAAGTATGCTGAATTCCCTGAATGCTATACAACAATTCAGTCAAGTCACATTAATAGTTTTTGTTACACTAAAGAAGATAGACAATACTTAACTTTGAGTTTACAATGGTGTTGCAGGTAATGGGTGACATGCAAACAGTCAAAGTCCTTTGCTGCATGCAGAGTCTAGCAACCTGTCATACAGTATTCTTTCAATTATTTTCAAAAATCATTATTTTCGAAAAAAATTGAAAGAATAATGTATGACAGATTGCTACACTTTCTAAACAAAATTAAAATTCTTGTAAATGCACAGAATGGTTTCAGAAAAGGCAAATCTACACAAACAGCTCTCTTCAGTTTCCTAAAACTTGTTTACAAAGCTATTGAGGACAAGGAACTGATCTGTGGGTTGTTTTTGGCCCTTTCCAAAGCATTTGATCTTATAAATCATAATCTTCTGCTGTTAAAACTGTATAATTATGGTGTCTGTGGAATTTCCTACGAGTGGGTCAAGTCATATTTTACGGATAGGAAACAAAGAGTACAAATTTCTCAGGATGGAAATGTTTACCATTCTGAATATAAAAAAGTTAACTATGCTGTTTCCCAGGGCTCGGTATTTGGACCATTGTTATTCTTGGTTTTTATTAACGACCTACCTAAATAGTTTTCAGCAGCTGATACCATATTATTTGCTGATGATACGAACTTCATTATAAAAGGGAAGAATGATTATGAGATGCAGCAAAAAATTGAGAAAACAGCAGAAGTGGCAGAAAAATGGTTTAAAGATAACTATCTAGTTGTCAATGACAAGAAAACTGTATAGATGAACTTCAACCATATAAGGAACAAAAATAGGACCAATGTAAAATTCACATTATCAAATAGCCAAATTCAGCAAAAGCATCACATAAAATTTTTAGGATTATGGGTGGATGAGCATCTAAGATGGGAAAAATATGTAGAAATGCTTAACAAAAAATTAAGCAAGTAATGTTACATATTAAGAGTGCTTAAAGATTGCTGCAATACTGAAACAGGGTTAAGTGCTTATTACACATAAATGCATAGTCTACTGAAGTATGGAATAGTGTTCTGGGGAAATACCTCTTTTGCAAAGCAGTCTTTCAAGCTCCAAAAGAAAGCTTTAAGATTAATAAGTGATGTTGCTTACAGAGCACCATGTAGAGGTATCTTTAAGGAATCATGACTTTACCATCTATCTGGCACACAGATATTATGTTCATCTGGAATCCAGAAAGCATGTGCTACTCGTCTGCTACACTATGCTCTATTGTTGTATCACAAATTTTGTAATTTATAATTCTGGCCTACAACACTACATTACACTTCAATGCATTACACAGACTACACTACAATACACTGCACTACTGTACATGATATCAAAACCAAGCTAGATCTCTCATTTGCATGGATAGTTAGCCCCCCAGCATGCTGAGGTGCAACTCAGGATCACAGGGGCTGTGCCACTCAAGGTGTGGAGATTGGAAGATGGCTTTCAGGATCTCAGGCAATCCTTCCTGATCTTCCCTTAGGCTCATCTCATCACTGTTTCTGAAAGGTGGTTGCTGGTGGATGTTCTGCCGTGGTGCATCTCATTGTCATGATGTTTGGCCTCTTCTTACTTGTCTCTCAGCCATGTATGCATGCAGTTAATTAAGCTGATTTTTGGCTGTCAGGGAAATCAGCTTATGCCGCATGTTCCTCATCTCTTATTATGCTCTATACTGTTGTATTACCAAATACATTCCTGTCCTGGTCTGTAACACCTTGTCTAATGGCACTTTCCCAGACAGTGTGGTCCAGGATGCCTATTGCTCCACATTTGCAAGTGTCTGTGGTGTGCTGTCACATTTTCAGTAAATAGCTAGGTTATGAACCATGTCTCAATAGGTAATGTGTATTTCATTCTGTGAGCAAAAAGTACGGCATTCTTGATCTCTTTTTATGTTTGGAAAGAATGGGTAAGTTCTCCTCCCTGTTTCTGCCCTGTTCTGAAGTTCTTGCCATTCTCTATCAATGAAAGTCTTTATTTCCTTATCTGATATGGTTCTTGTGCCCAGTATCTCCTTTACCTTATCATATTTGCTCTTTTTGAGCCAATACTGTGTATCTCTCTTTCTTGCTGCTAGGTCTAGAGGTAGCAAGCCAAGTATACCAGCAGTGCCTCAGTTGGTGGTGTTCTATATGTGCCAGTTAAGCACATGATACACTCCTCTGCACTTGCCATACAGTGTATGCTGTCCTTACCTTTCTGGCCCTATGAGCCCAAATGCTTAAAATGTAGCCCACAACAGCAGTAAAGATTGTGTTGTGGTACATTCTTGTTGCACTTAGTAGCAGCTGAAAATTTCTTTGGCCAATAGTAGCTATTTTATTCAGGATTTTAATGTCTCTGTGGGAGACAATTTCTATGTGTTGATGAACGTTTTACTTTTTGTCAAAGTCTATTCCAAGGTACCTCTATACTTTCCTTCTTTTCACAGGTTTTGTAATTTATTCTGATTGTGGGGTTTCCTACTCCTGACAGTGTTCTTTTTATTAACATATAAACACTTTTGGGGCTGCTAATGTTAGTTTGTTTTCTGTGCTCCAGTTACTTATTCTTTCAAGAACGATCCTACAATTTTCATCTAATTTTGCCCTTGAGTTGGCGGATGTTATAAATAGCAAATCAGCCACTTCAGCAATGCAGCCTCTTGTGTCTGTTATACACTGAAGTTGATTTCATAATGGACCACAAGCAAAGCCCTGAGAGCAGCCTTTGGTTATCTTTTCCACAATTTTCCTTCTGGGACATTCTAACTCCACCTGCCTGTCTGTGCAATAATCTCGTGGGCTGTTATAAGGACACTTGGGACAATCCATTTGTTCCATTGTTTTGAAAAGGACATTCCACTATAAATCATGAAGTATCTAGTATCTAGTAATTCAGAGCAAGTTGCTGATGGTACTGTGTGTCTTCCATTGTTGTGTTGTCTGACAACAGAGTTCTGAGTAGGTACCGCACTGATGCCTTCCAGTCTGTCGTCATTGTGCTGCTAAATTACCTCAGGGCTGATAAAACAGTGGGTGGTTGAACCTTGTTTGTTGCCAGTTTTTATGAAAATCCCCAAACATCTGTTACCATTTGGACCTTAATGTACACATCCCATCTGCATAAACAGAAGAAAGGTGTGCAGGCAATACAAAATGTGCACCAAAATGAAAATTGTGAAAATGTGAAAGAAAGACTATTTGAAACATTTAGACCTGCTTGTGAGAGTCAATGCAATGTTCCCAAGGGATATCTATGAGACTAGGTGTAGTAACATGGTTCACGTTTTCCGTCGCACTTCAGAGTAGACCGGGAACTGTCTCATAGGCATGCCTGATGTGAACTGACTGGGCACGGCCCATGCTGCCTGAGTTGTTGTTGTTGTTCTGCTGGCAGAAGTCGCGGCCGAATTCTCGCGTGCCCTCTGGTGGACGGGACTCTATTTGCGGCAACTACCGTCCATGACGCACCGTATCGATGTGCGCCTCCCGCGATCTTTCTGGTGGCTACTGCACTAGGCCCTCTAAATTGCAATTGAGATGAACATTACTGTTTTCAAGGCTTCTTCAACCTGGGTGAACAGACTCAGAAAATTATACGCAAAAGGAAGTTGCAAAATTACGAAGTTTACTTCAAATAAAGGTGTAGAGGACATGTTATTAATAGGCAGTACTATAGACAAATTCATAGCTTCTTGTTATCCACTAAACTGCTGTGTATAAAGCCAATCAATCAGGTTTCAGCCAAGAACTATGTGAGGACCACTCTTTACCATTTTGAGCGTAATAAAGACAGAGTCTTGTGTATTTGATGAATGCTATGAGACATTAATATACAACAATTTCATTAATAAGTATCAGTGGATTACAGTTTCCGCAGCTTTATATCTGTCTCTAGGAACCTCAAGGTAAATTAGGGCCAAAAATTTAAAAAGAAGGGCTGTTTAATTGCAAAAATCCCGTAATTGGCACAGCAAAATCTGGAAAAATGAGAGAGAATAATTTTCAGTACTGCAGAAAATAATTTGTTGCTTTTGCTGGATTCTTACCCTAGACATAACACCTATGTCTTTAGGAGGAAGATGAAAAGACTGTAATATAATTCAGGTTCCACCCACAACTAATAGTGTGATTGAGTCCCTCAGTGAGGAGATTTTTCAAGCATGATTATGGAATAAGACTGCTTGAGTGAAAGTGGTAGAGTCTTTAGGGGACCACAGTGAGAAAGATCTCATAGCAAAAAACAAACAGAACTAAACTTTTTGGTTAACTTGCCTATATGCTGGTATTACCCCAGATGCATATGAATCGGGATGCCTAGGATTTTCAGACTGTTTGGATATTGATGCTGGAGATAGTGTCAGTGTTGTTGATGGAGTTGGTAACAGTGATGCAGTTAGTGTTATTGCTATCAAAGATCCATGTGGGAGTGAGGGCAAAGTTGTTCACGACTGTGAGAATGCTGAAGACAGTACTGCTGATGGAGTTGAAAACTACAAAGAGAAAGTAAATGGCAGCATGCTGAGGAAAACAAGAGAGTGGGGAGGTTATTAAGAAAATACAAGGCTCTGAGTGTGACTGTAGAAGCTGATGTAGTGTATGAGTAATAGTGACTGTTGTGGTTCTATTCTGCTTGTCAGGCTCCAAATTGGTGTCTCATACAACATTTGCATGTGCTTTGTAGGGGGCTTGGTTTGCGTAGTCTGACCCATACCATTAGCAGAGTAGATGATGGCTGTAATAATAGCAGTAGCAATGAGGTGATGTTTCACTCCATCTAGAGTGCCAACATTGGCAGTGAGCAAGGGTTCTTGATATATGATGAGGCACTGATCATGAGATCCTTTCCATTGGCTTCAATTACAATAATGCAAATAGAATCTGCTGATGACAGCACTGATATTGGAAAGAGCCTTATGCCAGAGTAGCCGTGATAGGATTTATGGGAGCAAGAAACTCCAACACTTTCTTGTTTAAGTCAACAATGTGTGTAACATTTACATAAAAGAAACTGTCAATTTGGCAACAACATCCATAGTGTTTGCATATGCTGAAAAGAGCATAAATTCATCAGACTTCATTTCCTAAAAAGAAGTCTATTAGCAAGCAATCTTGAGAGTGAACAAAATATATGTTATAATCACAGCATTATAAAAAGGATAGATTGCTGGGAGATAGCAGGCTAGGGGTGGGGGATGATAAAGTGCTGTTTTTGGGAGCATGCGGGAACATGTCAATGGCCATTGAGGTTGGACTTCACACAGCAACTGTGCCTGATGGGAGAAGCACTTCATGCACTTGACACAGAATGTTTCTACCATCAGGCTAAGTTGCTGTGCACAGTCGGCCTCAGTGGCCAGAGACAATAATGGTCATGTGTGTAAGTTGTGCTTTTTGCCGAAATCTCAGATGTATAGCAGTCTTCCTGTTGTGCATTTCTGTGACTCAATGTCTCCACTATATGGTGAATAGCAATCTGTCCTTTTCATAATACTGCTGTTACTCCATCCTTGGTTTTGCATTGTTCAGTGTATATGTTGTTAATAAATATGATTTCTTATGGTGATGATTTTCCCAGACAATTACACTGAATGCCTCATCTTTGCAATATCTAAGAAAATTTACTGATTCTATGGGCTCAACAAGGGCACCTGCATTCCATGAAAGCCAACATAGTATCAAAAATGTGCACTAGTGCACACAAAAATTGGTGACACTAGTTTTTCAGCATGTCGTAAAATGTTGCCCATGAGGATATCAACAGAAGTCCAGCTGGATGTATGCCTATCTCAAGTAAACACATATTCAGAAATAAATGTCAGTTGTCAGTCAATTTTGCGGTATTAAAATTACTTGAGATGCTGATTTGTAAACACATGAGCACTGGACCTCTCTGGTCCTACATGCCAGAGCTGCTCACTTGCATAATTTATTTAATTAATAAAGTTGCTAAAATTCATCACCATTTACACCTACATCTACATCTATACTCCACAAGCCACCTGACGGTGTATAGCGGAGGGTACCTTGAGTACCTCTATCAATTCTCCCTTCTATTCCAGTCTCGTATTGTTTCTGGAAAGAAAGATTGTTGGTATGCCTCTGTGTGGGCTCTAATCTCTCTGATTTTATCCTCATGGTCTCTTCGCGAGATATATGTAGGAGGGAGCAATATACTGGTTGACTCCTCGGTGAAGGTATGTTCTCAAAACTTCAACAAAAGCCCATACCGAGCTACTGAGCATCTCTCTTGCAGAGTCTTCCACTGGAGTCTATCTATCATCTCCGTAATGCTTTCATGATTACTAAATGATCCTGTAATGAAGCACGCTGCTCTCTGTTGGATCTTCTCTATCTCTTCTATCAACCCTATCTGGTACGGATCCCACACCAGTGAACAGTATTCAAGCAATGGGCAAACAAGTGTACTGTAACCTACTCCCTTTGTTTTCGGACTGCATTTCCTTAGGATTCTTCCAATGAATCTCAGTCTGGCATCTGCTTTACCGGCGATTAATTTTATATGGTCATTCCATTTTAAATCACTCCTAATGCCTACTCCCAGATAATTTATGGAATTAACTTCTTCCAGTTGCTGACCTGCTATATTGTAGCTAAATGATAAAGGATCTTTCTTTCTATGTATTCGCAGCACATTACACTTGTCTACATTGAGATTCAATTGCCATTCCCTGCACCATGTGTCAGTTCATTGCAGATCCTCCTGCATTTCAGTACAATTTTCCATCGTTGCAACCTCTTGATATACTACAGCATCATCCACAAAAAGCCTCAGTGAACTTCTGATGTTACCCCGAGGTCATTTATATATACTGTGAATAGCAACGGTCCTACGACACTCCCCTGCAGCACACCTGAAATCACTCTTACTTCGGAAGACTTCTCTCCATTGAGAATGACTTTCTGCGTTCTGTTATCTAGGAACTCTTCAATTCAATCACACAATTGGTCTGATAGTCCATATGTCCTTACTTCGTTCATTAAATGATTGTGGGGAACTGTATCAAACGCCTTGTGGAAGTCAAGAAACACGGCATCTGCCTGGTAACCCGTGTCTATGGCCCTCTGAGTCTCGTGGATGAATAGCGCAAGCTGGGTTTCACACAATCGTCTTTTTCGAAACCCATGCTTATTCCTACAGAGTAGATTTCTTGTCTCCAGAAAAGTCATTATACTCGAACATAATATGTGTTCCAAAATTCTACAACTGATCGACATTAGAGATATAGATCTATAGTTCTGCACATCTGTTCGATGTCCCTTCTTGAAAACGGGGATGATCTGTGCCCTTTTCCAATCTTTTGGAATGCTACGCTTTTCTAGAGACCTACGGTAGACTGCTGCAAGAAGGGGGGCAAGTTCCTTTGCGTACTCTGTGTAAAATCAAACAGGTATCCCATCAGGTCCAGCGGCCTTTCCTCTTTTGAGCGATTTTAATTGTTTTTCTATATCTCTGTCATCTATTTTGATATCTACCATTTTGTCATCTGTGCAACAATCTAGAGAAGGAACTACAGTGCAGTCTTCCTCTGTGAAACAGCTTTGGAAAAAGACATTTAGTATTTCGGCCTTTAGTCTGTCATCCTCTGTTTCAGTACCATTTTGGTCACAGCGTGTCTGGACATTCTGTTTTGATCCACCTACTGCTTTGACATAAGACCAAAATTTCTTATGATTTTCTGCCAAGTCAGTACATAGAACTTTACTTTCGAATTCATTGAATGCCTCCCACATAGCCCTCCTCACACTACATTTCACTTCGTGTAATTTTTGTTTGTCTGCAAGGCTTTGGCTATGTTTATGTTTGCTGTGAAGTTCCCTTTGCTTCCGTAGCAGTTTTCTAACTCGGTTTTTGTTCCACGGTGGCTCTTTTCCATCTCTTATGATCTTGCTTGGCACATACTCATCTAATGCATGTTGTACGATGGTTTTGAACTTTGTCCACTGATACTCAACACTAACTGTACTTGAGATAAAACTTTTGCATTGAGCTGTCAAGTACTCTGAATTCTGCTTTTTGTCACTTTTGCTAAGCAGAAAAATCATCCTACCTCTTTTAATATTTCTATTTACTGCTGAAATCATTGATGCTGTAACCGCTTTATGATTGCTGATTACCTGTTCTGTGTTGACTGTTTCAAATAGTTTGGGTCTGTTTGTCACCAGAAGGTCTAATACGTTATTGCCTCGAGTCAGTTCTCTGTTTAACTGCTCCAGGTAGTTTTCAGATAATGCACTTAAAAAAATTTCACTGGATTCTTTGTCCTTGCCAACCATTATAAACGTTTGAGTCTCCCAGTCTATATCTGGTAAATTAAAATCTCTGCCCAGAACTATAAAATGGTCGAGAAATCTACTCAAAATATTTTCCAAATTTTTCTTCAGGTGTTCTGCCACAACAGCTGCTGAGCCAGGGGGCCTATAGAGGCAACCAATTACCATGTTTGAGCCTGCTTTAACCATGACCTTCACCCAAATTATTTTGGGTCTCCGTCAATTTCCTTCAATACTATTGCACTTTTTATCGCTATAAAAATGCCTCCCCCTTCACTGCCCAGCCTGTCTCTGCAGTATACATTCCAATCTGAGTTTACAATTTCATTACTGTTTACATCCAGTTTCAGCCAACTTTCCGTCCCTAGTACTATGTGGACATTGTGACCGTTTATTAATGAGAGCAGTTTGGGACCTTTCTATAGACGCTCCTGTAGTTTACTATTACCACATTAATATTGTCATCCACTGTTGGGTTTTGCCTACTGCTACCTCATCGCGCCTCAGGAGGCGTCTTGTCGGGCCTAAAAAACCCACATGTGCACTCCACACGTACTCTGCTACCCTTGTAGCCACTTCCTGTGTGTAGTGTATGCGTGACTTATTCAGGGGGACCCTACATTTCTCCACCTGATAGTGGAGGTCAAGAAATTTTCACCCCAGGTCTCCGCAGAATTGTCTGAGCCTCTGGTTTAAGCTTTCCACTCGGCTCCAAACCAGAGGACCGCGATCGGTTCTGGGAACGACACTACAGATAGTTAGCTCAGATTCCACCCCACGAGTGAGGCTTTCCGCTTTCACCAACTCTGCCAACCGCATGTATGAACTGAGGATGACCTCTGAATCCTGATGGCAGGAATCATTGGTGCTGACATGAGCAACAATTTGCAGTCAGGTGCACCCAGCGCTCTCTGTCACTGCCGGCAGGGACTCCTCCACATCTTGGATGAGACGCCCCGACAAGCAGACAGAGTGAGTGCTGGCCTTCTTCCTCGACTTTTCCGTTATTTCCCTAAGGGGCTTCATCACTTGCCTAACATTGGAGCTCCCAATCACTAATAAACACCCCCCCCCCCCCCCGTGTGCCTGCTCGGACCTTGCTGAAGGAGCCACATGTCCACTCACAAACAGAGTGGGAGATGCCACACGACCAGCCTCCACATTGACCCTCCGACTCATGCAACACAAACACCATTGAACCCACCACTCCCCTTGGGGAGAGGGTGGCCCAACTGCGCCCAGTACCCACGAAGATGTCTCAACAGCAGGGACTGTGGGTGAAGCATGTAACACTTGGGGTGTACCATGCAATGCACCGGACTCCCCATTGCCACTACACTCTGAGGCAGCAGCCTGAAAATGGCTGCCCGCGGCCATCAGCATGTTCAGCTGTTCGTGAACAGTGACCAGCTCCTCCTGCATCGATACACAGCAGTCACACATCCTATCCATCCTAAGGAATCAACAATTTACTGTAGAGAGCTAAGTAATCAACTTTTAACTAGAATGCTAATTCGCTAAAGGTGACTGATAGCTGACAAAACTGTGGTTACTAGATACTTCTTGTTGGAAGCAATGAAAACAGGCACTAACTGTCTCTGGAGTGTATTCAAAACAAACACGAAATCTATGGAACACTATTACTAGTAATCAAAAATTAAGGCTTCCTAAAAGGAAAAACACACGTAGAAGTGGGAAGTAAGAAAAACACAGTTAATACTTAAATTTACAGCAGATGTGAAACAGACAGCAGTTACGACGTCACTAGCACTAATGGCACTACAGCTGACTAAATGGACTCTCTCTGACTGTATTCGAAACAAACATGAAATCTGTGGAACACTATTACTACTACTCGGAAATTAAAGCTTCCTAAAAGCTATCTTCATGACAGAGGTTGTCCACTGCACCATCATTCACTGTGGGAAACTACTGCATCACTTTCATCTTCCATGGTTAGAATTTAACAGATTCGCCATCATCAGATATCATGGACATTGCCTTTTTGTTGTTTGATACCTTATTGTTCAGCATGTCCATCACCTGTGTTGCTGAATACATTCATGACCTCCCTGTTCTGTCATTTGTATGGAAGATTTCCATAATTTTCAATTATCTATCTACAAACTGTCTCCTTGCCATCACCTGTCAATAGACTCTCCATACTCTATGATCATCTATGCAGTACACTCCTTTGCCTCCACAGGCACAATATGGTCCACCAGCTCTCAAATACTGTCAAGTTTCATCTCCCAACCTTGCCAACAACACCTCTCTTTTGAGCAAATCAAAGACTACAAAAATCTCCATGGTCTTAGCTAGTTTTCCACTGTCAACTGGTAGAAGTACACCACCTCAGTAAGCTATAAGTACATCAGCAACTGTAGCACAACTGAAGAAGACTGCACATTATGACCAACATTTACCAATAGTCCCATACACAAGTTTACTGGCTGTCACCAAGAAAATCACAAAAGGCAAAGCAAACCATAGGTGCAGCTTTCCTTCACTGAATCCCTCCAAATAAGATAGGAAACAAAAGTATAACGATTGTGTGGATACAACACCACAGACTCACTGCTTGTAACCCCATACTTTCAACTTGTCTCACTCTGATCCTTACATCCTCAGGTCAAAGCCCCTGTCCTCAGCAATAAAACAAAGGACCTCCTTAATCTTAATATTACTCTGCTTATCCTTATAAAATTCTTCGACTCCAAATTCAATACCCACCAAATACGTAAAATCCCTATCATCACATTTAATTCATCCTCCCAATCCTACATCATTTCCACTACTTTGTCTCCCTCTGGTTCTCACCACTGTGGTAATACATTTAACCCTGAAATCACAGTTCAGGAGGTCAGAGGCAACATGTATACAAAGACTGACACACAGATTCTCAAATCATTTTGTAAAAACACTATCCTCAGCCCCAGTTATTTCACCCATTCTTGTATCAGAATCCACTACCAACATCTATCACTTGATCACAAAAAATGTACAATTATTATTGTTGCAATGATGGACTGATGAACTGAAAGTTTTGTTCTGTTTCAATTGTAGTCACCCCACTACCATCAAATGACAGTTATAGTGGTGTTTACAAAATGCCAACCAGCAATAATGAAAAAGCAGTTTATATTCTTGAATATCAGCAACATACTGCAGCACCATTTTCAAACATAATACGAGGTCTGTTCAAAAAATTCTGGAGCATTCATAATTTCACATCAATGGTATGTTGGAGTATAATGCAGTTAACATCCCTGCACACCCTGGCATTTAATGCGTAACTGTGGGAAGTTTCATTTTTTTATTCTGTTAGTAATTGTTCAGTGCTGTATTGATTAGAACGTTGTGTCACACAGTTTGCGAATTTTGAATTGCAGAGTTAGAGGAGCAATGTGTCTGCATTATATTTTGCGTGAAACTCAAGAAAACCTTTACAGAGACACACCAAATAATCCAAGATGCCTATGGTGATGAGTGCTTAAGCTGTACTCGTGTTGTAATGAGCAAGGTTAATTCAGTTTTAGGTACAGTGAGTATTTATTGGAGAGCCATTCAGAGCAAAGGTAGGGAGGTTAGTAGTATTGATGTTATTGGACACTGGGAGGCAGGCAGTGGATCAAAGTTGGACATCATTCAATACAGTGAGAATACCTTCAATGTATGGGGCAAAGAGGTTTGCTTTACCGAGAGTGGTTAGTAAGTGATATATTCATGCGGTTTGGAGGGTAATGCAGTAACAAATAGGTGTCAGTGAGGTGTGGAATGTTTTCCATTACTTTGATCAATTTATGAGAAGTAGAGTGCTGAATTTTGTGCACAAATGTTGCCGGTCCCTGAATTTCTTTGCCTGTAAAATGTTATAGATGTATTGCTGTATCCAATGGCATGTATGAGTGCCCTACTCCCTTGTACGCAGAAATGATTGACTGAGTTAATATGATTCTCTATAGAATAGAATATGTGGGATAGTGTGGAGTGGGGGGGGGGGAGGGGGGATAAATTAAGTGAGTGGATATACTGGTGGACATATAGCCTCAAACAAGTTTTTGTGGAGGAAGTATGGAGCAAGAAAAATATTAGCATGTTTAGGATAGCTTTCAAGTTGAGTATATTTGGAGTTCCAATAGGCATCCCAGTTCATGTGGGCATAATCTCGTATTATTTTACATGCAATATTATGGTTTGGACTATGCCTTTTGGAAGTGGTATAGCAGAGATAAGAAGGCTGGGAACATAATCGCTTCCAGTCGGGTTAACGAAATGTGCAGTGACGTGCCCAAGGAGCTTTGGCAAAACATGGATGACATCTTGAGTGGAGTTGCTGTCAGTCATAGTGTGCTGAGGGGAGGTAGATAGTCTTGTAAGATGATAGCTATGTTTGATCATTTCAATATGAGTATAATTTAAACATACTAGCAGAACTGGTACAATCCATCAGATATACCGTATTTTTGTAGGTACTTCAATAGCACCTTTCTGAATGTGTTCGCTACTTTTGACTTCTGAGAACAACATGACATGATTTGAAATTGTAATCTAATGTCTGGCTGGGAAATTTTGTATTAGCAACAGAAGAATATGGAACTAGCAGAAATTACTGTCTTCAGTCACTGACTGTCTGTAAGAGTGACTTTAATGACTGCCATAGTTTACTTGTTTCTAAATTTTTCGAATGGTCAGTTCTTCTTAGAATACCCTGCAGATCTTCTTGTTCAAGTATCCTCTACATATGTCACCAACACTAAAATTTTGCATACAATCTGTCACATACAGAGGAACCTACTTTATAGGTATTTCAAAGAATTTAGAGACTTTTCATTCCTTTCTACAGCAGTAATATGCACTTTCCTCAGAAGAAGATAATATTTGTGTGTAGATTATGCCACTTGCCTCTGTCATCACATATTGGGCTTTGAATAGCATATGACAACAGTACTCTGCATGCACTTATTGTTTTTTCTGCAAATGATTTGTTCTGACACCCACTTAATTTTTCCTTAATCTATAATTAGTGTTTGCAGCAACCATATCTCAACAGCAGTGAGTCTTATGAGGGCTTCACTGTATCATACAGACACCTGAAAAATGGGTATGGAACCACAGGTTCAGCGACACCTCCTGCTGGTAATCTGGCAATTAGTGTTATTTGGCTGCGTTTGAGAGCATCTAGCACATTCTCTCTGCTTCTCTGGCAATACTGAAATAGAAATGCACCAAACAGCTACAATCAGATCATGAATGGCGTGTCATAAATTTTCAGTTATCACCTCAATAAACACAGCTTTGACCATATGACTTGGTAATTGTGCTAGTCCTCCTCTGCATGTTCCCCTTCAATGTGACACATTTTCCCCAGTGATGGATGACTTGGGGGGAGACCTCGGGGCCTGGTTGTAGAAGTCTGCATTTTAGCAGTTAAGGAAATGTTCCACTTAAAAATCACCTTGTCAATATAGAAATATCTGCCATGCAATGGCTTCTGCATACAAGGAAGGAAGAATTTACATGGTGCCATGTAAGGAGAGTATCAGAGAGGGGAGGGTTCAGGGGGGAAAAGAAGCCGCATGTGTGACTGGGGGGGGGGGGGGAGGGGGGGAAGAAGCAGCATGTGTGACTGCGTCCAGTGCAGAATGAGCTGGGGCACTGTCAGGAGAAAGACCACACTTTAGGACAGCTTAGGTGACAGTGGTTTGACTTTAAGAAGCAGCATGTGTGACTGCGTCCAGTGCAGAATGAGCTGGGGCACTGTCAGGAGAAAGACCACACTTTAGGACAGCTTAGGTGACAGTGGTTTGACTTTAAGCCCGGGGAGCTGAACCCAGCAAGAGGGAATGAAACTCAACATGTGGGCCAACCGATGGGATTGGGGGGGGGGGGGGGGGCGAACACTGCATAGAGACGAGCAACGAGCAAGGAGCAAACAAAATGTGACCAGGGTGAGCAACAGATTAAATTAGGCACACGGAAAACATAATGTGCTCAAAGTGAAGGCCAGGTTTAAGGTAATTTTGGTATGCATAAGAACTGCCAGCCCAGGCCTATTGCCTCCAGCAGATAAAGTCAGTATCACTGCCAATGCAATGTTTCATGTACACCCAGAATGACAGCATTTTGCACTATTCCTCTGCAATACCCTGGCCAGCTGGTCTGCATACACCTTGATCTCTGGCGGTTGGTGTATTAGAGGCTCCTGAAACAGTTTGCTCCTGCTAGCACCACTTCATGAGAGGCCCAAGAAGCACTCAGCACCACGTTGCCCATGATGAATTGGTCTTCACCTTTTTCGGCAGTGGTGAATCCACATGCTTCCACTGCTTACAGGCCCTCAATTGTACCTGATCCATATTAACGACATAGTAGAGGATCTCAGTAGCCGTCTTAGATTGTTTGCAAATGATGCTGTCATTTGTCTTGTAAAGTCATCAAATGACTAAAACGAATTGCAAAATGATTTAGATAAGATATCTGTATGGCGTGGATAGTGGCAATTGACCCTGGATAAAGAAAAGTACGAAGTTATTCACATGAGTACTAAAAGAAATCCGCTAAATTTCGATTATGCGATAAGTCACACAAATCTGAAGACTGTAAATTCAACTAAATACTTAGAGATTACAATCACAAATACCCTAAATTGGAACGATCACACAGATAATGTTGTGGGTAGAGCCAACCAAAGACTGCGATTCATTGGCAGAACACTTACAAGGTGCAACAGGTCTACTAAAGAGACTGCTTACACCACACTTGTACGTCCTATACTGGAGTATTGCTGTGCAGTGTGGATTGCTGTGCAGTGTGGGATCCACATCAGATGGGACTGATGGATGACATCGAAAAAGTACAAAGAAGGGCAGCTCGTTTTGTATTATCGCGCAGTAGGGGAGATAGTGCCACAGATATGGTATGTGAATTGGAGTGGCAATCAATAAAACAAAGACGTTTTTCGTTGCGACAGGATCTTCTCATGAAATTTCAATCACCAGTTTTCTCCTCCGATTGCGAAAACATTCTGTTGGCATCCACCTACGTAGGGAGAAATGATCATCACAATAAAATAAGAGAAATCAAGGCTCGCACAGAAAAATTTAAGTGCTCGTTTTCCCGCGCGTTTCGAGAGTGGAACGGTAGAGAGACAGCTTGAAGGTGGTTCACTGAGCCCACTGCCAGACACTTTATTGTGAATAGCAAAGTAATCACGTAGATGTAAATGCTTACTTTGCTTCTTTGTCTCAAGGTCATAGTAGCACGTCCAGCGCACATCTATGGTGATTAGGCGGCTAAAGACATCATCTGTATTGGCTAGATGCAGCTGCAATGTTTCCACTACTGCATCAATTGGAGAACTTCTGGAATGAGCAGTCATGAAATCCAGTGGGCGGCAATCTTTCTCATGCTCAAAATTTAGAAAACTGATACATGACAGATTTCAACTTTATCAACTGTCGCTTCGATTTTGATAGAGCTGTCCGAGTACCACGGCCTCCACTTACGCTGTGATTCCCGGTTCTGCACAGAGAGACGGTCTGATCTGATCACACTGGAGGTGTCTGTGCCACCCACCTAACCATTGTGTCATGACGGTGCATTTTCGCCCTCCATTTCCATCAATTAGGAATGGATTTCTGCAGCATTATTCCTTTTCAAAGACAGAAAACGAAAAACCACACTATATTTCAGTTGATGAATGAGCTGAGCCGTTTTCTTTTGGCTCCTCTAGTGGTGTCCTACGGTAGCGTGGTGTGGGGATCTGGGGATTTCAGTGTATATTGGGGACTGCGTCTAGGTAGGTACCTGAAAAAAAATAAAATAAAAAATAAAAAAACGGAAATTTTATTTTTTCTAGATGATAATTAAAACTTTGATAACCCCTCGCACATAACTCCAACAGGATCCACTGTTGAGGGAATCCTGGGCTCTGATGAATCTTGAGCTAGAAAATATCATTATTCATTACCAGATAACAACTTTTTGATGAGACAAACCGCAGTTGTCATTCAGTATCCACAGCATCCATTTGTGGTTTTTCACTGTCTCATGCTACAGAGACACAAATTACTTGCCAAACTACAGCAACATGTTTAAAAATTCCTACGTTTATGCAGTTTAGTATAAAAACTCCGCGATCACGCCTAGGGCACCCGACAGCGTTGAGTGACGGCTGTTACGCGTCACTGGAAGGCACTGCTTGACGGGTATGTGGTAGTTAAATTGTTCTCCTCATCGTTAACGTCGAGTTTCGAAACCACGGCCGCTACAGCTCTCCGAAGAAACTTTTTTGACTTCGCCAAGCGGAGTGAACTCCGTCCCATGTCTTTCCACCACAGAAAAATCCTAGGTGGACACCGATAATCGAATCTGGGAATCAGTAGGCAGCGCCCTTATTCATCTACAACAAAGAAGGTGGCATGTTTGCAGTGCAGTGTTGCCGAGCAAAATACGTCTCTGAAAACGTTTGTGAATTTTTTGTCCAGAAATTGTATGCCTTCTTGTCAGAATATCTACAAATAATTCAAACTGATTACTGGTACTTCATCCAACTTTCCACCCGTTTTGTATTCATGTATGAAGCAGAAAAGTGGATAACAAAAAAACACTTAAAATTGCAAACGTAGAAATATCCTTAGACTCAAAAATTGGTAGTATGAGGAGCGTGTAACTAACGAAAAGCCGACTTAAGTGACAAAAATCGAAAAGCGCTAACGGAAAGCCGCACTAGCGATCCAAATGGAAAAGCAACTGTTAACTACTAGTATGAACCAAAACTTTATTTAGGACCTCCCTGAGGTGTAGCTCAAGGTGAAATACTCGTGCGTCACGCTGGACCAACGAAAGAGCTTACGTAAGCTGTCAAGGTCAGCATCTAGCTTGCGTGCGGCGGCAGAGCTTTTGCGAGTAGGTTGGTAAGTAGAAGACTCGAGTGTCCGCTGTTCACCCGCTTCTTGCTGTTAATCGAGAGTGAGAAATACACAGCTGCTAAGATTCGCAGTGCATGTCACATTTTAACTATTCGGTGTAACGAAGCCCTTAACCGAAATAGGCACTATTCAATTCTATACGATTCTCCTGGCGGCATATGAGACCGTTATTACCAGAATTTCAAGTTCCTGGGCTAAGGGATTCCTTGGAGTTATATTTTGTCAACCATCTCTTTACGAGGTCTTTTCCCTACAAAAAGATAGAGCTTATGTTTGCAAAAGATACTCTTTCGTCGAAACATTAAAATGTACCGGTATCACCATAATCTCTCTCATAATGTCTTTTTGAAATAATAAGTTCTCAGTTAGTCCAGCTAACGTTTTAGGTTTTCACAACTAACCTTGCTTACCTTCTTCAGGAAAACCAATTGAGTGCCATGAATATAGAAGGCAAATATCTACTTCTCTTACGTTACCATATTGTCACAGAGAGAGCAGGTATTTATATACACATATGAACCAAAATATACACATCAAAAAAAGTTTTGCATCTCCTCGATTCCGAGAGTTCCGGAACCTGTACAGAAAACTGGAATAGAAATCAACATAAACATCATTTCCACACATTCCATCTTGTACCACCATACAGCGAGATCTTCAGAGGTGGTGGTCCAGATTGCTGTGCACAGTGGTATCTCTAATACCCAGTAGCACGTCCTCTTGCATTGATGCATGCCTGTATTCGTCGTGGCACTGTTGGCCCAGATTGTCCCACTCCTCAAAGGCGATTCGGCGTAGAACCCTCAGAGTGGTTGGTGGGTCACGTTGTCCATAAATCAATCTAACCCAGGCATGTCCGATAGGGTTCATGTCTGGAGAACAGAGGGCTAGTAGAGCGATGTCTTTATCCTGAAGGAAGTCATTCATAAGACGTGCACGATGGAGACGCGAACTGTCGTCCATGAAGACGAATGCCTCGCCAATATGCTGCCAATACGGTTGCACTATCAGATCTCCTCCATGTCCGAACAACATCACTTTGGTTCACTCTGAGGCGCCTGGACACTTTCCTTGTTGAGAGCCCTTCATGGCACAAAGTAACAATGCAGACGCGATCGAACCGCGGTATTGATCGTCTTGGCATGGTCGAACTACAGTCAACTCGAGCCATGTACCTCCTTCCTGGTGGAATGACTGGAAATGATCGGCTGTCGGATCCCCTCCGTCTAATAGGTGCTGCTCATGCATGGTTGTTTACATCTTTGGGCGGATTTTGTGACTTCTCTGAACAGCCAAAGGAACTGTGTCTGTGATACAATATCCACAGTCAAAGAAATGGTTCAAATGGCTCTGAGCACTATGGGTCTTAACTTATGAGGTCATCAGTCCCCTAGAACTACTTAAACCTAACTAACCTAAGGACATCACACACATTCATGCCCGAGGCAGGATTCGAACCTGCGACCGTAGCGGTCGCGCGGTTCCAGACTGTAGCTCCTAGAACCGCTCGGCCACTCCGGCCGGCTATCCACAGTCAAAGTCTATCTTCAGAAATTCTGGGAACTTGGGTGATGCAAAACTTTTTTTTGATTTGTGTGCTATGACCACCAGCTTAATATCTTGTTGGTATACCTTTGGAGCGCAGTAAAATAGCATTTTTGCGTGGCGTGGGTTCGACAAATCCTTGGTAGGTTTCCGGATGTGAATGGCACCAACTGTCTACTCACAGGTCACGCAACTCCCGTAAATTATGGGTCGATGGTGTGTGTGCGCAGAGTCCGAAATCTGTTCTGTTGGATTCAGATCAGCGAATTTGGCGGTCAAGACATCAATGTGAGTTCAGTGCAATGCTCCGCTGCAGCATGATTCTGACCATGTGACAGGAAAAATTATCCTGCTGGAAAATGCCATCGACGCTGGGTAGTCCGCAATAATGTTCATATAATCCACAGTTGTGATGTTGTCTACAGATACTACCAAAGGTCTCATAGAAGCACAGGGGAATGTCCCTCATAATAGTGCCCCCACCAGCCTGCGTCCATGGCATAGCGCATGTTTCGAGCAGCTATAGACCTGGATGAGAGCTTATTTACACGAACATCGACGTTGTGTAACAAGTAACGTGATACCTCCGTACAAGAGACACATTTTCATTGACCCACATGCCCATTACAGTCCTAATTGACCATGTCATAATGTCAACATCGAAACGGGTCGCCTGCTGCAGAGCCCCATGCTCAACAATATGTGCTGAACAGTGTGCTCCATAACATTCGTGCCTACTCCGACCTGCACATTCGGTGATGTAGTCCAATACCTTGTCACCTAGTCACAGCTATGCTGTCCTTCAACTGCTTTGAATAGATGGTCATGTCAGTAGCGTGAGAGAAGCCGATCAGCTTCGCCATTCCCAAGATGCTCGTTCCCAGGCACCAGATGCTAAACATTTGCGATATGTTTAACTCACTTATGTCAGTGGATTACTCCATTTATAGGCCGTATCGTCAATACAATGAATCCCCATGCATACAATTGATCTTCATGGAACTGTGTATCCCTTAGACATGGGACTTAAGTCAGTTCATCAGGACTATGGTGCATCGAGTAACTACCAACACACTGCAGCTTGACAACACTGAATTTAAGGCGCCACTTGACAGACCAGTTGGGCTGGTTGTCAGAGGCTAGCTACAGTCGATGCTGGAGAGTGCTGGAATTCATGCCGCAGCTGAAGATCGCTGTATCATCAGCGTACAGTGTAGCTGTATGTGGTCAGTCTTAGGCGCATCAGCAGTGTATAGATTGTGTACATATACATGATTGGCCCAAGGACCAAGGTCTCTGGCACACTAGCACAGATACAATGAACTGTGGACTGTCCCACTTCAGCTATTGCATGGAAGGTTCTGTTATCAATACAGGAGTGGATAAGGTGGACGTGTGACACCAGAACCTTTTGCTAATGCCACACATTGTTGAGCATTCTGGAAACATCGAGGAACATTGCAACACGTTACTTATGGCACTCCAGGGTGTCAAAGACCTTCACACTAATCACAGGACTAGATGCACAGTTAAATGATCGGTCTCAAATCTGAACTGTTTCTCAGGTAGTATACTCCACATCAGTTTAGTAGCAAGACATCAGCATCCATGTCAATAATGACTGGGAGATGAAGATAATACTTTCTGTGTTGAGATGTAAATTTGCTGTAGGATGTCTTTAATGATGGTGACATCAATGACATATGGTTGCCTTCTGTTGTTGGGGAATGTGGTGGGCTCGCATCATCCCACCACTAAGCCCTCATGTCATTCTGTGACACTCAGTACACATTGTTTACTGGTATTTGTGTCTTGAGTGCCATGCTACATACTTGGTGTTTAGGTTACCTGGGATGAAAATCCTTGTTGAGTAAGGCTTCGAAAGCACTGGGATCCACAGAATGAGACAGTGGTCTATATGATATGATAAATGTGATACATCACACTGACATACTGACGAAGATGGCAGTGACCTCCAGAATAGCAGCAGCAGGAGCTGAATAGGGAAGTTGTGAATAAAGTTTTTCACGTATACTGCTGTACCACAACCTTCTGTTGGTCTGCCTACGTGGAAACAGCAGTTTGGCGCAGAAACATGTATTCTGGGTTTTAGATGTGCGTCACACACCAAGCAAATGTTAATAACTTCATAAACTGGCAAAGTTCACCAGCTCAGGTATGGACACCACTGATATTCCAAGCAGCTATTGTCATTCCATTAATGCTGCCCATAATTCGGCTGTTGTGGTTTAGATACGGTGTAGGCTTGCATCAATTTGCTGCACAAAGAGTTCTATCATCTTTGTTAGACTGTTCACGAGTGCAATAAGACAATAAGTTGAGCAATTAACATGTTGAGATCGTTGTTGGAGCAGATGTTATGACACTGGTGCTGATTTCCAGTTTCTTCGGCTGCTTCAGTTGGGCTTTGCGTCTGATCTTCAGCCTTATTCCGGCCCCTGTTACATTGAGACTTAGCGCTCGTCTGCATCAGTGCACTGTTTCTCACAGCTACTGCGAGTAGGTGGCAGCATCTTCAGGCATAAGCGGCATAGTCTCTTGCACGGTTTTCGTGACTTTTCCTTCCTTTCGTGACGTGCTTGGACGCTGCTAGGCAAATGCTTCTGCACTGTCTTGGGCCATCAATGTGGCAGCTGAGACATAGGATACGGCTATCTTCTTGTGTTGCAGCTCAGTAGTTTGTCCTCATTGGCGAGCTGTAGCATGCTTCCATATTGTGCAGCTGCTGTGGCTAGGCACATATCTTTCCTCGCTGCAAATTGTGCATGTTGACATGAGACCACATGGGAGAGGGCAGTCATGACAAGTGTGGTTGCCCAGAACACTTGACACACTTGTCAGGCATGGAAGAGTGCCGCAGCACATGACTGATTCCCTGCACCAGTAGCATTGCGCTGGGCCTCGTTTAGATCTTCAAGCTCTTCCTTTATGTGATAAGCGTCCATATTAAAGGGCAGACTGTGGGGTTATACTCTTGATCACTTTGTTCGGGAGTGGAGAGGTGAGCATGGTAAGGTAGCTACCGACACTTCCTGTCTCACTCATCGGAAATCTGCACCATTCTGCAGTGGTAACTTGTAATGATTTTTGCCGGCCATCTACATGTTGAACACTCTGGTTGCCCAGCTTTGGAGAGGTCGCTGAAGCTGCCTGTAGTTCTCTTGAAACTAGAGTACTAGTAACGGAGGCGATGGATCATATTTTGGCGATGTAGAAGAACGTTCTGATCTTTCTTGGAGATTTGAGAGCAGAGAAAATGCATTATCAACTTTGGCTGGGGGAGTCGTTGATAATTGCACTCGTCGACCAGTTATTCTGACCTTCACAAAGCCGTCGGCGCGGACATACCTCGCTTTTTTCCTTTTTTTGGCGAGCTTCATATATTAGCAGTGATAGCCAGAGCTCCTCTTTTGATTCTCACGCCGTTCCAGTTGGTGGCGGCCTAATGGGCTGTTTGCGAATCCGGGAGTAGTACTGCCATTCAGTGCTTGATTCATCATAGTTGGAGCGGCTGATGGGGTCGCCAGCAGGGCGAGCCCCACTGGCCATCGATTGACCAATTCCATGTTGGTGCTAGCATCTGCACGCTTTCGCATTGGCAGCTCTAATGGTTCGCCGTTTTCCCCTGATCCGCCTATATACTTTCCTTACCATGTCATGTTTACGTTACGCCACCAAGCGATATTCAACCTTATGGTAGCGCCTGATTAGCCCAGCGGTCTCAAGCGCTGCAGTCATGGACTGTGCAGCTGGTCCCGGCGGAGGTTCGAGTCCTCCCTCGGGCATGGGTGTGTGTGTTTGTCCTTAGGATAATTTAGGTTAAGTAGTGTGTAAGCTTTGGGACTGATGACCTTAGCAGCTAAGTCCCATAAGATTTCACACACATTTGAACATTTTTTTCAACCTTATGATAGGCAATGGTCAAATGGGTCATCAGTGTATGTCAGCAGTTGGCAACGTTTTAGCTGGCATACAGCAGTAAAACGAATTAAAGGCAGGCCAAGCTTTTAATAATTTATTGCATCCATAACTACCCTGCTGTCCAAAACTAAAGCAACAAACGGAATTTTTTCAAGGTTGCGTTTATTTTGCTACAAAACAGTATAAACAGGTGATAGCAAAGTAGAAACAATGTAAAGAGAACAGAATGTAAACAACTACAATATCGAGAACAGTACACGAAAATGTTCTTCGTTTTTCCCCACTCAATAGATTTTCACAGACATTCCAACAAATGGTTAATGTGCTCACTATGGGGTGTGACCACCTCTGGCAGCAATAAAGACCTGACAACGAGAGAGCATGACGTCATCAGTGTCGTGTTGAGGCAATAACGCCCGTTCTCTCTGCGAAGCTGCTCACAAATCTTGGAGAGTGGTTGGTGGACGCTGACGTGATGCAACCGTCTTCCTAGTGCATCCTAGAAATGCTCAATGGGATTCAGATCGGGAGGGCGAGCAGGCCACTCCATGCGTGCAGTATCTTCTGCTTCCAAGAAAACATCAACCACTTGTACTCTACGCCGTCGAGCATTATCGTCCATCAATACGATGTCTGGGCGCACAGCACCTCGCAGCAACCGTACACGAGGTCCCAAGACTTCGTCACGGTACCTGATAGCAGTTAAACCTTTCCGATTCACCCGTACAATTTCATGAAGAGGTGTTAGAGTGGTCAAGATAATCCCTCCCCACACCATTAGCGATCTTTCTCGATATCGGTCTCTTTCCACAATGTTTGGGGCTCGAAATTGTGTTCCACATTCCCTACAGATGAGAATCCGACGAGGATCACTCTCCAGACCAAATCGGGACTCATCTACGAAAAGAACATCGGCTCACTCCTCGACTGTCCAGGTGGCAAGTTGACGACTTCACACTCTAGACGTTCTCTTTGTGAAGATACGTCAGAGGCGCAGGTACAGCAGGTCTCCGACAGTAAAGGCCACTCTGTCGAAGTCTTCTCTACACCGTTTGCTTCGATACAACACGTCCAGTGGATGCTGCGAGGTCAGCTGCCAACATGACTAACGTAGAAGTAAATATCCTCGGAGTAGGAAGCAACTCAAATCACTTAATAAAAGCAAGTCTTCTGGTCCAGACTGTATACCAATTAGGTTCCTTACGGAGTATGCTGATGCATTAGCTCCATACTTAACAATCATATACAACCGTTCGCTAGCCGAAAGATCCGTACCCAAAGACTGGAAAGTTGCACAGGTCACACCAATATTCAAGAAAAGTAGTAGGAGTAATCCAATAAATTACAGGCCCATATCGTTAACGTCGATATGCAGCAGGATTTTAGAACATATATTGTGTTCGAACATTATGAATTACCTCGAAGGAAACTGTCTATTCATACACAGTCAACATCGGTTTAGGAAACATCGTTCCTGTGAAACACAACTAGCTCTTTATTCACATGAAGTGCTGAGTGCTATTGACAAGGGATTTCAGATCGATTCCGTATTCCTGAATTTCCGGAAGGCTTTTGACACTGTACCACACAAGCGGCTCGTAGTAAAATTGCGTGCTTATGGAATATTGTCTCAGTTATGTGATTGGATTTTCGATTTCCTGTCAGACAGGTCACAGTTCGTAGTAATTGACGGAAAGTCATCGAGTGAAACAGAAGTGATTTCAGGCGTTCCCCAAGGTAGTTTTATAGGCCCTTTGCTGTTCCTTATCTATATAAACGATTTGGGAGACAATCTGAGCAGCCGTCTTCGGTTGTTTGCAGATGACGCTGTCGTTTATCAACTAATAAAGTCATCAGAAGATCAAAACAAACTGCAAAACGATTTAGAAAAAAAGTCTGAATGGTGCGAAATGTGGCAGTTGACCCTAAATAACGAAAAGTGCGAGGTCATCCACATGAGTGCGAAAAGGTTAAACTTCGGTTACACGATAAATCAGTCTAATCCAAAAGCCGTAAATTGAACTAAATACCTAGGTATTACAGTTACGAACAACTTAAATTGGAAGGACCATATAGAAAATGTGTGGGATCCTTACCAGGTAGGACTGACGGAGTACATCGAAAATGTTCAAAGAAAGGCAGCACGTTTTGAACTATCGCGAAATATGGGAGAGAGTGTCACAGAAATGATACAGGATTTGGGCTGGAAATCATTAAAAGAAAGGCGTTTTTGTTGCAACGGAATCGTCTCACGAAATTCCAACCACCAACTTTCTTCTCCGAATGCGAAAATATTTTGTTGACACCGACCTACATAGGGCGGAACGATCACCATGATAAAATAAGGAAATCAGAGCTCGTACGGAAAGATACAGGTATTCATTCTTTCCGAGCGCTATACGAGATTGGAATAATAGAGAATTGTTAAGGTGGTTCGATGAACCCTCTGCCAGGCACTTAAATGTGATTTGCACATTATCCATGTAGATGTAGATGTAGATGCCAGTTGCTACACACTACTAAGGCAGTACCGTCGTGCCTGTACAGTCAAATGACGGTCCCCTCTTTCACACATGGTCGCCCCCATCCTGGACTCCGTGATACGGTTTCGGTCTGTATAAACTGTCGCCACATCTGTGAAACAACAGAACGATTCAAGTTAAGCCATCGGGCCACATGCGTTTGTGACTGCCCTGCTTCCATTCTTCCTATGGCCCTCCACCGCAGAGGGTATGGTAGGTGTCTTTTCTCTGCCGCAGTGCACCGTGTGTGACTGTGTAAACAGCGATTGTGGGTGTGGAACTACAAGACAAACACTATTCCGTTTGATACATGCCCTGACGTCACCGTTGGCGTCGTTTTCCGTTGACCGAAATGCCATCTTCCGTGCAGAACGCGATCGTACGGACAATTTGTATGATTATATCGTGAATTAAACAAAGGACGGGAAAAAAGCGGTTTGTTGCTTTAATTTTGGACACGGTGTATATCGATGATATTAAAACTTTAAAAACGCAAATGTTGACATTTAAATTTTATTCGCCATTATTTTATTAATAATTAGAAACATCGACAAAAAGAAAATGAGAAAAACTTGGAAATTAGAAATAATTATACATGCTAGTCATCAAAATTTAATGTTATTTTTGAAGCGGTGTTTGACTGGCTTTTCTGGAAAGTTTGCTCTCATTCGGCGAATGGTACTCAAAAGCTCGTCTGTGAGACGATAAAAATATAATGGAAAACGAAAAACTTTGCTCACGTAACTAAGTTCTTTCAAAAATTGTTATTGTTTGCTGAACATACCTTTCAATTTGTTCAAAATTAAAGGACAGTCTCCCACAAAACTTAACAAGACCATTGATTATGAAGAAAGAGTTTTTTTAGAGTGTCAGTAGAACTAAGACCAATCACTGTCCTTCGTATATTACTTGACACATCCTGAATGTCACATGAAAAAGATTTTGCAAAAATCTTGTTTACCGGAAGCCTTCTCGAAGTCACAAAATCTCTCGTTGAACATCTGAACATTTTTCCAGTGAAGATTTAGTCCCGCTTCCTAGAAAACTTCGGGCAATATTGCAGTTTTCCTCGTCAGTATGTTATACGAATAGCTTGTTTTCATTTGGAATGTCTTTGCGTCGGTATGCATATCAGAAATTAATTTACAGACTGTTGGTTGGTTGGTTGGTTGGTTGGTTTGGGGAAGGAGACCAGACAGCGTGGTCATCGGTCTCATCGGATTAGGAAAGGATGGGGAAGGAAGTCGGCCGTGCCCTTTCAGAGGAACCATCCCGGCATTTGCCTGGAGTGATTTAGGGAAATCACGGAAAACCTAAATCAGGATGGCCGGACGCGGGATTGAACCGTCGTCCTTCCGAATGCGAGTCCAGTGTCTAACCACTGCGCCACCTCGCTCGGTACAGACTGTAATTTTCACTCTGCAGCGGAGTGTGTGCTGATATGAAACTGCCCGGCTCATTAAAACTGTATGGCGGGTCGAAACTTGAATTCGGGACCTTTATCTTTCGCGGGCATGTGCTCTAACGGCTGAGCTATCCAATCACGACTCACGACCCGCAAGTCTTGCTTGGGTAGCTTAGTCGATAGGACACATGCCCGCGAAAGGTAAAAGCAAGAGTCTCGATTCGGCATTCTTCTTTAATCTGCCAGGAAGATTCAGATATTAATTTGTTTCCTTGATGCCTCATATACAGCATATATAACTCATTAATAAAATCTGTCAAAAATCCGAAGTCTCGTAACCCTTGAGGATCTGTAATCTGGGACATATTTGCCTTTTTCCGTTATAAATGTCTTGATTTCTTTTCTGAGGTCCAAAATCTTTCCAGGACTGCAAGTCTACTTAACCACCTCACTTCATAATAATACAGAACACCCAAATGATCTGGTAGAAACTGTTGAAGTTCTTGATGTATCGACCCACTTTTTCTGCTGAAGTTTACAGTTGATATCACGATGTCGAACTTCTTTCCATGCAGTAACTTTCAAGTATAACGTTTAATGATGACAATAAAGCAGAAAAATAATGGGATATCGTTACCTACATGGATCACTTTAGTTTTAATTCTACTCAACAGAACCTTATTTTGTCCACTTGTGTTCCGGCCTCCATTCGTTATAGCGCATACCAATTTTTGCCATGGTAATTGCATTGATACTAAGTCTTGTTCTATGTGGCGAAATAACGCTTAATTAAACAATGTTATTTTAGTATTCCCTGTCAGTAAACGGTCGGCCACACTACGCAAGTATTTCGGCTACCCTTAAACTCGCATCTACACCCGACACGCCACTTTGAACTTGAAACTTAAAAATATTTTGTTGGTTCTTTACTGACGGTATGAGTGCGTTAATTTTATTTTTCGGTAAATCATCCACAAGACAGCCAAATTTTGCTTTAAGCTCGTTAACGTAATGGCGTTTTAAATGATATTCTCTTTGAACAGCAATAGTTTTTGACATAGTAAGCTTAGGGCTCTTCCTTTACAGTTAATAAAAAAGTATAAATCTGTCCAAGCATCGTTAAAAACTCTTATCTTCCAGTAACTACCTTTTGTCTTTAGAAAAATCAGTGAAAGTTATTAAGTCCACAACACGCCCTTAAACGCTGCAACAATGAGAGTGTTATCGTCTTGTACACACGCTATTTAACTTTGTGAACTCAAGTACGCCAGATAACAAAATCTCTCACACTTACCTAAATTTAAACAAAATAGTTATTAGTTTCGTACAGCACCGTGGATGCACAATAGTCCTCTCACCAAACAAATTTCTTGACAGTACCGGGAACTGAACATGGATCCTCCGCATGGCAGTTATTCGCGGAGTCGAACTTCCGTTTTATATAGTTTCAGTAATAAAACAATACGCAAGCTCAAGAAGCTAAACACTGTTGATGTAATCTGATACTATTGAATTGTTTCTCTTGTTTGTGACATGCCTGTATTGATGCAGCTACCGACCACTGAAGCAAATGGAAATACTGTCAAAGCCATTCTACAATTTGAAATAATTATCCCAGTACGATACTCTTCTGCAGACAACGGCATTATCTGTGAGCACTGTAAGAGTGCTGCCTGATAAAACGTTTATTTCCATTCAGAACATCAGCAGTCCTATTAAGCTTCCTTGGACACACACATTGTTATTCCACTTCTGTTGATAATTCGCTCTCTAGTTTCATATACTGGTTCTTATCAGTCATAAATTCTTCGAGACTACCAAATATTTCAGAGGACACTCTGTGTGGGTGTATATGGGTTATCAGTAACAATGTGATACAACATTGAAAGACTTTTGAAAATATTGGAAGACAGACGCTATCTATTAAGTAAATATATGTGTGAAAATAAGTGAACTCTCTAACACGAGTAGGCGCAGATAAAAGTAGCCCTTGTAACTATGAAGGAAAGCAGTGAATTTACAGAAACGAAGAGCTGAAGAACACTTACCACTTATTTACAAAAAACAAAGCAAAAATGAAAAATACATTTACAGAAGATATTGAAAGTGATCCCCTGCAACACCAGTACACAGCCGTGCACGTGTAAGCATATTCAGATACAAACTGTGAAAAGTACGGATATCGATGGCGGCCACTTCACGGCTGATGTCTTCCAGTTCCTGTACTGTATATGGATTTTTTTCACACAACTTTCTCTTCAAGTGTCCCCACAGGAAAAACTCACATGTTTTTAGATAGCTCGCATCTCGTGGTCGTGCGGTAGCGTTCTCGCTTCCCACGCCTGGGTTCCCGGGTTCGATTCCCGGCGGGGTCAGGGATTTTCTCTGCCTCGTGATGGCTGGGTGTTGTGTGCTGTCCTTAGGTTAGTTAGGTTTAAGTAGTTCTAAGTTCTAGGGGACTTATGACCACAGCAGTTGAGTCCCATAGTGCTCAGAGCCATTTGAACCATTTTTTTGTTGTTAGATACGGCGAACGCGGCGGCCATAATATTTGCTGGCAGTTCGTTACTCAGTGAAGGCGTCATGCACTTGTTCCAGGGATACTTCAGACGTGTGACATGTTGCCCCATCTTGCTGGAAGAAGCAGTATTGCCTTTCATTTTCAGCGAGTTGAGCACAAAATGTATCAAAAATTTCTATATATGCAACCGTGTTGAGGTTAGTGTCACAAAAATTCGTTCCAGTGATGCGCATTCCTTTAACCGCACCAAATGCCGATTTTTCATCAGGGAGTGGTTGCTGACACACAATGTTAGGGTCCTCCGTTGCCCAGTACCTCACGTTCTGTGAATTCACATGACCCGAAAGGAGAAACCAAGCTTCACCGCTCGTGATGTAATGGAAAGGGTCTAACAAACAAAGCCACGTGCAGTAATCTACTGCAGTAATCTTACTGTTGTCGCCCCGTAATTGCTGCAGAACCTTGCTCCACAACCGTCGCACGATATGGCTGCAAATTAAGACTTCTCTATCTTCGCTAGTGACTTCTCTTATTTACATGCGCCTATTGGGCCAATTTACGTGTAGTCTACCTTGGGCTCTGAATAATTCTTCGGCAAATATCTGCAGTAACGTATGGTGCGCGAAATGAAGGAATTCTTTGTCGTTTTACATCTGCACCAGTCGCACAGTCCACGACTGCTGCGCCCCTGACCGCTCGGCTAATACTGCGCGGCAGAATATTGGTCTGTAATTTTTAAAATCCAGTTTGGCTTCAGTTTCGTACAAATTTAGGCTCGTTTACTGTCGTATTATACCGTATGTTGTACCCACATACTGTTCTTTGGTTCGATTGACTTTTCACTTTACCTGGATTTACTTTAGAGACTGGTGACTTCCTTAGCACAGCAGCAGGTGAACAACCAGTTCGTGAAGTCGAATCGCTGCACTCTGGTGACCAGAATCGCAAAGTCTTCATTTTCTACAAAGATGTCTAATCGAGTGCTTCAACTTTTCATCGAAGAAAGCCACGTCTGTTACCTTGGCGGCATGTTGCAGTTTTCGAAACCACTCGATGTGTATAAGGCCATTTTCTTGCGCTCTATTTTACAACCGCAACAGACGTGCGATTCTAACGTCTTTACTGATTTATTTATTTTTTGCGTCAATTCTCGAGTACTGCTCCAGCGTCTGGATCCTTGTCAAGCAGACGTGAAAGCAGACGAAGAACAAATTCAGAGACACGTGCTAAGATCATAACAAAATGTAACAGGGGCTCTCGGCAAAATTAAGTAGGAGTCTTCGGAAGAAAAGCAATGTTGGTCTCGCAAAAACCTACGAGGGTAATCCCAAAAGTAAGGTCTCCTTTTTTTTTTTTTTTTTTTTTTTTTGAGTATAGAACTGTTTGTGTGGCCGTTGGTCAGACTTATGAAGAGCTCTTCACGCCCTGTGTGTACACATGCGCACGCCGCGTTCAGGCGCTCAGTCTTGGCTTGGCATCCGTTGAGAATGGAGCTGCCGTTGGATGTTACCGCCAAGTGCGAATTGCGCGCAATTATTCGGTTTTTGAACGCAAAGGGCACTGCGTCGATTGAAATCTATCACCAACTGACGGAGTGTATAGTGAGTCCTGCATGGATGTCAAAAATGTTCGTAAGTGGTGTAGAGAGTTTGCAGCTGGTCGGACCGAAATTCACGTCAAACAAAAGAGCGGGAGACCGTCAATTTCTGAGGAGACAGTGTTGAAGGTTGAGCAAAGCATGCGTGAAGATCGGCGTATCACCCTGGATGATCTCTGCACGTTGGCTTCTGACGTTTCCCGAAGCACCGCTCACAGAATTTTAACGGAAACATTGAACTACCGGAAGGTGTGCGCAATATGGGTGCCACGGAAGCTGACTGAGGACCACATGCGGCAGCGAGTTGATGCCACGCATTTCTTCACCGCCTTGTAGCCGAACAGGACAACTTTCTGGACTCAATTGTCATGGGTGACGGAACCTGGGCATACCACATTACACCTGAGACCAAGCAACAATCACGCCAGTGGCGGCATCCTTCTCCGCCAAAGCCGCGGAAATTCAAACAAACGCAGTCTGCCGGTAAAGTCTTGACAACGGTTTTTTTTGGATCGGAAAGGGGTATTGTTGGTCGACTTCTGTCTACTGGGACCACAATTAACGCTGACAGGTACTGTGAGACTCCGAAAAAACTCAAACGGGCAGTTCAGAACTGGAGAAGAGGAATGTTGAGCAAGGCCTACAAACTCTCCATGACAACGCTCGCCAACACATCGCTCGGCAAACCGATGCTCTCCTGCAACAGTTTCAGTGGAACATAACCACCTACCCAACCTATAGTTCTGACTTGGCGCCCAGTGACTATCACCTGTTCCCTAGATTAAAAGAACATTTGGCCGGAAAGCGATTCAGCTCCGACGACGAGGTGAAAGAAGAGGTTCATAACTTTTTGAACAGCACGGCGGCGAGCTGGTATGACATGGGCATGCAAAAACTGCCACAGCGTCTACAAAAATGCATCGACAGAAAAGGTGGTTATGTCGAAAAATAGCTAAATGTTCAAGCTGTAAACTGATGTAAACCATTGTAGAAATAAACAGGTCTATGTACTTACAAAAAAATAGGAGACCTTGCTTTTGGGATTACCCTCGTATTAGGTACATTTGGAGAACAAGTATTGGCAAAAGGTTGTGTGAAAATTCTGCTGCCACCACAGTACCTTAGGGAAGATAGTAAGAACATAAAAGCAAGCTAAGGTACCCGTGCAATGCCTTCAGTACGTTGTAAGTGTGAGTCGTCGTCAGAAGAGTGTTCTATGTAGTTTTGAGTACGTTATGTAGGAGCTAAGTGAATTCAAACGTGAGCAGATCGTTGGTGCTCGTGTGGCAAGCGCTTCCATTACCAAGGGAGCCGAAGTGTGGTGTTTCAAGAGGCACTGTATCGAAGATTTATACTGCATACAGGGAAAGCGAGAAAACATCAACCGCCAGGTCACAACGTGGACGAAAGGGTGTGTTGAGTGATCGTGTCAGACTGTCATTGAAGGTGAAAAAAAATAAGAACGACAACTGCAGAAGTCACGTGGAACAGAGTGTCACACTCGCGAACTCTGTCAGAATCAAAACAACACGAAGGGAGTTCCATAAACAGAGAAATGCAGGGCGAGCTGCAATTGCAAAACGACTCATCAGAGATGCAAATGCCCCCGACAGGAAAACACTCTGCCGAAGCCGTAAAAACTCGACTACGGAGCAATGGAAGAAAGTAATTTGGTTCAAAATGGTTCAAATGGCTCTAAGCACTATGGGACTTAACATCTGCGGTCATCAGTCCCCTAGACTTAGAACTACTTAAACCTAACTAACCTAAGGACATCACACACATCTATGCCCGAGGTAGAATTCGAACCTGCGACCGTAGCAGCCGCGTGGATCCGGAATGAAACGCCTAGAACCGCTCGGCCGGCCGGTCGGGGTGGCCGAGCAGTTCTAGGCGCTACAGTCTGGAACCGCGCGACCGCTACGGTCGCAGGTTCGAATCCTGCCTCGGGCATGGATTTGTGTGGTGTCCTTAGCTTAGTTAGGTTTAAGTAGTTCTAAGTTCTAGAGGACTGATGACGTCAGAAATTAAGTCCCATAGTGCTCAGAGCCATTTGAGCCATTTTGAACAGCAGCCGGCAGTAATTTGGTCAGATGATTCTTGTTTCACACTGTTTCCAACTTCAGGCCGAATTTGTGTCCCATTGTGTGGTTATGATGATGATTTGCGTACTCGTGTTGTGCCATGGGCTCCATGGCTACCACAGTACGGTGTTTCTTCCCCAGTGGTGACGCTGTGTTCCGAGACGACAGGGCTGCCGTTCGCACAGGTCGCATCGTCCAGCATTGGTTTTGTGGGCACCAGGATGAATTGTCGCATCTCCCTGGCCACCACAGTAACCAGATTTAAATATTATTGAGTCTTTGTGCTCTGCTTTGGAGAGAAGAGTGCGTGATCATTATTCACCTCCATCACTATTACCTGAACTTGGGTCCGCCCCAGGTAGCTGAATGGCCAGCGCGACGGAATTTCATACCTAACGGCCCGGGTTCGATTCCCGGCTAGGTCGGACATTTTTCTCCGCTCAGGGACTGGGTGTTGTGTTGTCCTTAGCATGCCGCGCGGGATTAGCCGAGCGGTCTTAGGCGCTGCAGTCATGGACTGTGTGACTGGTCCCGGCGGAGGTTCGAGTCCTCCCTCGGGCATGGGTGTGTGTGTTTGTCCTTAGGATAATTTAGGTTAAGTAGTGTGTAAGCTTAGGGACTGCTGACCTTAGCAGTTAAGTCCCATAAGATTTCACACACATCTGAATTATTTTTTTGTCCTTATCACCATCATTTCATCCCCATTGACACGCAAGTCACTGACGTGGCGTCAACTCGAAAGACTTGCACTAGGCGAACGGTTTATCCGACGGGAGGCCCTAGCCACAGGGCATTTCCATTACCTGAACTTGCCACTATTTTACAGGAAGAATAGTATAAGATTTGCTCTGAAACCGTGCGTGATCTTTATTTATCCATTCAGAGTCTACTGGAAACCGTTTCGAAAGCTAGTGGTTTTACTGCACCGTATTGGGCATGATAATGTGTTGTGTTTTTGGTGTTTGCACATTTTTGTTCACCCCCGTAGATGTACAGAAGTCCCACAGATGTACGATCTCTGGTTCAAGTTAGAAAAGGATGAGAGCAGAAAGAGAGCGTAGTCTATCTGATTTTCCAGCATCAACTGTAATGATATAGCGAAAACATAATAGAGATTTCCTTACAGAAATTTGAATTCCCTATCAGAGTCCCATAACCATGTGTTGGTCTACCTCATTCGCACGCATTTTTTTCTATCGTGAGTGCAGCAAAAAGAAAAAAAAAGTTCAAATGTGTGTGAAATCTTATGGGATTTAACTACTAAGGTCATCAGTCTCTAAACTTACACGCTAATTAACCTAAATTATCCTAAGGAAAAACACACGCACCCACGCCCGAGGGAGGACTCGAACCTCCGCCGGGACCAGCCGCACAGTCCACGACTGCAGCGCCTGAGACCGCTCGGCTAATCCCGCGCGACTGAGTGCAGCAATATCTGTGATTTCGTCATTTGCCTAACGCTACAGTGAAACTAGGGCAAGTTTTCTTCGTCCTTCATCTCTTAACGCGGGATCCTTTGGTCTATAGCGCTCAGGGCAATACGTTTAAGCCCGATACACAAATCACAAGATAAAAGTATTCATTTCGTTTTCTAAATGGCGTGTTAGTGACTTATAGTATGTCCTAGTAAACACAAAATCTCTTCTGGTCTCCTTTGCATAATTTTCGCGTGTAGTCACCATTATCGTTACAATGAGGTAGTGCCCACTAAACTTTGCTAATAATTCCTAACGGGCCAGGTATATTTGCTGCCTGTAGATCTAACATACTTCCGTCGCGTGTGGGCTGTCGAACTAGTTCGTCGCGACTGTTATTGGAAAATGCATTCAGAACTGTTCTGCAAGTTCCTTGCCTGTACCGCTTGTGTATAACTGAACCAATCGATATTCAATAACGTAAAGTCACCCCTAAACGTCATCGTGTGATCTAGCAAGGGGCCCCTTGAGAGCGAGGTCGCAAGTGCAGTCTTTAGTAAGGCTCATTTGAAAGAATTATGTTAACATAACACGAAAAATATTAGCTGCTAATCAGTCACCATGTGCATCAGGAGGGCGACAGAAAATGAGTGTCCGGGAGTTGCAGAGATCAACCTTGTATGGGATGTATGTAATACACTTCACAAAAATGGGCATCGTCGACATTCAAGAAATGCTCAAAACAAACCATTAACTTGAGCATCGAATAAAAAATGGCACGCCATAGCGAGCACAAAGACTCGCACTATCGAGATCGAAGGCGAACTCCTTGCGAGTTACGCTAGGTATCTGTTCTTAAAGAATGCACATCATTTTGGTGTAATGTTGTGATGAGACTGGTGTAATGCGGTGGTATGCAACCGAATGTGAAACAATCTGTCGTAGAGCTTGTCATCAAACTGGTTATCGTTTAAGGCACAGCTACAGATAGTGCGAAAAAATGTTTTATAGGCACGGAAAAAAACAAACATCCATAGGCTGAATTCGTCCAGTGTTTCCAGATGGTATGAACTGCGAAGTCAATAGTTTTCAGGAGGTATAGACTCTGTTCTAAAGGAGTGTGATATTTATACTCAGACCGGGAATCAAGCAAAAGCAAGTTATTTCGACCATCTATGGGCAAAAAGCATTGCTCATACTATAGTTGTAATTCTCTTACACACATTTTCCCGCTCTTGCTTGCTGTGATGTATATTTTTCCTACTGCCCTTGCAAGATCACGCACACGAGAAAGAATCGTAGGGCCAGAACACACCCAACTTCTCGCAGCGCAATAAATAGCTTTCCAGCCAATTTATTTTCCAGAATACGTTAAGGCAGGGCTTCCCAACGTGTAGTCCGCGGACCCCTTGGGGGTCCGCCGGCTCTTCCTAGGTGGTCCGCGGCCACCTTTCACCAAATCGTATAAAATAATGAGTAAAATTATTGAATAAAGATGTGAAAATCAAATTCATCACTATTTTCTTTTTTCGTGTGAAAAACATGTTTACTTTTACTTCAGCTTGTATTCCCAAGAAGCCTTTGCGGTTCTTAAGCGAAAACGCATACACAGTTTAGTGCCGGAGAATGCGGCATCTCTGATCGACTGTTTCGCGACAATACGGGGGTCGTCTGTGCGCCGGCTCACGGCGCTAGATGCGCTGAAACCTTTTACGCATGCGCGGAGCGAGCTTTGTCGACCAATCAGCGAACAGTTTGACCGTGACGTTGATTGCTCTTGGAGGAAGGCAGCTCCAACGTGTGAAATGTCAATTACAAAGTAATTTTAATAAGGCTATAGTGTGTTGAAAAAAGGGAGTAAATCCACTAGTAAGTGTCTGGATACAGTGGGAATTCAAATTGGATCGTTAATTTCAAGTTGTTTTCATTCATCTCTAAACCAAAGACTATTCATACTTTGGGGGGGGGGGGGTCATTTGGAACATGGCACTTGCATTAAGAAGCTTTCAGTCCCCATGGGTTTCGCTCTGAAAGTTAAAGTTACTGTGCTCTTGCCTGATTAGGGGTCCGCCATGGATTTTCGACTAAAGAATGGGTCCGCCAGCTGAAAAGGTTGGGAAGCCCTGCGTTAAGGCATTGATGTATTAGCTGATTTTGATACAACTCTCTTGGTACCTCTAATTTCCATGGTTCCTTTCACATGCGTTTCCTCTTCAAATCCCGATTGGTAGGAGTTGAAAACAAATTCCTTACTGAACGATGGGATAAGTTTGTTTATCTCATCTACAAATTTTCGGGACGATTCTGCAGTTTTGCAGTGCGTCAGGTTGACTCTTTGCTTGAAATTTCGTTATCTCACGTCTTCAAATTCTGTAGCACTGTTTAAAGCCATGGAACTATACACTGCTTCCCTTGATATCACCGTAATCTAAGTCGCGCGTAGTTTAATGTGCGTAACTTAGAAGGTCAGTATCATGCACATCCTGTAAAATGTGTCGAGAATTCTTGAAATGCACAATTACCAGTTATTGTAACAAGTGAGCCTTGTCCTCCCTTGAATTCCGTAGTTTTTCTTATGCACTAGATGGTCATATTACGGTAAACTTATTCGAAATCTGTTCATAATTGTTTTTCACTATGTTGCGAATGATCTTTCATGTACGTAATTATGCTTGGAACCCACTCCTTGGGCAACGGTTGTCCTTTACTACGTTTCACTGGAGACGGGATTTGTGGCTCCCTGTCTGACAAGGCTGGTGAACTAAATGGCTCGACACTTGTTTCCATATCACTTTCACTTCTTGAGCACTTATCATCATCATTGCACTCATTATCAACGTACATTATCAGCACAGTCGAGCGTATGCGATATCACACATTCCACTCAGTCATCCTGTAGAAACGCTATATTTCATCTGCCACTTCTTTCTCATGCTGCGACATTCGTAGGGGTCCTTTCTGACGAAATGTCAACTTCGGAACTACTGTTGTGGATATAATGCAATGTTTGCTTTGTTTATCGTTGCCACTGTTGTGCTTTGTATCAACACCGCTCACGCTGTTATATCGTTGATAGTTACTCGTCGAATAAGCAGTTGGACTACGCTCCGTAACCTAACGCTGTGCTCACGGTTGGATGCCTCCATTCCCGCCCCCTTCACTGTTTTTTTGTGACCTCGCTCTCAAGTGGTTCCTTCATACTGTCAAGACCAGAAGTTGTTTCAATAACAGTATGACTGTTGTGAGTGAATTTTGATACTCCGAAAAAAATTGATACTTCCGTTAATCATTACTAATACACATACTACAGTAGAAAATTGAATCACATTAAATAAATAATACTTTAATACAATAAATGATTAAGAAAAGTACTGTGTCTGTATAAGATGACAATTATAAATCGTCGTTAATAACGAGTATCGTAATTTATGATTATTCTATCAATGAGGAACAGATAATAAAGACACGGCTCATAGCCTCTTGCTAGGAACCATCGCAGTATTCGACTGAAACAATTAACTGAAAACATGAGTAGTGAAAATAAAGATGACTAATCATGTTACTAGTACATGCGTGCTCAAAAAGTTAGGGGTATTTTTTTGGTTTCGTGTTTTGTATTCATCCGATTCGAATGACTATTTCGTTGTTGTATTGATAAACATATCTGAAAAGTATCTGTACAGTGTTAACCATACTGGATATTTAGTCTGTTATCAGCTGTCAAAAAAGTTAAATCTCTTTTCGTAGTGTCGGCGATTATCTGTTTTGTATAAAATGGATCACAGAATTTATATTTAATTGTATGAACGGAAAAAAGGATAGCAAAGCTTTAGAAACGTTAGCCGTTGCTTTTAGTGAGTCTTCTACTAGTAAAACAAGGGTTCGTGAGTGGTATAGGCGTTTCAAGAACGCCACGATGATCTTCAAGTAGACGAGCTCCACTTGCGACCCAGCGCACCATCGACCATAGAACTGGAAGAAGTGAAAGTAATTATTATGAATGACCGCCGAATCACAATCAGAGAAGTCGCTGATGATGATGGAATATCAGTTAACTCAAGCCATGAAATTTTTGATATGAAACGCGTGAGAGCAAAATTTGTTCGCTGCACGGGTTAGCCGTTCGGTTCTTGCTGGCTTTCTACGGTTCGCACGGTTCTCCCCGTCGGAGCTTCGAGTCTTCCCCCGGGCATGGGTGTGTGCGTTGTCTTTAGCGTAAGTTAGATTAAGTAGTGTGTGTGCCTAGGAACCGATGACCTCAGCAGTTTGGTCCCATAGGAACTTACCACAAATTTTCAAATTTCCAAAATTTGTTCCAAAACGGTTGAAGTTACAACAGAAATAGCGACCGAGGTGGCACAGTGGTTCGCACACTGGACTCGCTTTCGGGAGAACGACGGTTCAAACCCGCGTAAATCCGATGGGACCGATAACGACGCTGTTTGGTCCCCTCCCCCGAATCAAAACCACCACCAGAAACAGCGACGAAAGTAAGTGTTAAGGAGCCACTATGTGAGATCGACAACAATGCAAGAACTACTGGAACGTGTTACAGTGGATGATGGAACGTAGGTTTACGGATATGTCATCAACACTGAGGCTTAATCGCCCCAGTGGAAGCATTCTGGCTTGCGAATACTGAAAAATGCTTGACGAATGCGGTCAGATGCGAGGGTTGTGATCACTATGTTCTTCGATTTCAAAGGCATAATGCGCTACGAGTTCTTACAAGGTTGAACGATCAATAAGGAGTACTGCTTATAAGTTCAACGACGTTTGCGTGAAGAAGTACGAAAAAACACCCGCATTTATTCTGACACAGTTCATGGCTTTTGCACCACGTTAATCTAGAGAAACCATCGAGAAATTCACAGTTACCCGCTGGGATAGGAAAATTTCAAGTGGGTTACTATCTTCAATGAAGAATTTTGTCGCTGTGCAGGTAGCTAATGTTTCGATCGAGTTCATGAAGCCTGTGTACGTAGGTATGTGTATACTGGACCTATCCAAACTTCACATGTACCGCTTTCACTTACGACATTGTGGAACCTCATTTTGCTGATCCAAAGCTACTTTTTACAGATGCAGACGGTTTGGTCTATTGGGTGAAAGACTGCAATCCATATGAAGTAATAAGAGTGCACCCCGATAAATTCAACACACCGGGATACGTGGCCAATAATCGTTATCCGCCCAATGAAAGGCGGACTAATCGGTTGCAGATTGTGGAGTTTGTGGGCCTTGGTTCAGAAGTGTACGTATACCGTGCGGGCATGGGTGCCACCCAAGGATGGGCGAAGGGCATGCGACTTGCAGAATTAGTAGTTCTCACGATCGATGATTATAAAGCGTACCTGCTCAGTGGTGCGGACACTGCCCCACATATAGCCACCGTACGGTTCATTTATGAGGCAGGGATCGAAATCCTCTCGTACTCGCACTATCCCTAAGGTGATAGAGAGAAAAATTGGATATGAAACATCCTGGCAGATTAAAACTGTGTACCGGACCGAGACTCGAACTCGGAACCTTTGCCTTTCGCGGGCAAGTGCTCCACCAACTGAGCTACCCAAGCACGACTCACGCCCCGTCCTCACAGCTTTACTTCTACCAGTACCTTGTCTCCTACCTTCCAAACTGGTAGAGCACTTGCCCGCGAAAGGCAAAGGTCCCGAGTTCGAGTCTCGGTCCGGCACACAGTTTTATTCTGCCAGGAAGTTTCATATCAGCGCACACTCCGCTGCAGAGTGAAAATCTCATTCAAGATTGGATATATTTATGTGTAAATAGCGAAAAAGCGTATTTGTATCCCGAATAGTATGAACCGTCTCTAGTAGAGTAGATATATACAGGGTGGTCAGAAATGGTGCGAAAAGCTTGTAAAGGTGTTGTAGGGTAGGATGTGCTGAGAAATGATTGTTAAGAAAAAAATTCGATACGTTGCGCCATTTCCGAGTTGATTACCATTGAAGTTAGTAAATAAGACCATTGCGCGTCCATATTCAAGCCGTCCATGAGTTACAACTAGTGTCAGTTGTTCTCATAGCGTAGATGATAATGCACGAGACTGCAGAGCCTTTGGATCGGGTTCGATCCCTACTACCGTCCTAAGTCCAATTTTTCTGTCGCTCTTTTTATCTGATTTAAGAAACCGAACGAATTACATGTTTCGCGACACCGTCTCTAGCAGGCCGCTTAAATTTGCGAGCGCAACCGCCTGATTGGCTAATTTTAACGCTAATTAACGCCCTATCCCTGAACGCCCTTACATGCTTTTCAGACTGTTTCCGACCACTCTGTATATACAAGGTGCATCAAAAATGTTGCGAAAAACTTCTAGGGGAGGTGGGGCACTTCATAAGGACCGAGAATTACGTATCAACCCATGGTCGTAGACGTCAGGGGTAAGTGGTAGCAGAGGTAGAACATCGAAAAGAGGCGGCCGGAGTAGTCGAGCGGTTCTAGGCGTTACAGTCTGGAATCGCGCGACCGCTACGGTCGCAGGTTCGAATCCTGCCTCGGGCATGGATGTGTATGATGTCCTTGGGTTAGTTAGGCTTAAGTAGTCCTAAGTTCTAGGGAACTGACGAACTCAGAAGTTAAGTCCCATAGTTCTCAGAGCCATTTGAACCATTTGAGCCATTGAAAACAAAACAACAGAGTGATTCATTTGAAACATTCATTGAGCGTAACCTGTATAAATGGTGTACAGCTCTAATGTTACAACTGATGCTCAACGTATACACCATCAGACGTCACGCATGCCTGACATTGACTGCGAGACACGCATGAAAGACACCGGGACTTTCTTTGACTGTAGTAGCTAGGCGGACTATTCTTACGACGAGATCCACTTCAGACTCCTTAGAACAGCGATACGTGAAACATTTCATGGCTGTCCACAGAAAGATATCAGGAATCGATAAATCCGGTGAGCATGAGGGCCAGGGAGAGTGTTCCAACATACCCAATCCAACGATGCGGGAATGACGTGTTCAAATGCCTACGAACAGGCAGTGCAAAACGAACAGGCTCGAACATCTTGAAGCAAGCAGGGAAGAACCTGTTCCAGAAAGGTCTGATAATTCGTTGCGGTCAAGTGTCTCGTCAGTTGCACTTAGCTATTTCATAAAGTAAGTGCATGTCTGCATGATGACCTTTCGTATACCGTTTCATGCTCCTGATATGCTGGTTAGCGTTGGAAGGAGAAAATTCTCATGTTCCCCTCCAGTACTCTTGCGTACAGCTCTACCTAGCAACATACGACAACGTCTGTGACCAAATTATAGGTTTTTTTCTACTCTTTGTCGTCACATTCCGTAGTATTAGTGGTTTATTTTATTCGTTTCCCATGTAAAAATATTCCATTGTCAGGGGAGGACACTGCAACAAATGATAACGATATTAAAAAGTTTGCCGGGCGGAGTGGCCGTACAGTTCTGGGCGCTGCAGTCTGGAGCCGAGCGACCGCTGCGGTCGTAGGTTCGAATCCTGCCTCGGGCATGAATGTGTGTGATGTCCTTAGGTTAGTTAGGTTTAATTAGTTCTAAGTTCTAGGCGACTGATGACCTCAGAAGTTAAGTCGCGTAGTGCTCAGAGCCATTTGAACCATTTTTTTTAACGTTTCTCTCTCTTTAAAATTGTATCGATTGAGAACTGCAACATACCACCATGGGAAACGTACTATATGTATATTCTTTTTACTATATACAGTATATTGGTTTTATTCCAATGCTACTTCCTGTGTCGTCTGAACGAGACACAGCCAGGGCAAAAGCACCACAGGCGCAAAGATGCGAGATGGTTGGTGCCAGTGCCATAGAGAATTGCGCGGGTTCCACGAGCGCCTCGGGCAGCGTAGAGGATGAAGATGTCGACTTCGCCTCGGCCAATTGCTGGCCGAGTACAGTCTGCCAATGAACGGACGACAACGGACAGACGCCTACTCTGAAGATAGAAGAACAGCTCTCGCCCACTTAGTTATAGATCATCGTGCAGGGGTGACCTAGACAGGGAACGTCGTTTAATGAATTCTTAGAAGTGAACAGACAGTTGTTGCATTTGCTTTGTTCTGTGAAGTTTACCTACGATTATTTGCACTTAGCCATTGAGGGCCTTTTTTATGTTATATTACAAACAGTGTTGCAGATTTCATTATTCATCAAGTCTCAAAGATAAGCAAACCTTTTAGTTCATTTGTGTGACTTTGTTGTAAAACCTTCGTTCTCCTCTCCTGCTACCTGACCCTAGGGTATAGGTGTGTACTAGTGGTAGGGAGATATTGTCTTAGAGGTGCACTGCACCAGAAGCCGTTTCACGAAATCACAAACTCGGCCTACCGTAACAACAGTGGCAACTCGGCCTCCACAGCAGTAGCGACGAGGCCTTTACAAAACTGACGACGAGGGTTTACAAAACTGCTAGTCTTCATTATTAATGTAAAAAAAGAAAAAACCTATCTCTAAATATACTGTATAAAAATTTTAGTACAATAGAAAATGTGCGTACATGACACAAAAAATTATCACTAAAGGAAAATATATTACACAGCAATTAAACGAGTATAGTTTTGTTATTATATATATCTTCTTCTTCTTCTTGTTTACAACAAAAGATTCATATCTTAATTACCCAAATACAATTACTGAGTTTAAAGAAATCAGAATTTTACTTGTCTTAATTTGAGCTTACATTGTAGCATACAGAAATAAGTACAAATATGCACGCAATTCTTCAGAAAATCTCTCTGTCAGGGATAGTACTGTGACCTGTGGAGTATACAAGTTCTTTCACAATTCTTACTGTAGGCTTCTAGGAGTTACAGAACGGACTTGGTAGATAAAGTTGTGATACAGAATCCATATCTGGAACTACACCATTTGGATGTGAAATAATCTCACAGTACACGTTGCGCGCACAGAAGAGACAATGAGCTGTGTCCCATGCATTCTACAGGAGACAATGGCATGGGCGTTGTTTCGAGTGCTCGTTGTCGGGTTTTCAGCTCCACATCCGTGGAGCACCATACTCAACTCTCCCAGTTGCGAACGTACCAGTTTCCTGCAGCCGTTGTTGTAGATGGGCGAAAATGGTATGTGATATCATAACTACAACAGGAACTGACGGTGGCTCCCTCACCTCAGTTTGTGTGAGAATCGTCAAGCGGGAGATTCAACCAAAATCCGATCTTCAACTTTATTGCTGTGTACGTAACCATGTGCCAACAAGAAGATACTCTGCACCTTGGGCGTGGGGAAGCAAGCGCTTTATCTGTGTGTCTACGGTGCCGACTGAGAGATAAGTGTTTCCCCACGTCATTCGGCCAGTGTCAAGCCGCAGCACCTGGTACATATCTGTGCACCTCAGGCAAAGGTTTGCGAAATAATCCAAAGTGAAATTAAATTTTTGAATAATGTTACAAGGCCTGACCAGATTATGTAAAACTATGTTAAATGTTATGTGTCTCAGTATGATCCGCTGATCAGTTTCCTCAAAAATTCACTTTTCACGAATTTTTAAAACAATTAACATGAACCATAAAAAGTTGTACATTTGCATTTAAGCTCAGTTTATTATAAGAACAATCTGTAGAGATTTTCATGACTATATAATTATTACTTTTTGAATTATTAAGTGAAAAACTGATTTTCGGACCAAAAATTATAAAAATGAGTTAGGTCAACAAACTTTTCTGATAAAGATACAGAGATGCAATGACAGCACTATATTTAATACACGTAATGAAGAAGCTGTATCATATCTCATGATGATACTGCAATTTAATGAAGGTACAGGAGTTTGAAAAGAGACAGTTCAGCGGTCACAATCTGCCCTCGGTTCCGTCTGAAAGATTCTGCGGGTCAAAGTTTAAGAGTTACAGAACTAAGAATTTTATAGTGCATAAACAGATTAGAGTTTTTCTCAGACAAAAATTGGGAAGATTGTTAGTCTTCAACTAATAACAATATAAATAATTTTGTAGTTAAAAGGGTGCTAAGTGGGCACTGCTACCAATCCTCGAAGCGTTTGACAGCAGGTGTTCCATTCGCCGTCTGCGCTGAGAATATACAGACCAATGTGTCTTCATTTAGAAAGTTATTTGATCCTTATCAGTCGTATGTGATGTGTCTGTCTCGCAGTATTTCAGAATGTGCCGTGATTCTATCTGCGACTGAGTCCGTTAGGGCTCGAGTTAGATAGCGCGCTGGTTTTGGGTAACTGTGTAAAAGTGAACTGTTATGGATTAATAATTTACTGGAAAGCCATGTTTCATTTTCGATGTTTTGTTTAGTGCGCTGCAAGCTATATTATAGAAACGCCCTTGGCAAGTGGCGTAGATTATTCTCCACTTTTAAGGCGAGCTATTTACTTTACACAATTAACGATGGGGCGATAATCAGCCATACTTGGAACGTTAGGTATAAATCGTCTCTGAACTGTCTCGAGTGCTGAATAAGACAGGAAAATTTATTTGTGTATAGTGTGAATTATTAACAGAACATACTGTTTCGTTAAACGGCTGTATATTTCTATTTATCATTGTAGTTCCTTAGCCCTCTGAATTATATATAAAGAGTTAGAACATTTTATTTCAGTTTCGGTGAGCTGAGTTGTGGGGCTGTGGCCTGAAGACTGTGGGCAGCGCATTCTTCAACGTTATCTGGCTGTCGGCACAAATGATTTTCAGGTCCTTGTAAAAAGCAGTGGCACTGAAAAAAAACCGGACAAACAAATGATACTTTAATAATGTTCAAACCGAACAACAAACCACTAATTTCTACCCGCCGCTCCACACGTGGCTCAACAACGAGTTCCGACCTGCCGTCGCATAGGTAGCGCTCATAATCTGAAACCAGTTTCTGCCTCTGCCACGAAATTTCAGATGTCAGATCAGTACACCCATAGTTGCACCAGCAGCCACAGGGAGCACTGATACCGGAACTAATTTTTTGCTTTCGTCAATGAGATTACAAATGCAAGATTATACCGACGGACGTAGATAAATGTGAGAGCACTGCTGCACACGGCCAGTTGCAGCACCAGTTGCTGTCCATCAGACCTTCCGTGCTACAGTTATCGCCGTCGATGCATATCAACGGTTGCCGCCGTAACAGCAAGCTAATACGCGGTGTTCAAAAAGTCTCTCCGCAGTGCCGTGTAATTGTTAACCGCGCGTGCCGTAGGTCACAGTGAATATATCGAAATGAAACTCAGTGAAATACAAGTTATTAATTTATTGAATATTCATTTTTACTTACAAATTTTCACATTAAATGTTGCAAGGGTCCCCCCTGTTGTTGAATCCACAATTTAATTCGTCTAATCAAGTTTCCAAACACAAGTTGTAACATTTCTTCTGTAACAGAGGCAGTGAAAGTGGATATTGCAGTTTTCAGTTCGTCGATGGATTTTGTACGGTTTTTATAGACAGTTGCTTTCGCTGCGCCCCAGAAGAAAAAGTCGGGTGGTGTTAGGTCAGGCGATCGTGGAGGCCTAAGTCCCTGTGAAATTATGCGATCACCAGAAACATCAGCAAGCAGTCACACTGAAACGCGAGCTGTATGCGCCGTTACACCACCTTGCTGAAAATAACCGTTCAGTATTTCACTTAACACAAGTTCTCCTATGAATCGGTACAGAATATCACTGCAGTATCGTTGAAAAATATGGGACCCACAATCCGACGTCTAGAAATTGCAATCCAAACTCCTATTTTCACAGAATGAAGTGGTTCCTCATGAATACACAATGGATTTGCAGTAATCCACAAACGAGAATTTTGCGAGTTCATGTACCCGGATAAATGAAACCACGCGTCATCAGTGAAAAACGTTTCATTAAGAATATCCCTTCCATTTTGTTGAACGAAATTTTTGAACCATTGACATTAACGCAGTCTCTTGCCATGATCAGTATTTTTCAGTTCTTGCACGACTGTCACTTTGTATGGGAAAAGTTACAGCTGTGTGGGCCGTTCCGACACTAACATCGATTTCCTGGGCGAGTTTTCTTACTGACTTGTTCGGACATTTTATCGGAAATATTGAGTACTTTATCCTCGGACAAAACGCTAGAACGACCACTTCTCGGTGCATCTGTCACTGAACTCTTACTTCGAAATTTGTTAATCAAATCTCGCACAGTATCGCGATGTGGGAGGGTTGTCTCCGGGAGAACTGAATTAGATGTTTGACGAACTGAAACTGTGTATTTACCGCCAGCTTTGAACACTTGTTCGACTGAAAACACACGTTCTTCAATGGTTAGCATTTTAACAGTGACAAGAACGAAACAAACGAACAAAGGAACTAAACTTAAACGCTCACGTCAGCAGGTAATTACATACACCAACGATACTACTGACGCTGGCTGAGATAAACTAAACAGTGGAATGTTGGGAGAGTCCACTTGACGGAAAGTAACCCAGGCAGACGAACAATCATACGGCAGGCGCGGCTAACAATCATACGGCACTGCGGAGAGACTTTTTGGGCACCCCGTATATACGAGTCATTGTCAGACAAGTAAAGATCAAACGTCTTGCGAAATTCAGATTGAAGATTGAATTTATAACCCACATAGACAGCTGTCCAAGCAGAACTGCTCTTACAAAGATTAGTAGTTAAATTTTCGTGTATTAGATTAGTTAACCGGCAGAACTTCCATTACCACGCAACCACACTCAAAACTGAGTATTGTATGTGTACTGTGTGTCTCTCCGAAGACTCGTCAGACGCATTCTATCTTGTGTTTCGGCAGATATTTGCAATTTCGTTTATGTTTCACTTTATGATCGAAACATTTTTAAAGCGAAATTTTACGAGTTCATTCGATAGAGCGGCCCCAGATTAGGCGAGCGCGATGCCTGGGTCAGTAAAACAAGAAAAATAACAGTACTCCAGCAGAGACCGAGGAGCGCTGCTGGATAGCGGGAGCAGACACTGCAGACCAGGGCAGTGCCGTCACTGCTGGAATAGGCCACTGTTTATTCTTCGAGTTTTATTGTCTCCGTTAATACAAATCGATAAAACATGAAACGTCCTCTTAGAAAAATTATGAGTGACAGTGTTGGAAAAAATCTTACGTTATTTGATACAGAGATAGCTGAGACAGTTCTCTCTTTACTTATTCTGATCATCACTAAACCAGTGTGCATTTTGCAGGGGGGCATGGGGAGATTTCCCCCCCTGTGCATCAGACCATCCCCTCCTCTGGTTTTAGTTTATGCATCCCAACCTGGGATGTTTATTTCCCACGCACTGGAGTAAAACTTTACATATAATTTAAATTTGCGGAACCGAACACTGAAAGTTCACTATTAATATGTTTGCTTATTAATTTTGAAAAAGTATTATGTAGTAGTTAAGCAGTTCAAAATATTTAGAACTAAATGACAAGACGACGCACGCCACATTTCCGTAGCATGCCACCATGTTGCAAGACGTCGCCCCAGTGTAAACGAGGCTTTATGGCCAGGTCTGTATTGTTTGGTGGATGTGATGTGTTGCGTACGAAACTAAAACCTGCAATCAGATCCAAACGTCGTGGAAAACTATGAAGAGGTGTCATCCTGCAGCAAGATAACGCTCGCCCACATTCTGCCAAACGGACAGCCGACGCAATAAAGGAGTTGATATTCGAGGTGCTGGAACATCCATCATACAGTCCAGAGCTGGTTCCAAGCGATTTTCACATGTTTGGACCCTTAACGGAAGCACTACAGGAAGAAGATTTGAAAGTAATGAAGAGGTCATTGCTGCGATGCAAAATTGGTTACAGATGCAACCGATAAACGTATTTTCTGATGAAATAAAAAAACTCGTAAAACGTCGGGAAAACTGCATTGAAGTCCAGGGAGGTTACGTAGAAAAATAACGCATGTTTCAGTTTTCTATCATCAGAATAAGTACAGCTTTTCACAAATGTGCCTCTACTTTTTGAATTCCCCCCGTATACCTGTATGTAGATGATTTTGTAAATAAGCTTTACCTATAATGTACTTTTAAAGATATAACAAGGGATGGCTTTTCTGATTGTGCATACGCGTGAATAGTGAGTTTCGGCATTAACATCTATTTATAAGTAGCTGTTTAACCATGGGTAACGCCACGGTCCAAGCTAGTAACATATAATTATACTAACCCCCTAAGATATCCCCCCCCCCCCCCCCCACTAGTAAAAGCACAAATCGCACACTGCACTAAACTGACACACAATGTTTTTTAGCTCAGTGCAGACTGACTTTCAATAATCCCTACAAAAGAATGGCCCTGACTAACAATAACCTATACCTTTCATGAATCACTTACCTCACAAAAATCTTCGTTACTCGAACTACTGCAATAAAGCGAGCGCCAATACTGCCAGTTAAATAAAAGATTCTAACTATTGAAGACACTAACAACTGATAGGCATAGTTAGCAAATGAAAGATTTTGATAGAGAACAAACAATGTATTTACCTTAATAGCGTTCAAAAGTCATTATATATATATATATAATTTTGTGACATCCAATTAGACAAATTTCCTTTTTCTGACGGACATACGTCCAGATCGTCCGCTCAAAACTCTAGCATCTCTCTCCCCACATCCACCACTGCTGGTGGCTCACCTCCTGCCCTCACCACTGCCCAACGCTACGTGCTGCTCACATCCAACTGCGCAACACTACAATAGCGAATATTCCAACAATGAGTCCAACCAGCCACAGACTGCACACAGCGCAGTCAGCGATTTTCATACAGAGCACTACGTGGCGTTACCAACCTAAAAACTTTAACAGCTTACTTACAAACATATATCACACCAGATTAATCTGGGACTGCTCTATCGAATGGGCACATTAAACTCCGCTTTAAAAATCAGTTTCTGTGCAACGGAAAACAAATAAACGGTGCCCGTTGACACTGGCGTCGCATAAAAGTGGTGATGAGCAGTATTTATTCTGGCTGACTCCAGCTACACACTGAAAATGAAATTTGCAAATATCTGCCGTAACGCTGGTGAAAATATGCCTGACGACCTTTACGAGAGAAATCCTGTACATGTTTCAAATGGTTCAAATGGCTCTAAGCACTATGGGACTTAACATCTGAGGTCAACAGTCCCCTAGACGTAGAACTACTTAATCCTAACTAACCTAAGGACATCACACACATCCATGCCCGAGGCAGGATTCGAACCTGCGACCGTAGCAGCAGCGCGGCTCCGGACTGGAGTGCCTAGAACCGCTCGGCCACAACGGCCGGCGTACATGTTTCATATTGTGTTGCCCACATTACTTGTTTAGAGATTACGCCCTGTAATACTCGTAACATAGTTTGCAAAGCGTGCGAGGCAGTTACCTTGTACAGCAACGTATATTCTGTCGTACGATGTTCGTTTATCGCAACTTTGGATGTTGGGCATAGACTTGCTTCAGTGAATACACTATTTTGGCAACGAGAAAGAACTAGAAACAGTGCCTGTTCTTTTGGCGACGAGGTCAATCTAGGAATTTACGTAATTCGTTTGGCGACGAGGGAAAAACAAAGATTTCTGTGGCGAGTGCTTAATGAACTATTTTTGTAGCAACACTTTAAATTGAGAGCGTGTCTTACACTTGACTGATTTATTGTATATACTTCGATCTGCTTGTTTGATGTTCTGAGTTGTATTTTTCAAATATTGTTGAACCGAAAGTACATCAACCGATCGTTTATTTGCTGCAGCTAGAATCTGCACACCTGGTCAAGCTTGAAGCTAACAAGAAAGCCATTCAAGAACCTATTAAGATGCCGTCGCCACACTTTGCGGTTTTTGAACGGTAGATGGAAGCCTGACTACTACACACCAGCACTAACAACATTTCGTCTCACACCATGTATCAGATGATGTTGGAGCAAAGCTTTTCTGATTGATGATTCAAGTTCAGAGATTTTTAAACAAATGCAGAAGTTGTTTCGCGAAACTGACCCAGTGACTCTTTCCCATTCAGAAATTTATATAAATTACAACCATGTTTTGATTCACAAGTACATGTTGCTACAGCTACGCATTCATTTTTCTGATGTTTTGAAAAACTGAGCCGTGCGAATTAGCCGAGCGGTCTCAGGCGCTACAATCATGGACGGTGCGGCTGGTCCCGACGGAGGTTCGAGTCCTCCCTCGGGCATGGATGTGTGTGTTTGTCTTTAAGATAATTTAGGTTAAGTAGTGTATAAGCTTAGGGACTGATGACCCATAGTATTTCACACACATTTGAACTTTTTTTTTTTTTTTTGTGCTCGCTGTGGAGTTAACCACAAGAGAAAAGCTGTTTCTTTCGAAACGCGTAATATAATTTTGGTAAAGGGCTGGCTACAAAGCAGAAGTTTGCAATAAGTTGCACATAAGACAAAGGAATCGGACACTCGGTCATACAATAGTGATTAATAACAAGAATTCAAGCAGTGTTCAGAACAAATATGAAAAAATCAATAAAAATTTAAGAGTAAAATCTGACGTCAGTGCGATCTTTTCAGTGAATGACAAAGCTTCAACGGTAACACTGAGATTTAACGAAGTGCCAACAAAATGTGAAACTGACACAGGCTTCTGTAATTAATCTACAGGTGTACAGGAAACTAGGATCGCAAAAATTAGCGGAACTTCGGAATTCGTTATTTACTTACAGTGACCAACAGATTCCAGTTAAATGTCGATTTTATACGAGGGTTGGAACTTTAATAGTGGCAACTATTTATTTACAGCTCGTACAAAGTAGATACGTGTTTCAAAGTTTTACTGACCTTCAAAGTAGTCACCAGCATTGTGTATAACCCGTTGCCAGCGATGTGGAAGTCGTAGGATACTCTTAGCAGTGCCAGTTGTGTTGACAGTTCGAGCGGCGTGGTCTGTTGCCCGACGAATTTGTAGCAGTTCTGAAGCGAATGCCGTGAAGTGTTTCCTTCAGTTTAGAAATCGAGTTGAACGCACGAGGGCTTAAGACAGGGGAGTGCAGTAGGTGGTATAGCACTTAGCAGCCCCAACAGTCAAACAAATCAGTAACAGCTTGCACTGTGCGTGCTTGAGCATTGTCCTGCAGAATGATGGTCAGGTCCTGTAGAACGTGTCATCACATCTGTCTCAAAGCTGATCGTAGGTTGTGTTCCAAAAATGAACAGCAAACAATCTAAGAGAGCTGGTCAGATTGTCTACTAAATCGTTTACATAGATTAGGAATAGCAGGCGGCCTATAACATACGAGCCGGCTGTGGTGACCGAGTGGTTCTAGGCGCCTCGATCCGGAACCGCGCGACTGCTACGGTCGCAGGTTCGAATCCTGCCTCGGGCATGGATCTGTGTGATGTCCTTAGGTTAGGTAGGTTTAGGTAGTTCTAAGTTCTAGGGGACTGATGACCTCAGATGTTTAATCAAATGGTTCAAATGGCTTTGAGCACTATGGGACTTAACATCTGAGGTCATCAGTCCCCTAGAACTTAGAACTACTTAAACCTAACTAACCTAAGGACATCACACACACCCTTGCCCGAGGCAGGATTCGAACTCGCGACCGTAGCGGTCGCGCGGTTCCAGACTGTAGCGCCGTGAACCGCACGCCCAGATGTTAAATTCCATAGTGCTCGGAGCCATCTGAACCATAACATACGATCAGGGAACGCCAGTCATCACTTTCGTTTTACTGAATAACTTACCGTCATTACTACTAACTGTGACCTTTCTGACAGGAAATCACAAATCCAGACACACAACTAAGACGATATCCCACAGGCACACAGCTTGATTAGAAGTGTTTTCTGAATCCGAGCTATATACCACTAGACCGTTTTCTTCGAGGTAATTCATAACGTTCGAACACGGTATACGTTCCAAAATCTTGCTGCAAATAAACTTCAGTGATAGCGGTGGTAATTCACCGGATTACTTCTTTTTCCTTTCTTGTGTATTCCTGCGACCTGCGAAACCTTCCTGTCCACGGGTAAGGAGCCTACGTCAAGAGATCGCTTGTGTAGGATTCGCCTTTCATTGACATTATCATCTTACTATTATTGTTAAATAAATTATACATAAATTTAAATATTGTTAATCTGTGATCTGTGCATGTTGGAGGTCTGTATATGTGTTTGATGGCTAATGTTCATTTGCGGTAGCTACTGACTCTACGTGTTATTTTTGTTTACAAATAATGTTTTTCGTTTCTGGTTACGTCATCAGTGTCATGTTGTAACAGTCAAGAAGTCGAAAATCAAAATAAACAAACAAATAACTCGGAGGATACGCTTTATTTTGACCACTGCAGACCGTGCTGCAGAGTGCTCTGTTCTCATGACGTGATAGAACTAATTGGCTCACTTGTCCCAATTATGATTCATCTTCCGCTCTCTCGTACTCATCTGCCTCTGAGAAGGAATTAGAAAAACACGGAACTTTCAGTAGTAGCTCTATAACGAGGATATAGTGAGTTTATGAAGAAAATCATAAACTCAAGGGAAGAAACCGCACCGCCAAGGAGGAGTGTGCGGCATAAACTATGGTTGGTAGGCGTGTGTCTACGTCTGAAAGATGACGTCTATTTAGTTTTAGCACCAAAAGTGTAAGAGTGGCGCTAGTACCACCACTATGAATATGCACATCAGGTTTGCTTTAAATATACGCAGTAATGGTCGTGGGCGTTAGTTTCCTTTGAGATTGGACGTATTGAGTTTATGATAGTCAAGGAAGCCTTTAAACCGGCCGGAGTGGCCGAGCGGTTCTAGGCGCTTCAGTCCGGAACCTCGCTGCTGCTACGGTCGCAGGGTCGAATCCTGCCTCGGGCATGGATGTGTGCGCTGTCCTTAGGTTAGTTAGGTTTAAGTAGTTCTAAGTTCTAGGGGACTGATGACCACAGATGTTAAGTCCCATAGTGCTCAGAGCCATTTGAACCAAAGCCTTTAAGACGACAAATGAGCCAAAGTCAACATCTCACTCAGCTTGAACACAGTCGTGCAATACGGCTACGAGAAGCTGGATGTTCCTTCTGCGATACTGCAGAAAGACTTGAGAGGAGTGTAGCCATTGTACATGATTGCTGGCAGCGGTGGTCGCGTGAATGTGCGGTCGTAAGAAGATCGGTCTCCGGGCGGCCACGCGGCTCTAATGAGACAGACCGTCGTGTTCGCGTGTGGCTCTGGAGCATCACACTGCATCTGCAGCAGCAACTTGAATGACAGCACAAAGAGATGTTACGATTCGGTTACTTCAAGGACAGCTCCGAGCCAAAAGCCCTGTAGCGTGCATTCCACTGACCCCTGCATCTTTTACAACATCATTGATGTCAAGCGAGAGCTCACTGGAGGGCAGGGTGAGCGTCTGTTGAGATTTCTGATTAAAGCTGGTTCTGCCTCGGTGCCAGTGACGGTCGTGTGTTGGTCAGAAGGGGGTCAATTAAAGGCCTGCAGCAAACGTGTCTGCGTGCTAGACACACTGGACCTACATGACTAAAAATGTGTACGTCATTCTGGTGATTCGCCCTGTTGTGCGGTCATTCATGAACAGCATTCCAGGGAGTGGTTTCCAAGAAGACAACGCTCCCTATGAACCGTTATTATAATTCAACATGCTCTACAGAGTGTCGACAGGTTGCCTTGACCTGTTCGATCAACAGATCTGTCTCCAATCGAGCACATACGGAACATCATCGGAGAACAACTCCAGCGTCATCCATAACCAGCATTAACCGTCCCTGTACTGACCGACCGTGTGCAGTGGGCATGGAACTCCATCCTACAGACTGGCATCCGGCACCTATACAACACCTATGCATGCACGTTTACATGTTTGCATTCATTATTCTGATGGTTACATCGGTTATTAATGTACCTGCAATTCAAATTTGCAATGTCTCATGCCTACACAAACCTGTGATCTTGAAATGTTAATCATTTACACTGTTGTTGTTGTTGTCTTCAGTCCTGAGACTGGTTTGATGCAGCTCTCCATGCTACTCTATCCTGTGCAAGCTTCTTCATCTCCCAGTACCTACTGCAATCTACATCCTTCTGAATCTGCTTAGTGTATTCATCTCTTGGTCTCCCTCTACGATTTTTACCCTCCACGCTGCCCTCCAATACTAAATTGGTGATCCCTTGATGCCTCAGAACATGTCCTACCAACCGATCCCGTCTTCTGGTCAAGTTGTGCCACAAACTTCTCTTCTCCCCAATCCTGTTCAATACTTCCTCATTAGTTATGTGATCTACCCATCTAATCTTCAGCATTCTTCTGTAGCACCACATTTCGAATGCTTCTATTCTCTTCTTGTCCAAACTATTTATCGTCCATGTTTCACTTCCATACATGGCTACACTCCATACAAATACTTTCAGAAATGACTTCCTGACACTTAAATCTATACTTGATGTTAACAAATTTCTCTTCTTCAGAAAAGCTTTCTTTGCCATTGCCAGTCTACATTTTATATCCTCTCTACATTTACGCTACGGCCATTAAAATTGCTACACCAAGAAGAAATGCGGATGATAAACGGGTACTCATTGGACAAATATATTATACTAGAACTGACATGTGATTACGTTTTCACGCAATTTGGGTGAAGAGATCCTGAGAAATCAGACCCAGAACAACCACCTCTGGCCGTAATAACGGCCTTGATACGCCTGGACATTGAGTTAGAGCTTGGATGGCGTGTACAGGTACAGCTGCCCATGCAGCTTCAACACGATACCACTGGCGTATCGTGACGAGCCAGTTGCTTGACCACCATTGACCAGACGTTTTCAGTTGGTGAGAGATCTGGAGAATGTGCTCGCCAGGGCAGCAGTCGAACATTTTCTGTATCCAGAAAGGCCCGTACAGGACCCGCAACACGCGGTCGTGCATTATCCTGCTGAAATGTGGGGTTTCGTAGAGATCGAATGAAGGGTAGAGCCACGGATCGTAACACATCTGAAATGTAACGTCCACTCTTTAAAGTGCCGTCAATGCGAACAAGAGGTGACCGAGACATGTAACCAGTGGCACCCCATACCATCACGCCTGGTGATACGCCAGTATGGCGATGACGAATACACGCTTCCAATGTGCGTTCACCGAGATGTCGCCAAACACGGATGCGACCATCATGATGCTGTAAAAGAACTGGATTAATCCGAAAAAATGACGTTTGCCATTCGTGCACCCAAGTTCGTCGTTGAGTACACCATCACAGGCGCTCCTGTCTGTGATGCAGCGTCAGGGGTAACCGCAGCCATGCTCTCCGAGCTGATAGTCCATGCTGCTGCAAACGTCGTCGAACTGTTCATGCAGATGGTTGTTTTCTTGCAAACGTCCCCATCTGTTGACTCAGGGATCGAGACGTGACTGCACGATCCGTTACAGCCATGCGGATATGATGCCTGTCATCTCGACTGCTAGTGATATGAGGCCGTTGGGATCCAGCACGGCGTTCCGTATTACCCTCCTGAACCCACCGATTCCATATTCTGCTAACAGTCATTGGATCTCGACCAACGCGAACAAAAATGTCGCGATACGATAAACAGCAATCGCGATAGGCTACAATCCGACCTTTATTAAAGTCGGAAACGTGATGGTACGCATTTCTCCTCCTTACACGAGGCATCACAACAACGTTTCACCAGACAACGCCGGTCAACCGCTGTGTATGATTATTCGGTTGGAAACTTTCCTCATGTCAGCATGTTGTAGGTGTCGCCACCGGCGTCAACCTTGTGTGAATGCTCTGAAAAGCTAATCATTTGCACATCACAGCATCTTCTTCCTGTCGGTTAAATTTCGCTTCTGTAGCACGTCATATTCGTGGTGTAGCAATTTTAATGGCCAGTAGTGTAAATATGTTACCTAGACAAATGTATTCCCGGAATTTCATTACTCTACATTAATTCTTTTTTGGTGTTTTGTTCTGTCGGTGTAGTTTCGCTTGGTCAGTTTGACATGGACGCGCCAGATGTTACACGAGAACGCTTCTTACATTCGAGTTAAAGGCGATCACAGAGAGAGGCCCCTGATTCGAGATCCGTGCAGATTATACCGCTATCTGACGCGAGACAGCTAGAACGTCATTTCGTTGAATACGACATTGTGTTATCCAAAAAAGACAAGGAAAAACGAGACGATATTTTAGCGTGTCCGAGATATCAAATGATGTTACATCTGGAAAATGTAGAGGGATGTGCTTCACTATACTTAAAAAGTGAATCGTCTAGACCAGAGTTTCCCAAACTGTGTTCCTCGAAACACTGGTATTGGGCGGGAAGTAAATAAATGATCCGATAAAAACTGCTAATGACATGGCATTTTTTGACATTTTGCCTTATGTTTTAAAATTTTATTGTGATTCCCGTGCTATTAGCTATTATTTAAAGTTGATGAAATCACTGAATAAAACAAGATTTTCTTTTTCCTTAAAGTTTTATTAATTTTATAAACGCTCAAAATAAACAAGTGTTTCATGAGAGTACCAGGATTCTCAAAGTGTTCGGTCAGAGGAAGAGTTAGGAAATCCCTGGTCTCCAACACTAGCTCATTAATAACACAACTGGAGTCATGTACATGAGAAAAATGTTTGGTACTAATAATACTCGAATAAGATTTGTTACGTAGGAAATTAATTTAGAGAGATCCGCTTCAGTTGTACTAATTAATTTTTCAAACCATGACCAGGTTCGGTATTTTAAAACCCCATCTTCAGGTGTATGAAACTATTGTATTTGGTAACACATAACATGCGATCGGACTAGTTAGTGCAAGAGCACCGCCTACATGCAGTGTTCAGCGGAACACAACCTGTGGTTGGCGTTGCTACCTTGCGGCTGCCCGGCGGAGGACAGTTTCCGCTGGCATGCCGCACTGGAGCTCTTGCACTGACTCACCCGATCGTGTGTTATGTGTAACCAAATACAATAATTTCATACATCTGAAGTTGGGATTTTACATAATAATTTGTACAGGTGTAGGGAATTTCTGTAAATTAATTATCTCGGATAAGTGGAACAGAATAATAGTGTAGTCCCAATATTGGTTGAAACGGCTAGTCAACAAAACCAGGTGCAAATTAAAATGGACGTATTAAAGTATTCAGACATTATTACTGGTTAAGTTAATGTAAAAATCTCAAGGGTTGTATCGAAATATTATGTGCTAGAACTTGTATGCCGTTAATGTTTGGCGAAATTACAGAGAATAAATTGACAAACGCGACAAATTTGTGGTGGCAGCGTGAGACTGCCTTTCCACACTTTGCATTGATCTTCCAATAAAAAGTTACAACATTGTTTGCTAGAGTACAGTGAAAGATGTAATCTTAGTATTCTAACATGCGTAGTTGGGAGGAACCGAGAAAAGAGGAAAGCGCTTCTGAGTGACAGGTGTAAGCGAATTATGCGAATATTAGGAAGCTGCAGTTCGTCAAGAGGAGACTGACTGTCCACAAAATGGTTGCAGCATCACTCTTTTTACTGGCATCGCTTTCATTTTTGAGGTCGGCTTATGGTGGCCACCAGCTTATACCACTGGGTTTAGCAGACATAACAACTATTATTTTCTGTATCTGAAAACTGTTCCTGTGATCACATCATAATTTACCCTAAGACAAGCGGTAAATTCTTGGACACAGTTCATCCATAAATTGTGCAAACTTTGTTCTGTGTTTTTTCATTTCTTGACATTGAGTCCGTGGTCGTGGTTGTTGACATTTTTATACATCACAAAGATGGCATTCCTCTACGAGTGATAGTGAGTAATATTGGTGCTTCTACTTATTCGACTGCAAACCATTTGGCCTCCTTACTCAAACCGTATATAGGTAAGTGCTGCCATCATATACGTAATTCCAAGGATTTTGTCAATCGTTTGAAAACTGTTAAGCTGAACAGCTCAGATTTATTAGTTAGCTTCGATGTGGTCTCACTTTTTATCAAAGTGCCTTTATTTGAATCGCTAAATCTTCTTGGTAACTTGTTCAGTGATGATTTGACGGCTTTGTTTGAACATACGCTCTCCTCAACTTATTTTTTATTTAATAATGAATTTTTTGAACAAACTGACGGTGTCGCCGTGGGGAGTCCCTTGTCCCCTGTGGTGGTCAATCTTTTTATAGAAGACTTTGAGGAGAAAGCTCTTGAGTCGGCCGTCTTAAAGCCTACGGTTTTCTGGCGTTGCGTGGATGATACTTTCGTTGTATGGCCTCGTGGCAGACGAGAACTGGAAAAAATCCTTTGTCATTTAAACTCTTTACATGAAACATCAGTTTTATTATGGAGATTGAGAAAGATGGGACTTTACCTTTCTACACGTGTTAGTACGCCATAAGAATGATGGGTCTTTGGGACACCCGGTGTACGGGAAACCCACACATACAGATCTACATCTTCAGGCGTCCAGCTGCCATCCCCCCGCACAAACCGCCGGTGTTCTTAGTACTTTCATTCACAGGGCGCATGTAATATCGGATGCTTATAGCCTTCACGAAGAATTAGTGCATCTGGAGCAGGTTTTTAAAGAGAATGGCTATACTTCGCGTCAAATACGGAAGGCCATGCACAATTATAGTAACAAGAAGCAACGCTCTGAGGAGACTGATGACGACTACAAATCAACTGCGTTCCTTCCTTATGGCAGGAACTTGCCTGCTAAAATAGGCAGATTGCCTAGGAAGAATAATATGAATGTCATCTTCCGTTCACCAGCAAAGAGCAGGGCCTTAGTCGGATCTGTTAAGACGATTTACGATTGAGGAAGGCCGGTGTCTATAAAATTCCGTGTGAGTGTAGCTCTGTATATATAGGTCAGAGGACACGAACGGTCCAGGAACGATGTGTAGAACACGAAAGACACACCCGTCTACGGCAACCTTTAAAATCAGCAGTAGCAGAACATTGCATTTCCGTGGGACATTCGATGGAGTACAATAATACCAAAATTTTAGCACCGGTTTCCAGGTGCTGGGACTCTATAATTAAAGAACCCGTGAAAATACGTCTTGCTGATAATTTAATGAATCGTGATAACGCCTTTCAGCTGGATAAAAATTGGAATCCAATTATTAAAATTATGCAGTCACAACAGAATCGACATTCTCAGTCGATACTCAGCGATTAGACTATCCGTACTTTACAACTGAGGGCAGCACACACAACTTGGCTGCCTCGCACATGTCACCTACTAACGCATGCGCCGTAAACCGCCAGTACGATTCGCATGCGCGGAATTCGCTATAAATACCATGACTGCAGCAGGTCTCTTCCTACCCTCTCCCAAGGTGGCTTCCGCCAGCTCCCCCTCCCTGATGATGTCCTCCTCCCCTGCATCTACCCCTCCTATCAACTTTGATCCTCCCCCCCGCCTCCTGTGTCCTTTCCTTTAGGCACCCTCCCTCCGCCCCTTTCCCTTCCCTTCTCTTTCCATTCCCCCCTCCCTCCTACCCTCTCCCCCGGGCTTCCCCTCCCCCTTCCTCCCTCCCCCTCCCTCCTTTGCCCATGGCATCTCTGCTCTCCCCTCTGCCATTTCCCCTTCCTCCTCCTCCACCTCCTCTCTTGGCAGGTCCCCGGACTCGTACACGCTCAGTAAACATTCGCGCGCCGGAGATCATCGCCATCAGTGTTTAGTGTGTGTGCATCGTTTTGTGTTTCGTGCAGTTACAACTCAACTGTTCACATGTGCCATCGCCGTTCTCCGTGTTTTGTGCGCCGTGTCTCCAAGTGTTAGTGTTTTTTTCGTCCAACGTGAACAGCTTCTTGTTTTTTTTTTTTTGTATCTCCATTTTTTGCCCGCCGTTTTTTGTATTGTATATATCACCTCTCTGTCATGTTTATTGTTCCACTTAAGGCTGAAGAGCAGCGTACTATGCTGCTGACAGCCCGCCTGTATAGGTGTTTAAAATTATAATAAAGGAAAAAAAAAAAAAAACAGGTCTCTTCCCCGCTGCGACTCACATCGTCTCCGCGCACGCAACGCCATGGCTGGGAAGCAGATTGCCGCCGCATTGGAAGCCCTCATCCACGCGATGGGGTTCACCGGCGGACGCCAACGGCAGCCAAGGCGTAAGCGAACGCAGCGGAACAGGACGATGCTCCAGTGCTACAACTGTCAGCAGCTGGGGCACACCGCGCGCGGGTGTAAGAACGCCGTCGCGTGCTTGAAGTGCGCGGCGGCTCACGACACCCGCAGCTGCACGAAGCCTGGTGGGGTAGCCTGCGTCTGCGCGAACTGCGGCGGACCGCATGCGGCCAACTCGCGTAGCTGCGGCTACCTCCGCGAGTCACGCCGTCTACCCGCCGCACCACGCCCTGCTGCGACGTCAAGCGCCTCGACGGCTGCCCCGCCCCCCCGCTCCGGCGAGGGGTGCGAGCCGCGCCGCCTTGAGGCCGCCACCGATGAAGCTATGGCCGCCTTCCAAGCCGCCTTCGCGGCCGAAAAGGCCGCACTGAAGGAGGAGCTCGCAGCTGTGCATCGCCAGCTCCAGCAGCTGCGCGATGAGCTGCGGGCTATCAAGAAGAAGCCGCCAGCTCCCGCCGCCGCCCCCACCGTGAGTCGACCGGTAGGGGTCGATGCGGCCACGCAAACAACCGCCGCTCCGCCCCCTGCAGAAATGCAGGACGTGGCCCCTATGGAAACCGACGATGTGACGACACAGTCGTCACACTCCGCCAAGGCAGCTGCAAGCAAGGGTGCTGTGGCAGCGACCGACTCCTCCCATGTCGAGAAGTCTACCGTCAAGAAGTCACAGCTACGGAAAATGAAAATACCAGATCCGCACGAGCTGCAGCCGTTCCTCAAGAACATTGCGGCGTCGCTACAGGACGGGTCATACCCATTCGAACCGTACCCCCTCTCCATACCAGGTGCTAGCCCGCCTCCCCTCCCCCATCGCCCCCACCGCTTTAGCAAGTATCAGCTCAAGTGGCTAAATTTCATGACCAAGGAGGAGTTAACCCTAATTGACAAATACCCCATCTTTACGCCAGACGAATGGCAATTATTCGCAGGACTAGCAGAAACACACGTGACGGGCCAGATACCTTCCTACGTCTGGAAACTAAGTAGCAAAGCATGGAGAGAGCATCATCACAACTCGGCGTGAGTCATTCGAGCCTACCGACCAGCCATTTAGGCCGTTCGTTTTCAGCGTCTCTTACTGTTCCTCTGACTATCCTTTAATCTTTCTTTTATTAAAAAAAATGCACAAAGAGTCAAGCAGCACGATAAAGCCATGTAATTTTCCTAGCCAAACCGTCATGCCAGAAGGTGAAGCGCCTAGTTGCGCTAGTACTTCGCCCCCAGTCGACGATATCTTCCTCCTTCAATTGTGCAGGTGTGCAGGTCTCTTCCCCCTTATCTGTCCAGGTCCTCCCCCCTCCCCCCCCCCTCCCATCTGCCATTGGCTATGGTGTGTCATCTTTGCGCCGACATTTTAGTACAGGATTTACAGTGAGTGTTCAGTGTTGTGTGTCTTTTCCGAAGTGTTGCGAACGGACATCATACTGTCGCTGGGTGTGGTTTTTATATCTCTTGCGAACAGAAACCAGACTGTCGCCATGTTTTTTTTAATTGTATGTCTACTATGTTACCTGTCTGCTTCCTGTGTATTTTATTAGCATTGCCAACCCTTTGCTTTCTGTTTTAACTTTCCACGATTTTCCGCCGTTTTACAATTTAAGTCACCGTTTTATCGCCTGCTTTTATTGTTTCTTATCTTCCTCTTACGTTTTTTATAAAGTCTGTAGGCTGCAGAGCAGCGTACTAAGCTGCTGCCAGCCCACCCCCTTCGGGGGGAATTGAAATTCAATAAAGGAAAAAAAAACAGGTCTCATCAGTACTTCGGCTTATGGTGGCTGAGGACGGCCGGATGTCTCTGGGCCAAAATATTGTGGCAGAATGTTCATGGGATCCTGCTGCAAACCCGAAAATTACTGGAAACAGATACTGCGCTTAGAAATTTCAGTCGCCTCTGAAAATAATATGGTAGTTCATAGCGGGTACCTGCGTACCTCTGAAATGAACTTCAAGTTTAGAAGAAAGGACCATCTGTAGGTTCAACGTCCCATCGACGATGGGGTCATCAGAGACTTAGCGCGCGCTCACATTGGACAACAGAAGAGAGAAATCGGCCGTATCATCTTCAAAGCACCCATCCCAGTTTAGCACGTGATGAAATTAAGGAAAACAATAAAATCTAAATTTAGATAATTCGACAGTGATTTGAAACCGGCTGCTGAATGCGTGTTTAATGCCTTAATGTTTACGCTACTCCACTCTGTATTACGTGTTTCATAGTAGTCAAAGAAGTCAATGTTACCGCAGAATTATTCATCTGTACCAGCGTAAAATGACAGTCACGTTATTCAAATCAGCATACTACTTTTATTCACAAATAAAATGGCCATATTTCAGAGCATGCAACAGTCATTTTCAGAACGAACAATGTTGCAGTGCATATTCAGCACATGCATTATCAATTGTGCCTGTCTCCACTACGGCAGTTCGTCACACATTGCTAAAAATCGACATTTTAGTATATCTATGGATTAGCTTTATCTAGTGCTTGTAATGTAAAAACATAAAAAACAGTAATATGTAAAAAATATACGGCAGTCTGCCAATGTAATCGTATTCTTAATGACTCAATAGTAGCTAGCGGTTGAAAACACTTCTCTGAAAATGACTCACAAGAATATTCTTAATAGTGCAATATCTTTTAAGTTAGTCCGACACAGATCAGTAATTAATAAACTAGCTCAGTTCTCAGGGTAGTTATGTAATCGTCGATAGTTAATTGTCCTTTCCTTCTTTACCCAACATCACAGATATTATTTCAGGCTCGTGAGAAGTCGTGTGCTTATTGCAACAGAGAATATTTCACAAGTCCTGTTCGATGTAAACTACTGCAATATGTAACTTAATATCGTGGTTTCGTCTCGATTCCCCAATCAAGAGTAGCATCTACAAATGAAATGCTATAATGGAACTGGATCCCGTGACCAGACCTTTTCTGCCTGGGATGTTATCTCGTTATATAAAGAAAACCTGTAAGTAAAAATTGTTAAATTAGTGTCACCGGCCACCGGGCTCGTAGGATCTGCGAGAAAGTTAATTGCCCTAACCGACGGATATCCACTTAGGACAATCCAGGTATCAGATCACAAAATGATTGACAGCATACACAAATTCTTTTGACACAATAACCATTATATTTTTCTGGTTTTAAGTACAACTTACATTACTAGCTGGTACAGCAAGATGAACTTTACACAAGAACGTCCTCTTAGGTCCGAACCCGAGCAGATAAGATAAGCGAATGACAAAGGAAAGATAGTTCTTGCATAGAAGCGCAAGAGTCCAAGGAATAACATGTCCACTGTAGTTCTATTTCTTCTTCCTTGGCGTAACTTGTCTGTTCTTTATAAAATTAATCGTAATATTTGGTTTACATTTTTTTAATCCCAAGACCACCCAGGAGAAATAGTATATGCTCCAGTAACATACCTCCAGTTCCGTTCATTACCACAATGCTGTCTACAAAGAAACCCGTACCTGATGTCTCTTCACGAGCGGTGTTCAACAAGCGATGCAACACATTGTTTTCTGGAAGCAGGTTGGTTTTATCCAGGATTTCAATACACCACATTATTCCCCACTCTTTTGCCCACAACGCCTTATTTTTCAGCATAATCTCCGTTCAATGCGACGACCTTACGCCACCTTGCTGGGAGGGCCTGAATGCCCGTACGGTACCACACTACTGGTCGACGTCGGATCCAACGTCTTGATGCATCATAACCTCCCCACCATCCACGTACTGCTTCCCGAGGAGCCAATCCTCATAGATCGAAATCGGAAGGTGCGAGATCCAGACTGTAGGGCGAATGGCGAAGAACTGTCCAATGAAATTTTGTGACGACGTTCGGCAGACATCTAAACTGAGCATTTTGAGACGAGAAACGAGAGACTGGAAATTAATATTACAGGTGGTACGAGATCTTGAACGAGAAGGTGTTCCTGAAGTGCTTGTGTTATGACAAGCAACTGCCTACATCAATTTAGTGCTGCAGCCTTCCTCTGTGACGTGACCACACTGGAGATTCCTATTTTTTGTGATTCATGATTGGTCGTCGAAGGTGCAGCATTATTCGTTACAGGGGCTTCAAACATCACGCTGCAGCAGAATGTAGCGACTGGAAAGAACGAATAAAGAGAGAAAAATTTCACAATAGGCGTCACCATAATGGGTTGAAATTAATGTTAGTGGACGGAAATACACGAGATGCTGGCTCGTTTACGCTACAGAGAGCCGTCCATAGTTACCCTCAAAGAATTGTTCGTGCGATAAAGAATCGTTCGCACAGCTTCAAGTGGGAGACGATTCATCAATAAGGAGCTGCCAGCTTGTCTGTGAAATGCACACATCGAAGAATGCATTGCGTACTACGTACAGTAAAGGAACATGTCGGAGACGATGGTTGTAAATATCAGCATGATAATGTACCCTGTCATAGAGCATCATTTACGAGGCTACGGTTTGCAAAGAGCAACATTCCTTAAACTGACTGGTTTGCCCACAGCCCCGATCTGGACCTAATGGAACACCTTTGGGATGACTTAGAACGTCAACTTCACTCCAGACCCCAGCGTACATGTCACTACCTTCTTTGCCGGCTTGTGTGGCCGTGAGGTTCTAGGCGCTTCATTCTGGAACCGCGTGACCGCTACGGTCGCAGGTTCAAAACCTGCCTCGGGCATGGATGTGTGTGATGTCCTTAGGCTAGTTAGGTTTAAGTAGTTCTAAGTTCTAGGTGACTGACGACCTCAGAAGTTAAGTCCCATAGTGCTCAGAGACATTTGAGCCACTACCTTCTTTGGTTTCGGCTCTTAAGGAAGAATGGGCTGCCATTCCTCCACGGACTTTCAGCACTCACTTAAAGCGTCATCATCAGAATTCAAGTTTTGTTAAGGTGAAGAGTGGACACACCCTATATTAATGTCCGCTGATAGGTATCCGAATAATTTTGATCAGGTAGAATACAATGGTCTGTACTGTTCTGGGATTAGGTCACTTTGAACTCTAGCGGCATTTCCAACTGTTACAACAGCCATGCTCGTGTCAGATCACCAGCACCGAGCGAGGTGGCGCAGTGGTTAGACACTGGACTCGCATTCGGGAGGACGACGGTTCAATCCCGCGTCCGGCCATCCTGATTTAGGTTTTCCGTGATTTCCCTAAATCGCTCCAGGCAAATGCCGGGATGGTTCCTTTCAAAGGGCACGGCCGACTTCCTTCCCCGTCCTTCCCTAATCCGATGAGACCGATGACCTCGCTGTCTGGTCTCCTTCCCCGAAACAACCAACCAATCACCAGCAATTTTTTTCTCTCAGCTTGTGTATTGGAATTGTATAAGAATGACACACGTTGTCTGGTGTTGCCGGCCGGAGTGGCCGAGCGGTTCTAGGCGCTTCAGTCCGGAACTGCGCTGCTGCTACGGTCGCAGGTTCGAATCCTGCCTCGGGCATGGATGTGTGCGATGTCCTTAGGTTAGTTAGGTTTAAGTAGTTCTAAGTTCTAGGGGACTGATGACCTCAGAAGTTAAGTCCATAGTGCTTAGAGCCACTTTTTTTGTCTGGTGTTCGTTGGAGACGTGCTGACACAGTAATTCCGGGGTTTGTACACCTTGGTGTCAGTGAGACGACGTGCACCATCACAATTCGTTATTAATTATGAGAATACTTTAAACAGGTACCCCCTTCGTTTCATTGGAAGGGAGAGTCCTGTGCCATGGTCTGCGTGATCGCCAGAACTCGCTACTATGTATTTTTTCCTATAGGATTACATAAGTAGTTGGTGCATGAAACCACAATAGATACTAAAGAGGAAGTGATTGCTAGGCTCTTAGTTTCGTGTCTCATTGTACTACAACAGGCAAAAGCAATGTTTGCAACAAAATTTTGTGCTTTTTCTTGTTTAGCATGTTCGACATGATTGACATGAATGTGCAGGGCATCCGTAACTGAAGAGAACGATTTGAATACATTTTCAGCACGAGTAGCTCTTTTTTTAATTTCAGACACGTGTGGTTTTGGCCTCCAAAGTCATTGTCATTCTCAAACGTCGTGAATATACTCAGGCGCAAAGCGAACTGTGTACTCCGATGTACGAGTACCACATGCATTGACACTGTACGTCGTCAATTTTGAACAGGTGATACGAGCGTCAGTTGTTGCTATAAGTAGTGACTTGTTTATATCAATAAACAACTAAATCCTCATTTCCTTATTTCGAAGTATTTAGCTTAGGCTTCGCTACCTCCTGTACAACTTTGTAAATGTTTGGGACACACAGTAGACTTGTACGGTATCAGGTTGCCTGTTATTTACGTAATGTCTTGTGTTGTCTTCCGCCAGTCTAACCGCTTAACCACATATTCCCGCTGCTATCAGTACCTGCGTGGCTTACAAGGTAAGCGTGTTATCTTCCAGCAAACAGTGCATAGCATTCAACCTACACAAAGGTTTATTGAGCCGTCGCCTCAGTTGGATGGAAGGATAATTTATTCTTTTTATTTGAAACAGACTGGCGGAGCCATTAAAGCTGGAATCATACAAGAGGCCAAATTCAAGAAAGGTCTAAAAGTCGGATGCTCATTGTCATCATTGATGCTTCATTTGTGTACTGAAGAGGCAGTGTGGATAGTAACAGACTATATATCAATGAGAGGTGGGTTTTTCATGGACAGAAAACCATCATGATGTGGTTCAATGGCAACATAGCTGTAGTCGCCGAAGGTGAACAGAAAGTGAGTCAGGCCGCGCGGGGTTAGCCGAGCGGTCTCAGGCGCTGCAGTCAGGGACTGTGCGGCGGAGGTTCGAGTCCTCCCTCGGGCATGGGTGTGTGTGTTTGTCCTTGGGATAATTTAGGAGAGTCCTGTGCCATGGTCTGCGTGTTCGCCAGAACTCGCTACTATGAATTTTTTCCTATAGGATTACATAAGTAGTTGGTGCATGAAACCACAATAGATACTGAAGAGGAAGTGATTGCTAGGCTCTTAGTTTCGTGTCTCATTGTACTACAACAGGCATGCATTAGCTTAGGGACTGATGACCTTAGCAGTTAAGTCCCGTAAGATTTCACACACATTTGAACATTTTGAAAGTGAGTCAGATCTTAATGAAAAGAGACGAGTGCTAGTTGGTGGCTACGATATACAAATAAAAAAATCAGTTGAGTGAGCTAATGGTGTTCGCTGCAGGAAGACATACTGAATGACTGAACGTTTAATTAGGAGAAGAGTCTCTTGAAGACATGGGCAAATTTCGCTAGCCGTGAATAAAATAGAAGAAGGAAGAAATAAGGAAGACATAATAACGAAGATTACAGAAGGCAAAAGCTGTTTCCTACAAAAAAAAGCTGCTAACATAAAAAATTTAAAACTTGAGACCAGGAAATGGTTCATGAAAAACAATGTTTGGAGCTCAGTTTCGTATGGATGCGAAACGTGGTTCAAATGGCTCTGAGCACTATGAGACTTAACATCTGAGGTCATCATTCCCCTAGACTTAGACTACTTAAACCTAACTAACCTAAGGACATATCACACATCCATGCCCGAGGCAGGATTCGAACTTGCGACCGTAACAGCGGTGCAGTTTCGGACTGAAGCGCCTAGAACCACTCGGCCACAATCACCGGCGTGCGAAACGTGGACAGCGGAAAGGACCTAAAAGTGGTGTTACAGGTGACTGTTAAAGATCAAATGGATTGATCGAAAAAAGAATGAAGGTGTCCCGCAAAAAAGTCTGATAAAGAACATTACGAATTGAAGGGATAACGTGGTTGGACACAAATTAAAACATCAGTTGTTGCTGAAAACCATTGTTGAAAGGTCAATGGAAGGGAGTAACCTTTCTTTTGCTGTGCGAATCTACTTCTGATTTCTTATTACTTTATTATTATTGTATGGTATTATGGACAGAGTATGTAACTGATTAGAGTAGTTATTCCCTGTGACAAGTAGAATGACCACCAGACTGCATTAAGTTGTTCGTGTTAGTGTGGCTACCAGACCTGCTAAGGTATATAAGGAGCCTGAACAGCGTAATCTGCTGAGTGATCATTGTGAAGGATACGGAAATGACGCGTACTCGTTTGAGAAAATGTTATCAGCATCAAACACCTATCACATTTCAGGTTTCCATGCAGCCAGCTGGTCGAATGTTGCAGCAGTATTTATATTTGTCGAGCATTCGAATGTGACGGTGGCCCGATGTAGGACTACATGGCAACGCGAGGGCAAGCATACTCATGGTTAACGTTCTGGTCGACCCCGAGTGGCCACCACAAGGAAGGATCGCCCTATAATGCGCCAAGGGCATCGTAAGTCCTGCACATCTGCATCTGCCATCCGAGAACAAGTAAGGGACCACCTGAAACATTGTGTGTCCTCATATGCCATTGGTCAGAGACTAGCAGAATCCAGACTAGGGTATTACTATCTCATGCCATATACACCGCAGCACAAATTACTGTGTTCGGAATGGTGCCATGACCAGGAATCACGGACTGCTGATGAATGGTGTTGCATTGTGTTCAAGGATGAGTTGCTGTTCTGCACTACCCTGAATGACCATCGTCAGCGAGTTTGGAAGCGATCTGGGAAGAGGTCCCATTCTTCCAATGTTTTGTAGAGACACAGCGGCTTTATTCCTACCGTCATAGTGTGGGCAACCATCGGGGATGACTTCAGGTCACGGCTGGTAGTGGCTGAGGGATCTCTCTGATGGCACGGCGGACCTTCACGTACATCCTGTGCCCTCATCTGTTATCACTCATGCACCAGAATTGCGCCATTTTTCAACAGGACAATGCTCTCTATGAACCTTTTGGGTGATGTTGAGATACTCCAGTGGCCAAGAGCAACCCCAGATCTGTCCCTAAAAGAACATGTGTGGGTCCACCCCACATGTCAACGCAGTCCTACAGCCAGTATCCAGGATATTGTGACGGTATATGTTTGCGGTATTGCGATGGTATGTGTTTTCGGAATGACAGAAGCGAAGACTTCTGTCTGTTGCCGTTTCCCCTATCATCACATTAAAAAGATCTTACCAGCGAATCTTCTGTTCCATGGATCAGCAGGAAATTCAATTGCCGAAATACATAACTTGATTAATAAAGGGAACAGGGTGAGACTACAGACCAGTAACAGACAGACAACTATTATTAAATCACTTACATTCTTGATAAAACACTGAATTGCCAGGCAGCCTTGTTACAATAAGTGGGAATTACCGCCCCACAAATTTGGACTGATCGTCGATTCCCAGGCTTGCTGTGGGTCAAGTCAAATGTACAAGAAAACACATAAAATCAAATGACAAATAATGATAACTTGTCCAGTCCCTACAGACAGTACTGATCAGAAATCCAGAGATGAATCTTCGAGCCGGCCGGAGTGGCCGAGCGGTTCTAGGCGCTACAGTCTGGAACGGCGCGACCGCTACGGCCGCAGGTTCGAATCCTGCCTCGGGCATGGATGTTTGTGATGTCCTTAGGTTAGTTAGGTGTAAGTAGTTCTAAGTTCTAGGGGACTGATGACCTCAGAAGTTAAGTCCCATAGTGCTCAGAGCCATTTGAACCATTTTTGAATCTTCGAAATTTAGAATCACGAACAAAAGTAATGAGCCACGAGTCTCCACATAACGCGAGCACACAGAAAGGAGCAGCGCTACAAAGCTTACCGCTCCAACAGTGACAGAACCACGATACTGATTTCTCGCGATGCAAATCGCATATTTGCCTCTTAATCATAGACGTATTTGCTTAGAGCGTTCTACCAGCAATATCTTGACAAAACTGAATGTAATAGTGCTTGGTTGCTTACAAGATGGCGGAAACCGATACATGTATCGCGAAAGTGGTGTCAATTACCACACTACCACTATTTACGAATTGATGCCTACCAATAACAGCAACGAATTGAGGCCGAGATAACGTCTCTCACAAAGAACCCGTTGAGTGCGAGGTCGCAAGTTCAGTCTTTAGTAAGCCTAATTTGAAAGTGTTGCGTTAACAATTATGACAGGAAGAATAAGAGCCTCTAATGACTCATCATGTGCATTACGAGGACGACGGAAAATGAGTGTCCTGGAGTTGCAGAGATCAACCTTCTAAAAGTTGTACGTATTACATTTACAAAATGGACATCGTCGACGTTCGAGAAATGTTCAAAGCAAACTATTAACTTGCACCACGAACATCGAATGAAAAATGGCCGCGCCACAGTGATCACAAAGTTCGCCCAATCACGATCGAAGGCAAACTCCTTGGGAGCTACAAACCGTGCAGAACGTTCATCTACGTACACACTCTTAAAGACTGCATATGGAATCATATTAGTGTAACGGCGTGATGACAACTGTTGGGACGTGAAGTCATGCAGCCGAATGCGAAACAGTCTGTCATGGTGCTTATTGTGAAACTGGCTATCCTTTAAGGCGTAGCTGCAGATAGTGTGATAATATGTTTTATAGGCACCAAACAAACAAACATCCATACGCTGAATTTGCTCAGTGGTTCCCGGTGGTATGAACTGCGATGTCACACACTTTTCAGGAGGGATAGTTTGCTCTAAAGGAGTATGAGTTTTATAGGCAGACCAGGAATCAAGTGAAAGCAAGTTGCTTTGACCAGCCATTGGCCGAAAGCAGTGCTCATACCATAGTTGTAGTCCTCTTACACCCATTTTCCCTTCTTTTCAGGAGGGATAGTTTGCTCTAAAGGAGTATGAGTTTTATAGGCAGACCAGGAATCAAGTGAAAGCAAGTTGCTTTGACCAGCCATTGGCCGAAAGCAGTGCTCATACCATAGTTGTAGTCCTCTTACACCCATTTTCCCTTCTTGCTTGGTGTGACGTAAGTATTCCCTATTGCTCTTGCAAGATAGCGCACATGAGAAAGAATTGTAGGGGCCAGAGCACCTCAAACTTCTCTCAGCACAATAAATAACTTTCATCCCAATTTACCATCCAGATTAACAGTCGGCATAATGCGTTAAGACACTGATGTTAGCTGATCTTGATATAACTCTCTTGGTCCTGTAATTTCTAGGGTTCCTTTCATATTCATTTCCTTTTCAAATCTCGATTGGTCAGAGATGAAAACAAATTCCTTACTGAACAATAGGATAAGTTTATGCCGTCTACAAATTTTCTGGCCGATTCCGCAGTTGGCTCTGCATCGTCAAGTTGACGGTTTGTTTGAAATTTCGCTATCGTATGTCTTCCAATTGTGTAGCACTGTTTGATGTTATGCAGCCATCTACTGCTTTCCTCGAAATCATTGTAATCTATGTCGCGCTTAGTTTGATGTGCATAAAGTAGGAGGTCATTATCATGCGTATGCTGTAAATTGTATCGATCGTCCTTAGAACGGGCAAACACCAGCCCTTGTAGTAAGTGCACATTGTCCTCCCTTGAATATCCGTAGTTTTTCTTATTCTCTACACCGCCATATTACTTATTCGAAATCTATTGATAATTGTTTCTTGTACTGTGCTGTGGATGAATTTTCATGTACGTAATTATGCTTAATACCCGCACCTTGGACAACGATTGCCCTTTACTGCGTTTGGTGGCTTCCTGTTCGACAAGGATGATGAACCACACGGTCTGTTTTAGTATCACTTACGCTTGTTAAGGCGTATCGTCATCGCTGTACTCATCTACATAGTCCGCACGGTCGAACGTACACGACAATGCACATTCCACTGAGTCATCTCGCAGAAACGCTAATATTTCATCTGCCACATCTTTCTCACACTGTGAAATTCCTTGGGTTCCTTTCTGACGAAATGTCAACTTTGGCAACTGTTGTTACAGATGTAATGCAACGTTTGCTTTATCGTTGCCATTGTTCTGCTTTGCATCAACATCACCAGCACTGCAGCACTGTTGTGAGTTACTGGTGGACTAAGCAGTTCAACTACTCTCCGTTGACTCATGCTGTGCTCAACTTTGGATACGTCCAGTTCCGCCCCCTCTTGCCATTAGCAGCGAACATTGTGGTTGTATGATGGACAATAGGTGAGACTTCGAATGCCATAAACATCAGTAGCTTTTTGCGACCCCGCAATCAAGTGGTTCCGTATCAGTAATTTTGTTTCCTCGGACGCCGCAGGGGAATGTGCTCTCTCCAACACGGAAAGGTTTCTGTAGCCATGTTGACGGGGGTGACATGCAGAGGTAGCTATGGATTTCTGACGAGAGGCTGTTCGGCTCGCCCAACACGTATGTTGGTGGCCCTGGAATGGCGCCGCTCTCTGCATCTACATCTACATTTATACTCCGCAAGCCACCCAACGGTGTGTGGCGGAGGGCACTTTACGTGCCGCTGTCATTACCTCCCTTTTCTGTTCCAATCGCGTATGGTTCGCGACTGTCTGAAAGCCTCCGTGCGCGCTCGAATCTCTCTAATTTTACATTCGTGATCTCCTCGGGAGGTATAAGTAGGGGGAAGCAATATATTCGATATCTCATCCAGAAACGCATCCTCTCGAAACCTGGACAGCAAGCTACACCGCGATGCAGAGCGCCTCTCTTGCAGAGTCTGCCACTTGAGTTTGCTAAACATTACCGTAACGCTATCACGGTTACCAAATAACCCTGTGACGAAACGCGCCGCTCTTCTTTGGATCTTCTCTATCTCCTCCGTCAACCCGATCTGGTACGGATCCCACACTGGTGAGCAATACTCAAGTATAGGTCGAACGAGTGTTTTGTAAGCCACCTCCTTTGTTGATGGACTACATTTTCTAAGGACTCTCCCAATGAATCTCAACCTGGTACCCGCCTTACCAACAATTAATTTTATATGATCATTCCACTTCAAATCGTTCCGCACGCATACTCCCAGATATTTTGCAGAAGTAACTGTTAGCAGTGTTTGTTCCGCTATCATATAATCATACAATAAAGGATCCTTCTTTCTATGTATTCGCAATACATTGCATTTGTCTATGTTAAGGGTCAGTTGCCACTCCCTGCACCAAGTGCCTATCCACTGCAGATCTTCCTGCATTTCGCTGCAATTTTCTAATGCTGCAACTTCTCTGTATACTACAGCATCATCCGCGAAAAGCCGCATGGAACTTCCGACACTATCTACTAGGTCATTTATATATATTGTGAAAAGCAATGGTCCCATAACACTCCCCTGTGGCACGCCAGAGGTTACTTTAACGTCTGTAGACGTCTCTCCATTGATAACAACAGACTGTGTTCTGTTTGCTAAAAACTCTTCAATCCAGCCACACAGCTGGTCTGACATTCCGTAGGCTCTTACTTTGTTTATCAGGCGACAGCGCGGAACTGTATCGAACGCCCTCCGGAAGTCAAGGAAAATAGCATCTTCCTGGGAGCCTGTACCTAATATTTTCTGGGTTTCATGAACAAATAAAGCGAGTTGGGTCTCACACGATCACTGTTTCTGGAATCCATGTTGATTCCTGCAGAGTAGATTCTGGGTTTCCAAAAACGACATGATACTCGAGCAAAAAACATGTTCTAAAATTCTACAACAGATCGACGTCAGAGATATAGGTCTATAGTGGAATCGATCAGTATCACTACGCGTCGCCATTGCTTGGTTTAAATTTGAAACAAACGACCCCTGTAACTTCTGGAGAGATACTCCAGATTGTCTACTTTATCAGTTATATGACTGGTGATCATGAAAATTACTCCGCCACCTCTATTCGCCAGTATTATACCGGGTGATCAAAAAGTCAGTATAAATTTGAAAACTGAATAAATCACGGAATAATGTAGATAGAGAGGTACAAATTGACACACGTTCTTGGAATGACATGGGGTTTTATTAGAACCAAAAAAATACAAACGTTTAAAAATGTCCGACAGATGGCGCTCCATCTGATCAGAATAGCAATAATTAGCATAACAAAGTAAGACAAAGCAAAGATGATGTTCTTTACAGGAAATGCTCAATATGTCCACCATCATTCCTCAACAATAGCTGCAGTCGAGGAATAATGTTGTGAACAGCACTGTAAAGCATGTCCGGAGTTATGGTGAGTCATTGGCGGCGGATGTTGTCTTTCAGCATCCCTAGAGATGTCGGTCGATCACGATACACTTGCGACTTCAGGTAACCCCAAAGCCAATAATCGCACGGACTGAGGTCTGGGGACCTGGGAGGCCAAGCATGACGAAAGTGGCGGCTGAGCACACGATCATCACCAAACGACGCGCGCAAGAGATCTTTCACGCGTCTAGCAATATGGGGTGTTTTTTTTTTTTTTTGTTCTAATAAAACCCCATGTCATTCCAAGCATGTGTGTCAGTTTTTACCTCCCTATCTACATTATTCCGTGGTTTATTAAGTTTTCAAATTTATACTGACTTTTTGATTACCCAGAACTTAGGCAAGCTATCAGCGATTTCAGATAGCTCAGGAAAATTACGGTTAATCTATAAATAAGCAGATTCAATTCATAGACTTTTTAATTAACTGATTTACTAACTCATTCCTCCTATTTTTGTTGTTAAAGTTATGTCTCCACTCCTTAAAACATTGTCAAGATTGGACATTGTCTTTCTGCCTAGTAACAAGCGTCCCTTTGATTTCGTGGCTGCAGTTACTCGAAACTGAATATGCAATTCGAATCTGTGACTAGTCTCTCTCCATATAAGGGCAGTGGGCTGGATAGCTGGTGAGACTACGGCACGTGCTCTAGATGTCACTGAAAAGTCTCTGGATTACAATAGCAACGACTAGTTACAACAGCTGGGGACCAGCTTGCCTCAGGAAAGGATACAAGGCTTTGTGACACCGCTCCCAACGGAAGCAGCGCATGAATCCAGGCCAGAGAGGGAACAACGTCATACTGATAAGAAGGCTCATTATGCAAAGTCCTCTGTAAATTTCACTCAGTACTGTAATAACTGTAGTAATATCACACTCCCTCCAAACCGTGAACTTGCATTTTGTTTCTTCCTCCTCTTCTGGGCGCTTCACTTTCTTTGTCAGGCAGTCATATATACTGTAAAATGAGGGACTTCAATAGGTCTGTCTCTCTCTCTCTCTCTCTCTCTCTCTCTCTCTCTCTCTCTCTCTCTCCATTCGTTTAGTTCATTCCGACTCTCCGTGTCCCCGTGATCTAAGTACGCTAATTTGTTCTGTTCTGTACTTTCTCCCGCAGACTTTCCAATTCTGTGATGCCATCGATCCATCTCATCCTTTACAATCCTCTTCTCTATTTGCCTTCGATCTTCCCCAGAATCAACTACTTTTTCAGCAAATTACGTCTTCTCATGATGTGCCCAAAGTAGGTCAATTTTTGCTTCAAGTGGCAATCTGGATGTATTTGCTATAACACTGACCTATTCGTTCTCTTTGCGGCCCATGGAACTCTAAAAAATGATGTCTAGCACCACAGTTCAAAGGTGTCTCATCTACGCCGATCAGCATTTCTTTTGATCCAGGCCTCACATCCGTACGTCACAACTGGAAAAACAATAGCCATTACCATACGGATCTTTATTCTTAAAGTTATGCCTCTACTCCTTAAAACATTGTCAAGATTGGACATTACCTGACTGCCAAGTATCAAGCGTCTCTTGATTTCGTGGCTGTAGTCACCATCAGCAGAGATCTGGGAGCCAAGATAATTGAACATAGAAACTGCTTCCATTATTTATCCTATATGCCGTGAAGTGACAGGTGTAATCGCCATAATTTTCGTTTTCTTCACAGTCAGCATTAGACCAACCTTTGCACTTTTTTCTTTCACGTTTAGGTAGAGGGTCTTTAACTTTTCTTCACGTTCTGCCACCATCATTCTGCATATTTAAGTTTATTTATATCTATACCAGTTATTTTAATTACGGTTTCTTCGTTATCAACAGGCTCTGCAACAGACTGAATAAATAAGGTGACAATATGGAGCCTTGCGGTACTCCTTTCTGAATCTTATTACGACAGACCAAGTAACTGTTATCGAATGCTGCATTACACTTCAAAGAGACATAGCTACAGAGTCACCAAGTTTATGTAAATAACGGTCAGAATGTTCTACCGATTCTTCAGTTCTTGGACGACAGAGATTCGCTCCTTGGGCAGGACAGCTGTGTGAATCTCTTGCCCCCCCCCCCCCCCTCTCTAGTTGTCTGTTTCTGGAGGAAGAACAAGCAGTTATCGGTCGTTTATATCCATTATATTACTGATTCAGAGACAGATGCTGTGCTGGAGAGACGAACTGAAAAGTTGTATGCGTCACGTGATTAGGAAGTCATCAGACATTTTTGATAATGCTATAGATTGACAGTCGAGTGCAAGTTGGGCAAAACATATGCTGTCACTACGTCTCTGTTGTATCCAGGTCATTGGGGCCTGTTGCATGAGACAGTCCATTACAAGGCCGTGCAAGCACTGAATCTTCTACAGCCCTGTCCAGGGCTCCCACTGCGGTGTCAGGGCTCTTTGCTCTTATAGCAAACAGACACACTCTAGCGTCCAACGAGTGGCCTACGTAGCAAACCAGAGGGGCTACTTTTGCAGACCACAGCCAGAAAGCTTCAAGTTCCCGCCCAGCTGGCAGGCGGCAATAAACATGCCATGAGACGTTGGCCTCGTTGACGTACTTGCCCCCATAAGGTGAGTTCGAAAGAAAAATGGAACATCATATAGAGAATGCATAGCAAGGTCACAAGGCTTTTAAAGAGACTGCCATTTTACTGCACAAACTCTCAGTGCATACATTCCTAAGCAGCTTTTCTAGTTAGCGACATGTGCCTCGTCCAAGCTCCAGACGAAAGACTCTGAAGTAACAACCACAAACTTAACAACCTATCTTTGGAGACATGTCCATAATTGGGACCTTTGAAATGTCTGAGCTCCAACTTCAACTTGATGAGGTTACAAGACATCTCTTGGTCATCCTTGACTTTTTCTGGTATGATTGACTCCCCTTCAGTATTGCCAGCTCTCCAGCCATATTTTAGCGTTACCTAGAACGCCTTACTATGTTCGTCCTGTGGATGGCCAATTACTTAGGCAATATTATTGATTTTGGAAAAAACGCACAGGCTCTGGCAGCAAAGTTAGACTTCTTATTTGGAGTGTTTCGGCAGGCGAATCTAAAGTTTAATAAGGATAAATACTCCTTTGTGCCACATCTGGAATATCTGGATCATATGTATAGTGTACTGCGGCACAGCCAAATCATACTATGTTGAGGCCATTCAGAAACTCTCAATTCCCTATGATGCTAAACAATTAAAATCTGTGTGCAGCCAAATTAACTGTTTCAGAAAATTCATTCCTCAAGCACTAGGCATTGTGGAGCCATTATATCACGTCCACACTTAAATATTAAGTGGAACTGGACCCCCGCATGCAATAAAGCTTTCTGTGATCTTAAATAAGGTCTCCTCCTTCTGACACGTGCCATGGCCTACGATCTTTCCATGCCCTTAATAGTAACAGCAGGTGCCCCAGACTACAGACTGGGAGCAGCCCATTCTCATAAGGTCGATAGAACGGAAGGTGCTACTGCATTTGTCTACAAGACGCTAAAGCAGGTGCAGCAAAACTACAGCCAGTTCGAGAACAAGGCTCTGGCTACCGCTTTCGCAGTTAACAAATTTCATGAATAAGTGTACAGCAGGAACTTGTCACTTTCATCAGATCATAAGCCTCTTTTGCCTCTGTTCAAGGCCAATTCCAATATCCCAACCAGGAGAGTACCCTGCCTGCAGCATTGGGCACTGTTCCTTTCAGGATGACTAATTTGACACCCAGTTCTGATCCACAGCACAACATGCCAATGCTGATGTCTTATCAATACTACCTCTTGGACAAGGTCTCGGATATGTCTCAACACCCAAAGTCTGTTTTCACACTAACACTGAATCAGTAGAGGTAGAAGTCAGCTTTCCATTCAATTCAGTAGTCATTGTACACTGATTTTCTGACGACCCAGTCGCCTGGGAAACAATAAAATTAGTTGACCAGACTTGGCCAGCAGACAGCAAAACTCTAGACCATGCAGACATGCAGGCATACTGGTATCATCGAAATTAACTATTCGTTGTCAATGGCGCCCTCTGCCTTCAAGGAGACAATGGTCACACTCGACTGGTCTTTCCACAAGCCTTAGACAGCACGTCAAGAAGATCCTCCATGCCTTAGGGGAACAATGCTCAGCAAAAAGCTGGTTTATCACCACGTTTACTGGAAAATAATTGGCGTGTGACTAGGGCTTCCCGTCGAGTAGATCGTTCGCCTGGTGCAAGTCTTTCGATTTGACGCCACTTCGGCGACTCGCGCGTCGATGAGGACGAAATGATGATGATTAGGACAACACAACACCCAGTCCCTGAGCGGAGGAAATCTCCGACCCAGGCGGCGATCGAACCTTTTTTTTAACGTTTATTAACTTTTATTTACAGAATAACAATTTTCGTTTTACAAAAACAGTTTACATTTTACTTGTTCCGATGAGATAATCCGTTCTGTCCTTTTTTCTGTTATTGTCCTGGTAATTATTTCATTGGTCTTCTATATTTTTCGAGTGTCTCTCTGACTGAGATCGTTATTAGTTTCTTACGCTGTTTATTATTTCTGTTTAGCGTTTTCTGAGTCTTGGTACACGATATTTATACATGTGGCAGAAGGAATTTGGAAAAAAGCATTGATTGCAAGATCTAGTTAGTTACTCAAAATAATTGATGAATAAAAAAATTATTTTAAGGAATTTTTACTTATTACTAGTTGGGTTATTATTACTTTTATGTATATATGCATTTTGAGTTGTGGATGTTTCTATCCATTTTAAAATGATGTAATATTTTTTACTATTTTCTTATTAAATCTACTGTTGGGAAACAAAAAAGGGAGGCATTTTACGTTGGGCCTTGAAAACCAGACCGTAGTGGAGTATACACTAGACATGAAATGAAATTGACAGAGTATTAAAAAATGTATCAACTGTCAGCCGTTATTTGGTGAGCAAAGTGGTGTCCAAAGGAGAACACTCATGAATAACTATCTTAACATTGAAAAACAAACCATACTAAAAATTAAAAAGGAAAAGAACATTACCATTATAGCGAACTATTAAAACTACTTTGTCAGATTGAGTGAAGAGCAATAGACTAGGAAGCAGTGGATGGTGCAATCGTAGAGCTAGTTTGATACAGGTGAGCGAGAGTAAAAAAGACTGAAAGGAGGGAAGAAAACTATTCATGGCGGAAAGAAAGACATATATAAGCACGTGAATCGCTGATTTGTTGCATTGATAGAACTATAATAACTTTGAGGTACTCACTGTTGGGCACACCTCTCGATTGCACACGATGGAGGGTAGAAAAAAAACACTCGAAGCTATGGTTACACTGGCACGATATGGGAAACTTTTACGGGTTATAACACTTTTCACTGTCACTTTCCTTTGGGGTGTGGGAGGGCATCGGCGACTGCGACAAGGGCGTGGGGGGTTTGTGGCGTTGGGCGGCGGCGGCGGCGGCGGCGACGACGACGACGACGACGGCGGTGGCGAACACATCACGTGGCGGCAGACAGCGCGTCCCTGAAGGCGGCGGTCAGCGGGATCTCCAGGAAGTTGTGGAATGTCTCGCGGTATTTGGCGTGTTGTTTTGCCTTTTTGTGCTCTTCCCACAAGTCCATGAGGAACTGCACGCTGTCTGACTGCCTTCTGGCTATGACTGCGTGTGTAGTCATGGCGAGTATCCACATCGTAGCCGTGCGTTTTGGTCTTGTAAACGGATTCGCATCAGGGACGGTGAGTGCCGTGACTTGAATGTTACGTGGGTCGCTTCTGTTTATGTGGGATATCATTTTCTTGCTTGTCTCCCATATATTGCTGGTTGCCCTGCATAGGAATCGATGTTCTACAGTGTCCGTTTCGTTGCAGGTTTCACAGTTGGGCGATTCTTTTATACGGATTAGGGCCAGCCTCTCGTTGGTCGGTATGGTGTTTTGCACTACTTTGTACCACGTAGATCTGGCGTGCTCCGGTATTGCTTGTTCCGAGATATTTTTCCAGACCACTGGCCAATCGTGGTCTGGAGAATTTACCTCGATCCTTGTTTTGTATGTTTGCCCTCTTAGTGCGCCGTTGATGTTTTCCGCCGTCCTTAGTTGCGGGTTTGTTACCATGGGCAGTGCGTAGCTCTTGTTGAGAATCAGTTGCCTGATGTGTCGCACCTTAAACGGTATGTGTCTGGTGTCTACCGGCGCTTCCTCTGATCGCGGCCTGTAGGTGTTTATTAGGCAGGCCGTGATGCTGTCTCTTTTCCTGCTCTCCATTTGGATTGCTCTGTGGAGCAACAGCGCCGCACACTTTGTCTTGACGTCCACCAACCCCAGCCCTCCTTCCTCCTTCTTCAGTGAACACGTGACCTGTGATACTTTGAATATCTCCCGCCTCCACAGCAGGTAATAGGCGGCTCCTTGTATCGCTCGTGCGATTTCTGTTGGTGCACTCAGTATCTGTGCCACGTACCAGGCTTTCGACGGGATCGTTGTGTTGATCAGTTCGACTCTTTGTCCCAACGTTAGGTTTCTATTCGAGTGAGAGCAGGCGAGCCTTCGTATTGTATGTAGGGTTGTTCACCAGTTTTGTGCCGCCATCTTTAGTGGCCATTTTTGGATTTGTATCCCTAGAGTTTTGTGAGTCTCGGTTATTCGATACCACTGCCTGTTGATTGTCAGACTCCCGTTGCCAATGGGGAGCGGCACAGTTTTTCTGGGATTCACCCTTGCTCCCGATTCGTTTTGAAATGTTTTCATTATTGGTTCTATTTTGTCTATCTCCTGCTTGTTGTTCACGAAAATTCCCAAATCATCGGCGTAGGCCGTGCATGTGACCTTCTGTTCTCCGATTTGGTATCCATTCAGGCTTGCAGCCAGTTTTCGTAGCAGTGGGCCAAGTGCTACCGCGAAAACGGCCATGGACAACGGGCAGCCTTGTCTTACTGACTTCCCTAGTTGTATTCTTCTTGTTGTCCATCCATTCATAGTTATTACTGATGTGGCGTTCGTTACAAAGTTACTTATGATTTGCGTAAATTTTTGTCCAAAACCGAGTTTTGTCAACGTTTGCAGGAGATATCGGTGGCTGATCCTGTCGAAAGCCTTGTGGAAGTCAACATAAATTATTGCTACGGTCGTTCTGCTGGTGGCGGCGTGCGCAGTCACGTCTCTGTATGCGCAGGCGGCGTCGAATATGCTCCTGCCGAGCACTGCACACGTTTGCCACGGGCTGATCGCCTTCATTAACTCAGTCTTGATGTTATTTGCGAGGCATTTCGCGGCAATCTTGTAATCTGCATTCAGCAATGCTATGGGCCTGAACTCCTCTATGTGTCTCGCTGCCTGTGTTTTTGGGAGAAGGATTACTGTCCCTTCGAGAAAGGAGGCCGGTACCACTGTCCCATTTAGGATTTCGTTCACCATTTCTGTCAGATGTCTTCCTACTAAGTCCCAGAGCTGGCTGTAGAATTCTTTGGGGATGCCGTCTGCGCCTGGTGCTCTGCCGTTAGCGCTGTCTTTTGAGGATGGCTTTCACCTCATCCTCCGTAACGTTTTCGGTCAATAGCGCCCGGTCTTGATTGGTCAAGATCCGACGTGTTTCCAGCAGGATGTCTGCCGTTTCGGCATCGTCCGTCTCTTCGCTTTTGAAGAGTTTTTCGAAGTGGTTTTCCACGTGGTGCATGGGGGCTTAATTAAATGTAATGCAAATATTTTTGGTAGCTGTAAGTCCGATTACGCTGTTTCGTAAACGGTTGGCCCTGACTAGTATTATTACGCAATCTGACTGCATAGAATAACAACAAACAATGAAAGAAAATTTTCGTTAACACAGTTAATTAATTAAGTCCCCAGCAACTATAAAACCTACTAAACCAAAGCACAAGTGTAATTGTTCTGTGTGTGGGAGTGTGACTCAACGCACATCTGGCACGGTTCTTCTTCAACAAGACAAGAATTTTTAAATACCAAGTTTACTGACGTGATAAAAGAAAATTAGAAATACTATAATTGCGTAAGGAAAGCAGAATTAAACTCTAATACAAGAACACACGCCAAATGCTTTGTTGACTGAACCTATAATAACGCATTATTTAGGACACTGAAATAAAAAGAAACGGAGTTTGTTACCTCATTTATATTGATGAAAATCACTCTAATCCTTACAATATATCTCCACACCGATTCTCTACTACCATATCTCAACAAGACTCTCCAATATCACATCTCAGCAAGCACTGCCTACTAGCTCATCTCAACAAACACTCTTCACTACAACATCTCAGCACAGACTACCCCGAGTCCTCGACAGGCACTGACTACTACGAGCTCTGGACAAGCACTGACTTCTACGAGTTCTCTCCAAGCACTGTGTAGGCGGCTTAATAATACTCTTTGGCGCAATCTCTGGCGCAGTGGCTCAGTGTAGCCACCTTTCAGTGGTCCACAATTTCCCGCTTCGTGGACAGCTTGTTTCCGTCGTTATCGAGGAGTTCGGAGGTAACCTTGCTGTTGGCCCTTTGCCTTTCCCTGACTAAGTGGTGCAAAGTGGCACACTCATCCTCGATGACGCCGTGTGTTTGACTGCGAGCGATGACGCCTTCCATTCGCTGCCGTTTTATGTTGAGCAGATGTGCTTTTAATCCTCTCACGCGCGTCAGTTACTGTGGGTTGTCTGCAGGGGCGTTCAGTGCGTCCTTTAGACAGAGTGCGTAGAAGTCTGCTGTGCTTTTCTTCCAGTATGCTTTTTCCGCGCCGTATCTGATCAGTGTTCTTCTGATCGCTGGCTTGGCAAGTTCTGTCCACCACACTATAGTGGAGTTGTATGCGTGACGTCTTTCTGAGCATTTCCCTACTGTTTCGGAGATTTCCGACCGTAGTTTCTTGTCTTTGAAGTGTTTTATGTTTAGTTTCTATCTCGCCTTTTGTCCAGCGGTCTTTCTTCTCGGCAGGTGGATTTTGGTTTCGTATGCACAGTGATCAGAGAAAATCACTGGACAGACCTCTACGTGTGATACAGAGGCGGCCAACTCTCTGCTCACGTACACTCTGTCTAGTCTGCTTTTCCCCTAGTTGTGGTGGAAAGTGAAATCTGTGTTCTCTTTGTTAAGCAGACGCTGCTTGCAGCTCCACGCATAGATTCGGTCCTGGGATCTGATCTTCTGGCGCAGCTACGCAATTAAAATCTCCTCCTAGCACAATGTTGGTGTCATTGTGCGGGAGGAATTCGCAAATGCGTTCGTTGAAATATTGTCCTCTTGTTCTCTGAGCCCGACGGTGCGTATACGTTGTGAACACCGTTCCTGCTATTTCTACTGCGATCCCGCTTCCATCTACCATTAGTTTTGGCTCCCCTGTCTCTATTTCTTCTCTTATCATAATCGGTGTCCCTCGTCGGCTTTCGGCGTCGATGTTGCTGATAACTTTGTATCCCGGTACCTCTTCTATTTGTGTCGTTACTACCTCTTGCAAGAGAACGACGCCTGCTGTTCAATGCTGCAAGAATTCTCATAGGGCGTCTAATTTTACTGAAGAGCTCATTCTATTGACGTTGCATGAGAGGATTGTGTGCGTTGTTTTACTGTGCATTTAATATGAGGGGCGTCAGGCGCTTTGCTGAGGGGGGTCGAGTGTGTGCTGTGGCCGGTCCGGCCGTAGGACGACGTCCTCGGATTTGCTGGTGTGCGTTATGGTTTTCGGGGTTGGTGCGTCTGATGATTCTGCATCAGATGTCTCCATCCGTTCTGCGTTATCTTGGCTCCCCCCGGGCCCTTAGGATTGACATTCTGTCGCGCTGACCACTCAGCTACCGGGAGCGGACACGTTTACTGGAGAAGGACTGATAACAATATTGCCCAAATGGTTGCATCATGTGGATCTTGTTAAAGCTAACAGCCAGTACCAGGTTGTTGATATTTTCCCTGTGTGGATACATCATCACCATGGTCCTACCTCCATGCTCTTGGCTAGTCATCGTTGTTGCAGGTAGACGTTTTCCAATATGTATCATAAATGACTTTGACGTTATCAGCAAAAACAATTCAAGCACTTTATCCTGGAAACAATTTGTGATAGATAATAGCCCCCCAATTCACATCAGCAGAATTTGACACCTTTAGTTCAAATAAGAGCATCACACTTGTTCATACTTCACTGTTCCATCCTACTTCTAATGACCTTGCAAAGAGGTTCGTCTGCACATTCAAAATGCAACTTGCTCACAGTATTCTAGGTCTTCTACTGCTCCTCTTCACAAGACAGTCGAAAAACTGCATGGCAAGCCAAATCATTCACAAATTTCTGTTCTTGATCTTATGGACCCCACTACTCTTCTTGATATCCAAGTCGAAACCAGTATTGTGCTGGCTGGAGTGGCCGAGCGGTTCTAGGCGCTACAGTCTGGAACTGCGCGGCCGCTACGGTCGCAGGTTCGAAGCCTGCCTCGGGCATGGATGTGTTTGATGCCCTTAGGTTAGTTAGGTTTAAGTAGTTCTAAGTTCTAGGGGACTGATGACCTCAGAAGTTAAGTCCCATAGTGCTCAGATCCATTTGAACCAGTACTCTTACAGCATACGGTCTGGGTCCTCATCTTCTCCAATGCCCAACACCAATGGCTGCCAACTTGTGGATAGGGCTCCAGTCGAAGTATAATGCAAGGATGTCAGGTGTGCCCTTGCAGCAGATCAACCTCGAAGACCAGCAATTTTCCACAACTATTTATTCTGGAGTCGGTCTTCTTGACACCCAGGACCATTCATACTGTAGCTAGCCATGCGGGCTCCAGAAACCTAGAAGGCCAGCTCTCCTATGACTCTGCCACACACACCAATGGATGTCGACAGAAGTCCTCCAGTTTTGCAAATTCTGCAAGTCGCCAGAGGAGAGATCATCACCTCCTGGGCTTCAAGAATTGCCATAACCATAATGGGAGGGAGGGGATAGAAGGAATGCTATGTCAGGGTTCTTTGCCCTCTCATGTAGCAACCAGTCTTACATGAAGCATCCAATCGGTAGCCTACATAACAAGCCATAAGGACCACCTTAGCAGACAGCAGACAGAAAGTTTCACATACCCACCTGCTGGCAGGCAGCAGCAAGAGTACCATGAGACGTTGTTGGCCTCACTGGCCTACTTCACAAGTCACATGGCTGAAAATAGAGCAGGCAGTATCCTGGGGCCTCCACAGTATTTATGCCAACAACTGAGCAGTGCCAGGGCAGTCCAGTCCTGGCAAAAGGGCCAGGTGCAGACCACAGTAGCGGTTCGTCAGTCAGAGTCTCGCTTAGGAACTATCAAGGCTCCAGTTCCTTGACACCTCACTAACTACTGGAAGCTGCCGCTACATGGAGCGTCGAACCTCGCCGAGACGTGGCCTCTTCTCTGTGGACTTGGATGGACATTGGTTTTGGGCCGTTGCGGTGCGATATGAATAAACATTTTATTCATTTGATATTCAATGTGGCCTTGAGCCAGTACAGCCGATATCGTGAATTTTGATAATAGCCATACCTAATCACACACTATCATGTTTTTTTGGATGTAACTCTGATTCTAAGAAGGAGACTTAATTTCATGTGTTTATTAATAAATTCGATATTCATTGTTTCCCTGGGCTTTGATTCTAGGACCTATTCATTGGCATACAACATATCAACCACGACAAGATCAATTCAGAGACGACAACTGCCTCCAGAGTCAACTGTTGCAGGCATCCTATTTACAACATGGTTCGCTGTCGACTATTGCGGATTGTAACAGCGGACAGGCGAGCCATATTGCAGTAAACCGTTCGCCCGTTCAATGCTGGACAATAACTATCGATGAACAACCATACCACCCAAAACCATCCCCTCGCTACAAGGCACTAAAGCCATCAGTATTTTACTTAATTCATTAAATAACAAGTTACAAGTAGCAGGTATTTTCTGTGATTTGTCATAGGCATTCGATTGTGTGAACCACAACATCCTTTTAAACAAATTGGAATTCTATGATGTCATGGGCAGTGCTGCATGAATTAAGTCATCAGTCATCATCAGAATGGGAAGAAATTACATGTGGTGTCCCACAAGGATCTATCTTAGGGCTATTGCTTTTTCTTGTGTGCATTAATGATCTCTCATCAGTTACACTGCCAGAAGCAGAGTTCGTTTTGTTTGCAGATGACACAGGTATTGCAATAAATAGTATGTCGAGTGTAGTTCTAGAAAGATCTGCTAATGATATTTTCATGGATATTAATAAATGGTTTAAACCCAACTCACTGACATTAAACTTCGAAAAGACACTATATGCAGTTCAGAACCTGTAAGAGGTTTCCACCCAGCATATGAATAAAGTATGAAGAAGAGCAAATAGGAGAGGTTGACAGTCTTAAATTTCTGGGATTACAAATGGCTCTGAGCACTATGCGACTTAACTTCTGAGGTCATCAGTCGCCTAGAACTTAGAACTAATTAAACCTAACTAACCTAAGGACATCACACACATCCATGCCCGAGGCAGGATTCGAACCTGCGACCGTAGCGGTCACGCGGTTCCAGACTGAAGCGCCTTTAACCGCACGGCCACACCGGCCGGCTCCTGGGATTACAACCTGATAATAAATTCAGTTGGGAGGAGCACACCACAGAACTGCAGAAACACCTTAACAAATCTGAATTTGCAATTCGAGTGTTAGCAGACATAGGCGAGATAAAAATGAAAAAGCTTGCATGCTTTGCCTACTTTCATTCCATAATGTCATATGGTATAATATTTTGGGGTAACTCTTCAAGTCAAACAAAAGTTTTCAGAGTCCAAAAGCGTGTAATACGTATTATTTGTGGAGTAAATTCACGGACGTCCTGTAGAAACCTCTTCAAAGAACTGGGTATACTAACTACTGCCTCTCAGTATATTTGCTCCTTAATGAAATTTGTCCTAAATAATATGTCTCTTTTTCCAACAAACAGCTCAGTTCATACATACAATACCAGGAACAAAAATGATCTGCACAAGGACTTAAAAGCACTTACTTTAGTTTAAAAAGGGGTCTACTACTCAGGAACACCCATCTTCAATAATTTTCCAGCAAACATAAAAAATTTAGTTACAAATAAAGATCAGTTTAAAAGGAGCCTGAAAGACTTACTAGTGGCCAACTCCTTCTACTCCATTTACGAATTTTTTAATAGAAACAAATGATGTATTGTATATATTCATACTATTAGTATTGTTATTTCAGCTAAAAAAAATTGACATGTTCCACATCCACGAGGATCTCCTCAGCACGGATCTATGGAACAAAAAACTAATCTAATCTAATCTAACCTACACGTTTACCTCCCCTCATTGCATATCTAACGCCACGAGAATAACGCCACTGGTCGCTAGAAGCAAGGAAAGGTCGCCAGGTGTGGCAGACGTGAGTACCTCTGTAATGAAGGAATGCAGCTGCTGTGGTCTTCAGTCCTGAGACTGGTTTGATGCAGCTCTCCATGCTACTCTATTCTGTGCAAGCTTCTTCATCTCCCAGTACCTACTGCAACCTACATCCTTCTGAATCTGCTTGGTGTATTCATCTCTTGGTCTCCCTCTACGATTTTTACCCTCCACGCTGCCCTCCAATGCTAAATTTGTGATCCCTTGATGCCTCAAAACATGTCCTACCAACCGATCCCTTCTTCTAGTCAAGTTGTGCCACAACTTCTCTTCTCCCCAATCCTATTCAATACCTCCTCATTAGTCACGTGATCTACCCACCTTATCTTCAGCATTCTTCTGTAGCACCACATTTCGAAAGCTTCTATTCTCTTCTTGTCCAAACTAGTTATCGTCCATGTTTCACTTCCATACATGGCTACACTCCATACAAATACTTTCAGAAACGACTTCCTGACACTTAAATCTATACTCGATGTTAACAAATTTCTCTTCTTCAGAAACGATTTCCTTGCCATTGCCAGTCTACATTTTATATCCTTTCTACATTTACGCTACGGCCATTAAAATTGCTACACCAAGAAGAAATGCGGATGATAAACGGGTACTCATTGGACAAATATATTATACTAGAACTGACATGTGATTACGTTTTCACGCAATTTGGGTGAAGAGATCCTGAGAATTCAGACCCAGAACAACCACCTCTGGCCGTAATAACGGCCTTGATACGCCTGGGCATTGAGTTAGAGCTTGGATGGCGTGTACAGGTACAGCTGCCCATGCAGCTTCAACACGATACCACTGGCGTATCGTGACGAGCCAGTTGCTCTTATTGTCAATGCACATAAATGATTTAGTGCACAGGGTCGGCAGAAATCTGCGGTTGTTTGCTGATGATGCCGTGGTGTACGGTAAGGTGTCGAAGTTGAGTGACTGTAGGAAGATACAAGACGACTTAGACAAAATATCCAGATGGTGTGGTGAATGGCAGCCTAGCCCTAAATGTGGAAAAATGTGAGTTAACGCGGATGAGTAGGAATATCAATCCTGTAATGTTCGGACACAGTATCACTAGCGCCTTGCTTGACACAGCCAACTTGTTTAAATATCTGGGCGTAACGTTGCAGAGCGATATGAGGTGGAACGAGCATGTCAGAACTATGGTAATGAAGGCAAGTGGTCGGCTCCGGTTTATTGAGAGAATTTTAGGAAAGAGTGGTTCACCTGTAAAGGAGACCGCGTATAAGACGTTGGTGCGATGTATTCTTGAATACTGCTTGAGTGTTTGGGATCCGTACCAGGTCGGATTGAAGGAAGACATCGAAGCAATTCAGAAACTGGCTGCTGGATTTGTTACCGGTAGGTCCGAACATCACGTAGTGTTATGAAGATGCTTCTGGAACTCAAATGGGAATCACTGGAGGGAAGGCGACGTTCTTTTTGAGAAACACTATTGAGAAAAATTAGGGGACGGTTTGAAACTGACCGCCGAACGATTGTACTGCCGCCACTACATCGCGGGAAGGACCACAAAGATGAGATACGAGAAATTAGGGCTCAGTCGTTTTTCCCTCGCTCTATTTGCGAGAGGAATAGGAGGGGAAGTGACAAGCAGTGATATAGGATACCCTCCGCCACGCACCTACCGTGGCTTGGGGTGTATCTATGTAGTTGTAGATTTACTATGACTTTCCCATTCAGAGTTTAGCTATTGAAATAAGAAATGCGGAATACATGCTTTCATATTTTTCACTTCATTTTAATTGTGCTCTAGAGATACAATTAACAATATGAGGTAATAGCGTCTCGCCAGAGCATTTCACTAGTATGTCTGTACTCAGTAAACATCTGAATCATTCTATTGCAAGCGCTTTGCTTTCCATATTTTGGGAGGAGGTAGTAAGGACCAAAACAGGAAAAAATTGTTAGTAAACATGGACTCTAAAATCAGCTATGAGTATTCATTCAGTAGAAGAGAAGTGTTTCACAATATTGATGATAAGAAGTGCTCACAGCTCCTAAGGTATGCAGTTTAGAGCCATTTTTACAGGACATTTTTTATTATTTTGGTCCATTCTACCACCTCTCAAAATATAGAAAGCAAAGCGCCTGCAGTAGAAGAGATTTATGTTGCAGTATGCATTTTACAGACACTGTTTACTGAACTTTTTTACTTCGAAGTCCGTTCCTGTCACATCCCTGAATATTGACCATTCCTCCTGGAACACCCTGTATAAGTGGTCTCTGCGTACATATAACAGTACAGTAACAACGTCTGAAATAATATTCCCCTTTGAACAAAGAAAGGCTTGATTCACGTGATACTGGACATTCAAAAAATATTAAAGAACTGAGAGAAAAAGAGTCTGGCTTCAGACTAAAAAGAGCCACAGTAGATCTTATATCTGCAGTGAGGCAGTTGCAGAAACGTCACAATGAGTGTGGGAGAGACCTACTGCTCGTCTTTCTAGATTTAGAGAAAGCATGTGGCACTGTATCCAGAAGTAAAGATTAGGAAGCACAAACAAGGGAAGAGTCAGAGAAGCAGACTGTACTGAGGAAAAAAGAATTGTACCAGAGAACTGTAAGAGAGAGAAAGGACAGGGAGACTGAAGCAAAGAAACAGTCTCATACAAGAAAGTGCACTATTTCCGGTGCTTTTAATTGTAGTGATGGATGATTTAATGACACAAATGGATAGAGAAACAGAAGTCAGCATGATAGCAGTGTTATTTGCTGATGATTTGGTGGTGTGGAGGAATAACGAGAAGGAAGCATAGAAGATATTACGTGTTTGGCAAGAAGCTGTGCAAGACTATGGCCTAAAATTTAATGCGAATAAGTATGAGCTGGTGTTTACAACAAGAAGAAATGTAAACCTACAATAATCATGGTGCTGGGTGAGAGTAGTTGTAAACAGCGAAAAGTCTAAAGTATCTGGAGGATATAATACGCGAACATGGAAACAAATGGTAAACAGAACGAGCAAGGCAATCTGAGAGCTTTATGAGAACTACGAGAGGAATTATATGAAACAAAGAACTCCCAGGAAAGTAAGGAAGGGAAAGATTAAACATATTATACACCAATTCTGTTGTAGCTGCAGAAACTTGAGCCAAGAAGGAAGCAAAGGAAAGTAAGGTGCGAGGAAGTGAAAGAGAGTTTTCGAGGAACTTAATAGATATAACAAATATGAATAGATGAGAAATGGAAATGTTAGGGAAACTATACCTGACGAGACCCTACAGCAGGGAAACTATACCTGACGAGACCCTACAACACATGACTCAGGAAAAGATATTAAAACGGCATAGACATATGAAGAGAATGGATGAGAATAGGGTGCCTAGGAAGACGCACGACGTGAAAATGGGGGCAAGGGACCATAGGGAACGGCTAGGGACAAGTATCTTAAAGGAATGAGGAAGTCATCTGGCAGAGAGAAGACTGGCCCAGAGTAGCGACAGAGAGGTTGAGGGAACACCAGAGAGCGTCGTGTTCCAGACCCTAGCAGTGGTGGGAAACTGTACTACATGATAGTGATGCTTATAGGGGTAACGACTCTAGCACTATGAACTGAAACTCAACCACCAGCACGTCGAACTACTGCGCGTGTTCCGAATAGACTTGAAACAGTATTGACCAAGACGTGCATAAGCAACTCTTGAGTGCCACGCTGAAGTTCAAAACTGAACGACGATTACCTTGATCGAAAGTTTCTATACTGTAAGTGATTTGAAGACATTGTTCGCAAGAATGAGGAGGCTCAAGTGAAACTAGACAGTATTACGGACGAAAGGTGATGATTTAAAGGGCTGTGTCTCAATGGAGTCGTCTATATAAGAGTGGAAAGACGAATATTCATGGTGTTTCATCAGACACCACTGAAGAGACGTCAGATTAGTAAGCGTATCATGATCAGCTACATACACTAATAAACGCCATTTTTGTTCCAAAAGACGCTCTACCATAAAAAAAGTGGATTTATATATTGTGCTGATGTTGATGTTCAGATAAATTTAGCTCCTTTTTAATCGGCAACTGATTTTCTTGAGCTAAGTTTGAATGACTGGACTGCTTTACGAGACTTCAGTCACTACCGGCCATTTCTGCTATAGCAGGCGGACCGTCAATGACTCAGTTTCAATCCTCTAAAGTGAATGGATGAAGCATCTAACATCTTTTACCACATTAGCGTCACTGTCATAAATGAGTAAATGTATTTTATTTTGGTCAATATCACATCGATGTGCGATACTATTAAAATCCCTTGCTCTTGGGTTGGTGCATTAAGTTCGGAGCGTTTTTCTGTATGCCTAATAAACAGAAAAGATATGCAAAGCAGAGACTTTAGTTATCAATAATGTATTCTTCTTCATTATTTACAACAGTCTGCCAACGCTGGGGTAAATTTCCGTTTCCGTGACTGTACAAATCATGTGGTTTTGAGGCGAAGAACTCGTCGACCCATGTACGGAGTGCAGTTTCATCCGGAAAGGTTGTTCGATAGTGAGTGCAAAAGGTGAAAATCTGAGGGCGCAAGATCAGGTGAATAAGATGGATGCGGAATGCATTCCCAACCCAACTGCTTTATAGTTTCTTTTTTTTTCTTTTTTGTTAGTCTAGCAGAATGCGGGCGGGCGTTATAGTGAGGCAGCGTTACTTCACGCAGTCTACCTGGTTGTTGTTATAGGATGCATCTGCAAGACGTGTTAGTTGTTGACAATAAATTTCAGCACCTCTTGGAAGCATCCTTAGTACACTACACCGTCGGCGTTCCATCAGATGCATAACATTACCTTTTTTGTACGCGCGCAGGTCTTTGTACGAAGAGTTGCTGTTTTGAAACTTCCTGGCAGTTTAAAACTGTGTGCCGGACCGAGACTCGAACTCGGGACCTATGCCTTTCAGGGCGAGTGCTCTACCAACAAAGCTACCCAAGCACGTCTCACGACCCGTCCCCACAGCTCCAATTCCGCCAGTACCTCGTCTCCTACCTTCCAAACTTCACAGAAGCTCTCCAGCGAAACTTGCAGAACTAGCACTCTTGGAAGAAAGGATATTGCGGAGACATGGCTTAGCCACAGCCTGGGGGATGAAATTTTCACTCTGCAGCGGAGTGTGCGCTGATATGAAATTTCCTGGCAGATTAAAACTCGAACTCGGGACCTTTGCCTTTCGCGGGCAAGTTCTAGAGTCGTAGAGCACTTGCCCGCGGAAGGCATAGGTCCCGAGTCACCTTGCCTGTTTGGTAACATGTGGCCAAACCAGGCGAAGGGTAAGTACCGCCGACGCTCTGTGACACTAAGAGACAGTGTGCTGGCCCAAAATCGAACGCAGGACCATCGGAGCCTGACTCGCGTATCAGGTGATGGCATTCAATGGGCAACATTGACTTGGAAGATAAATTTCAAATCCTGGAACCATCAACACTAGCTGATGTTTCAAAGGTCAGTGGCTCTCCTAGTTGGTGACTCTGCGCGTTGAGGCTTGACTAGCTTAGCTGTACATTCGACTGATGGGTGGTGCGGAGACTGCGCCGCTCGGGTGGATGACTTTGAAGGAATCATGTTACCATTTCAGCTGGGAGCGTTTGTACTCCGTTTGACTTCGTGTGTTGTGACAGGTAATAGGCTCCTGTCACATAGTCGGCTGTGGAAATGCCACATTGTGCTACACCATGTAGCAACCGCGTCAACTACTGATGGCAGAACGCCACATTGCAGGGTGCTGAGTCGACGCTATTGCAGCACCCACCTGCAGAGCTATGAGTATGTCGGTGGCTGGCCAGAGTATTACCTGGCTGGCTGAGAATGCCTGCCTGAAGTTAGACCTCAACACGATGTGGACTATCATCATACTATTTGATTGACCTATTATTGTTCGACATGATAACTTTATATGCTTCAGTCAACGATTTTCTCTGCCATTTGAGAGCTGTTTAGACATTACAGATTTTATCTACAGCAGTATGGTTCTCTGCGTCGACACCGTTCATTTATCAAGGGTTGTACTTGGATGACTCTATGTTGACGATGGATAAGTCTACGACATATCACAGTCTACAGTTGACTTCGACTTTGAAGATTATCAGCGAAGAACAGTTACACTTGAACGCGGTTGACAAGGAATCGAAGCTTCGCATACAGCCATGATACTGGACATATTGACTAACCTAGTTACCACACAATTTGATTGAGTCATTATAGCTTGGCATTATATCCTGATATGCTTCAGTCAAGGTTTTTCTCTGTTAATTGGGAGCTGTTTAGACATAGGGTTTCAACATCTGGGACCTCGTAGGGACATCCTGAGATGGGGTGCGGAAATGAAACGAAAATTTATTTAATATAATTACTTTTTATTTTGAATACTATTAAACTGAACTTGCCGCAGAAGTAATTGGTGCACCATATTTTTCGGAAGATTTCACCACTTTCAGCAAATCTTTTTTCCCTTTTACATATTTATAAAACTCCTTGCAAGTTAGCTGTAGTTAAACCAGCACTGTAACATTGATTCCACAGCCCCTGGCAGCAGTCGATTTTTCATCAGTCCACTGGGCCGATATCAGTGAAAACATGCTTTCCACAGTGGCGTTGTGTACGGCAATAGAAAACAAATACTCGCATAATTTTAGCAGTTGGCATCTGCTTCCAGGATTTTTGGTTTCCTTAAGAAACTAAATCCACCTTTCTTCCACGGAGTGTTTAGACTTCCATTCTTCCGAGTCACACTTGGCATCCAAAAGCTCTTCAGATACAAATACTCCTGAAAACAATTGTTGCTTTAAATCTTCACACAATTTTTAGTTTGGTATATAACAGTGTTTTCAATCATTACCAAATCTGGGGTTTGAGATAGTGTCATCCATTCAATTACTTTGTATTTATTAAAAGAAACAGTCAAAATCAAATGCTATGATATAGAAAACCAATGTCTCTTCCTCAAATTTCGAAATCGGGTTAATTATTTATCGATTAGTGTTTTCATTCTCCAATTTGTTCAGATTCTCCTTGGTCTGCACGCCAATAAAACTGGCGTTCTTCCTTTCATTCAGACATCTTTGAGTGTCGTTTAATATACTTCTTATTTCAATTGTCGAGATTTTATTTTTCTCCACACGTTCTAATTTTTTTTTCTTTCAAGCATAGCCATGTTTGATTGCAATAACATGAGGTAAATTACTCTGACCGGGCTACTGAAAAAATCTGAAATATTTTAGGTGACCTGTCTTCGACTTCAAAAAATTATTTTAATGGAACCCAAAGCTTAGGAATTCTCTCCTCTGCTGGTATTAATGACAGCCATCTTGCTTTTGAGTGAAATAGAAGAGTCTGATGATTGACACCACCGTATTAGCAGGACCCTTTCAGCTTCTCTGTCCTTACGATGTATCCTGAAAAATAATTGAAAATTTTCATGGCTATTATTTCAATATCGACGGTGAGACTTCAGCAGCGCTTGATGTAGTATTGTGGAGAATATGGGCTGGGCATGCACGTCCTTCTATATTTTCCCTAGTTCTTCTATAATTTAGTGAAACCCACTGGTCGCGTCGCTGAAGCCCCAAAAGTTGACATTGGTATTATCTCCACAAAAATCGATTATTTTATCTGATGGAATTTGCAGTTGTCTTAATGTGTCTAGATAAAACTTTACAATTATCTTCGATGTTTCTTTATTCAGTGAATCGAACTTCAACAGCTCTTGTTGGCTCGCGTCAGTTTCAGGGAAGTATTGAACAGCTAAAGGAAACATCTTTTCAGCCTTGTGGTTCGATGCGTCGGTGCCTATCCCGTAAAAAGAAACTTCTTGCAATTGCTTTGTATTTCGGACACGGAGCGCGATACTAGACTATTTTTAACGATCGCTGTAGATTTGGTCCTGGTTGTAGAACGCTTTGCGGCGACTTTGGGGCCAGGTTACATTGTGGCATTCACTTTTGCCGTACAGTAAAGAGAAGGAGTGATCATGCTTGACAGTTTTGTAAGCTGTTGTTAGTTCTACAGCAGCAACGAGCAATTCGTCCAATATATTTTCTTTAATCATGGATGTAGGTGCAGGCTTTGGCGTTGATGCTACCGCGAATCTGTTTGTATCATTCTTCGTAGAAATACGATGCCTCACGTCTGCCTTACCTTCGTGAGTTACTGAGATGAAACAGCTACAAATTTCGCACAACGCTTCCTAATCCGTACGTCCTTTCTTGACAACAGACTACTCTTGTGGGTAATCATCCGAAAAGTGACACTTTCTCTTTCCATCCTTAGGCATTTTCGTAAGCTACATAAGTTTATTAAAAGATAGACAGTCGCCAATAACACTTTAGTCATCGAAGTGCACGTCACTATACACTTCACGCACCATATACGCGCAGTAAGTACTACAAACATTACTAACTTGCACATTTAGAAAGAATTGTTGTTGTTGTTGTTGAGTCCTGAGACTGGTTTGATGCAGCTCTCCATGCTACTCTATCCTGTGCAAGCTTCTTCATCTCCCAGTACGTACTGCAGCCTACGTCCCTCTGAATCTGCTTAATGTATTCATCTCTTGGTCTCCCTCCACGACTTTTACCCTCCAGCTGCCCTCCAATGATAAATTTGTGAACCTTTGATGCCTCGGAACATGTCCTACCAACTGCTCTCTTCTTCTTGTCAAGTTGTGCCAAAAATTCCTATTCTCCCCAATTCTATTCAATACCTTCTCATTAGTTATCTCATCTACCCATCCAATCTTCAGCATTCTTCTGTAGCACCACATTTCAAAGGCTTCTATTCTCTTCTTGTCCAAACTATTTATCGTCCATGTTTCACTTCCATACATGGCTACACCCCATACAAATACTTTCAGAAACAACTTCCTGACAATTAAATCTATACTCGATATTAACAAATTTCTCTTCTTCAGAAACGTTTTCCTTGCCATTGCTAGTCTACATTTTATATCCTCTATGCTTCGACCATCATCAGTTATTTTGCTCCCTAAATAGCAAAACTCTTTTACTACTTTAAGTATCTCATTTCCTAATCTAATTCCCTCAGCATCACCCGATTTAATTCGACTACATTCCATTATCTTCGTTTTGCTTTTGTTGATGTTCATCTCATATCCTCCTTGCAAGACACTGTCCATTCCGTTCAACTGCTTTTCCAAGTCCTTTGCTGTCTCTGACAGAATTACAATGTCATCGGCGAACGTCAACGTTTTTATTTCTTCTCCATGGATTTTAATACCTACTCCAAATTTTTCTTTCGTTTCCTTTACTGCTTGCTTTCGCTAAGTCTACAAATACTAGAAACGTAGGTTTGCCTTTCCTCAATCTTACTTCTAAGATAAGTCGTAAGGTCAGTATTGCCTCACGTGTTCCAATATTTCTACGGAATCCAAACTGATCTTCCCCGAGGTCAGCTTCTACCAGTTTTTCCATTCGTCTGTAAAGAATTCGCGTTAGTATTTTGCATCCGTGACTTATTAAACTGATAGTTCGGTAATTTTCACATCTGTCAACACCTGCTTTCTTTGGGATTGGAATTTTATGTTCTTCTTGAAGTCTGAGGGTATTTCGCCTGTCTCATACATTTTGCTCACCAGATGGTAGAGTTTTGTCAGGATTGGCTCCCGCAAGGCCGTCAGTAGTTCTAATGGAATGTTGTCTACCCCCGGGGCCTTGTTTCGACTCAGGTCTTCCAGTGCTCTGTCAAACTCTTCTCACAGTATCGTATCTCTAATTTCATCTTCATCTACATCCTCTTCCATTTCCATAACATTGTCCTCAAGTACATCGCACTTGTAGAGACCCTCTATATACTCCTTCCACCTTTCTGCTTTCCCTTCTTTGCTTAGAACTGTGTTTCCATCTGAGCTCTTGGTATTCATACAAGTGGTTCTCTTTTCTCCAAAGGTCTCTTTAATTTTCCTGTAGGCAGTATCTATCTTACCCCTAGTGAGATAAGCCTCTACATCCTTACATTTGTCCTCTAGCCATCCCTGCTTAGCCATTTTGCACTTCCTGTCGATCTCATTTTTGAGACGTTTCTATTCCTTTTTGCCTGCTTCATTTAGTGCATTTTTATATTTTCTCCTTTCATCAATTAAATTCAATATTTCTTCTGTTACCCAAGGATTTCTACTAGCCCTCGTCTTTTTACCTACTTGATCCTCTGCTGCCTTCACTACTTCATCCCTCAAAGCTACCCATTCTTCTTCTACTGTATTTCTTTCCCCCATTCCTGTCAATTGTTCCCTTATGCTCTCCCTGAAACTCTCTACAACCTCTGGTTTAGTCAGTTTATCCAGGTCCCATCTCCTTAAATTCCCACCTTTTTGCAGTTTCTTCAGTTTTAATCTACAGTTCATAACCAATAGATTGTGGTCAGAGTCCACATCTGCCCCTGGAAATGTCTTACATTTTAAAATCTGGTTCCTAAATCTTTGTCTTACCATTATATAATCTATCTGGTACCTGTCAGTATCTCCAGGCTTCTTCCATGTACACAATCTACTTTTATGATTCTTGAACCAAGTGTTAACTATGATAAGATATGCTCTGTGCAAAATTCTACCAGACGGCTCCTTTTTCATTTCTTACACCCAATCCATATTCACCTACTATGTTTCCTTCTCTCCCTTTTCCTACTCTCGAATTCCAGTCACCCATGACTATTAAATTTTCGTCTCCCTTCACTACCTGAATAATTTCTTTTATCTCATCATACATTTCATCAATTTCTTCATCATCTGCAGAGCTAGTTGGCATATAAACAAATACTACTGTAGTAGGCGTCGGTATCGTGTCTATCTTGGCCACAATAATGAGTTCACTATGCAGTTTGTAGTAGCTTACCTGCACTCCTATTTTTTTTATACATTATTAAACCTACTCCTGCATTACCCCTATTTGATTTTGTATTTATAACCCTGTATTCACCTGACCAGAAGTCTTGTTCCTCCTGCCACCGAACTTCACTAATTGGCACTATATCTAACTTTAACCTATCCATTTCCTTTTTTAAATTTTCTAACCTAACTGCCCAATTAAGGGATCTGACATTCCACGCTCCGATCCGTAGAACGCCAGTTTTCTTTCTCCTGATAATGACGTCCTCTTGAGTAGTCCTCGCCCGGAGATCCGAATGGGGGGCTATTTTACCTCCGGAACATTTTACCCAAGAGGACGCCATCATCATTTAACCACACAGTAAAGTTGCATGCCATCGGGAAAAATTACGACTGCAGTTTTCCCTTGCTTTTAGCCGTTCACAGTACCAGCACAGCAAGGCCGTTTTAGTTAGTGTTACAAGGCCAGATCAGTCAATCATCCAGACTGTTGCCCCTGCAACTACTGAAGATGCTGCTGCCCCTCTTCGGAAACCACACGTTTGTCTGGCCTCTCAACAGATACCCCTCCGTTGTGGTTGCACCTACGGTACGGCCATCTTTATCGCTGAGGCACGCAAGCCTCCCCACCAACGGCAAGGTCCATGGTTCATGGGGGATGGAGAATTGTCTTATCAGATCGTTAACTGAAGACATTGAATTATCTCGAAAACTACACATCGGATCAAAAAAAATGTTATAACTGAATTTTTTTTTGTCTCGGAGGGACACACCCAATGATTCTTCCCTCAACCCCCCACACCACTCCGTGTGTGCGTGTCGAGGGAAGGGGGGGGGGGGGGGGGGCAAACTTTGAAATTTTCAGTGGGAATCCCCGTTTTTTTATTGCAGATTACGAATCTACGTCAAAATCTACGTCCGTTTTGTCTGAAGCATTTTCCTCGCTTCGCCATAGATGGTCCTGTAATCGAGAAATAGAAGTGGATACACATTCGTAATTTCGATATGCTACTCAATAGCCCTTGAATATCCAGTGGTATGAAGGACCCCACCTCCATACTTCGAGGGTAGAACAGGCCAGTATTTTATAATTTCTAATTGGAAATCCCATTTGCAACGTTGTATTCCTCTGACACATCGAACAGCAGACTACTCGAAGCGCCACCGTGGCAGTACGACGTACGTTAACAGGCAGTTCACTGTTACCGCTTACCGGAGCTCACGTACCGTGCAGAAGTAGAACAGATAGCGGCTCTAAACGTTACAATACTTGCGCAGTGTTTATTACCTGCACACCTATCTATCGTTTGGAGAACAGACGTGCAAGTGGACGATGAATGTTCCAACCACAGAACAAAAAATTGAAATGATCTTCGTTTACGGAGAATGCAGGAAAAATGTTGAGGCTGCTGTCGCCTAGTGTGCCGAGCGTTTTCCAGCGAAAGCTTGCTCTCGATCGTTCTTTTACAAGGGTGGAGGAGGAGGATATTACCGTTTAACGTCCCGTCGACAACGAGGTCATTAGAGACGGAGCACAAGCTCGGATTAGGGAAGGATGGGGAAGGAAATCGGCCGTGCCCTTTCTAAGGAACCATCCCGGCATTTGCCTGAAGCGATTTAGGGAAATCACGGAAAACCTAAATCCGGATGGCCGGACGCCTTTTACAAGGGTGTGAGCGCCTTTATGTCTTATGGCAGAGCACAGCCTGACAAAAGGAAACGAAGCAAAACTGTTACTTGAGAAGCTAATGAGATAGCTGTACTAGCGGCAGTCACCACATCTCACGGATAAGCGCCCGGGAATTACATCGCGATTTCGGTATTTCCGTAGGTAGCACTGTCACGTAAGTATCATCCACATCCCACCCTAGACACAGCATCAAGTACTTCATGATGGCGATTTCCATAAACGGGCAGTCTTTCGTGAATGGGCACGTCAACAAATGCAAACGATCCCCACGTTCTTTGCCGATGAGTCCACATTCGCAAACCATGGTAGCATTAACTGGAACAACATACATTATTGGAGTGTAGACATCCGCACGGCAAGTTGATCATCAACATCCCTGAGCGGTTAACGCATGGCGTGGCATCTTGGGGTACAAACATATTGGTCAGAATTTTATCGACGGCACGTGGAATGGTGACAAATACCAATCGTTTTTGAAACAGGAACTATCGGTACTACTGCAGGATGTTGCCCTGGACCTTTGACAACGTATATGGTTTCAGCATAACGGTTTCTCAGCGCAATACGCAATTGAAGCATGTGTTTAGTTCAAGACAGATTTCGGAACATACTTATTGCTGATTTACTTGAAAACGTTTATTGGCGGACTTGGATTAATCTTCTGTGCACTGATAAACTGTTAAATCAGTCTAAATAAGGGTCGACAGCCGCGCATTGACCCGCAACGCAGGGTTAAAGTCACTACTCCAAAGCCAATAATGAAGAGCTACATCTATCTAAGCACTTTCAGAAAACTACCGAAACCCAACCACTGGGTTGGAAAGCGCACAGTAGAGATCAGAAACGGAGCGAGTCCGAGTCTAATGTTGTGGGCAGCATGCTTTACAAATACAGGTGCTGCTGTTACATCAGTGCCATAGCGCCTTCTTTCCCGGCGCAGTTCCGCGAGTATGACGTCTGCGATCGGCGGCGCTGCGGTCGCTTCAAGCTCATCGACTCGTTCTGTCTCACTGAAGCGTGCAGGCGCATACGGTAAGTTATAACTCTGTACGGAAATTGAGTGCACGAGGTTGCTGTTGTAAAGCAGCACTAACAAGGCGAAATGACCGACTGTCTGGATCAGATAGCATGTAATGAAGCTGTGTTTTGTGAGACTGTGGAGGGCGTAAGACAAATATTAAGTAATACAGTATATATGTTACAGTCAAAACCCGTTTTTAGTTAGAACGCGTACTTACTTGTTAAAACTAGTTTATACTGAGCCACTTCCTCAAAACGCGTTTCGCCTAGTTAAAACTAGTTTTAACTGACTTTCGTTTTTGACCAGCAGTAAATTCTAATTGTAACTGAGGCTATCAGTATCAGTAGTTAGTTTCGACTAGTAAGAACGCGTTCTGACTAAACTAGGCAGAACTAGTTTTCACTAAATTTATTTAGGGGCAAATATTAAAATTAAAAGCAATTACGTCTTAACTGAAATAAAAAACAGCATTTTTGTATTGTCCAATGCAATATTTATTAAGAATATTGATCATACATCTAAGTAATTAATATTAACTACAGCAATACAAAAATAACCATACACCGAAGAAACATTTTAAGGAACATTACAGAGCCATATTAACATTATTAGTTACGAAAGTGGAAACAAAATAATCATACAGTAAATGTATATTAATTACTCATGCATTTGACAAAAGTTGCTACAGTCTTAATAAAAGAGAAACGTACCAAAAAATTTAACAATTAAATTTTGATTATTTGTTATTGCAAGGCAAACTGTCGTGACATTTTGAGTTACAAAGGTTTCCTTTTTTCCTACAACCTTTTTGAAATACATGCCTCCTTACAAACACAGCGAACAAATCCTTGTCCTGATCCTAAGGCTGCCATCTGGGCAGCAGTTCTTAATGATACCTTTGTCGCTGGCACGTCTTCCAGTAGCAATAATTTCTCTTTGGACACGTCGAATTCGGATGTGGAAGAGAATATTTAATTGGCTTATTTAAAAGGCGATTAGGTACTTAATACACATTATAAAATATATTACAATGTAAGTATTAAAATGTAAAATATTAATTAATTACTTGAATAGTTAGCAACATTTCAAGAGGATTATATCAATGGAGTAATGAATATGTCTGACATTTGTTCTTAATTATTGAAATCAATTCAGAAATACATACCTGCAATACAATTTGTCGAGTATCCCATATTTTGTTCCAATCTTGTGCAAGCTCTGTTCATCTTTCTGAAGAACAACTCCAATAATATTGCGGAGATCTGCTTTTGCTCTGTCGATAACAGGAATCGGTATAATTATATTGTCACTGATTTCTACAGCGGCGCGTATTGAATCTGAAGCCATCATTATTATTTTGGCCTGTTTCGTCAAGAAACAGCTTAGAAAGATGTAAATATAAACTGTGATTTGTAATGGAAATGTTACAGTCAAAACCCGTTTTTAGTTAGAACGCCTTCTTACTAGTTGAAACTAGTTGATACTGATAGCCTTAGTTACAACTAGAATTTACTGCTGGTCAAAAGCGAAATTCAGTTAAAACTAGTTTTAATTAGGCAAAACACGTTTTGACGAAGTGGCTCAGAAAAAACTTGTTTTAACTAGTACGAACGCGTTCTAACTACAAACGGGTTTTGACTGTAACATATACAATTGCAAATGTGCGCCATTAGAGAAGGAGTGATGTCTGAAATAACGTCCATGCTACGATTCACGCTTCAGACGAAAAACCTTCAAATGTCGTCTAAATACCAAATGGTTGTATTCTTGTGCATATCATCTCCAGTATCAGAAAATATCACTGCCCTGCCAAACGAAAACTGGGCACAGTCAGCGTCAGTGTTGTGTCCCTGTATGAGCTAACATCCCAAAGATGTTCGGGCTCACATGCGGTTCCTCTTCCTCGGAATGTCTTGGCTCAAACTCGTCTATAGGTTGAACTGCACGTGTCGCACTACATGCCCCAAATTAGACACTTGTGACCCTTTCGTTAAATTGACTGGCTGATGGCAAGTTTGCGAGATTGTATGAACTATATAATATTGATATAACATAAAATGGTTCAAATGGATCTGAGCACTATGGGACTTAACTTCTGAGGTCATCAGTCCCCTATAACTTAGAACTACTTAAACCTAACTAACCTAAGGACATCACACACATCCATGCCCGAGGCAGGATTCGAACCTGCGACGGTAGCGGTCGCGCGGTTCCAGACTGTAGCGCCTAGAACCGCTCGGCCATCTAGGCCGGCAATATAACATATAACAAAAGTAATAGTAGTATCGGGAGCTAAATTAACGACCCATAAATGATGTAGACCACACAGTTGCGAATTGGTTAGAATAATGTTTATTCAGAAAGCAAAGTAATAGCGAGAAGTAGTCTTATTTAGAATTACTATTACACTCGAGCGCATATCCATTTGACACAGTTCGATCATTCACAATCTCATCGTGAATTTACAGGTCCAGCACTTCACCTCGTTAACTATGCGAAAAGTTAAGAGTTCACATCAGGCGGACGGCTGCTCACCGCTAAGAGACTATGTCCCGCGATACCACACAACGCGAAATTTTCTAAGTCGCTTCACTTCCTACCTACCTAGAGACCGACCGTCCGCCTTCACGTCTCCTCCAGCACTGTACCTCAGGTGTCTCCAGGCGATCTGACCGTTTTCGCCTCTCCATCCGAACTGCCCCCTTTGGTGTCTCGACCAGAACTGCCCTCTGCCCGCCTCCGACCGCGTTTCCCGCGCGGCGAACATCTTCGCTCAACTGACTAGCGCAGTTCCCTTTCCTGAAGCTGTCCATCTGATTGGCTACAGCTTATTCTGCATTACTTCACATTTTAACGTATTTAAATAGTCAAAGCTTGACCAGTTTCACTTTCTAAATAAAGTAACAATAATATCAACTACATAATAAACGTTAAATTCTTTACATAAAACCAGTATTATTTCCTTCTTAATTTTGTCACCGCCAGTAGCCTTGCACCAATGTGCTCTCTGATAAATAAATGTAGAACAAAAGTAACTATTATGCACTACAATTGACAACAAATATTCTATTATCTAATGATTCAATAAGGTATCATGCTGTCATCGTTCAGTGTGTTTTGTGTGGAGGAAATGATGATCCGATGCTTAACTGAAAATACTGATAATTTAAATTTACTATATCTTTTAAACAAATAAAGTTACAGAGTTGATATTTACAACGTTTGTCATTTTAATGATGCGCTTCTATATGAAATGCCGATCGTTAAGATCGACCAAAGCCTTCAGATTTTAACATTCAGGTCTTTGTTACAAAACTTGTTAATTTCACTTTAACAGTAAATCCTAAACTATTATAGATACGATCAGTATTCAAGTTTTATTGGGATCACCATGAAAATTTATGGAGGATAGCAGATTAAAATTACTGTGGCTTGATTCCCTGCATTACTACTGAATTAAATAGTTTCCATAAATGTTTCCCTTTATAGCCGATCTTAGGTCCGCCATGTTTAACACTGCTACGTCTCCTTGGCCATACACGGCTTCTACTGGGTTTCCCTATGACGTAGGTTCTCGTCCGTCTCTCTCGTACACTGCAATGCTTAGCCCTCAATAGACAATAGACGCTGTGAATTTCCCCATCTCGTTGTGAATTTGTGCCCTTTGTGTCACACGGTCCTCGACGACAGGGTTCCTTTTACAATTCCTGTAGGCTGACTGTTTCGGCCATATATTTAAATGAGAGCGTAATGCTCGTTAACTCACACCTGCGACCAAGAAGCGCGATATATCTGTAGTCTTTTAATCTGGGCAACTTCAGTTTATAGGTTAACAGCAAGTTCTTTAGCCTGTCATTCATTTCTGTAACTTGTTCCAAAATTAAGCAACGAACCGCTATTTCTCCGTCCTGTGTCTGATTCACGATATAATCATACAAGCTAGCAACGGATGTCCGTATGATAGTGTTATGCACGGAAGATGGCATTCTGGTGAACGGGCAACCACGCCAACGATGACGTCGGTCACCTACCAGATAGGGTAGTATTTGCCCGGCAGTCGCACATCCTCAGTCGCTGTGTACACAGTCGCAGACGGTGCAGTATGACACAGAGAAAAAGCCTATCAGACTCTCTATGGGGGAGGGCTAAAGGAAGAATGGAAGCATAACAGTCGCAAATTGATGTGGTCCAGTAGTTAATTTTAATCGTTGTATTGTTTCTCGGATGTGGCACAGTTTAAAATTACCGAAACTGTACCCGAGGACTAGGGCAGGACCGAGCACATGTGTCATCAGAAAGAGAGACCCATTATTTGGCTGTAAGGGCACGACGGTACCGCCTTTGTATTGTACCGGCAACTGGCATCTGACCTGGCAGCATAAACTGAAGGTGTTCCATCGAGACGGTGTGCAGAATATTTCTGCAGAGTAACCTTTATTGTCGGAGATCTCCTGTATGTGTACCTCTGACGAGTCTTCATAGAAGGGAATGTCTAAAGTGGAGTCGTCAACATGCCACCTGCACGGTCGAACTGTAGGCCAGTGTTCTTTCCACAGATGAGTGCCATTTGGTCTGGAGACAGGTTCTCGACAAGAGGGAATGGAGCCAAACATTGTGGAAAAAGATCAATATCGAGTAGGATCCTTAACGGTGTAGGCAGCGATTATGCGGCCACACAAACACGTCTTCAAGAAACTGCATGGGAGTGTACCGGCGCGCGAGTCGCCCAATGTTGCACTTGGCAGCCGAACTTCCCCGAATAGGGTCCTTCCGGCCAACGATGCCATACGCTTATTTCCAGTTTTTGGTACGGGTGAATCGGCAACATCAACTGCTGTCAGGTATTATGACGAGATCTAGGGACCTAATGCGCGGTTGTTGCAAGGTGCTGCAGGCCCAGACTTCATACTGACGGACGATAATGCTCGAACACATAGAACACAGGTGGTTGATGTTTTCTTTGAAACGGAAGATATTGCACGCATGGTGTGGCCCGCTCGCTCTCCCGAACTGAACCCCATAGAGCATGTCTGAGGTGCAGTAACGAAACGGGTTACATTACCTCAACATCCATCGACAAGACTTGCGAGCATCTCTGCAGAAAGAATGGGCGTTATTGCCACAACACGAGACTGATGACGTCATTCACAGCATGGTCAGTCGTTCTTAGACCTGTATCGCTTCAGAGTTGGATACACCTAATCCTGAGCACATAACCAGTTGTCAGAATTTGTACGCAAATCTGTTAAATTAGAAAAAACGAAGAACATGTTTGTCTACCATTATGCATGTTGCAGTTGTTTACGTTCTGTATTCTTTATATTGTTTCCACTTTACTATCGCATATTAATATTGTTTTTTTGGTTGAATAAACGCAACCTTGTGAAAGTTCCGTTGTTGCTTTAATTTTGGATACCAGTGAATATAAATTTAGGTACATATATATGTATGTTCCATATCTCTTCCTAAACCACTGTGGGGATCCACAGTCTCTAAATGCTTAATAAAAGAAAACATGGCCCGTAGTAGCCTGTCACATAACGATCTTTATAAAATTATGCAATTAGCTAATTTCGACAACTTGTTATTTTCAAGCACCTGCAAAACTTAGATGGAAGAGCATCTCATTGTCTGAATGCCTCGCCATACATCTATAGCGTCCTTATATTAAATAACATTAAATGTGGAACCAATCAGAAGACGAGATAACATAAATAAAGATGATTAACTATTTATTCTTCATATATAACAGAAAAAAGTATAAAAGGGGATTTTTAGTGAAGAAAAGGACATTAATTTTATAACTATGGAGGAAATACCTTACGTTAATGTCTGTGAAGGAGTATTTTTCATGTATGATCTATGGTCTTCTAAAATGTACAAGGATTACTCTTGCTCTATGTGTGGTCGAAGCTAGTTGCTTTGTATATTAACTGCTGCGTCAAGATCTGAATTTACAAAAGTCCCGAATGTACGAGGTATTAATGTTTGACCAGTATTCATCCATGTGATATATGTAAGTCTTTCCAGATTTTCAGCATAATAGGAGCTGCTAATACTAGCATTGCTGGTGTCGTGCATACAAAGCGTAACAATACACCGCCATTACGCGGCCAATTCAAATTTCCTTGAATATAAAAATAAGCGCTCACCCTCTGTGAAATAAAAGTCGTAATTCTTATTTGTTTTATGTTTTTAATAATAGTAAAGCAATTTAAGGTGATTTTTCAGCTTATGAATGCTCATACACGCAACAGCCTGTGCGGAAATAACGAAAGAAAAATCCACGGTAGAAATTTTCACTCATGAAAATACCTGCTGCACAGAATTAATAAGACAAGGTAATTAAATTAAATTCAAAAATATTCTCTCAAAAGGGAAGAATAATTTTCCATTTCCTACTTACAGCGCTCTCGCTATTTGGTACCGGTATTTGAAGGCAAACTAAAGAGTTCATTCACGGATAAACAACGCGAGAGACGCTATACATCGCCATATGTAAGTAAGACATCACATAAGTCACATGAGTATACCACCTTACCGTGCAGTATCTCTACTTAAATGTGTGATGTTACATATTACATATCGTAACTGACAAATCATTTTACCAACACACAAAAAGTTAATGTTACATTCCATCCTTACATTGGGAATGAATCCACGTCAACGTGGCAATCTTAAACATTTGTTCACAATACGGCAGCTTGACAACTAACGGCAGCTGATATGACGTTGTCGAAGACACACATACATCCAAACCCTGTAGATCTACGTATGGCAAACGTCAGAGGCGCATTACGTATATTGTGTTTACTGTATAGCCTACATTGTTTCCTTGTCCTGAAATGGATCTGTCCTTATTGGCGAGGCTGCCAACGCAAGCCTACGCTGTGGCGGTCGATACAGAGATTAGCCTTTACACATCTGCTAGTGGGAGAAATTTTTGCAATCAGTAATAGGCCGGTAACTTCTGACGATCAGGTATTGCATTAATATCTTGGAATAAATTCGCAACAGGCGATCCATCCATTGGGTGGAAGTGTTGTCCCCTTGGTACTATTCGAGGAGAGTAGGCTGTGAGATATCCCTGGGTTTCGGGCTTAGTGAACAATGCGAATTCGCGTCGTTACACCGATCGCATCTTTAGCATGACGTAGATATGAGCCTCGAAAAACGTCGAACTAACAATACTAAAACATTATCAAAATAAAAACCGTCAGATCAACGGGTACTCGACGAGAATATATATTTTTAAATGCGGATTTATTGAAGCCTTGCAACGGATTAAAAAGCTGAATATTTAAAAAAAACAGTGGAGAAATAGTGGTTTACATCACGGACGAAATTCTGAGGAAATATGCAATGTTTAAAAAAACATGCGCGATCTCTCGGATTCTCTAGATGCGATGTATTAATGGTCGTCCGTAAAATAGAAACAACAACTCGATACAACTTCCAGAAGCACACCACATAAAAATGGTTGACCTGATACAATAGTCCGCTTCACCATCTCACAACCTGACACTTACAACCTAACCAAAGTCTCGGGCTACGCTACAGATCAGTCTGTCTACACAACGACAATTTTTAAAAAAAGTGCAAAACAGACGACAGTTTCGTAATCATTCATATAGCCACCGCCTTCACTATCCTACATAAGTAGAGCTGTAGCATACAATACCACCTATGCTACCACGCACAATAACTGACTTATGACTAAAGAAAACGAACCGATATTACCACTGAAACAAGCAGAAAAATTCGGAGACGCCGATTGCACAACTTGCCACGTCACACATTAAATAATACACTCCTGTCTACCTTTGCCCACTAGATCCTAGGTTTCACCCTTCTTCTTCTCTCTCAAGAACATACAACAGAGACATGACACGACACTATTTACATTCCATTACAGTTACCCCGCAATCAAGAGCTAATTTTTAAACACCACTTTCATACACCAGGCAGAAAGAACTGTGAGGGCTCGCTTTCTTTAAATGCAGACAGAATTTATTTAAATGGTAATTGATTTCAATGTTAATTTATGGACTCAGATCTCACCTAAGCGAATGTTCGTTTTATAATTTTGCTCGTGTCTCGTGTGAACCACTGCAATAAAATAAAGCTGCACTTGAAAAATTAAGTTGTCAGTATGAAAGTTATAACTGGAGCCGTAGAATTAGCGTCTGACTGCAACAAAATTTTCCGCCACCTCGGGCACCTTAACAAAGCAACTGAATTAAAAATGGCATTTCCGAAGAGTACATATTCGTCGGGTCTAGAGGAATGTTCGATACTAGCCGTCAGCTTAGACCTGCGACGTAATGGCTGCTGTGATGTGCGTTTCGATTTGTATTTTGGATTGAATTTCTTTGTAGCCTAACATTCTACTGTTCGTAATCTCGTTGAATTATATAGAAAGTAATTCGTTTATTTTTGCGCGAGATTTGAAATTGATTTCAAGTATTAGTAGCATCGCGAAATATGAGGCATGTGCCGTGACAAGCTCTGCTCCTGATTTTGAAAATGTGGAGAATAGTTGGAATGGCCAACAACATAATTCCTCACGTGCGTGACGCTATTATGAAATTGGATTATGAATTGAGGGAACGCCGGTCGCGGTGGCCTAGCGGTTCTAGGCGCTTCAGTCCGGAACCGCGCGACTGTTACGATTGCAGGTTCGAATCCTGCCTCGGGCATGGGTGTGTATGATGTCCTTAGGTTAGTTAGGTTTAAGTAGTTTTTAGTTCTAGGGGACTGATGACCTCCGATGTTAAGTCCCATAGTGCTCAGGGCCATTTGAATCATTTGAATTGAGGGAACGAACGAATGTTATCAGTTTCACCAGACAGTAGCCGGCCGGTGTGGCCGAGCGGTTCTAGGCGCTTCAGTCCGGAACCGTGTTGCTGCTACGGTCACAGGTTCGAATCCTGCCTCGGGCATGGATGTTTGTGATGTCCTTAGGTTTGTTAGGTTTAAATAGTTCTAAGTCTAGGCGACTGATGACATCAAATGTTAAGTCTCATAATGCCTAGAGGCATTTGAACCATTCGAACCAGACAGTACAGCTTAATTGCTTGCTATTGTTACTGTAGTGTTTGTGACAACGACATCGCATTTTACAAGGTTTCGAAAAAACGCACGAGCAATTTATTTATGTGGCGCTGTGCAACAGATGGTGTGTGGCTGTCTATTCGTTAGAGGGACGTGGTTTGAGAAATCGAGACTCCCTATGAAAAGTATTTTTTTACTTTCTTACTTTATCTTGGTTTTAGATCAATTTGGCTTGGTGTTCTTGATACAGTAGCAGAACGCAAAATTTTTATAGACCGTTATTCGTTTTGACAGGAAGTTTGCTCGTATTTTTTTTTATGAAAAGGGGCAATATTGGTGGGGCGGGAGTTATTGTAGAAATTGATGAATCGCAATTTGAAAAGGAAAAAGAAGGTGAGAGAGAGCATGATGTTGTTGGACTATGGGTGTGAGGGGCAGTTGTTTCAGGGAATCACTCTTCTCCAGACAGGATTTTTAAGGAAATTAAAGACAGAATAGCTTGCACTATGTTTCAGTTAGTAAGCAGTTATACAGCAGATGGGTCAATCATAATATCAGATGTGTGGGCTAGCTATAAGGGATTAGACGAAACGGGGAACATGAATTTTGGCGGGACTCATTCCGCTGAATTTAGGGACAAAAAAAGGGGCATGTGCAAACACAATTGAAGGGTGTTGGGGGCAATAAAAAGTATTTTTGGGCAAGGTAAAAGGAGAATTTGAGCACTCCGTATTCAGTTAAATGAGTCTGTCTCGAGGAAGACTGTTTCACAAAATCGATGCTTGTTTAAAGCTTTTTTAAAAAATGGTGTGGAGAGGACTTATTTGCCAATGAAAGAGAATTAAGTTTTTGTTTTTGAGTGGTGGGGCATTTTTTGTTTTTATATTTTAATTTTTGCAGTTACTTTTGTTTCGTTAATTTCGTTTCATGTTTGGTTTTGAAGTATTAGGATGGTTTTTGTTAATAATTCATAGATAGCCTTTATTTCCTGGGCGTCAACCCATTAGGGATATTAATCTGCTATTGGTAAGTACTGGTGCATACCCTGTTATCGTAATTTTCATTGCTATATTAGTTTTGTCAAACAGTGACTTTCTGTGTGATGGTTCTTGCGTTGTGCTGATACTGGCAATTATTTGACGTTGGTGTTCTCGAATTCGTACGTAACAATTGAGTACATGGTCGAGGAGGAGGTTGAGTGAAAAGAGTGATGTATTTTTCGGAATTATTGAAGAAGTTTCGAATTTCCGAGAGTCACGGGAAGCAGATAGTATTTCCGAGAACCGTGCGAGCCATTATCAACAGTAGCAAGCTTTGGAAAGGTAACTGAGCCTGTAACTGTATTTCTAGTTTAATTTTTTGTATGGTAGTTTTGACTTTCTCGTTCGTTCGTAAAGAAATGGACTTATATGTACAAATACTTTTTGTATCGTAGTTTTGCCTCTTTCTTTAAATCTTAATGAAATGACCTTATTGTATGTATATACAAGTGGAATGTATTTTAGAATATTTTTAATTTTACCAGAATCATTTCTTTCTACTTCATATTTTATATTCTAACGCCGATTACAGAGGGTGAGTGTGTTTTTACGATAGTGCCTACTCAGTTCCTTTTTCATTCTGAAAACTTTTTCTTTCGTTATAAGATTCGTTATCCGAAGTGTTTGTTTTACGACGTTGTTAATTTTTGTTTACGCCCTGTTTCTGTCTATGACGCTGAAGAAATCTACATTGCTATGATGTCACTTGCACATAATATTTACGACGTTTCTGCCGTGTTTTTTACGTCACTCGCCAAAGCCAACAACTCGTATCGATTTAAGAAGTCACTACGCAAAGCTACTGAAAATAAATGGGCACACTTTCACATAAATTTATTTTATAAAATAAACCATCGATTACTGGTTTGAAACACAATATATTCTTTCAGTAACATTACAGGCATCTCTCCTCGTAGAATTCACTTTCCTAACAGTTTTGATTACAGCCGACGTTAAATTCAATTACCCTGATCTCGCGCTATTGCAACGAGTTCAGCCCAGAATGGAAACAATACAAAGGCAGACTATATTAGCTACAGTTCACTTTTCATTGCTGCCTTTAAAAAAATCAACCACAGCAGGGTTCTGTAGTGCCTGTTGTTGCATGGCGACTGTTCCGTGTCTCTAGCGCATCCACATTAGTTTTTCACGTACTCCATTACCCAATACACGATGCTCCTTGGTGGCTCGAACGTTCTCTGCAGTATACATGCAACAGATTTTCAACAAATTATTGATGAGAGGACCCTTTCCTACTTGTAGCCCTTTTCTCATCATTCAGCAGCCTTTTAAGATTCATTATGTTATCTTTACATGTTAATATTTTAGGAGAGAATAAAAACTCGAATGTACGAGTAACTGGACCGTTATAGAAGCCATTGTGAGAGATAGAAGCAAACGCCCTCCCATTAGACGGCTGACACTACCCTTCACGTTTCTCCCGAAACCTGTACACACATCTGGCATTACACAGGGCGATTCAAAATTCATGCCCCATAAGACAAATAGGGTGAACCAGAACCCCACAGACAAATTCCAGAGTTGGTTGTATGGACCAAGCTCATAGTTCTTCAACTATGCGTTGTGGAGCCCATGTTTATTCGACTTTTTTCCTTGTTTTTGTCCGTACTGCCACCTCTGAAAGTTTGTCGGTGGAATTCTGGTTCACCCTATTTGTCCTGCGAGACACGAGTTTTGAATCGCCCTACAGACAGGGTGTTGAAAAAAGTACTCCATATTTTAAGGCGTGGTGGTATGGACAAGGAAAAAATATCCAGTAAACATGGGCTCCAAAATGCATGACTACGAGCTATGAGCACTTGTTCATCTTCGCTACTGTGAAACGTATCTCTTCTACTGTACACTCTTTCCTATTACGAACGACCTACGGTATGTAGTAACCAAATGAGTACACAACAAGAAAAAATTGTTCTGTTCTGCATTGCCGGCAGAAGTGGCCGAGCGGTTCTAGGCGCTACAGTCTGGAACCGCACGACCGCTACGGTCGTAGGTTCGAATCCTGCCTCGGGCATGGATGTGTGTAATGTCCTTAGGTTAGTTAGGTTTAAGTAGTTCTAAGTTCTAGGGGACTGATGACCTCAGAAGTTAAGTCCCATAGTGCTCAGAGCCATTTGAACCATTTGTTCTGCATTCTGGATATTTTTCAGCAAACAGAATGCTTCCATTTTCCACACCATAAGAGAAGACCATTTCTGTCATTTCCCATTTGCAATAATAAGCTTTCATTTTGCTGGCTAAGTGTAAAGATAAAACTCTGATGCAAAATATTCCACAAACTTGTTAAACCACAACTGCTTACATTGGCACTGATGTATGCACTGCACTTACCCAGAACTCGGAACACGGTTTAAAGGAATAGCATTAACGTGTGTTTACTGCATTCTGTATGTATGGACAATAAAAAAGGAATATGTCTTCATTTTTTTACTGCATTCTGTAGGTCCTTGATAATAACGAGCAGCTTGCAGTAGAACAGAAGTGTTTCGCAGTACCGAAGATGAACAAGTGCTATAAGCTAAAACCCATGTGTACTGGACATTTTTGTCTTACAGGGTGTTTCAAAAATGACCGGTATATTTGAAACGGCAATAAAAACTAAACGAGCAGCGATAGAAATACACCGTTTGTTGCAATATGCTTGGGACAACAGTACATTTTCAGGCAGACAAACTTTCGAAATTACAGTAGTTACAATTTTCAACAACAGATGGCGCTGCGGTCTGGGAAACTCTGTAGTACGATATTTTCCACATATCCACCATGCGTAACAATAATATGGCGTAGTCTCTGAATGAAATTACCCGAAACCTTTGACAACGTGTCTGGCGGAATGGCTTCACATGCAGATGAGATGTACTGCTTCAGCTGTTCAATTGTTTCTGGATTCTGGCGGTACACCTGGTCTTTCAAGTGTCCCCACAGAAAGAAGTCACAGGGGTTCATGTCTGGCGAATAGGGAGGCCAATCCACGCCGCCTCCTGTATGTTTCGGATAGCCCAAAGCAATCACACGATCATCGAAATATTCATTCAGGAAATTAAAGACGTCGGCCGTGCGATGTGGCCGGGCACCATCCTGCATAAACCACGGGGTGTTCGCAGTGTCGTCTAAGGCAGTTTGTACCTCCACAAATTCACGACGAATGTCCAGATAGCGTGATGCAGTAATCGTTTCGGATCTGAAAAATGGGCCAATGATTCCTTTGGAAGAAATGGCGGCCCAGACCAGTACTTTTTGAGGATGCAGGGACGATGGGACTGCATCATGGGGCTTTTCGGTTCCCCATATGCGCCAGTTCTGTTTATTGACGAAGCCGTCCAGGTAAAAATAAGCTTCGTCAGTAAACCAAATGCTGCCCACATGCATATCGCCGTCATCAATCCTGTGCACTATATCGTTAGCGAATGTCTCTCGTGCAGCAATGGTAGCGGCGCTGAGGGGTTGCCGCATTTGAATTTTGTATGGATAGAGATGTAAACTCTGGCGCATGAGACGATACGTGGACGTTGGCGTCATTTGGACCGCAGCTGCAACACGGCAAACGGAAACCCAAGGCCGCTGTTGGATCACCTGCTGCACTAGCTGCGCGTTGCCCTCTGTGGTTGCCGTACGCGGTCGCCCTACCTTTCCAGCACGTTCATCCGTCACGTTCCCAGTCCGTTGAAATTTTTCAAACAGATCCTTTATTGTATCGCTTTTCGGTCCTTTGGTTACATTAAACCTCCGTTGAAAACTTCGTCTTGTTGCAACAACACTGTGTTCTAGGCGGTGGAATTCCAACACCAGAAAAATCCTCTGTTCTAAGGAATAAACCATGTTGTCTACAGCACACTTGCACGTTGTGAACAGCACACGCTTACAGCAGAAAGACGACGTACAGAATGGCGCACCCACAGACTGCGTTGTCTTCTATATCTTTCACATCACTTGCAGTGTCATCTGTTGTTGAAAATTGTAACTACTGTAATTTCGAAAGTTTGACCGCCTGAAAATGTACTGTTGTCCCAAGCATATTGCAACAAACGGTGTATTTCTATCGCTGCTCGTTTAGTTTTTATTGCCGTTTCAAATATACCGGTCATTTTTAAACAGCCTGTATTTGGGTCCCATACGACCGCACTCAAAACACCGAATATTTTTTTTAGCAGCGGCGGAGATCGTAGATCCAATTAGCAAATCTGTGTCTTGCGCGCGTGAAGAGGTACTGCAGGTGAAGACGTACAGTACGTTTCAGAATGAAAACCGTCGGTGTGCGGCGTCGCTGGCGCATCGTTAGTAAGCAGAACATTAAGGGAAAGCGAGACAGCCGCGAGCTCAGGTAAGTAGGGGAAGTGCAGTCAATGGCCTCGGTCCTTCGTCTTGCATCGCAGCGTTGCTCTGCCCGTGTCCAGTGGGCGCGTCGGATGCTGCAGTTGCTGGCATAGCCTGCGTTGTTTGCGCTCCGATCGCGTATCTGCGCACTCTCGTCGCTTTTCAGATTCGATTGCCCTGCCGGTTATCTATCATAAACGACGGACGTGCTGTTGTGTTGGCAAAAGAGCCAACGCCGTGTTACTAGTGGAGACCGAAATGCACGCGTTTTAGCTCACGCAGGCTGGCGTGAGGAGGGAAGAACTATACTGACGTGAGGTCTGGAACATGACAAGGGATGAGAATTCAGAAAGCGGACGTAATTAGTTTGATACTTTAATCCATTAACGATGGACGTCGCTCTTGACGGTACATGATTCACAATATTATCTATTCAGAATAGTAACTGAATATGGCACCTTGCTAGGTCGTAGCAAATGACGTAGCTGAAGGCTATGCTAAACTGTCGCCTCTGTAAATGAGAGCGTATGTAGTCAGTGAACCATCGCTAGCAAAGTCGGCTGTACAACTGGGGCGAGTGCTAGGGAGTCTCTCTAGACTAGACTAGACCTGCCGTGTGATGGCGCTCGATCTGCAATCACTGATAGTGGCGACACGCGGGTCCGACGTATACTAACGGACCGCGGCCGATTTAAAGGCTGCCACCTAGCAAGTGTGGTGTCTGGCGGTGACAACACACATGCAACACACAATGAATTACATCGTCCAGTCAGATTAATGTGACCACCTCCTATGTTTGACATCAACGTGCAATAACCACTCACAGTCGGCAGGTAGCAGCACTACCAGTGGGTATATAAAGCGTGTCGGGGGGAGGGAGGGGAGGACGCTGAAAACACTGCAGTCGTTGTCGTAAAGCGGAAACGCAACGATTTATCTGACCTGCAAAAGAGCATGATCATTGGGTTTCGGGCCAAGGGTAAACGGTTCGCGTTCCGCCCTGGATAAGCTACACCGTGCATGGCAAAAAGGCGCTATCCAAAACTGGCACCGAGGAAACTGTGGTGCACCACAGGCCGTAGGTGACAGGGATGAACGACAGCTGTGGAGAGTTGTACAGGAGAACAGACGTCCAACTGTCTTAAGCAACTGACCACACAGATGAACCAAGAGGCTGACAACAGTGTCTTCTCAACGCCCGTTCAGCGGAAGTTGCTGCATATGGGCTTGTTACAGCAGGCGCTTGATTCATACACCCATGCTGACTGCTGTTCATTAGCGATGCGCTCTGGAATTTGCGCGCCAGTAATGCAACTGAACGTCCACTGGATGGCGTTGTGGCCTTTTCATTAGAATCACATTTTTGCTCCAAAAACACCCTCCAACAGTTATAGTGTGAAGAATGTTGTCATGGCATTCCCTGTGTGAACTCGTCATTGTGGAAGGCTCACTGGATTAACACGAGTCCTTGGGGACGGTGTCCACCCGTACAAGATGAGGAGGTCCCATACACCGAGGAGCATAGGAGACGATGCAGGAGATCCGCACCGCCGTACTAGGCAAGGTCCTAGCGGAGGTGGTTTGCTATTGCCTCCCGCCGACCGTAATGGGGATGAATGATGATGATGAAGACGACACAACAACACCCAGTCATCTTGAGGCAGGAAAAATCCCTGACTCCGCCGGGAATCGAACCCGGGACCCCGTGCGCGGGAAGCGAGAACGCTACCGCAAGACCACCCTACATGCAGTTCATTTTTTCCTTCGGCTCGATGGCATCCACCTGCAGGACAATGCAACGTGTCACACACTCGTAGTGCATATCCTTGGTTCTAAGAGAACCAGGACGAGTTTACCATACTCACCCGGCTACCAGACTCCCCGGATTTAAACCCAATCGAGAATCTGAGGGACAACCTCGCTCGGCCTACTCACGCCATGGATCTTCAACCGGCAAACCTGGTGCTGCAGGCCACTCCACATCCCTGTCTGTGCCTTCCAGAATGTGACTGATTCTCTCCCTGCACGTCTCACAGTGATCGGCCCCTGAAAAATTTGGTGATTCAGGCTTCTGACAGATGGTCACATTAATGTGTTTAGACAATGTAGAACCATAGCGGCATTAGCTAGAACAAAGCGGGCCGGCACATTAGTAAAATGGACTTCCCTGCAGTAATTCGTTTTGCGTGTTTGAAGGGAAGTAACGCTTCAAAAATCCATTGTGAGTTGATGGAACTTTACAACAACAGTGCACTATGTTATACATAGTGCTAGGTGATGTGACGAACCCAGCGTGGTCAGACAGGTCTGAATGTCGAAGATCGAAGTGATAGAGCATCAGTCTGCGAAGAACAAGGACCACAAGAAAAGTGGAATAATAAAAAAAGCGACAATCATTCACGGATCAGTTTTCAACATCTTGGATTACATTCTGAACACGACACACGTCTGTGCCTTCTGGGTTTCGCGACTGCTCACACCCATTCAAAAAGCTCTCCCATTCGAGGCTACCTAGACATATTTACAAACTAGTTAGTGATGTCAGTGTAAAATGACTTGTTCTACATCATTACGATTTATCGTGAAAATGAAGTGTAGAACATGAAACTAACTAACTACAAAATTTGTCTTACAAGCTAATATGCTTTCTGCATTTGATACACGTCTAGGTTTCTTTTTTCTTCCAGCAACCTGAAATAGTCACAGTATAGTTTATAACGTTGCAGCATTGTTTACAGACTTATACGTTTAGTTTCAGTTGATACACTTTCACTGTAGTTGAGCTGGAACATTTACAGTTCCCTCGTGAGACATAACATTAAACTAAATACGACTTTTTTGGTATGGCCAGCAGCAGAGACGCTAGCATTAGACAATATGTGTACAAGACTCATATAGTCTGCCGTCTATCTCATACACACAGTATGGACTTGCTCACGTGATGTGCAAATCAGTGTAACTTGCACACAAACTTACTCACATATACAGTATACAGTCATATGCACATGTACCTTCATATACACTCACCGATACATGCACATTAACATCTATGTATGCCCTATGATAAGTGAGTCATACTGTTTTACATAAACACAGGCATTTTCACCATATATACAAAACATATGTACACACTCCGTCGCTCATGTAAATAGCGCATGTATCGTATGGTTTTGTCACCGTCAGCACTAATGACCCGCCTTACATCATACGAGGATCACTCCAAAAGAAATGCACACTATTTTTCTAAAATTACAGTTTTCATTGTGCATGTGTGAAAGTTTTACAGTGCGCAGATACATCCTTCCCGCTTGTTTTCAAACTTAGTTCAACCTGTTCACGTGAGTGGCGCCATCACAGCATGTCTTCAAGATGGCTGCTACACTTGACGTTCGTCAGAAGCAACGTGCTGTCATAGAATTCCTGTGCTGTGAAAACGGGACACTGGAAAACATCCACAAGAGGTTGAAAAAGGTCTATGGAGATGCTGCAATCGATCGCAGTACAGTTAATCGGTGGGCAAGCAGGTTACATGATGAAAGCGTGCACGGCAATATTGTGGACTGTCCTCGCAGCGGCAGGCCTCGTACTGCACGCACTCCAGACAATATGCAGAGATTTAACGAATTGGTGACTGCTGACAGCCGCATCACAGTGAATGAATTGTCACGCTACGTTGGGATAGGGGAAGGAAGTGTTTGCAGAATACTGAAAGTGTTGGCGTTAAAAAAGGTTTGTGCCGGTGGGTTCCAAGGATGTTGACAGTGGCTCACAAAGAAACAAGAAAAATGGTATGCAGCGAACGTTTGCAACAAAACGAGAATGTTGGAGATGAATTTCTTGGAAGAATTGTGACGGGTGATGAAACATGGCTCCATCATTTTTCACCAGAGACGAAGAGGCAATCAATGGAGCAATTAACCCAAGAAAAAAAATTCAAATCACATCTTCTGCTGGAAAAGTTATAGCTATGGTGTTTTTCGATTCCGAAGGACTCTTGCTTGTGGACATCATGCCAAGTGGAACCACCATAAATTCTGATGCATATGTGACAACACTGAAGAAACTTCAAGCTCGACTGAGTCGTGTTCGACCACATCGGTAAAAACAGGATGTCTTGCTCTAACACGACAATGCACGGCCACATGTCAGTCAAAAAACCATGGAAGCGATCACAAAACTCGGATGGACAACACTGAAACACCCGCCTTACGGTCCTGACCTGGCTCCATGTGACTATCATCTCTTTAGGAAACTGAAAGACTCTCTTCGTGGAACAAGGTTTGAGGATAATGACTCCCTTGTGCACGCTGCCAAACAGTGGCTCCAACAGATTGGTCCAGAATTTTACCGTGCGGGTATACAGGCGCCGGTTCTAAGATGGCGTAAGGCAGTTAAGAGGGATGGAAATTATGTGGAGAAATGAAAATATTGTTCCTAAAGGATGTATCTACACGCTGTAAAACTTTCAAACATGTAGAATAAAAGATAGATTTAAAAATAATAGTGTGCATTTCTTTTGGAGTGACCCTCGTATCACGAAAGGCCGATTTTCATTTGCCGTACACTGCGCATCTCATATCTTCACAACTGAATGTTGACTTGATGCATCATATGCAGGCCTACAAGAAAAAGATCGTATTTAGTTTAATGTTACGTCTTACAATCCCATATCAACTGCTGTGGTTAAAGTGCATCAATTGAAACTAAATGTATATGTCTGTAAACTGTGCTACGAGTACAACATTACAAAATAAGGTACGACTATTCCAGACTGTTGGAGAGAACGCAGAAGTGTATCAAATACAGGAAACAAAAAGCACTTGGGGAACTGCCAACACCACTTGGCAGCCATTTCAAGTAGTCTTCAGCTGTGAGAGCCATTGGGGTCGCGTAACTGTTTCTGTGTAATATATATGCATTTTTGGGCAGAGGCCTACAAACTCCACAATCGGCGATCTGTTTGCTCATCTTTCATCAAGCTGATAACCTTATTGTTAGTCAGCTTTATGCCATAAGAATTATCGGCTGCATATCCAGATCTGTCGAATGTTTCAAGATGTGGAAATGGGCGTTTGGCGTCACGGGCCGGGAGGCCACTTGCGGGGCAGGTCCGGCCGCCTTTTTTTTTAACGTTTATAAACTTTTATTTACAAAATAACAATTTTCGTTTTACAAAAACAGTTTGCATTTTACTTGTTCCGATATGACAATCCGTTCTGTGCTTTTATTTTTCTGTTACGGTCCAGGTAATTATTTCCTTTGGTCTTCTATATTTTTCGAGTGTCTGTCAGACTGAGTTCGTTAGTAGTTTCTTACGCTGTTTATTATTTCAGTTTAGCGTTTTCTGAGTCTTGATACACTATATTTGTACATGTGGCAGAAGGAATTTGGAAGTAAGCATTGATTGCAAGATCTAGTTAGTTACCCAGGATAATTGAGAAATAAAAGTTATTTTAAGATCTTTTTACTTATTACTAGTTGGGTTATTAATATTTTTTTATGTTTTGAACTGTGGATGTTTTCTATCCATTTTAAATCATGTTGTATATTAACTATTTTTCTTATTAAATCTAGTGTTGGGAAGCAAAAATGGGAGGCATTTTATGTTGGGCCTTGAAAACCAAACCGTAGTGGAATGTACACTAGACATGAAATCAACTTGACAGAAATATCAACGAATGTATCAAACGTCAGCCGTTATCTGGTGGGCAGAGTGGTATCCAAAGGAAAATACTCATGAATAAATATCTTGACATAGAGGACAAACCATGATATAGAAGAACATTACCATTATAGCGAATGCCGGCCAGGGTGGCCGAGCGGTTCTAGGCGCTACAGTCTGGAACCGCGCGACCACTACGGTCGCAGGTTCGAATCCTGCCTCGGGCATGGATGTGTGTGATGTCCTTAGGTTAGTTAGGTTTAAGTAGTTCTAAGTTCTAGGGGACTGATGACCTCAGAAGTTAAGTCCCATAGTGCTCAGAGCCATTTGAACCATTATAGCGAATTATTAAAACCATTTTTTTCAGATTGAGCGAAGAACAATACACTAGGAAGCAGTGGATGGTGCAATCGTAGAGCTAGTTTGGTACGGGTGGTGAGCGAGAGTATAGGAGACTGAAAGTAGAGGAAGGAAGCTATTCATGGTGGAAGGAAAGGCATATATAAGCACGTGAAACACTACTTTTTTGCATTGATAGAACTGTAATAATATTGAGGTACTCACTGCTGGGCACACCTCTCGGTTGCACACGAGGAAGGTAGAAAACACTCACAGCAATGTTTACACTGGCACGGTATGGGAGACTTTTACATGTTATAACACTTCTCACTGTCACTTTTTTAACACTTTGCGACACACGTATCACTATTGGTGCTTTTGGGATGTGGGAGGGCGTCAGCGACGAGGGCGTGGGAGGTTTGTGGCGGCGGTGACGGCGGTGGCGGACACGACACGTGGGGGCAGATAGGGCATCCCTGAAGGAGGCGGTCAGCGGGATTTCCAGAAAGCTGTGGAATGTCTCGCCGCCCAGGTGCAGGCCTTATTACATTCGACGCCACATTGGGCGACCTGCACGCTGGATGGGGATGAAATGATGATGAAGACAACACCCAGCCCTTGGACGGAGAAAATCTCCGACCCAACCGGGAATTGAACCCGGTTCCGTAGGACGGCAATCCGTCACGCTGACCACTAGGCTATCGGAGCGGACTGTTTCAGGATGGCACATTATTACTTCATATGGGTTTCAGCCCTTCACCCAGTAGATTAAGCTGTCGTTATCTGTATAAAGTAACTTTGGATCTGTGATACGAGTTTTCGCAAACTCGTAATGGAACTGGTACATGTGAAATTTAAATAGGTGTAATATACACACATCCACATAAGCATGTGTCATGACTTAATCAAAAATTAGCCATCTCTAGGGTATCAAAATCTTTGCTGAAAACCAAGACCCGTTTGAAATCAGACGTGGCGATATAATCTGCTGTGTCATAACACCCCTCTCAACGGGTAGCTATGTGAACTTTCCAATGTTCTCTAACATTTGTCATAATTTGACTGAAAACAAAGTAATTCAGAAGGTTGTGAAAACGCAACTCGCATCGAAATATTGGGCCACAGCTTGGATTCGGAGTTTGGCTAGCAAATTCCACCATAATTTTTCGTAGAAACTATACACATACGTTTGCCAGCTCAATCTGCGCTCAGGTGCATGCTGTATGGCGTAACTTCCATACATTGGGGTGACTAAAGTCATGGGGTGCCTCCCAATATCATGTCAGACCTCATTTTCCCCAGCGTACAGCAGCAGCTCAACGTGGCGTGGACTCAATAAGTCGTTGGAAGCCCCCGCACAAATATTGAGCAACGCTGCCTCTATAGCCGTCCATAGTTGCTAAAACGTTGGCGGTGCAGGATTTTGTGCACGAACTGATTCTCGATCATGTGTCACACGTGTTCGATGGGGTTCATGTCGGGTGATCTGGGTGGCTAAATTATTCGCTCGAACTGTCCAGAATGTTCTTCAAACCAATCGCAAACAATTGTGGTGCACTGTCGTCCATAAAAATTCCATCGTTGTTTGGGTATATGAAGTCCATGAATGGCTGAAAATAGTTTCCAAGTAGCAGTTGGACCAGAGGACCCAATCCATTCCATGTAAACTGAGCCCACGCCAGTATGGAACCACCACCAGTTTGCACAGTGCCTTGTTGATAAGTTACGTCCATGTCTCCATGGAATCTGCACCCCACTCGAACCCTACCATCAGCTCTTATCAACTGAAATCGGGTCTCATGTGACCAGTCCAGGGTTTTCCAGTCGTCTAGGGTCAAACCGGTATGGTCACAAGCCCAGGAGAGGCGCTGCAGGCAATGTCGTGCTGTTGATGAAGGAACTCGAGTCGGTCGTCTGCTGTCATAGTCCATTAACGACAAATTTCGCCGCACTGCCCTAACGGATACGTTCGTTGTGCGTCCCATATTGATTGTTGCGGTTATTTCACGCTGTGTTGTCTGTTAGTACTGCCAATTCTACGCAAACGCCGCTGCTCTCGGTCATTTAATAAAGGCAGTCGGTCGCTACGTTGCCCGTGGTGAGAGGTAATGCCTGAGATTTGATAGTATGCGTACACACGTGACACTGTGGATCTCGGAACACTGAATTCCCTAACTGTTTCCGAAATGCAATTTCGATGCGTCTAGAGCCAACTGCCATTCCACGTTCAAAGTCTGTTAATTTCCGTCGTGCAGCCATAATCAGGCCAACACATTTTCACATGAATCACCTGAGTACAAATTACAGCTTTGTCACTACATTGTCCTCTTATACCTTATGAACGCAGTCCGCCACCGGTAGCTGAGCCGGCACGGTAGCTCAGCGTGTTCGGTCGGAGGGTTAGCTACCCTCTGTAACAAAATAACTGAGTGAACGGATCAATGAAGAACGGGTGTCATCGGACGTCCGCCCCGAACAAATTCAACGAGCAATGTAGAACAAAACGAGATTTAAAAAAAAGTGCTCAGCGCAACAGAATGTCAATTCTAAAGGCACTGGTCGATTCCCGGCTGCGTCGGAGATTTTCTCCGCTCGGGGACTGGGTGTTGTGTTGTTCTAATCATCATCATTTCATCCCCATCGACGCGCAAGTCGCCGAAGTGGTGTCAAATCGAAAAACTTGCACCCGGCGAACGGTCTACCCGACGGGTGGCCCTAGTCACACGACATTTACATTTTACCTTGTGTACGCGATAATAGCACCATCTGTGTATGTGTGTGTCGCTATCCCGTGACTTTTGTCAACTCAGCGTACATGAAATTCTCAAAGGTCTGTTACTACATGTGAGTCGACTCTGCTTCACTAAAAAGTTTTATTGTTCATGTGAAGTCGCCTGCACTGGTCTTGTGGTCACCCAGTACCACTGCAGCAGTCTGAATAATTCGAGTATACACCTCTGTATTTGTAACACCACTCTGTAAGGATAAAATTACTTTCGTGCCACAGTAACAAGGGTTTTCACAAATCACGGCTGGCTTCAGTTCATGATCAGAAAATCTTGTGACGCTGACACACTTACTTTGACTTGAATTTAGGTTGAAAGACGTATTGAAAATGAATATGTACTCCTGTTGAGACGTCTTCATTAGGGTATATCTCTCTAGAACATCGAGAAATAAAAATGTAACTAGTTAAACGATGCACACACATTACATATACACATGAACATTGGTGACAATGTCGACTGTTTAGGTGGAGCTTGGCGTTACTTGACAGCGATGTTAACATGTCGATCACATATTGCTAACTGAAATCCTTAGTTATCGGTGGCATTTACATTATTTTCACAATGCGGTGTACGTAACTTCGAAAAAAAAAAAAAAAAAAAAAACAGAATGTGGTCTATGTATTGCAGTTAGTCGTTCGGAATTTAATGTTGGAATCTTTATTAGATCAGAAGGTCTACTATTTGGATTTATATGAAATGAGCCTACTACCACAACTGTATGTGGACACTACTAAACTTACTACAACTGCTACGAAACCAATTGCACCACACTGACGTCTACATCTACATGTATATCAATCCTCCGCAAGTTACCTAGCGCTGTGTGGCGGAGGGTACTTCCGGCACCACTAATAGATGCCCCCTTTCCCGTTCACCGTGAACGGCGCTTGAGAAGAGAGACTGTCGGTAAACCTCTGTATTGGCTCTATTTTCTCGAATTTTTTCATCGTGGTCATTCCGGGAGATTTATGTGGGACGAAGTAACAAGCTGCTCGACCCTTTCCGGAAAGTACTGTGTCAAAATTTCAATAGCAAACCTCTCCGTGATTCACAACTCCTCTCTTGAAGCTTCTGCCACTGGACCTCGTCGAACATCTCTATACCGTTGTCGCGCCGACTACACGATCCCGTGACGAAACGCACCGTTCTTCTTTGAAACTTCTCTATCTCTTCTGTCAATCCTCCCTGATAAGGATCCTAAATTGATGAACAATACTCAAGAATCGGTCGAACAAGCACCGTACGAGCCACTTCTTCCGTGAATGAGTTACATTTCCTTACGATTCTTCTTGTGAGTCTCAGTCTGGAATCTGCTTTTCTTGCTTTTTTTTATGTGGTCACTCCACTTAAGGTCACACTAGATAGTTACTCCTAGACAATTTACGACATATACTGTTTCCAGCAATTTGACATCAATAGTGTAGTTGTACACTAGCGGATTTCTTTTCTCATGTATGCCGGCCGCGGTGGTCTATCGGTTCTAGGCGCTCAGTCCGGAACCGCGCGACTGCTACGGTCGCAGGTTCGAATCCTGCCTCGGGCATGGATGTGTGTGATGTCGTTAGGTTAGTTAGGTTTAAGTAGTTCTAAGTTCTAGGGGACTGATGACCACAGATGTTAAGTCCCATAGTGCTCAGGGCCATTTGAACTATTTTTCTCATGTATGCACAATAAGTTATATTTATTTGCGTTCAAGATCAACTGCCAGAGCCTGCACCATTCATCATTCCTCTGCATGTTAATCGGCCTAGCGACACCGTCGTCTGGCATTGTTACTTTCGTATAGACAAACGCTTTCTATTAGATCATTTACACACATTGTAAATAAACACAGGAAAAAAAGTTTTGCATCCCCCCGTTCCCAGAACTCCTGAATATAGACGTTGACTGTGGATATTGTGTTACAGACACAGTACCTTTGACTGTTCAGAGATGTCACTCAACCCACCCAAAGATGTAAACAATCATGCATGAGCAGCGTCTATTAGACGGAGGGGGTCCGACAGCCGACCAGTTACAGTCATTAAACCAAGGTGGAGGTACACGGCTCGTGTTGTCTGTTGTTCAACCATGCCTAGACGGTCAGTACCGCGGTTCGATCGTGTCCGCATTGTTACTTTGTGCCAGGAAGGGCACTCAACAAGGGAAGTGTCCAGGCGTCTCGGAGTGAACCAAAGCGATGTTGTTCGGACATGAAGGAGATAGAGACAGGAACTGTCGATGACATGCTCAGGCCGCCCAAGCGCTACTACTGCAGTGCATAACCGCTACCTACGAATTATGGCTCGGAGGAACCCTGACAGAAATTCCACCATTTTGAATAACACTTTTCGCGCGGCCACAGGACGTCGTGTTACGATTCAAACTGTGCGCAATAGGCTGCATGATGCGCAACTTCACTCTCGACGTCCATGGCGAGGTCCATCTTCGCAATCTCGACACCATGCAACGCGATACAGATGGGCCCAACAACATGCCGAATGGACCGCTCAGGATTGGTATCACGTTCTCTTCACTGATGAGTGTCGCATCTGCCTTCAACCAGACAATCGTCGGAGACGCGTTTGGAGGCAACCCGGTTAGTCTGAACGCCTTAGACACACTGTCAAGCGAGTGCAGCAAAGTGGAGGTTCCCTGCTGTTTTGATGTGGCGTACGCCGCTGGTGGTCATGGAAGGCGACGTAACGGCTGTACGATACGTGAATGCCATCCTCTGACCGATAGTGCAACCATATCGGCAGCATATTGGCGAGGCATTCGTCTTCAAGGACGACAATTCACGCCCTCTTTGTGCACATCTAGTGAATGACTTCCTTCAGCATAGCAACATCACTTGACTGGAGTGGCCAGCACGTTCTCCCCACATGAACCCTATCAGACATACCTGAGATAGATTGAAAAGGGCTGTTTATGGACGACGTGACCCACCAACCACTCTGAGGGATCTACGCCGAATCGCCGTTGAGGAGTGGGTTAATCTGGACCAACAGTGCCTTGATGAAATTGTGGATAGTATGCCACGACGAATACAGGCATGCAAGAGGACATGCTACTGTGTATTAGAGGTACCAGTGTGTACAGCAATCTGGTCCGCTACCTCTGAAGGTCTCGCTGTATGGTGGTACAACATGTAATGAGTGGTTTTCATGAGCAATAAGAAGGGCGGAAATTATACTTATGTTGATCTCTATTCCAATTTTCTGTACAGGTTTCGGAACTCTCGGAACCGGAGTGATGCAAAATTTTTTTTGATGTGTGTAGTAACGCTCCTATCGCACTTCCTTCGTGTTCTCCGAAAATTTACATTTGTCGACTTTATTCTGTTAAGAGCGACATACTGAGTTCTATTTGAAAGGAAGTCTTGAGTCCAGTCGAAAAACTGGTCCGACATTCGGTAAGCTCGTATTTTTTCAACAGTAGGCAGTGCGATAAGGTGTCAGATGCCTTCCTGAAGTCAAGGAACTAGGCATCAGCCTGGGCACAGTTGTAAACAGCGCTTTCGATCTCATGAAGGACCAGAGTGAGCAGTTTTTGCCAAGATTTCTGTTTGTGGAATCCATGGTGATTTTCTTCAAAAAGTCATAATTGTTGAGCATAAAACATGTTCCATAATTCTATAGCACATTGACGTCAACGATATGGGCCTATAATTATGTGCATACGTTTACGTCCTACAACTCTTCTTGAAAACGGGAATGACCTGCGCTTTTTTCCAGTCACTAGGTACCTTACGTTGCTCCAGAAAGCTACCATAAACTGGTGCTAGAAGGGGAGCAAAAACACCACACCTCTTTATTCACTTCCATGTGGATAGTAATCTGATAGGAAGACTACTAAATGGATTATTATCTACAAGCTTCTTTATTCGTTAACTGAATTCTACCAGTTTTGAATGAATGTAGATACTGATTACCACATAGGAAAATTTGCAACCGTAATTTGTTACTATTTGGGGAATCGTTTTGCGCTGATTGCGCCATGGGTAACTTGAAAGTATCTCTTCAGATTCCTGAAGAATGACTTTTGGGAGGACCTCCATAAATAACCCTGCCTGTCCCTACACTCTTGAGTACTTTTCTTTGTGAGTGAATAATAGAGAGGGGAAAAACGTTAAGTCGTTTTTCTTGTCACTGAAAGTAGGTCAGCTATATATGTACACCACTGGCCATCAAAATTGCTACACCACCAAGATAACGTGCTACAGACGCGAAACTTAACCGACAGGAAGAAGATGCTGTGACATGCAAATGATAAGCTTTTCAGAGCATTCACACAAGGTTGGCGCCGGTGGCGACACCTACAACGTGCTGACATGAGGAAAGTTTCCAACCGATTTCTCATACACAAACAGCAGTTGACCGGCGTTGCCTGGTGAAACGTTGTTGTGATGCCTCGTGTAAGGAGGAAATATGTGTACCATAGCGTTTCCGACTTTGATAAAGGTCGGATTGTAGCCTATCGCGATTGCGGTTTATCGTATCGCGACATTGATGCTCGCGTTGGTCGAGATCCAATGACTTTTAGCAGAATATGGAATCGGTGGGTTCAGGAGGGTAATACGGAACGCCGTGCTGTATCCCAACGGCCTCGTATCACTAGCAGTCGAGACGACAGGCATCTTATCCGCATGGCTGTAATGGATCGTGCAGTCACGTCACGATCCCTGAGTCAACAGATGGGGACGTTTGCAAGACAACAACCATCTGCACGAACAGTTCGACGACGTTTGCAGCATCACGGACTATCAGCTCGGAGACCATGACTGCGGTTACCCTTGACGCTGCATCACAGACAGGAGTGCCTGCGATGGTGTACTCAACGACGAACCTGGGTGCACGAATGGCAAAACGTCATTTTTTCGGATGAATTCAGCTTCTGTTTACAGCATCATGGTGGCCGCATGTGTGTTTGGCGATATCGCGGTGAACGCACATTGGAAGCGTGTATTCTTCATCGCCGTACTGGCATATCACCCGGCGTGACGGTATGGGGTGCAATTGGTTATACGTCTCGATCACCTCTTGTTCGCATTGACGGCACTTTGAACATTGGACATTTCAGATGTGTTACTACCCTTCATTCGATCCCTGCAAAACTCTGCATTTCAACAGGATAATGCACGACTGCATGTTGCAGGTCCTGTACGTGCCTTTCTGGATACAGAAAATGTTCGACTGCTGCCCTGGCCAGCACATTCTCCAGATCTCTCACCAATTGAAAACGTCTGGTCAATGGTGGCCGAGCAACTGGCTTATCACAATATGCCAGTCACTACACTTGATGAACTGTGGTATCGTGTTGAAGCTGCATGGGCAGCTGTACCTGTACACGCCATCCAAGCTCTGTTTGACTCAATGCCCAGGCGTATCAAGGCCGTTATTACGGCCAAAGGTGGTTGTTCTGGGTACTGATTTCTTAGGATCTATGCACCCAAATTGCGTGTAAATGTAATCACATGTAAGTTCTAGTGCAATATATTTGTCGAATGAATACCCGTTTATCATTTGCATTCCCTCTTGGTGTAGCATTTTTAATGGCCAGTAGTGTATATATGACAGATTGGTTACTACCTGTAAGATGAAAAATATGTTTACATATCCAGAATGAGATTTTCACTCTGCAGCGGAGTGTGCGCTGATATGAAACTTCCTGACAGATTAAAACTGTGTGCCCGACCGAGACTCGAACTCGGGACCTTTGCCTTCCGCGGGCAAGTGCTCTACCATCTGAGCTACCGAAGCACGAGTCACGCCCGGTCCTCACAGCTTTACTTCTGCCAGTATCTCGTCTCCTACCTTCCAAACTTTACAGAAGCTCTCCTGCGAACCATGCAGAACTAGCAATCCTGAAAGAAATGATACTGCGGAGACATGGCGAGCACTTGCCCGCGAAAGGCAAAGGTCCCGAGTTCGAGTCTCGGTCGGGCACACAGTTTTAATCTGCCAGGAAGTTTCATATCAGTGCACACTCCGCTGCAGAGTGAAAATCTCATTGTGGAAACATCCCCCAGGCTGTGGCTAAGCCATGTCTCCGCAGTATCCTTTCTTTCAGGAGTGCTAGTTCTGCATGGTTCGCAGGAGAGCTTCTGTAAAGTTTGGAAGGTAGGAGACGAGATAGTGGCAGAAGTACAGCTGTGAGGATCGGCCGTGAGTCGTGCTTCGGTAGCTCAGGTGGTAGAGCATTTGCCCGCAAAAGGCAAAGGTCCCGGATTCGAGTCTCGATCGGGCACACAGTTTTAATCTGCCAGGAAGTTTCATGTTTACATATCCTGGAAAAACGCAACAGGTTTAGATAGACGATGGGAAAATTTCCTTTGTCTTGACTATGAATAGCAACCCATCGAAGCGCATTTTCGAGATGGATTGTGCTGCAGGTATCAGCTTGTCTGGGAGGAAATCGCAAGCTCAGACTGCCATAGGAGAAACATCTTTGTGTAATGACCTGAATAAGAAGCAGGCTTGGACCTATAGGGGAAACATATGTCCTTTGCCTGGACGTGAGTAGCAACGTATGGAGGTTTAGAAATGTCTACATCTTTTGTCTAAGCTATGAATAGATTACAACATGTATGGTCTCACACTGTCAGGAATATGGAGGCTGCGAGGCGGCTATAGGATACACCCGGTCTGGTTTCAGTTACCAGAGTGCGGAGAAGTGGTGTCAGTGGCCTAGTGGCGGATGGTAGAACAGGCAGATGGAAGTAACGCTGCAGCCATTGGTGTGGCCTAATGTGCAGTGTAATTGTGTCGCGACAGCCTGCAGAGCCGATGGGACTGCTGTAGTGGGCAGACGTCTCAGCCTGCAGATGGCAGTGCTAGCAGCAGCACTGTGTAGGAATGTGTGCCGATTAGCAGTGCTTGCAGCGATGGCGTCTGCACAGCAGTGGAGTGTTTGGTGAGTCGTGAGTGACCCAATCGAGCCCAGCACAGCTCAGTGCTGCCCACGGGCGGCTTACGGCAGCGGGCGTGACCAGCACACCACAGGCCTGTAGTGCCGACTTTGCAGCTGCTCTTAGTCTTCCACCGTAGAGGATCACTGACAACGAGTGGTGGTAGGGGCGGCGACGAGAGGGCCTGGTGGTGGCAGCATATACGGACCGCAGATGCACCCCCACCCCTCTGTGCAGTGTTTCTTTAACCTTGCTGTTGCTTTCACTTTTAATATACAGATGTAGTATTTAAAACACTTCAACAACACATGCATTTTTCATACAGTTATTGACATTGTAATATGTCAATATGTCATTGGAGATAATAATAATAATAATAATAACAAAATAATACTCAGAACCTAATTTAAAAAATATATAGTAATAATAATAAAATGCAGAACATTATTTATGAAAATTTATTAATATTCACGTGGCGTTACTTGGTAACAACAGACAGTTTTCAACTTCTTAGATAGCATTGCACTATTTTTCTTTCCATATTTGTTTTGTTAATTCACTGATTGCAATCTGAACACTAGTAGTCTCATAAATATTGACAAAATCATAAATATGAAACAGTTTTTACAATACAGGCAATTATTCTAGGAAACATTAACTCTTAACCATGGTAGTGGGTCTGATGGCCCCATGTTCAATCTTTTAATGTGTGTAAAAATACAGAGCGCGAGTCATAGCTCCCCATGCTCCTACGTACCTTCCATCAGTAAGCCAAGAACTAGCTGTGTGACAGTCATGTTTCACTCCCTGCTCCGAAGGTCAATATTGGTGTACATGCTGATCCGCTGCACCCACGAATTTAGATATGTGATTTATTTGGTTTCCTTGTGTCTTCAGTTTCACTGTTTTAGTTCAGGCATTTCTACTGGAAAATCAAAACAGTTTTTTCTAGAAATCGATATGACATATTAGAGGATGGGTTGAACGCTGAATTACGTAGCTATGAAGACGAAATTGGAAAGTACACCTGTGCGCGTTCATCTTCCGTTTAAAAAATCAGAAAATGAGTTTTCAGACTATGACGAGGAGTTTCCCATAATCAGTGATCATGACTCAAACTCAGGGAAGAGATTCATCAAGATGAAATTCAAGTGAGTGAAGACACTAATTCCACGAAATACTTTTACACAAAAAAATGTTCACATGGGCTAAAACAACCTCGTGTCAGGATTCTGGTACAGACGTCGAGTTACTGGGACAGCGTTGTTAGAGAGGCCATCGAAATTCGCACCAATGACGACCTCATAAACCGTGACTGTGGCTATAATCTTAGCAAGGCTTGGGAACCAGCGATCGGGTTAATCAAGAGTAAATCGAGCAAACGTATAGTTGTGACGACCATGGCGGACAGAGCCATCACTCCGACGTCATCTCAGACGCCGTCGCAATCCGTTCCACCGCGCGACCGTGGCGCGGGGCGCGGACGGCGGAGGGAGCGCGCCGCGGGCGGAGGGTATTTAAATCGGCCGCCGCCGCGACCGAACCCAGTTCCCCCTGAGCAGCCATAGCGTACGGATCTCCGTGCCGGCACGTTCACAGGAGCTCAGTCCGTCAGTTCACCTGATGATGGCGACATGTATGATCGCCGAAATATTGTGCCCGTTGGACACTATAGACCGGCAGCACACCCGTGGATATTTTGACTAATATTATTATCAAATTTCCATGTACCACTTCTCGTTCAGGGCGTATTGAGCCATTTGATCCAAATGAAGCATTCGAGATAATATTCGATGCGGTTATCGAGTGCAAAGTACTATTTTGGACAAACAGAATACTAGCAAAGTTCAGACTGAGGTAATTACCCTTAAATTTGAAAGAAATAAGAGAAAGGGATGCTCATTCTGTCCCCCCTAATAAAAGAGCAAAGACTGTATACTTATGCGCTAAGTGCAAGCTGCCTATTTAACTGACTTGTTCCAAATCAGTATGCTATTCGTGCATGCAACTTAACTCACCTTCACCACCGTCAAAAAATTTTACAGAAGAAAATTTTAAATTTTTGTTTTGATGCTATTAAGAAGCACATTTTAAAACTCAAGAAAAAAATTGTTTTTTGTCGTTTTTTGGTACTTTTTACATATTTTTTCGATGTGTGTTCCTAGTTTAGACTGATTTATGTAAGTGCAAATTAGAGTAAAAAATGGGAGTGCATGTCGTTAATTTTACTCATAACATCGTCTGTTAACGTTAATGTTCACGAGTTAGTAAAAATGTTGAAAACTAAAACATATTTTTATTTTTATTGTTATTTAAAAATATCTTATATAGCCTATCAATTATTACAGAAACGTCATTACTTTTCGTGCCTACAGTTAAGGCTTAACAATTATTTTCTAACTTTTATTCTTACTCATTGCAATTTCGACGGAAGTTGGTGACATGTGTTTTGTACACATATTTATCACATTTTCCACAGAATATGTTTGATTTTTGTCATTGCATTCTGGACACAAGTTACAGCATGCATAGTTAGCAGGTTTTCTTGTTGCACTGATTATGATACACTAGCCATGCCATCAGGGTGATATCATTCTCAGAGAACCTTCTGTTCTTGGGAAATGCTTCCTTGATGCAATGTGTTCTGCTACCAGTGACTTTTCAAGTTTCTCCAAGAATATTCAGACCCTCAATATTTGACAATTATATTATTTTATTTCGAAGGACTTTACAAAATACTACTTCAGATGAACTTTTTGCGTCACTTATTCTGATGGCTGCATACCTGGTAACTTCTGGGGTACTCACGATGATATTCGAAGGCTGATAGGTGACCATTTTGTGCTGATGGGTGTAACTGCCGTCCCATATTCCCATTTTTAGAAGGAAAATGCTGTAGTCTATTCTGCGCAGTCTGTGGACTGTCGTCTCTGTCATCAGAATGATTGCTTTCAGGTGCACTACGTCAGTGATCTTCAAACTTGGAAAGTGTTCGTTCATCTGTTTAGGAATTTAGAAATTCATCCAACTCAACATCAGTCAATGATCTAAATGCCATGGTGCCACAATTCAAGCTGAGCAGAAACAATAAAGACTGAGTGCTAAACAGTTTCTTAGAATAGGCAAGAAACAAGCAAATTATAGTAAATGCAGAGGTTTTCTTTATCGGCCACAGTAAGTTAGTACAATAAAAATCATTATTATCGTTAAGTAACAGTATTTTGTCGATCATTATGACCACAGTGTTACAATTGTGACTATTAAGCTTTACAACCAAACTACTTAAAATATTTTTGTACACTTATTGCTTATGCATTTTCAGACAACTATATCTTGGTATTTAAATAATAAGACATAAAATATAAAACTATTTCAGATCTTACAGATTTGAACACAACAGGAAGGTTAAATAAATACTCCTATTCTATTCCAGTACTTGCCTAAGCATAGCACTTGTGGACTTGAACTTAGGTCAAGTCAGATCCGAACTTAGGGTGACATTTGTCTTAACTGTTATGTCAGCGGGGAGAGGGTAAGGGGATAATTGTTTAAACTTCAGACATGTGAACTTTAATTTAGAATGAGTGATATAAGACAACAGAACAAATCCCAGTGGCTGTGTTGAATTCTACAACTTAGAACAAATGTCCTGTCAACCTTGCAGGCTGTTCTTGTATCTCGAGGTCAGCCATCTAGGACTGGGATGTCATAGAATTGGGAAAAACCCAGGAGATCTCAAAACCATGTAAACTGTGCTCGTATACTACACATCAGCTGCATTAGATTCTGACATAAAACTGATACGAAAACCTGACTAATGTGGTGTTCGAATTCCACAAGTCGCTATCTCGTTTTCTGACATCACAGGGCTGAGCTCATGTTCCACAGGTCTTCCCCCTTAATTTCTGAGCAACAGAACGATGCACCATCCACCTTTTTTTAATGTTTTTTTATTTCCCACCTACTATACTTATAACAGCCTTGCGTCCAACAGTGATGGGGGAGAAATTCATTACACAACTGGGCTATTTTGAATTTCCCACCATTTCTGAATTTCCCACCTTGATTTGGATTCCCCGCCATTTCATACACATGGAAATTAGTCTATGTCAGAGTGGTGAGGGGAAGAAGATGGGGGTATATCTGACATTGCATACCATCATAGTGGGAGTGGGGAATCTGGCAACATTGTAGATTATGCTTGAACTGTCACAGCTATGTTATTGTTAGGGCCCGGATTTTAATGACAAGTCATATTTTTTTCTGAACTATACAGTGAATTTTAGAACAATTTATACACTAATCTAGGCATTTTTAGTGTCGAAAAATGTATTTTTATTGTGCATGTAAAGTCATATTTCAACAAATTTTAGTAATAGGTCATATTGCGGCTAACTTTTAATATAATAGGTCATATTTCCGCCAACATTTGTCAAAAATGCATATACCGTTTGAATATGTTGCTCACGAGACAATATTTAACGTGCTATTATGAAAGATAAACAGATAAATTAATACACAGCTTTATTTCTCAGGACTGTAGCAGAAAATCGGTGTACCACAACAGTCGTTTCGCGAACATAAAAACATTGTTGCACAGAGTCAACAATACGCTCTCATAGCCAACAAAGGCGGCTTCTGCCGTAATAATCATCGCAGTCGCACAGGTGTTTCCAGTAACCAGTTTGAATACAGCCTTTGCCTTGTTCAACGTGCCTAAAGCAAAGTGCTTCGACAGCGTGAAGTTGCGAGGATATGTTCGAGAATTTGGAGAGAAGTTCTTTAGTACTAATGGGAAAATGTCATTTTGTAAACTGTGTGAAGTTAAAGTTAGTGCAGAAAAGCGCTTTAATGTGCATCAACACTGTAATACCGCTAAACACAGCAGCTGTGTGAAACGAAGTGCTGAAAATAATAGCAGGCAAACGCTGTTATTTGAACAGGCAGGTCAATCGTCAACCGTGCAATCATTCTGCAAGGATTTGTGTGAGATGATGATGTCCTGTAACATCCCACTGGGAAAGTTGAAGAATCCACGCTTCGGACGGCTCTTGGAGAAGTACACAACACATCCAGTTGCAGATGAATCTACACTGAGAAAGAACTATTTATCCGTATGCTACAATGATGTGCTCAAAAAAATCTGGATTACTATTGCTGAGCAAAAGATCTGGCTGTCGATAAATGAAACTACAGATATTAGTGGGCGATATATTGCAAATGTTGTTGTTGGTTGGTTCAAATGGCTCTGAGCACTATGGGACTCAACTTCTGAGGTCATCAGTCCCCTAGAACTTAGAACTATTTAAACCTAACTAACCTATGGACATCACAAACATCCATGCCTGAGGCAGGATTCGACCTGTGACCATAGCGGTCGCGCGGCTCCAGACTGTAGCGCCTAGAACCGCTCGGCCACCCCGGATGGCCTGTTGTTGTTGGTGTTCTAAAAGTTGATGGCCCTGGAGATATGTTCCTACTAATGTGTGAAGCTCTCGATAGAGTAAACAACTCGACGATTGCTATGTTGTCTGACAATTCTCTGAAGTTACTGTGGCCAGATGGTGTGAAAAGAGACAACGTTTTGCTGCTTGTAACAGATGGTGTTTCATATATGGCTAAAGCAGCCAAAGGGCTTCAGATTCTCTACCCCAGTATGGTGTACGCCACTTGTCTTGCACATGCGTTCCACAGAGTTGCCGAAGAGGTTGCGATCAAATTACCCTGACGTGGACAAATTAATTTCCTGTGGCACGAAAATCTATGTGAAGGCTCCGCTATGGGTGCAGAAATTCAAGGAACAAGCACCTACAACACCCCTCCCACCTAAACCTGTTCTTACACGATGGGGTTCTTGGCTTAATGCTGCTGAGTATTACTGCACCAACTACACCCCAATGAAGAAATTCCTCTGTGAGCATGTTAGTGATGAATCAAGTGCTATCAAAATTGTGAAAGAAGTTTTTACAGATACATTATCTCGAAACTTGGCATACATCAACCCCATTTTTTCAGTGATATCAAAAGCCGTCAAACGACTGGAAGCTGTTGGCACTCAGCTATGTGAGGCCCTGAGTTTTGTGCGACATGTGCAGAGTGAGTTGGGTCGAGCTTGTGGTCATGTGGCTGACCAAGTAAAAACCAAATTGGAAAGTGCTCTCCAACGGAATCCTGGATATCCTGCACTGTGCAAAATTAGTGACAGTCTTTCAGGGAATGCCGCAACATTTGAAGATACTGAAACAAAGCTGAACTCCAGTGACCTGGCTGCCTTCAAATACGCTCCAGTGATGTCTTGTGAAATGGAGAGGAGCTTTTCCAGGTACAAAACTATCCTCAGCAACAACCGTAGTTCTTTGACAATGGAAAACCTGAAAATGCACATTGTGAACCAGTGCAACTTTGCAGATACTGAAGATTGACATATGGGATTAAATAACGTGAAACACTTTAAATACTATGTAGAAATAAAAACATTGTTTTACTGTTTCGATAGATGATCTTTTCACTGTACTTTGTGTTTAGAAAATAAAACATTCAGACATTCAAAAAAAATAGGTCCAAATTAGCCACAAACCCTACTGCAAGAAAGAACTATACTAACAATATTTTGAGAAGTGAATTTTGTATTACTTTATGGAGAATAAAACATTGAATAAACAAACAAGAATGCTTTAAATAAACTTCTATCAAGTCATATTTTATTTTGAAGGTCATACTTATGTAAGTTTTAGGTCATAAATGCTTGCATATTTCACTGTTTTTTAGGTAATTAAAATCTGGGCCTTAGTTATTGTTAATAAGTAGCAAGTTTGTTTTGTTTGCGAAAGTGAAGCAAAGATTTAATTTCACAGAGTACTGAAGTATTGTTTTGATGCACATAAAATAATCAGTTACGTGCATAACCCATTGTTGTTGAAATTTCATTTTATAGACTGCACAATTGGATATATGTGTAAGGATGATTGTAATGGTTGGTTAAAATCGCGACTGACATACAGAGAGTCGAGCAGAGACAGCTCTGCGTGAAGTCAGGATAGCTGTTGGGCACCTGTGATGCGTCAAAGACGCCAATAAAACATTATTAGACTTCAATCACATATTCTGAAATTTTACAAGTCGCCATTCTTCAGCACCAGCCTCGGCTGTTGCTCGTTCAGCTGTGTACTGGATTCAAACTGACATCTGTCAAGTCAGCACTGCAACTGCAAGCCCATGAGAAGATGTCAGCGACGCTAGCGTCGCAACCAGTTGCCGGCGAGCAGGGGCGGCCATTGCGAAGCACAAAGTGATCTTGGGCTGGCTACTGGAAGACTTCAGTTCCACTCCGAATTCTGCAGTGACCCACGATAACCCAACTGCGACGTGTCTGGTATCGGTAGTCGTGTGGTTGGTTGATGTCCTCCATAACAGCTGGTAGGTTTCAGCACTCAGAAGTGCCTGAGTGTTGAACAGGAACCTTGATCCCAAGAGGCCCTGCTGCTGGTTTCCACGATGAATTTCAGTGCTGGCAGCACCCTGCGACGTTGTGTTGGAGTCGGACACTTCCGACGCCAAATCTTCTGATGACAGTGCTGGAGTGCACGTCTCTGGCACCAGCTGGCAGAAGGCCAGCAGAGGCACAATTTCCAGCATTACTCTCTAGTCGAAGCAGCTTGCATGCATACATACTATAACAAGCTTGGACAGAGGAACGTAGCACAAAACGGTGTGAGTGTCGGCAGTCGCTCTCTCAGGCTGGCAGTGTGATGGCTCGACATGGCTGGTCTGCTCCTAGCGTGGGGTGGGATACTTACTGTGCTTACTCAGGTGTGTTGCTGGCAGCTCTTCACCATTCCACACTGAATGTCTGAGTCAGTCAGATACGACAGTGCCCAGCGAGCCATTTCGCTGGCTGGATGTTGGTCCGAGTGGTGTAGCGCATTCGAAATGTTGTTACGTTGAGCCTATACTGGTGGCATTCAACCATACATAGAGGTATCCATCAGTGCTTGGCCAGTGGAGTGGCAGGGGCCTCAAGCGGTATTTGTTTAGATAAATAAACGTTTCTTTTCCAATTCTACAACATACATGCAGCAGTAATTGCTTACACATTAAAAGTCTTGTATTTGCAATAATGTGCGTGCCTCTTTGGATGATGGTTTTGGAAAATTGGCTTTATAACGCTGTTCAGTGTGAGCACAAGCTCGTTACAGTGGCTACATTTTTAATATTTCCTGATTCATGTTTAACAATGCTAAGAAGTTATAATGCACTAAAACAGATCAGTAACTGACTTAACAAGGAAACTATCTCTGTTTTTTTTTTTTTTTTTGAAATGTTGTGCCATTTTATACTTATTACTGTGCTGAACATTCCTAAAAAAAATAGACCATGCAATATGCAAGCTTCTCTCTTGGACTTTTTCAAAATTTCCCACTGCTTTTACACTGAAGTGTATCAACTATAATGCCATAGTATTGGTCCTTGGACACCCATGTTTTGAGTGTGGTAGCTGTATTGAGACATAAATTGTACACATTTAGAGAAGGCTACCTTGGAAAAATATCCATCAGCCATCTTGGGCAATAAATTGTAGTGATAAGGATAATTAATTAGGTAATAAAGTAAATCACAAATAAACTCCAACATCTGCTCTCCAACCAACAGGAAAACACCACAGGGTCATTAACTACATCCTAAATAACCAGAGAATAACAAAACAAGTGGTCCACAGGGCTGTGAGAAGAAGGGGCAGGGCAGGATGGAGGAGGACCTTGAAAGTGAGAGATGGGGAAGGGAGTCATAAATAACTGGGCCAGAACTGCTCTGTCCCGTTACTATTACCATGCAGATTTTTTAGTTTGTGTCCTGAGATTAGCTTTTATAATGAGTTGAAGATTTCCTTCTGCATAAAATTCCCCAATCTGAGATTACAGCAAGCCTATGACAGCACCTTGAAGTTCTTCATCAAAGTCAAAGCTCTGGGAGCCTAGACACTTTTTCTTATACATAAGAAGATGGATATCACATGGAGCCAAATCTGGGCTGTAGAGCAGATATTCAGAATCGTCCCACATGATATGACACAATATTTTGTATGTTTGTTAAGCAGATGTGTTGTTAGGAATTATTGTGCAAAAACGTGACGCCGATAGTCAAGTGACCCCACAGTTTTCTTTCAGTGGTTCTTCACAGATTTCTTAATGTGTCACAACGTAGTTCAGTGTTCCTTGATCTTATGCAGTCTATAAAATAAACAAACAAGATGACTTTAGAACCTCAAAAATTACTGTTCGTAACTTTCCTGGCTGATAGCCTCTGGTGTGCTTTAATGGCTTGTTGGCCGAGGCAGTATGACCACACCCTATGGCTCTTGGTCTCCACGTTAGCAAAGGAAAGCCTAAAACCTCTTTAGTCCATTGATTTACATTTGTGTACTTCGAATCTTCACTTCATAAAATTAATAATTGTTTCTACCAATATTTTTATTATAATGCAAAAAAACAGTGCTCTGACTGTATAAATTTTTTTTATCAAAACCACAAACGGTTTCATGGCAATTTACGTCCACCTTCAGAGGATCTAAACAAGGATTAGAAAGGAAGTATTTTACAATTTTATAACTGGTTTAGTAAATATTGCTAAATGGACTATGAAAGTCCTGAGCATTCGGTACATATACAGGGCTATTACAAATGATTGAAGCGATTTCATAAATTCACTGTAGTTCCATTCATTGACATATGGTCACGACACACTACAGATACGTAGAAAAACTCATAAAGTTTTGTTCGGCTGAAGCCGCACTTCAGGTTTCTGCCGCCAGAGCACTCGAGAGCGCAGTGAGACAAAATGGCGACAGGAGCCGAGAAAGCGTATGTCGTGCTTGAAATGCTCTCACATCAGTCAGTCATAACAGTGCAACGACACTTCAGGACGAAGTTCAACAAAGATCCACCAACTACTAACTCCATTCGGTGATGGTATGCGCAGTTTGAAACTTCTGGATGCCTCTGTAAGGGGAAATCAACGGGTCGGCCTGCAGTGAGCGAAGAAACGGTTGAACGCGCGCGGGCAAGTTTCACGCGTAGCCCGCGGAAGTCGACGAATAAAGCAAGCAGGGAGCTAAACGTACCACAGCCGACGGTTTGGGAAATCTTACGGAAAAGGCTAAAGCAGAAGCCTTACCGTTTACAATTGCTACAAGCCCTGACACCCGATGACAAAGTCAAACGCTTTGAATTTTCGGCGCGGTTGCAACAGCTCATGGAAGAGGATGCGTCCAGTGCAAAACTTGTTTTCAGTGATGAAGCAACATTTTTTCTTAACGGTGAAGTGAACAGACACAATGTGCGAATCTGGGCGGTAGAGAATCCTCACGCATCATGCAGCAAATTCGCAATTCACCAAAAGTTTATGTGTTTTGTACAATCTAACGGTTTAAAGTTTACAGCCCATTTTCTTCTGCGAAAAAAACGTTACAGGACACGTATATCTGGACATGCTGGAAAATTGGCTCATGCCACAACTGGTGACCGACAGCGCCGACTTCATCTTTCAACAGGATGGTGCTCCACCGCACTTCGATCATGATGTTCGGCATTTCTTAAACAGGAGATTGGAAAACCGATGGATCGGTCGTGGTGGAGATCATGATCAGCAATTCAAGTCATGGCCTCCACGCTCTCCAGACGTAACCCCATGCGATTTCTTTCTGTGGGGTTATGTGAAAGATTCAGTGTTTAAACCTACTCTACCAAGAAACGTGCCAGAACTGCGAGCTCGCATCAACGATGCTTTCGAACTCATTGATGGGGACATGCTGCGCCGAGTGTGGGAGGAACTTGATTATCGGCTTGATGTCTGCCGAATCACTAAAGGGGCACATATCAAACATTTGTGAATGCCTAAAAAAACTTTTTGAGTTCTTGTATGTGTGTGCAAAGCATTGTGAACATATCTCAAATGATAAAGGTATTGTAGAGCTGTGAAATCGCTTCAATCATTTGTAATAACCCCGTATACATTGTGTCTACAACATTATTTCACGCTGTCCTTAAGTCTTTCCCCACCCTTCATGACACTGATAAATTAAAACCCATTAGAAACGTTTCTCAAGTACATAAAATGGGGTGTGTCAAAACAAAATTAAACGAGTATTTGGTGTGGAGGGAATAAAATAGGCTACAAAGCGTACGAAGTGTATATAAGCACCAATAAAAACATACCATATTATCAGCTGGAGGTGACGTGCGCACAGCTGTAATGAACACTGAACTAACTAGAGCCATATGCAAACAGCCATAAGGAAAACTGCATTGGCCATGGTATCTGAAAACCCAGCGATGTGGCGCTAGAGATAGTGGGGCTAGTGCATAGAACGGCGAAGCGTGAAACAGGGGAAGGTGCTGTACATAAAAGTAAATTACAATTTAACTCACCGAGTGCTATAAAACATAGACGACGCATGGATAGAACACGATAAATCGTGTATGAAGCAGACTACTAATATTTATGATGGATTTTATTCCACGCAGTTTCAAAACCAATGGGGAGTTTATAAATAGTAAAAGCTATTACACGCAGTGAAATACGCTCTCGAAAAATAAGAACAATGGGATATCTGATTAGGTTGTTAAAATTTCCTAAAATATACCTGTGTCTCAGTTCTGTCTGGATGTTTGAGGTGAGCTCAGGAAATTTTTGTAAGACTCGGAAAATCGCTATCTCTTCTGAAGCATCAAGATTGTTACCCTTATTTCCCAAACATTTGATCTGATATCCTGTGCCACATAAATGCGCACTTAGTGCTGATCCTGAATTCGTGGAATTGGTATATGCCCTTTAAACTGAGTTGGAAGACTTCTGCTGGTTTTGCCTATATATTGGGCATCACACTGCTGATAAGAAATGCAATAGTCAACCGATAACTTAAACCTATCATTAAGCGTACCTCCCTTGTGTCTAAATTTTTGGTCGTTGTTCTTAGGAATATAATAAGCATGACTATGTTTATTTGAAACCAGGCATTTACCTATTCATACATTAAATGTATTCGCAGTTGCGAATATGGACAACCATCAGCTGTAGAATGGAATTACGACAATGAAAATTTGTGCTGGACCGGGGCTCGAACCTGGATTTCCCACTTAACGGCGAGCGGCCACCTTACCCTATGGTTGTCCGTGCACTACTGACGGCCACCCTCAAACTTTCGTATCTCGTCAACTATGCATCTGCAACCTGTATTCGTACATCCATTATGTTTATTCCCGTACAGGTGAGACATTTCACTTGATAGTCACTTGTCCAGTTTCGGTGGATGAATACAATGTTATAGCCTAGTCCCTGTATTATTCTGAATACGATGAAAAGTTCTTGTGCACATACATGCATGTCCAAAGTAACTCTGCATCGTATTCAGAATAATCTAGGCACTGCAATATCGTATTTACCTATCCTGTCAGAGATATCTCCAAAGAAAGGAATGTTATGGTACTTTTTTTCTAGCATAATCTGTATTGTCTATTGTGATAAGAGAGCTGACGGCCTTCGGTTGGTATCTAGCTTGTGTCACATTGCGATTCATTTTTAGCCTTTATATTATACGAGCGGCACCATAAAACAATGTTGTGGGCAAAAATGGCTCAAAAATGGTTCAAAAATGGCTCTGAGCACTATGGGACTTAACATCTGAGGCCATCAGTCCTCTAGAATTTAGAGCTACTTAAACCTAACTGACCTAAGGACATCACGCACATCCATGCCTGTGGCAGGATTCGAACCTGCGACCGTAGCGATCGCGCGGTTCCAGACTGAAGCGCCTAGAACCGCTCGGCCACACCGGCCGGCTGTTGTGGGCAAAATTTACGTAAGTATGTAAGAACTTCTGTGCTCCATGTAGTAACATTTAGTAGCCCACTCAAAAAACTGTAAAATAGTTCCTTTCTCATCCCTGTTTAGATCACCTGAGGATTCACCTAAATAGGCGTGAAACCGGTCGTGATTTAATTTAAAAAATTCTACAGCCAGCGCGAGGTTTTTTGCTTTCTTATAAAAATGTGGACATTTGGCTGCGGTTGCCTGCAATTCAAAATGGTTTCTACCTACTCAAGATCTGCAACACGTTTGTACATGTTATGTAGTTTCAGTTCCTGTCACTAGATCACGCCACAGTCCACTTGCAGTGCCACCTATAATGTTTTGAAGGTACGTCTCAGCAGCATGACTACTCACAGTGCACACTTAAAAACTATTTCGGAATAATACTTTACTGTACACCTTAGATTTACCTTATTTGCTGCTTTTAATATGCGAAATTAGCCATGTGTCTGATCGGTATATATTTTACTATGATTACTTCTTGTACTGAGTACAGTAGTTGTCGAAATATGACATATTTTATTTCTGTTTGTGAGGCTGTGCTCAGAAATTGCAGATTTCTCCAGTTCTCGATTTTTAATATGCCGTTGATGTTCTGCACAGCGTTCGGAAACTGTATGTATGGTGTTACCAATGTAATTGCTTCTGCACTCACTAGAAACGTAAATCCCAGGGACACCGAGATCGAGACCGTCCTAAACAGGGCGTATTATCTCATTTATCGTTTTAGAAGGACGGAAAATAGATCTGATATCTCCTCTCCCCAGGACGCTGCCTATTTTGGTGGATGCAGTGCCGCAGAAGGGAAGGAATGCAATCAGTAGCTCATCACGTGAATGTTCAACATTTTCACGTTTCATTCTCTTGGAGAACGCTGACTTCTTATCACGTGACCCATGCCACAGATGTATCCAAGTGCTCCCCATCAGAAACGGTTTTCACTCTGTGTACAGTTGTATTTAAAGCTGCTCTCTTCTGGACTGGATGGTGAAAACTCTGGGTGCTAAGATATAAATCAGTGTTCGTCGACTTGTAGTACACTGAGTGGCTGAGACAACCATCCGACTTTCGTTGTACCAAAAAATGCAGCCTTCCACCTTTCCCTGTCTCGACGGTGAATTGGATGTTTCGGTGCGTACTGTTCATATGTTCGTGGAAGTACTCAAGAGCATCTATGCCGTGTGGCCAGACTATAAACGTGTCGTCAACATAGCGATAAAACGAAGATGGATGAAGGGGAACCAAATTTAATGCAGGTCCCTCAAAATGTTCCACAGAAAAGTTGGCCATTGCTGGATACAACGGAGAACCTATTCCATCCGTCATTTCATAAAGTTTTCCACCATACAACAAGTCGGTGGTCGCCGTAACGTGTCTGAACGACTTCATCGTTTCAGGAGGAAAATGGTCTGTCAACTGTTTCAATGTGTCCTCCACAGGAACTTTTGTAAATAGTGAGACCACATCCAGGCTGACAAAAATATCGTTTGGGTCAACTCTAAGCTGTTAAATTCTCTCAGTGAACATTTGACCGTTTTTGTGTGATGCTCACAGCATCCAGCTATCAAAGTCATCAACTTAGTTAAATATTTGGTCAGCCTGTAGGTAGGAGAACGAACAGCGCTGACAATTTGTCTCAATGGAATATTTTTATTTGTGGACTTTAGGTAATTTGTACAGCCTAGGAAATCAAGGAGCTCCTGCTCTGACACGGTTTGGTCCCCTTTTAGTCATTTGTACCATGACATCTTCCAACAATAATGATACTTTAGAGTGATATTCAGTGGTATTAAGAGCAACTGTGGCATTTTCCTTGTCAGCCGGAGGTACCAAAAGATCTTATCTTTCCACACGAATAGAGCCCGTCTCAGCTCTGCTGATAGATTTGGGCAGCTTGGTTGAGACTAGAGTGTGACTGATGACAAGTCTTACGTCGTCGGCGTCGTCGTGTGACAGATGCCGCACCGCCTGTTCCACGTTGCTAATGAAGGCTACGTTAGTTACGGTACAGTGCGTGGTTCAGATAGCTCTGAGCACTATGGGACTTACCTTCTGAGGTCATCAGTCCCCTAGAACTTAGTACTACTTAAACCTAACTAACCTAAGGACATCACACACATCCATGCCCGAGGCAGGATTCGAACCTGCGACCGCAGCGGTCGCGCGGTTCCAGACTGTAGCGCCTAGAACCCCTCGGCCACTTACAGTGCGTGGTGTAGGAGCTAAACTCAGTCCTTTATTAAGGGCCGAGATGGTTCCTTCGTCCCGGTTCTTGTCTGAGAGGTTGATGACAGTGCGTGCCATTCCATGAGGTGGCACCGATCTTTGCGTGGCTGCAAATCACTCAGATTTCTTTGTCCGTTTCACCATTCTATTACTGTGGTGATCTCTTTGATGAGCTGCCGTCGACATATCGACCAACTCCCAGTCGAGAGATGAGAGACCTATAGATAAAAATAGATGGCAGTTATATATATATATCCAGTTCCTACCTCGTATGTCTATCCTTTCTTTGGCGACGGCCAGGCTGGTCTTCCGTGAAATATTATTCGCACCTGCGGACCTTATGTGATGTTTAACCACAGCAAACTTGGGCACGATCTCCTTGTCCCGAAAGTGTTGCAGAAATGCCAAGTTATTCCGCATCTGCGCATATTCCGCGCGCAGCTTCTCCATTTGACGAACCTGCCGCGCAATATCCTCGCCTTAGAAGATAATTATATGAGAACGAAGTCTTTCGCTACGCACCGTTCTAAAAAAACATTCTCGGACTTCTTGAAGCGTCAATTCATTTGTATTCCTCAGGTGATGTGTAATTGCCATCTGATTAATACTAAAAATACAGGTAATAAGTCAAATGGGCTCCTGCTGGATAACAGTACACTGTATATCAAACAGGAACTGTTATGAAAAGTAGAATTTCTGAAATTGCTTTAAAATTTAAAATTGATCGTGATCTGAATAGAGGGGAATGGGATGAATGTGAGAGGCAAGACAAAATGGTGTATGCTCTATAAGTGGAAAGGTAAGAAGTCTGTTATTGTGTTATCTTCCTGTGTTGGTAGTTAGCCACAAGGTACTTCTAACCGATGTCAAGTGCAAAGAATAAATGGTAATGCTCCACAACAACTATCGCAAGAGCTACAATTATAACCTGGGTGGTACTGATCTATGTGACATGTTTATTGCTTGTTACGGGTCAAACACAAGAACAAATAGGTGGCCAATTAGACTGTTTGATCATTTTCCTGGTTTAGCTATGGTTGATCGTTGGATTATGTATGCAAAGGAAGGAGTACCAAAATGTGGCAGATTGTCTCTAATAAATTTTAGACTGCATTTGTCTAATAAGCTGATAAAGTCTTCTCATGTGAGAAGTTCCTCAAAGCTCTCCAGAGAAATATTTGTGCGAACAATATTTCTTTCAATAATCTTGAGTATAGTTGTTGTTTTTGTTGTTGTGGTCTTCAGTCCTGAGACTGGTTTGATGCAGCTCTCCATTCTACTCTATCCAGTGCAAGCTTCTTCATCTCCCAGTACTTACTGCAACCTATATCCTTCTGAATCTGTTTAGCGTATTCATCTCTTGGTCTCCCTCTACGATTTTTACCCTCCACGCTGCCCTCCAATACTAAATTGGTGATCCCTTGTGCCTCAGAACATGTCCTACCAAGCTATCCCTTCTTCTAGTTAAGTTATGCCACAAACTTCTCTTCTCCCCAATCCTATTCAATACCTCCTCATTAGTTATATGATCTACCCATATAATCATCAGCATTCTTCTGTAGCACCACATTTCGAAAGCTTCTATTCTCTTATTGTCCAAACTATTTATCGTCCATGTTTCACTTCCATACATGGCTACGCTCCATACAAATAGTTTCAGAAACGACAGTTTGCCGGCCGCGGTGGTCTAGCGGTTCTGGCGCTGCAGTCCGGAACCGCGGGACTGCTACGGTCGCAGGTTCGAATCCTGCCTCGCGCATGGGTGTGTGTGATGTCCTTATGTTAGTTAGGTTTAAGTAGTTCTAAGTTCTAGGGGACTTATGACCTAAGATGTTGAGTCCCATAGTGCTCAGAGCCATTTTCAGAAACGACTTCCTGACACTTAAATCAATACTCGATGTTAACAAATTTCTCTTCTTCAGAAACGCTTACCTTGCCATTGCCAGTCTACATTTTATATCCTCTCTACTTCGACCATCATCAGTTATTTTGCTCCCCAAATAGCAAAACTCCATTACTACTTTAAGTGTCTCATTTCCTAATCTAATTCCCTCAGCATCACCCGACTTAATTCGGCTACATTCCATTATCCTCGTTTTGCTTTGTTGATGATCATCTTATACCCTCCTTTCATGACACTGTCCATTCCGTTCAACTGCTCTTCCAAGTCCTTTGCTGTGTCTGACAGAATTACAATGTCATCGGTGAACCTCAACGTTTTTATTTCTTCTCCATAGATTTTAATACCTACTCCGAATTTTTCTTTTGTTTCCTTTACTGCTTGCTCAATATACAGATTGAATAACATCGGGGAGAGGTTACAACCCTGTCTCACTCCCTTCCCAACCACTGCTTCCCTTTCATGTCCCTCGACCCTTATAACTGCCATCTGGTTTCTGTACAAATTGTAAATAGCCTTTCGCTCCCTGTATTTTACCCCTGCCACCTTCAGAATTTGAAAGAGAGTATTCCAGTCAACATTGTCAAAAGCTTTCTCTAAGTCTACAAATGCTAGAAACGTAGGTTTGTCTTTCCTTAATCTAGCTTCTAAGATAAGTCGTAGGGTCAGTATTGCCTGACGTGTTCCAATATTTCTACGGAATCCAAACTGATCTTCCCCGAGGTCAGCTTCTACCTGTTTTTCCATTCGTCTGTAGAGAATACGCGTTAGTATTGCATCCGTGACTTATTAAACTGATAGTTCGGTAATTTTCACATCTGTCAGCACCTGCTTTCTTTGGGATCGGAATTATTTTATTCTTCTTGAAGTCTGAGGGTATTTCGCCTGTGTCATACATCTTGCTCACCAGATGGTAGAGTTTTGTCAGGACTGGCTCTCCCAAGGCTGTCAGTAGTTCTAATGGAATGTTGTCTACTCCCGGGGCCTTGTTTCGACTCAGGTCTTTCAGTGCTCTGTCAAACTCTTCACGCAGTATCGTATCTCCCATTTCATCTTCCTCTACATCCTCTTCCACTTCCATAATATTGTCCTCAAGTACATTGCCCTTGTATAGGCCCTCTATATACTCCCCCCACCTTTCTGCTTTCCCTTCTTTGCTTAGAACTGGGTTTCCATCTGAGCTCTTGATATTCATACAAGTGGTTCTGTTTTCTCCAAAGGTCACTTTAATTTTCCTGTAGGCAGTATCTATCTTCCCCCTAGTGAGATAACCCTCTACATCCTTACATTTGTCCTCTAGCCATCCCTGCTTAGCCATTTTGCACTTCCTGTCGATCTCGTTTTTGAGACATTTGTATTCCTTTTTGCCTGATTCATTAACTGCATTTTTATATTTTCTCCCTTCATCAATTTAATTCATTATTTCTTCCGTTACCCAAGGATTTTTACTAGCCCTCGTCTTTTTACCTACTAGGTCCTCTGCTGCCTTCACTACTTCACCTCTCAAAGCTACCCATTCTTCTTCTACTGTATTTCTTTCCCCCATTCCTGTGAATTGTTTCCTTATGGTCTCCCTGAAACTCTGTACAACCTCTGGTTCTTTCAGTTTATCCAGGTCCCATCTCCTTAAATTCCCACCTTTTTGCAGTTTCTTCAATTTTAATCTACAGTTCATAACCAATAGATTGTGATCAGAGTCCGCATCTGCCCCTGGAAATGTCTTACAATTTAAAACCTGGTTCCCTAAATCTCTGTCTTACCATTATGTAATCTATCTGAAACCTGTCAGTATCTCCAGACTCCTTCCATGTATGTAACCTTCTTTTATGATTCTTGAACCAAGTGTTAGCTATGATTAAGTTGTGCTCTGTGCAAAATTCTATCAGGCGGCTTCCTCTTTCATTTCTTAGCCCCAATCCTTATTCACCCACTACGTTTCCTTCTCTCCCTTTCCCTACTACCGAATTCCAGTCGCCCATGACTATTAAATTTTTGTCTCCCTTCACTATCTGAATAATTTATTTTATCTCATCATACATTTCATCATCATCTGCAGAACTAGTTGGCATATAAATTTGTACTACTGTAGTAGGTGTGGGCTTCGTGTCTATCTTGGGCACAATAATGCGTTCACTATGCTGTTTGTAGTAGCTTACCCGCACTCCTATTTTTTTATTCATTATTAAACCGACTCCTGCATTATCCCTATTTTGTATTTATAACCCTGTATTCACCTGACCAGAAGTCTTGTTCCTCCTGCCACCGAACTTCACTAATTCCAACTATATCTAACTTTAACCTATCCATTTCCCATTTTAAATTTTCTAACCTACCTGCCCGATTAAGGGATCTGACATTCCACGCTCCCATCCGTAGAACGCCAGTTTTCTTTCTCCTGATAACGACGTCCTCCTGAGTAGTCCCCGCCCGGAAATCCGAATGGGGGACTACTTTACCTCCGGAATATTTTACCCAAGAGGACGCCATCATCATTTAATCATACAGTAAAGCTGCATGCCCATTTATAGTAATTGTAATTGTCCTTGTATCACCCTACTGATCTATTTTCTTTAAGATACTTAGAATTATTCCTCCGCAGAAAACCAAATACTCAGCAACAGAGCTCTAAACCATGTCTGTAATACAGTCTTGCCTATTGTTTTAAAATTATTCTCAGTACAAATATTAGCACTATTTTTTTGTTATCAACACTGTTGAGATTAATTCTCATATTCTTTTGGTTATATTTCTTTTCTTTTTGTAATATCATTCCACTACTTGCATGGATATTCAAAATGGATCGTGAGACTAATTTTATTTCTTCCATATTTTATTAGGTAAGGTGACGAAGTAAAGAACCTCGCATTTCATTTTTATAAATAACGCGATCTTTATTTCTGTAAATGCCAGTACAATCAATTGCTGATATGCATGAGTATCCATCTGCCCCAACAGACCTATTCAGACTCTTAAAGAAATACAAAAATACGTGTCACAGCCACTTTGGCCGCACATTTAACATTTTCTTTTTTGAGCCGGAAGTCTTCTCACTGATTTGATGCGGCCTGCCGCGGCAAAATCCTAACCTCTTCAGACGTTGTCCCTTCGACGCTTCAGACAGTCGTCACGGATTTTTGCTTTACGTGGTTAATAGCATTATTTGTGGTTCGTCTTAACGATTCCTTTACTGCGAGGAAATACGTAATGAAATGAAGTGAGTGTCTTTACACAATTCTGGGTCAGTTATATAAATCAAAATTTCCGCAATCGTAAAGAATATTTCAGGCCTCTACTATAATTCGCAAATAAGTTGTCATTACACACTCATTGCAACTTCCTTATAACCAGCTCCCACATTACAATAAGATACCACTCTTCACCATGAGAGGGTTCTATGCCACATCGCTGTTCCATAATATTGGAACAGTAATCAGACTCCATACCGATTAAATAATTCCACCAATCCCACACCACAAAACGACTGTCAGTTTGTCTTGCGTACAGCCGATTCACGACAAAATCGCTCACGAAACATTTATTTATCTGCACCCTATTAATTGTCAATGACGAGTGAGATCTCTTCTGCGATTTAATACCGACTTAAAATCGCAACTGCCCAACACAACTTTACACCAGGAACCTGTGGCAATCTGAAAAATTAGCACTAAATATCTTAACTGCCACGATTTATGATAAACGTTCTGTACCCTCATTGGCTTATCTCATTAATTTCGAGGTCACACATGTACAGATAATCTATCTACGACCTACCCCATTCCCCTTCCAGCTCTGCACTGATTATTCAAACCATTAAAACGACTGAGGAACCAATAAGAACGAATAAACCAACGTGTATAGTACTTCTAACAATTTCAGTTTATCTTATTGTGCCATCGAGACGTCAGATAGCGGCCAGCTGTAGGTTTCAGTAATATGTGAGTCGCTCAGAATGCTGCTTAGCTGGAGCATTCGTCACCACCGAATTATCGCGCCTATTGTACCCTTCTCACTTTTCTACAACAATCCATACACAACAACTTACAAATACAACAAAACATTCTTCCAAATGACAAAATTCCTTTATTCCTACATCGGTCTGTAAATTACTTCCGTAATGAGTTGAGGCGACAAGTTTGCCCGTAACGTCTACCACAGAATTATGGCACATTACGTGGATAAAGCTATATGTGTGAAATTCTTGGACGTTCAAATGGTAACATACTAAAACAGCAACACCATATTGACATGAGGGTAAGGCTTACGTATCACGTAAAGTAACATACACAGAATTGAAGGACACAGAATTAAGTTTTATTACTAGCAACACGAATACACATCCATAAATCAACACAGATAACACTCAGAATAATTTCAAATATAACCCTTGTGCCACAAGTAACACACATTGCGCCCCCCCCCCCCCCGCCTTCCCCCCCATCACGCCTCCCCCCCCCCCCCTCGTGATGCGGGGACCTGGAATGTAGGGAAATTGAAATTTTATTAGTCTTATTTGCCAGCTTTCTCTCATACGGAGTGCTAGCCGCGGCATTGGTGCAGTTGCTGGACTCAGCAGCAGTGTGGCTGGTGAAGGGGAGAGGTAATTACAAGTGAAGTATGGAAGTTGTCAATGGGTGTGGTGAGGCTTGCGGCGTCATCATTGTGCCTTTCAGGGGTGAAAGTTGGACCCATGCCGACTTTACCTGCTCGATAGAAACCTGTGGTTTTGCCATTTTGCAAGATCTCGATGGCGTGGTTTCCTTGTCACAACACTGGGAAGGAACCAGTATACACTGAAGTAACAGAATTCGTGGGATACCAATATACACATATACAGATGGGGGCTGTATCACGTAAACAAGGCACAAAAGGACGGTGCAAAAGGTATAAAAGGGCAGTGCATTAGCGGATCTGTCATTTATACTCAGGTAATTCATGTGGAAAGGTTTCCGATGTGATCATGGCTGCACAATGGGAATTAACAGACTTTGAATGTGGAACGGTATTTGGAGCTAAACGCACGGGACATTCCATTTCAGAAATGGTTAGAGAATTCAATATTCCGAGATCCACAGTGTCAAGAGCGTACCGACAGTACCAAATTTCAGGCATTACCTCTCACCACGGGCAATGCAGCGGCCAACGGGTATCGCTTAACGACCGAGATCAGCGACATAGTGGGAACAGACAAGCAACCCTGCGTGAAATAACCGCAGCAGTCGATGTGAGACGTAGAACGAACATATCCGTTAGGACAGTGTGGCAAAACTTCGAAGTTAATGAACTGTGGTAGCATACGACCAAAGAGAGTGTGTTTGATAACACCACGACATCGTCTGCAGCGCCTCTCCTGGGCTCGTGACCATAACGGTTGGACTCGAGACGACTGCAAAACCGTGGCCTGATCAGATGAGTCCCGATTTCAGTTGGTAACAGCTGATAGTTGAATTCTAGTGTGGCGCAGGCCCTACGACGCCGTGGATGCAAAATGCCAACAAGGCATTGTGCAAGCAGTTGGTGGCTCCATAATGGTGTGGGCTGTGCTTGCATTGAATGGACTGGGTCCACTGGTCCATTTGAGATAATCATGACCGAAAATGCTTATGTTCCGCTACCTGGAGACCATTTGCAACCATTTGTGTTCCCAAAGTATGAAGAATTTTTGCGGATAATAATGCGCCATATTACCAAGACACAATTGTTCACTATTGGTTTGAAGAACTTTCTGGACAACTTGAGCTAATGATGGGCCACCCAGATCGACCGTCGTGGGACATAGCCGAGATGTCGTTCATGCGCAAAATTCTGCACCTCAATAGATTCTCAGTTCTGGACGATTATAGAGGCACCATGGCTGAATATTTCCGGAAAAGACTTCCAACGACTTGATGAATCCATGCCACGTCGAGTTGCTGCGCTACAATTGGCAAAAGGAGGTCCACCACGATATTAGCAGGTATCTCGTGACTTTTGTCACCTCAGTGCACAGTTGTTGGAGCAGCGATTTGATGAGATCTGTATGGATCAATGTCTGAATACAGTCGCCGAAAGCTTTCTGGACGAAATCGGTGTGTTAGCCATGGCGCGAAGCAGATGTGTGACGGACTTTGGCTATGCGGTTTTGGAGCTCTTGTACCAAATGTGGAAGTTCCCCCGTGGATGGAAGCAGTGTCAGTAATAGACAGTCTGCCAGAATTTATAACAGTTCCTCATACACAATTTCTGCACATGATGTGCTGATATCCGGAAGCAATGCTGCACAAAGGCTTGAAAGGACCAAGAGAAAGGCTTCTGTCCATTTCTCACAGGGGCACATGAGAGTTGCCCCTAAGGTCCAATGCGATCTTCCTATCATCCCTTTGCTGACAGGATGGTATCTTGTCATGATGACACGGCGTACTGCACATTTTGGGCAGTTCCTGGACAAAAGAGATTCTAACCGTCAACCCTTATTTGTAACGACATGTAGGGCGCAATGAAGTCGTGCTGGCCAGGTGGCGACGAAGATCCTTGCTGTTGTCTCAGCAGAAATACCCATGTGGATGTAGCTCTAACCATCAAGTACATTTGTTCTACTGTGAGAAGGTATCTGTAGCCATGCACAGATGGAAGGGGGTCTCAAGATTGACGTGGATATGGAAGAATATTACTGGAGAGCTTTTAAATGTTGGCGTATACATGTCTTCCCACTCTATTCCTGGGGTAGAATAAATGAACGTGACCAAGGATGGGCATTTTTTTAAGCAATCGAGACACAAAACAGTCAGTCAGCAATTTGATGATCAGGTTTAATCTTGGTTATGACTGAGCGTGAACCTGTCAAAAGCAACTACCCGGAGTTCTGGCGAAATGTAGGGCCTTGGCTTCTGCTGAGAAATGTTGCCCCATAGTGTTAACTTGGGATTTGGGCGAGTCACAAACCTGTGGAAGTGACGGTCAATAAATGCTGTAATTGTGGATTGTAGCCTGAGCTGTGGCACGGCCCTGTTGAAGGAATGGCCAGTAAATGCTGTAGTTGTGGATCTGTAGTCTGAGCTATTGTGTTTTCGTTGTAATCCATGTTACCTGCCAAACCGCAGATGCATGAAAAGTGATCGGCCATGATTTGTGTGCTCCTTTTTGTGTGGCACACATCCAGCGTAAACTAACAAACTCTGTTTGAAGAGGGGACACTAGTCACCGGTGTTCTGGAGTGCATCGCTTTGTGATCATTGTCAACTGCCACAGGGCGAGCTTCAAATTGTGGTCGTAAATATTTAACATCTACATAGACTGCAGGCACTTCTCTGTCAAATGTGACCCATTGCATTCCGGAAAAAAAATATATTTGCCAATGTTAGTCGATTTGTTGATGTAGGACTGTACCTATACTGTTTGGCTAGCGTCTACGACTACTGCCAGTATCACACACAGCACTGAATGAGCGAGGAGCAGTGCACGGGTTACCTTCACTTGAAGATTGTGGGAATCTTCTTCCATCTCTGTGGACTACCAGAGGTATCGCCGGCCTGTGGTGTTGTGTCGTTCGAGTGCGACTGTACATCCGTCCTTGCTGGGAGGTGGGGGCGATAAAAGTTAACCATTTCAAGGAAACCTCGTAACTGCTGCTAATCTGTTGCTTTGGAGGGGCTTCGAGAGCTGCTATTTTCTCTGGCAACGAATGAACATCACCTGCCGAAGCCGTCTGTCCCAGGAAAATCGCTTTTGCTTTGATGATGACACGCTTCTCTTCGTTCAGTACTATACCATAATTATACAGCTGCTGACACACTTCCTGCATGTGCCGTTCATGTAGCCAGAGATCTCTCCCCATGTGCTTTCCATATTTTTGGAGCACCGAAGAATGATTCTCGTGGCCGTTGAGTTGCTTGAACAAAGAGGTACAATCAAGGTCCCATAGGCAGCCGTAAACGTTTTTTTATGAAGGCATTGACTGTCTTGTCTCATAACGGGATAAACACGTTGACAATTATGACGATTATTTACGAAATAATAAACAGCTGACATATTTTTTCCAACTCTCTTGTTTTCATTTGACTGCCCCTAATACATCCACGAGTCCAAGACCACCTGTGGCAGGCAAGAATAGAGAGCTGCAACCGATTTGTGGTACAGAATCTACATCTTGACCCATGGGACATGTCATACAAAATCGTCTGCCAAAAGATAAAATCTCTGACTGTATTATCAACTCTATAACGAACAGGCGGCAGCATAACAGAAAACTGACGGCACTCTGCACAATTCCTAATAGGCACACTGCAGCAGACGAATCTGATTAACACAGAGAACTGCGGAACAAAGGGAAGGCTACTGTCGAGATGGGGCAATTTGTCCATTTTCGGAAGAGGAGAGATGAGGGAAGAAACCCTGAAACTGAAAAGGAAGAAATCACCTGATACTGACGGCATCTCTCCTGAAGCTCTATATACTCTTCACGTGCACTTAAATTCATGTTTGTGTCAACTCTACAATGCATGTTTATTGCAGAGAAAAATACCAGTTATATGGAAGAAAGTAAATGTCATTATCTTGAAAAAGGGTGAAGACAAGCATTCGCTAGCTCCAACGTCCTACCGACCTATTTGTCTTCTTGATACCTTAGTTAAAGTGATGGAGAAACTACTATACGGTAGACTACACGAGAAAAGATTTCTTCATGACGTGTATTCCAAACAATATGGATTCAGAAACAGAAAGTCAGCAGAAGACACTGTGAAAGAGGTGATAAGACTTGCAAAAAACGCTCCGCATAAATATGTTGTAGTCATAATAGTGGACATCCGCAAGGCTCAGGCCCAGATCTAGAGAGGGACAAACCAGGGTATCTGCCCCAGGCGGCAATTTCATGGGTCGCCAAATTCATATTTTGGAAGGAAAAGGCGTTGTTTCACAAAGTGCCTAGCATCCAATGCACGCTGGTCTGTCGATATTCATATGATTTTGAAACGCATCCCTGTTGGTTTTTGAACATTTTCGACCACATTCTAGATTGATTTCTAAACGAATCTTAAATTGATTGAATGCATGCATAGTGTACGTGATGCCTTTGCCACGAAATTCCCGTCGCATCTAGAAATAAAGAACTTTCCTACGGACAAAAGGGGACGGGACTACATGAGCTGAGCCGAATAAACCCGAACGGATGAATGCCAATCGCTGTTTGCTTATGAAGTCGACTGGGTGTGCGAATGATCATCATTGCTATAATTACTAGCGAAACCCATAGATTTAGATTACCAGAGTGGAAATAAACGACTAACAGGTATAACACGTAAGAAAGATTAAATATCAATTTTCTCCGTGCATCCAAGAAAACGAAATTTTGACAGAAAATTTTTGCTAGAACGCTACACTACTAAGGGCCAGTTGTACATTTCCCGGTTAGCAGCCGCTCAAGTTCTATTCTCGAAATAGTGCGGAAAACGCGTTGTACTATTACGTAATAACGCCTAACCGGAGAATAGGCCCGGGATAACTGAACCAGTGATTCTGGCGGGGTTAGCGAAGTTAACCGGAGAATAAGTTACGAAAGTAGCAGGAGTACATAACAGGATCAGACGACAAGATTGTTAGAACGAGGAAGGAGAAGAAACGGGAACGTCACACAAAGTATGTGGAAGAATATGACGATTCCAAATTTATATAAAAATTTCGTACTACTACTTTTCGATCTTATGCTTGAGAAACTGGAGCGTATGAATGCAATGTGAAACTATTTCCGAACATAAAAGTTTCTGCTTGTAGTGGGCCTAATAGGCATTTGATATTGGTATTTAGTGACTTATATTCTATCGTGTTAATGGTCCAAATGGCTCTGAGCACTATGCGATTTAACTTCTGAGGTCATCAGTCGCCTAGAACTTAGAACTAACTAAATCTAACTAACCTAAGGACATCACACACATCCATGCCCGAGGCAGGATTCGAACCTGCGACCGTAGCGGTCGCTCTGTTCCAGACTGTAACGCCTAGAACCGCACGGCCACTCCGGCCGGCTCTGTCGTGTTATTTATGTAAATAAAGTAGATAAAAATGACAATTTGTGCAAAAACAGTCTCGCTTATTTGGCGCCTGTTGCAACTGCTGCTATATTCGAAAGGCATATTTCGTTTATCTAGCAGACAGTGATGAAACAGACGTTATCAAATCGAGAAACCACACCAGTCTTGGGCACTATTCGTATTAACAGCTTTTTCAGTATTAGACAGTGACATTAGGATTTTTCGCGCATCAAAACGTTTGACGAACTTTGATGAGGTAATAGATTCCTTCGCAGAGAGGAAAGCGCACCATGTAAATTTGTAGCAAGATTAGAGAGAGAAAAAATGCTGGGACCTAAGGAGTGAAGAAATGTGTACTGCCTTGCTTGTCTCTTGTCTTTACTGTTTTATGTTTCCTATATTTAATTTTTTGTCACACAAAAGAGAAAATTATTAGCTAATAGGCAATAAAGAGCGCAAATTTACTGAAGAGTTCTTTCACTCACAGCCACAAATAATTCCACCCAGTATTAATGGTGGGCTCTTTTCTGAAGTGGGTAGGATGTCAAATCGGCCGATTGTGAGCAGGAAAGGCACCACAGGACATTTAAATTTCCATTGTCCTGAATATAGGCTTGATGATTCCTATTAAAAATTATGCGCGTTTGAATTCCACAAAGGGAAATACAATGACGTGAATGTCCTACATTTCCTTGAACATACACTATGTGATCAAAAGCATCCGGACACCTGGCTGAAAATGACGTACAAGTTCGTGGCGCGCCGATGGGTAATGCTGGAATTCAATATGGTGTTAGCTTACCCTTAGCCTTGATGACAGCTTCCACTCTCGCAGGCATATGTTCAATCAGGTGCTGGAAGGTTTCTTGGGGAATGGCAGCCCATTCATTACGGAGTGCTGCACTGAGGAGAGGTATCGAGGTCGGTCGATGAGGCCTGGCACGAAGCTGGCGTTCCAAAACACGCCAAAGGTATACTATAGGAGCCAGGTCAGGACTCTGTGCAGGCCAGTCCATTACAGGGATGTTATTGTCGTGTAACCACTCCTCAGCAGGCCGTGCATTATGAACAGGTGCTCGATCGTGTTGAAAGATGCAATAGCCATCCCCGGATTGCTCTTCAACAGTGGGAAGCAAGAAGGTGCTTAGAACATCAATGTAGGCCTGTGCTGTGATAGTGCCACACGAAACAACAAGCGGTGCAAGCCCCTTCCATGAAAAACACGACCACACCATAACACCACCGCCTCCAGATTTCACTGTTGGCGCTACACATGCCGGCAATGACGTTCACCGTCACTCCACACAACGTTTTTCCGCTGTTCAATCGTCCAATGTTTACGCTCCTTACGCCAAGCGATGCGTCTTTTGGCATTTACCGGCGTGATGTGTGGCTTACGAGCAGCCGCTCGACCATTAAATCCAAGTTTTCTCACCTCCTGTCTAACTGTAGTAGTACATGCAGTGGATCCTGATGCAGTTTGGAATTCCTGTGTGATGGCCTGGATAGATGTCTGCCTATTAAACATTACGACCCTCTTCAACTGCTGGCAGTCTCTGTCAGTCAATAGACGAGGTCGGCCTGTACTCTTTTGTGCTGTACGTTTCCCTTCAAGTTTCCACTTCACTATCACATCGAAACAGTGGACCTAGGGATGTTTAGGAGTGTGGAAATCTGCGTACAGGCGTATGACACAAGTGACACCCCATCACCTGAAGTCTGAGTTCCACAGAGCGCTCCATTCTGCTCTCTCGCGATGTCCAATGGCTACTAAGGTCACTGATATGGAGTACCTGGCAGTACAATGCACCTAATATGAAAAACGTATGTATTTGAGGGTTCCGGATACTTTTGATCACATAGTATCAAGTTCATGAACATGGTTTTGAGATTCAACGTCAGTATCAAGTTTTTGCCCCAGTTCGGAAATGTCGCAGATCCGGGGCTGCCAGGCTTTCGATCACTTATGGTGGCCAGCACTTTCTGAGCGCCTGAAGGACTTAGACTGTCTTAAAAACTATTGTCAAAACAGGGAAGCAACTCTGTCGTGCTCAGAACAGACACTTCCAAAAGAAATTTCGGATGGTTGCCCACATGGACCAGGCAACGGCCTTGCCACAGTGGATACACCGGTTCTCGTGAGATCACCGAAGTTAAGCGCTGTCGGGCGTGGCCGGCACTTGCATGGGTGACCATCCAGCCGCCATGCGCTGTTGCCATTTTTCGGGGTGCACTCAGCCTCGTGATGCCAATTGAGGAGCTACTCGACCGAATAGTAGCGGCTCCAGTCAAAGAAAACCATCATAAAGACCGGGAAAGCGGTGTGCTGACCCCATGCCCCTCCTATCTGCATCCTCAGTGAGGATGACACGGCGGTCGGATGGTCCCGATGGGCCACTTGTGGCCTGAAGACGGAGTGCATATGCATGCATGCATGCATGCCCACAGGGACCGGTAAGTGTCCTTGTCTTCTGGGATCTGGTACTCGATCCATTATTAGGAAAGCTGCAGGGTAACAAAGAGGTCATAGGAATTGTGTTTTATGCCAAGTAACTGATGATTCTTGTGAAGGGAAGCCCCAGGAGTAACCTGGAAAACTGATGTAACACAGTCTTTCAACAGAACGTCAGTGATGACAAGGAGTTGAATTATCTGTTTCACCTGAAAGACGACATTCATGTTATAAAAATTGAACCTCTTTCGAGAGCTGGACATAAAATTAAGCAGCTCACGAAAACGAAAAACGTGGTTTCCTAATACCACAATATCTATGAGACTCAATATGCATCAGCCAGCTGATACAAATTATTGCTGTAACAATTTGTAGATAGACGAAATGGAATGATCACATAGGCTCAGTCAAAGACAAAATATTAGAAAAATGCAATCAGTCTAGGAAGGACATTGCTTTGAAAACACTCATGCAACTAGGATATCCATTTCATTTTTATTAAGAAACAAGATGTTTAAAAAGTTGAAACTGGATCGGACGAGGTAAAAAACGAGACACAAATTATATCTACAAAATTTGATACAAGAAGAAGCTTACCATTGTATTATAGACTCAGATAATCCAAAATGGTTTTTTACTTTTATTCTGCTGCATTGTATTGTACTAGTAGATGCTTTTTCTTTTGACATTTTGTAGTAGATGTGCGCACATGATACCTCATTAAAATATGTTTTCACAATGAGAAAGGTCTTTACTGTTTCAACTTTCATTTGGCTTTTTATCTGACTGCAAAGAGATCACTAAGGAAAATGTACTTACATTCTATATTTTCTCAACTACCAGTGATGAAAGGAAACTCACTTTTTATATTGCTTTTAAAATTACACTTTAATCAGTTATTATGAAAAGGTCATAAGTCCATAAAACATGATTCTGAGATTACTTTTGAATACATTATGGGAGTGGCAGTGATCAATGTGATACAAATATTTACTATTAAAAACAGTCTTGATCACGATTTATTTATCAAGGTGACCGGTATCGACCACTGCTGTGCTCATCCTCAGACCATTGAGAAGGGACCTCTTTCTGTCGGAGAATCTCCAACAGAAAGAGGTTCCTACTCAGTGGTCTGAAGATGACCACAGCAGTGGTCGAAACTGGTCACCTTGATAAATAAATCGCGATCAAGACTGTTTTTAATAGTAAATGATTTTGAGATATTCAAAGACAACTGTTTTATGCTTCAATGGTAGAAGATATGAAGTACTTGGACTTTCATATGCTGATGTACACAGAAACCATTAAATCTACATCTTCAAATCATCAATTTTTATCAGAATGAGATTTTCACTCTGCAGCGGAGTGTGCGCTGATATGAAACTTCCTGGCAGATTAAAACTGTGTGCCCGACCGAGACTCGAACTCAGGAACCCGAGGTCCCGAGTTCGAGTCTTGGTCAGGCACACAGTTTTAATCTGCCAGGAAGTTTCATCAATTTTTATTTTCACATTCTTCAAATTAATTTTTATATCTTGGTCTCATGACCTTTTTGAATCAAATTAAAATAAACAATAGTACAACTACAGAATTTTGAGAATTTATTAATAAACACAAATTACAAATAATATGTTAACATATTCATTGTTACAGATAAGCATTGTTGCAGCATTTTCTGTAGGTTTAATACATTTTCATCTTCTTGAGTTGTTGTAGGCCAAGTGAATAAATCAATATAAAAGTCTTTGTGCTCCTCTGTGATGCTCTGTTCCAGTTTTTTTTATTTTTTATCTTAAATATGTTTATAGAACATTCCACTCCCGTGTGCTAAGTTCTGAGTCAGTCCATCAGTGAATGATCGAGCTACTAATACCCCTGGGTTGTGGCTGTCATATTCAAACATATTGTACTGTGAAAGACTGACATTGAGTTTCATTGAACTGTCTTTTCCCATTGTTTCTAAACTCTGGGAATTGCATTTAAAAAGATCCGGCCACCAGTCCTTATAGTTCTTAACAATTTTGTTATCCTCAAGGTAGTTGACAATGAATGAGTTCTTTTTATTGTCAGAATGAATTATAAATTAAATATATTCTTTCATAGTGTAAACTCTATTAGTTTGTCGAAACTTTCTTCTTATACTCCCAAACACCCCATTACAAGGTAGGAAAGAGTGCCCCCAGATATGAAAGCATTGAAAAATTTTTTCAAACATATCAGTTGAAGGAATGTTTAGTCCTTTGTAGTTAATGTACGCTTCTTCTCGTAATCTAGCCTTCTTTATTATGATGTGTTTGTATTTATCATAATTCTGTATGCCTTTCATCTTCTTGTGGCTGTTCCCTTCTTCATTTGAGCTCTGTTCTGATTAAATTGCCACTACTAATGAAAGATTAGAGAACAACCACACAAGATTTGTCTTCCAGTGTGGTGTCAACAACAGATCATGAAACAGGTACTGGTAAAATTTGTTATTTATCTAGGGATATAAACCGTAGGGTACTTCTGGTGATTTAAAAAATATTAAATAAAAATAATCAGAAGATGTATTATGGAAACGTCATGAGTCCTGGACTCATGACATTTTCATACCAACTAAAAATTTTGGCAACGATATTCTTGGCTTTAAAGGCAGAAACTCATGACAGTCTCAACACAGATACATGTGTCTACAGATTGGGAATGCAAAAGTACTGAAATCTGAATTTGTGAAAAATTGGACTCATGACCTTTTCATAATAACTGATTCACTTTCATTTTGGCGCGATGAAACAGTTGTTGCATACATGTAAGTTTGTAGGCTTCCATAGCCAGTGTCATTACAAATGAAATTATTTTTGGGTATTGGGCAGCATCAGTATAAATTTCTAATGCAAGTAAATTGCTATTTCAGGCGAATTGATGTGGTGCTCTTCGGGGTAGTTAAATCAGTTATTGCAAAGGTTAAAATTGTAATGTATCCATTATAACATCTTCAGACTGCTTACCACTATGGAAACAGATGTTCTTATTATCTAATGTGGGGTTTCCCTTACTGTGTTCTGCAAAACATAGGTGTTCCACGTAAAATGAACTAGTGCGCTATAAAGACTATTAAGTATATGTCGGCCTATTTCGAAATTTTTATTAATTTCCTTAAAAAATTTAGTTATGATTTAAAATTTAAGTAATCACTAAATTAAACATTTTTCCAATTTTTAAAAAATTTTGTTAATTTTATTTAACTTCGAAATACACAGGTATTCCATGAAAGCATTGGGATTCTCGAAGTGTTCTGTCCAAGGAAAGGTTTGAGCAACCCTGGTCTAAACCAGTCAAAAATACAACTTAACACAAATCAATACTATCAACAGCAAAAATATTAACAATAAATAAAGAAAGACTGTAGATCAAGTTTTTATAAGACAGTTTTTAAAAATACTCATTTCGAAGCAATATACATATGGGACAGAAATCGGTAGACATGATATACATGGGACAAACAAATGATTACAATTTTAGAAAAGTTGGATTATTTATTCAAGAGAAAGTGCTTCATAAATTGAGCGTGTCAACAATCCATTGGTCTACCACTGGACCTTATGCAAACCATTATTCGGCTTAGCATTGATTGATACAGTTGTTGCCTGTCCTCATGAGGGATATCGTGCCAAATTTTGTCCAACTGGTGCGCTAGATCGTCAATATTGCAAGAATGTAGGAGGGCTCTGCCCATAGTGCTCCAAACGTCCTCATTTTGGAAGAGACCTGGCGACCTAGCTGGCCAATGCAGGGTTAGGCAAGCACGAAGACAAACAATAGAAACTCTTGCTGTGTGCAGGTGGGCATTATCCTACTTAAACGTAAGCCTAGGATGGCGTGCCTTGAAGGACAACAAATCGGGGTGTAGAGCGTCGTTGACGTTCCGGTATGCTGTAAGCGTACTGTTGATGACAACGAAAGGGCTCCTGCTATGAAAAGGGGCAAGATACTGCAAGACGGTGACGTGTGTAGACGTATGGGTAAATCTTTCCGTAAATCGTGAGTATGTAGCGTGTATAAATTATAATAAAATTGTAACAAGTAGTATTAGGATATGCTCGTGATACATAAATGCTATTATTTGTATTTTTTTGCGAAAGCAAATCAAGAAAACACCGGTCATGTGCATGGGGAACAAAGTGTAATGTCAGCTTAGATGCAACTGAAATTTGCAGTTCTAACCGCGACCTTAAAGTGCAGAAACATCTGAAAGCCGCAATAAAACACGTTCATCGTCATAAGTCGTTGTGCTCATTCCTGAGCGTCGTGACCCCATGAACTAAGCGTCTCCACCCAGGACAGTATGCCAGCTTCTCTTAGTGCCTGCTGAAGAGGTAGACCGGAGATCTTGATTTGATCCATTCTTCTGCTCGCTGCTCTTTCTCTTGGCCTTGTGCCTTCGATCTTTCCTTGCAAGATTGTTTTCTCTAGATTTTCTCCATCTCTTCTCACAATATGGCCAAAGAATTGGAGAATTTTTTCAGTGACTCCAAAAGAAAGATGTCTGGAGATATCGAGTTATTCAATAATAGACACATTACTTCTTCTTTCGGCCCATTTTATGCATGGCATCCTACACCAGCACCAAAGCTCAAACGCATCAATGCGCTGTTTGTCTCTGGCCTTGACTGTCCATGTTTTGCAACCATAAAAGAAGACAGATAATACGAGTGTTTCAACGTGCCGGTGCTTTTTGTTATTGTTCTGCTCTGCCAGATCTTGCTGAGGTTCTGGAAAACATGGTGAAATGCTTATCTAAACCAGCACAAGAAGAACTTGGAAATTTTGAAACCTACAACGATCCAAAGAAGCGTGTGAAACCGAAATTTCTTTCAAACACATTAAAGGTTCTTCTAAGCAACCAATTTCAGCATCTACCTTTGTACAGAGAACTTACGTCTTGCTAGTCAGGTAAAGCATATCGATCTGAATCGGCAACAAGGAAACACACTGTGCACTCTTCACGTTGTAATACATGAGTACAAAATAACAGCATGAAAGTAAACAAACAGTGCAACAATTTAAAAAAAAGGGACATCAAAATGTGTTAGCACAGTGTGGCTTTCTGACAGCAATGGCAGAGGAATTGCTGGAATTATTCATCACCAACAGGATCTCAATACTGCAAGTATTGTGAAATCTGGAGTAGGCTTGGAGGAAATTGTGAAGGAGTATGAAAACAAAAATCTTGTGTCGCAAAATCATTGTATTGTGATAGTAGGCGGCGCAAATGATGTATATAAGAATGAATTCAAAGTAGCAAGTAGATTATTAAGACAGACATTAAAGTATCAGAAAGCGATTGTGGTAGGCATACCACAAAAGCATGACCTTATTGAGTCTTCATGTGTAAACAAAGATATACACAAAGCTAACAGGACTGACCAAAAAGATTTGCTAGTCCACTTTCAATGCCGTTTTTCTCAGCTTAGATGATTTGTAAAGAAAGCACTACCTGCAATGTATGTTGTATGATCAAGGCCACCAGCGTCTTGGAAGACACTTCCCTACTAAGGCATCCAACGGCAGCAACAGTAATAAAAGACCAAGTACCAATCTCTGAACAGGAAAAGGAGATTGTCACAGTATGCACATCTACACTAATAACTACAGCAGCAATACGTGGCACAAGAACAGCAAGACCGGCAGAAAACGAAGTAGCATTCACACCACCACCAAAAGTAGAAGCAACATCAGAAGGCAGTGTAGACTTCGACTGAGAAGAAAAACAAGCTCCACCAACACATCTCACAGACTTTTTTTTGGAAGACATGTCACAGAAACAGTAAGGTACATGGTGCACAAAAGTCAGTAAACAAAAGTATGTTCGCTGTTTTCTATCAAAATGTGCAGGGTTTAGGCAGCAAGCTAGATGAAATAGAAGTCCTTCTGAACAACTGTTTAAAAAAACTAAATTCTTGTGTATAAATGAGCACTGGTTAGAAGAGATCCAGACATGTACTGTTGTTATTCATGAGTTTGAAATTATAAGTCAGATGGAACATGCATATATGTTACGACAGGACTAGATGCAAAGGAAGCTAAGTATAATACATGGTAAAGATACATACATATAATACATACAAAAAGACCCTGAATACTGTGTACATGAATTAAGCAAACTCAAAATTATTGTTGTGTATGTATATAGACCACCATCAGACAGTTTAACTTTTTCCCTGAAAAACTTTGAAATGGTACTAAATCAACTCAAACATCAAGAGATTTTAATGTTAATTTTAAAAATAAGTGTACTAAACAACAACAGTCGATCAATGTGTTCTTATAACAGCAACAGTATTCAAAGACATTAGATGTATGAATAGGTCTGAAACAATAATTGATAAAGTGTTTGTTGATAAGAACAAGTGTGAGTACATCGGTTAGATAACAGACAATAGGTTCTTATATCATAAGGCAGTCATGTTGTCATTAAATAGTATATCCAAGAAGGATCCAGTGGTCTGTGATAAACATAGAGAAAAGAAATTTATTAATGAAGACAGCATAAGGCTTTTTAATCATATGTTAAAAATGTAACTTACAATATGGAACCAAATTGTGACTTAGATAAAGCGTTTGAATCATTTCTTGTTAATTGCTATGATGTCTCACTTCCTATGAAGCGAGTAAGTACAACATAACTTCTGCACAATTTCAGTGCAGTAATGTGTTCACTGAAAATTTGTGTGTGTGTGTGTGTGTGTGTGTGTGTGTGTGTGTGTGTGTAAGTATAATCTAACTTCTGCACCATTTCAGTGCAGTAATGTGTTCATTGTAAATAAGTATTACAGTAGTTGTATTACATGTTTCTTACCTTATAAATAAATATAAAACTTTTTTATTTTAAATTCAGTGCAATAGTATTTGTAAAATGACTCTTAGTGTTCATTAAAAAATGACGATCATTCCACTTGGGACCTGTGGAATGGTACATTAGCTTATTTGTTTTAGTTTAAATATTTGTCATGTATTATTGTTTTTCTGACATGTTCCACATCCTGGAGGACCTCCTCACTACGGATCAATTGGAATGAAAGTAAATCTAATCTAATCTAATCTAGAATTAAAATTAAAGCAAGGGTAGCCCAGGGAATCAAAAAATCAGCAGACACCCTCAGAATATTAAACAAATATGCCAGAAAAATACCATATTAAAATCATAATGAAAATTTACTGGATATTATATAATAAAGTTATAATAGAAGTTAAGAAACTTAATAATCTCTATACAACTTGATTCACGAAGATATGCAAACACTTTAATATGTTATTCTATAAGTAGAACTAAAGAAGAAACTTTATACAAACATAGTTCCAGATGTATAATTATGGAGTTACGGCTAATAAAAGATGTTGCCTGAAATTTAGCAACTTTGCTAACGTGAAGCTTCGTAAAACTCTATGAGGTTAAAGTAAAACATGATTCTCATTTATTTTGTTGTTATGGATCTGGTGAATCTAATAAAACATCTCCCAGATGTGTATCTGCAGTAGTTCTCCAGAACATTCAGATAAGCAAAGACGTAATTTCGTAAAATTTTTAATTTATTAACTACTTGGCTCAATTTGTTTTTTAAATTGCAGACAATTGCACAAAGTTTTCAACAGAAGTTGTAGAGAATTTAATTTTAGAAATATGATGGTATAACATTAACTGAAACTGTATTAATGCATCAGACAATCTGCATTTATTAATACCATAGAACATGTGAATTCATGTTAAACCAGAAAATCAAAGCTCAGTGTTAAGGAAGTTGTGCAGTGTACATACAATTTCACAATAAATGTTGAAAAATGTCTCCACCGAGTTCATTGCATTTAGCTGCACGTGTATGAACAGATTTTGATGCTCGTTTCAGTTTCACAAGGCTGCTCTTAGTTTCGTCTATTGCATTCATAATGGGATCAAGTGATACCTCTCGTCTATTGACTTTGTGCTTATAAATTATGTCTTTTATTCATCCTCACACACAAAAATCCATTGGTGTTAAATAGGGCGACCTGGGTGGCCACAGACGTGTAGCAATATTTCGTAAATAATCTACAAACTACAGCAGTTACTATGTAGTTTAACTTAAATACGCTATTGTTGTTGTGTTCTTTCACCAAACAGCACAGAAAACTAACGTATTTCAAGGTTAGGAAACGGCTGAAACAACTCCCTAACGGTTGCCAACAATGACAAACTTTTTTACAATCTTAACGGAAAGTAAACAAATTTACTTGGATAATAATCTTTGCTTCCCTGGATGTTCTAGAAACTACTACAGATACATGTCTGGAACATGTTTAATTAGAATCACCAGATCGTTGTTGTTGTTGTAGTCTTCAGTCCTGAGACTGGTTTGACACAGCTCTCCATGCTACTCTATCCTGTGCAAGCTTCTTCATCTCCCAGTACTTACTGCAACCTACATCCTTCTGAATCTGCTTAGTGTATTCATCTCTTGGTCTCCCTCTACGATTTTTACCCTCCACGCTGCCCTCCAATACTAAATTGGTGACCCCTTGATGCCTCAGAACATGTCCTACCAAGCTATCCCTTCTTCTAGTTAAGTTGTGCCACAAACTTCTCTTCTCCCCAATCCTATTCAATACCTCCTCATTAGTTATATGATCTACCCATCTAATCTTCAGCATTCTTCTGTAGCACCACATTTCGAAAGCTTCTATTCTCTTCTTGTCCAAACTATATATCGTCCATGTTTCACTTCCATACATGGCTACACTCCATATAAATACTTTCAGAAACGACTTCCTGACACTTAAATCAATACGCGATGTTAACAAATTTCTCTTCTTCAGAAACGCTTTCCTTGCCATTCCCAGTCTACATTTTATGTCCTCTCCACTTCGACCATCATCAGTTATTTTGCTCCCCAAATAGCAAAACTCCTTTACTACTTTAAGTGTCTCATTTCCTAATCTAATTCCCTGAGCATCACCCCACTTAATTCGACTACATTCCATTATCCTCGTTTCGCTTTTGTTGATGTTCATCTTATATCCTCCTTTCAAGACACTGTCCATTCCGTTCAACTGCTCTTCCAAGTCCTTTGCTGTCTCTGACAGAATTACAATGTCATCGGCGAACCTCAAAGTTTTTATGTCTTCTCCATGGATTTTAATACCTACTTTGAATTTTTCTTTTGTTTCCTTTACTGCTTGCTTTCTCTAAGTCTACAAATGCTAGAAACGTAGGTTTGCGTTTCCTTAATCTTACTTCTAAGATAAGTCGTAGGGTCAGTATTGCCTCACGTGTTCCAATATTTCTACAGAATCCAAACTGATCTTCCCCGAGGTCGGCTTCTACCTGTTTTTCCATTCGTCTGTAAAGAATTCGCTTTAGTATTTTGCAGCTGTAACATATTAAACTGATAGTTCTGTAATTTTCACATTTGTCAACACCTGCTTTCTTTGGGGTTGGAATTTTATGTTCTTCTTGAAGTCTGAGGGTATATCGCCTGTCTCATACATTTTGCTCACCAGATGGTAGAGTTTTGGCAGGATTGGCTCTCCCAAGGCCGTCAGTAGTTCTAATGGAATGTTGTCTACCCCCGGGGCCTTGTTTCGACTCAGGTCTTCCAGTGCTCTGTCAAACTCTTCACGCAGTATCGTATCTCTCATTTGATCTTCATCTACATCCTCTTCCATTTCCATAATATTGTCCGCAAGTACATCGCACTTGTATAGACCCTCTATATACTCCTTCCACCTTTCTGCTTTCCCTTCTTTGCTTAGAACTGGGTTTCCATCTGAGCTCTTGATGTTCATACAAGTGTTTCTCTTATCTCCAAAGGTCTCTTTAATTTTCCTGTAGGCAGTATCTATCTTACCCCTAGTGAGATAAGCCTCTACATCCTTACATTTGTCCTGTAGCCATCCCTGCTTAGCCATTTTGCACTTCCTGTCGATCTCATTTTTGAGACGTTTCTATTCCTTATTGCCTGCTTCATTTACTGCATTTTTATATTTTCTCCTTTCATCAATTAAATTCAATATTTCTACTGTTACCCAAGGATTTCTACCAGCTCCCTTCTTTTTACCTGCTTGATCGTCTGCCGCCTTCACTATTTCATCCCTGAAACTCTGTACAACCTCTGGTTTAGTCAGTTTATCCAGGTCCCATCTCCTTAAATTCCCACCTTTTTGCAGTTTCTTCATTTTTAATCTACAGTTGATAACCAATAGATTGTGGTCAGAGTCCACATCTGCCCCTGGAAATGTCTTACAATTTAAAACCTGGTTCCTAAATCTCTGCCTTACCATTATATAATCTATCTGATACAACAAAATAAAGGGAAATTATACTTTACTTTAATCTCGTACAATTTTGCGATGGCTTTATATTAGCCAAGTCACTAAATTTCAGGCAAAATATTTTAATAGCCGTAACTTCATAACTAAACATTTGCAGACCTATGGTTATATCAACTTTTTTCTTTAGTTTTACTTGTAGAAGAACATATTACAATATTTGCATATCTTCATGAATCACCATGTATATAAAAGACAATGTCGCAACTGTCTGACTCACTGACTTATTATCATCCTACCCAAACTTGAAATTTTCAGATCGTGTCCATCTTATACTGCAGATATCATTTAAGAATGGATTTATCGATATTCCATCCTCAAGGGACTGAAACAGGTTTTTTTTTGAAAGATGTCACTGTTAAAGGAATTTTGAAGCTAGACCTAGAAAACTTGCTATTTCTTGGTCAGAAATAAAGAAATACATACTCAGTATTTTTGGAAATTCAACCACTAAGGGAGGAAAATAGTGGATAAAAGCTTTTTTGAAAGTAAATTATTATTAAAGAACTACTATTTTTGAAGCTACATCCATGAAAATTTGTATTTGTGATCTCAGTTATAAATTAAAAAAACGTGTTTCAATGTCTTTTGGAAGTTCAACTCCTAAGGGGACGAAATAAGAGACGAAAATTTTTAAGAAAATATTTCATTACATTAAAAAATTGAAGCTAAACCTTTGAAAACTGGCATTTCAGTTCTAGATTACATATAAAGAAATATGTGTTAGGGGATTAAAGTTTCTGTAATAATATCTCCAAAAGAACACAAAAGGCATAATTAACAAAATCCTTTGACTACAGCTACCAGATTCGCTTTTGGTCAGATGTACATGCAGAAAAAAAACATGCTTCTGCGGCCTTATTAGCATAAAATAATTAGAAGGTTTGCATAAAAATTTAGTTAAAGAAAAAGAAAAAAATCGATGCAGGCCATACAATCTATGCGAGTGAAGCAGTGGGTGCTAAATTAGTGACTCATATATCACAAACGTTGGTAAAGAAATAAAATCGACATAGGAAGTAATAAATAGCAATACTGGTAAATGAAAAAAAAAACAATTTTATAATTAAAAGTGGAGGGAAGACTGTTGAGGATCCACTGCAGATATCCAACATATTCAACAAACATTATACAAATTGTCAGGAAAATTAATTCAAAGTAAATGTAATTTCTATTCCATAATGCAACTCCTCAAGAATGATAAAACTATGTTTCTGTACCCTGTTACTGCACTGGAGGTGCAAAATGTTACAAATATATTAAAAAATAAAATCTCTTGGGGCAGTGCTGTATTAAAGACAAAGTAATAAAGCACAGTGCAAGATACATAAATTCCCAACTTGCTGACATCATTAATGTATCATTTAGAACAGGTGCTTTCTCAGAAAAACTAAATTATTCTATTGTCAAGCCAATTTTAAAAAAGGGTGACCAATCTGATGTTATCAATTACCAGCCTATATCACAGTTCCCTGAATTTTCAAAAGTAATAGAAAGTATAATGCATGAAAACTGTCTCATTTTCTTAATAAAAATAAGTGGCTTAGATAACATATAAAATGGTTTTTGGAAAAATAGGTCAACTGGCACAGCAATCTATAACGTTTTAAATCTGATCATAAATCCTGAAGACGAAAATGAAATAAATTGTGGAACTATAATGCTATGTGACTCATGGACCAGATCAAATCCAATCTTTTTAAGTGGTCTCAAATGATAGAGATACAACATAAAGGAAAAAGTTTACTCATTGCATAACAAAGACTCAGGGCTACAACACTCCATACTGGGACTATAGTTGTTTATAATATTTATAAATGACATGCCACTCCATATATTGGCAGCAGACACAATCTTGTTTCTCAGTGACACCAGGTTGAGTGTTATAGCTATAAATGAAACTGATCTACAGGAGAGAGTTACAGTAGCTGTAGAAGCAGGAAACATATGATTTTGCAATAACTAATTGTGAAAGGCAAAAAATAAGTTTGAATAAACTTCACACATATAACTGACGAAATGAGAACCAACCTAACAATAGAACCTGAACAGAGTAACACAGAGCACACCTCCATACTAAATTTTCAGGAGTATGGTTAGGTGAAAATTTAATGTGGGAGAAATAAAAATAAATGTTAAACGAAAAATTAAGTCAGTACTGTTACTTCTTAGAATGCTAAAAAATTCCTGTAGTATATTTTGAACTAATACATAGCATGTTAAAATATGGCATCATATTTTGGGTGAAAACTAGTCTGGCAAAACATGCATTTGCATTTGTGCTTTGGAAGAGAGCAACAGAAGTGATAAAAGGGGTGACACATAGATAATCATATACATTTTTTCAAGGAACTAAACCACATTATCCTACCATGTATCTAAATTTATGAAAGTATATCTTTTCTGAAGGCACACCAGGAACATTCTGTCTTAAACTGTCAAGTCCACAACTACAAATCGAGAAATAGAGATGAGTTTCATACAGAAATACACACAAGTCATGTATCAAAAAAGTGCTCATTTCTAGCTTAAAATCTTGCTTGGTAAATTACTAAACGAAATTCCACATAGGTATTCAAAAAAGAACTGAAAAAATGCTGATTATCAAAGGTTTTTTACATTGTCAAGGAATACTTAAATCATCAGCATTGAATATAGGTAGCTTATTTCCCTCATCATAGTGACCCAAAGTGCTCATTTGGAAAACAAACTGTGTTCGTTAATTATTCTAATTTAGTATGTTGTGACTGTTGTTACGTGTATGGTTTCATGTTATACCTAAGAATATTTTATTAGCCAACTTATAACTGTAAATCTTTCATGTCCTATTATCTGTGTAAGCTCATGTATGACAAATCCTATATCCTGTATCATTTTGCAATGATAATATACAGGGATTCTAAATAAATAAAAATGGCGGGCGACAGTCAGGTTGGTACCCCATTGCTCTCTGGTGGATCTCCAGACACGTCTTTGCTGGTCATCAGGGTTCAGTTCGAAGTGAGGCACGTCACTGAAGACAATTCAACTCCAGGCAAAGAGATTCCAGGCCGAAAACGTGTCTGGAGATGCCCCACAGAGCAGTGGGGTATCAACCTGGCTGTCACCTGCACATACAAGAGTGGTGGTTTGCAGGACCACTTCGGTTGTCATCCGTAGCACCCACACTGTACAGCAGTACATCCACGATATTCTAAAGCCCGTTTTATTGCTCTTCATGGCAAGTTATCCTGTGATTATATTTCAGCAAGATGATAATAGCCTGCACACGACAAGATTTTCTACTGCTTGTCTTTTTGCTTGCCAAAGCGTACATTGCCCAGTGAGGTCACTGGATCTCTTCCCAGTTGATAAGATTTGGAACATTAGGGGCAGGGTCATCCAACAATCTCAGGATTTTCTAATGCACCAGCTGGACATAATTTGGCATGATATCCCTCAGGAATGCATCAGACAGATCTGTCAATCAATACGAAGCCAAATAACTGCTTGCATATGGACCAGAGATGCACCAGTGCTTTACTGACTTGCTCTATTTGTGAATCTCTGTCTTTTTAATAAATAGTCCAAATTTTTTCTGAAATTGCAATCATTTGTTTGTCTGTACATGTATGAAAGAGTAGCACACAGCGAAACGAAAATGGTACTTCGATGATTTTGTAGAAAATGTTTCTTAGAGAAAGAAATTTTTTTATTTATTTAAAAGAACAATCCTTTGTCTACCATTTGCAATCAACCAGTACTACTTTTGTAGCTAATTAACTAGTGAATGTACAATTAAAAAGAACATTGCAAATGTGTCACTGTGTGCTGGTATATCACACAATGAAACTGTTGCCGTTTTTGCTTTTCTTTGCACTTGAATAGCTTAGATAACACCCAAGTCGCGAATATGTATCTTAAATACGATTACGAACACCAACATTTATAAGTTTGTTCAAAGAATATTAATTCTACCAAAACTGATTGAAAAACGGACATAATTTTATAGTCTCTTTGTTGCCATAGGCAACAATGGAGGCAGAATCATTGCAGTATCCTTATGTGTTACACAAGCTATGTCTTCTTCTACTGGGAATACAAAACCAGTTTTTTTTCTGAAGGTATGAGACCTCATATTCATAATTACCACCTACTCGCTTTTAACACCCTACCTACAAAGAAAAAGAAAAAATCTACATTTCGAAATTTCACCAAAATATAGTCACCAAACATAAAATCTCGATTCAAATTAAAAAGATCTAGTGATGAACTTTGATTCTTCATATGACACATCATCCTTATCAGTTGTTCATCACTTTCACTTTAAGCCCTTTTACTTTCACTTTGCTTAGTTTTCTGGTTGTCGGCTTTCTTTCCACTTCTTTTCTGTTTTTCTTTTACCTTTACACTTCCTTAAAGCCTTTTCTTCAATAACTGTTTTTCCAGGTGCTGGTGTCGTTATAATGGTTCTTCTGTTTGAGAATTGTTTTTCTATGACTAGCTTGTGGTAAACCTCAAAATTCCTCTGGTAAGATATATGATTGCTGGTGCTACTACACTCCTGGAAATTGAAATAAGAACACCGTGAATTCATTGTCCCAGGAAGGGGAAACTTTATTGACACATTCCTGGGGTCAGATACATCACATGATCACACTGACAGAACCACAGGCACATAGACACAGGCAACAGAGCATGCACAATGTCGGCACTAGTACAGTGTATATCCACCTTTCGCAGCAATGCAGGCTGCTATTCTCCCATGGAGACGATCGTAGAGATGTTGGATGTAGTCCTGTGGAACGGCTTGCCATGCCATTTCCACTTGGCGCCTCAGTTGGACTAGCGTTCGTGCTGGACTTGCAGACTGCGTGAGACGACGCTTCATCCAGTCCCAAACATGCTCAATGGGGGACAGATCCGGAGATCTTGCTGGCCAGGGTAGTTGACTTACACCTTCTAGAGCATGTTGGGTGGCACGGGATACATGCGGACGTGCATTGTCCTGTTGGAACAGCAAGTTCCCTTGCCGGTCTAGGAATGGTAGAACGATGGGTTCGATGACGGTTTGGATGTACCGTGCACTATTCAGTGTCCCCTCGACGATCACCAGTGGTGTACGGCCAGTGTAGGAGATCGCTCCCCACACCATGATGCCGGGTGTTGGCCCTGTGTGCCTCGGTCGTATGCAGTCCTGATTGTGGCGCTCACCTGCACGGCGCCAAACACGCATACGACCATCATTGGCACCAAGGCAGAAGCGACTCTCATCGCTGAAGACGACACGTCTCCATTCGTCCCTCCATTCACGTCTGTCGCGACACCACTGGAGGCGGGCTGCACGATGTTGGGGCGTGAGCGGAAGACGGCCTAACGGTGTGCGGGACCGTAGCCCAGCTTCATGGAGACGGTTGCGAATGGTCCTCGCCGATACCCCAGGAGCAACAGTGTCCCTAATTTGCTGGGAAGTGGCGGTGCGGTCCCCTACGGCACTGCGTAGGATCCTACGGTCTTGGCGTGCATCCGTGCGTCGCTGCGGTCCGGTCCCAGGTCGACGGGCACGTGCACCTTCCGCCGACCACTGGCGACAACATCGATGTACTGTGGAGACCTCACGCCCCACGTGTTGAGCAATTCGGCGGTACGTCCACCCGGCCTCCCGCATGCCCACTATATGCCCTCGCTCAAAGTCCGTCAACTGCACATACGGTTCACGTCCACGCTGTTGTGGCATGCTACCAGTGTTAAAGACTGCGATGGAGCTCCGTATGCCACGGCAAACTGGCTGACACTGACGGCGACGGTGCACAAATGCTGCGCAGCTAGCGCCATTCGACGGCCAACACCACGGTTCCTGGTGTGTCCGCTGTGCCGTGCGTGTGATCATTGCTTGTACAGCCCTCTCGCAGTGTCCAGAGCAAGTATGGTGGGTCTGACACACCGGTGTCAATGTGTTCCTTTTTCCATTTCCAGGAGTGTATTATCACTGTATAAACTGCAACTGGCTAATTCAACATTTTGAATATTATCATCCAAATTGTTTGGTGGGATGATATCTATCTCAATTCAATGGCTATGTTGAAGTGGGAACATTAGAATTTAGAAGAGCACTTTGAAACCACAGACGTTAGGAACTCCGACTCATCAAATATGCCAACATTAAATGCATAAGGGCCAGTTGTACAATCTCCAGTTTGCAGTCAGTTAACTTCTGCCGCCAGAATAGCGCGAGAAACGAGTTGTGTAAACCTGAATCACGCCCAACTGGAGAATAAACTCAGGATAACTTAACTGGCGATTTCTGATCTGTTAGCGAGCTTTACAAGGGAAAAAGTTTTCGAGATGGCAGTAACAGTGAAGGATGCAGACAGCAATGACAAGATTTTTACTAAACAGTTCATGAGAATGAGAAGAAAGTGAGACGATGCCGATTGCGAATTTATATATAGATTTCGCTTATCTTTTGAGTCTTGTTTGTGAGACAATGGAGCTTATGACAGATAGGTGAGACGATTTCTCTGTTTTCTTAAATAATACTGTTTATCTGTAGTAATACGCATTTGATTTCAGTGCTTCTTGAATTCCATTATGTTATTTATGTGAATCATGCACATTATAATGACACTACGTGTAGGAGTAGTCTTGTATACGTGGCGTGTGTTACAATTGAGGCAGTAGTGGAAAGGACTGGCAGAAAATATTGTTCCACTCTGTTTTCTATTGGAAATGCCCCATTTTGTAAATACCACAACCGAGTCCGAACAAATTTCCACCTGTTAGTGAAAATATTAGGATCACATGCCCATTAATGCTCCAGATCAAGAACAATGTCTCCCACCTACCATTATTCACTAAAGTCTGTGAACTATTTGTGCTTACCCAGGCTAAGTTTAATACAGTGATAGTAAGAGGAAAGTTTAGTTGTTTCTTTTTTTTTAAAAAAAAAATGATTCTTTCCCCACTATCAAACATAGCTGTTGTGTTTTTCAGTTATCAGTATCATCCACATAAGCTCACATATATTTCGCATATCTGCACAGGCTAGCCATGCAGTTTAGGGCATCTTGTCACGGTCTGCGCAGCTACCTGCATCGGGGAGTCAAGTCCTCCCTCGGGCATGAGTGTGTGTGTTGTTCTTAGCATAAGTTAGTTTAAGTTAGATTAAGTAGTGCATAAGCTAGGGGACCGATGACCTCTGCAGTTTGGTCCCATGAGACCTTACCACAAATTTCCAAATTTAACATAAAATAATAGCGATGTATGTGTGTTACAAGAGCAGAATAGGAATCTAGTTATTGAATCTGCATATTTTTAGCATAATGAAGGAGTGCCTAGAATGCTATGTTTTTAGCTTTTCTTGAACATCAGGTTATTTTCAGTGTCCTTTATATCAAATTGTAGCTAGTTGAAGATAACTTAAACTGAAATATCTTATATTGTACTTGTGAGAAGTACCGTTTTTCTGTAATTGATGGCTTACTATGATTGTTTGATTGTACACTAATGTGACGAGTTACCTCAGCCACATCTATAGCAGAAAATAATTGTTCACTCTTAGCTTTCATAAGGACAACTATCCATCTTTTAGTGAGTGCTTCAGAGAAAAAAAACTATCCACCAGCTACTATTATTCTCATAACTATGTAAATTATTTGTGCTTACTCAAACTAAATTTAACAAAGTAAAATTAACGTGAAAGTTAGTTTTTTAAAGAAAGCTGTAGTAGATAGATGTTGTATTTCTCAGTTATTAGTATTGTCACAGAGAAGAAGGTGTAATTAGATGAATGACGAACACTAACTTCAGTTAACAAAGGTTTATTCAGCGCTTGCATATACAAGAGCGCAGAGTGAACTGCCTCCAGCCACAACACATATGGTATATATATTATTGGTCTGTAAATCTGTTCTTTCCCCACCTGAGCGTTTAGATCACCAGCTATTATTTTAATACCATGCCCTGGGCACTCATCATATACTCGTTCCAAATATTCATAGAATACTACTTTCTCTTCTTCTTCAGATTCTTCTGTTGGTGCATGGGCGTTAATTATGGGGTAGTTAAAGAATTTCCCCTTTATCCTGAGTGTTGATAATCTTGGACCAATGGATGTAAACCCTATTATCAAATGCTTTATTGGTGGCGTACTACAAATCTTGTCCCCAGCTGGTGATTTCTTTCACTGCAGCTATAGAATATATTCGCCTCTTTCTTTTCTAAAATTCCACTCCCTGTCCATCTAATTTCTTGTAGTGTTATTATACTTTGCTTCAGATTCGTTATTTGATCCAGCATTACTTTCAGTACTCCTGGTCGTAGGGATCTCACATTCCAAGTACCAATATATGGATCTGATCTACGCCTTATATTTCTCTTCTTCCTAATTTTCCCTCCTTCATTTACTTGTATGCCATCCTCTTTGTCCTTTTCCATGCCAGATCCGTCTTCCTTCATCTGTCCGACCTTACTTTGTAGAAGTTTCGCAATAGTTGTTTTTTACAGAGCGAGATGTTAACTCTTCTTCCTACCCCTATCAGGGGATCTGCTGCTCATCACTTCTTCCAATCTTCTGAGGTATATCTTTCTGTCTAACCATGGTAAAGCTAGAGAGATATATTAAGACACTGATTAGAATTTCATAATTCCACTTTGCTTGCAGTCCGTAAGAACGTTATTTGTGTTGTGCACTAGGCCTACATCCTTAACCTGTAAGAAAATAAAATTGTTACATCACATGTAATACCTGTCGATATACAGCCAAAAGTGAATACTTAGTCATAAGATACCAATCTCTTATTAGCTGTATATTTTACGGGAACTATTAAATTTATACAGAGACGTTAATTGTAGCTTATGACCACCAAAAACATACACTTATGAAAAAAGATTACAATCCTCCAAACAGTCCACGGTAACAGCACAGTCTAACATAACAGTCACGACGCTTCGCCTCAATTTTGTTGCCTATCGCGCCAGCAGCGCCCCAAGCGGCCAGTAACTTAAACTGTGAGTTCAGCGCGATCGTGAATGCCAATAGTGATTGTTTATTTTGATTCCTACAATGGTTTTTTACAAGCAGGAGCGTTTGTAGCGCAATAGATTGAGCGTTTGTAGCGCAATAAATTGCAGCAACAACAGGAAGAAGACACCACAGCTGTCTTTTTTTAGGTTACCTAAGCATCTTGAGAGGTATATACCATCATGTTACTAAACTGTATCGTCAGGATTCACTTGCAAACTACATGTGTATGAGTGATTAATGATTCGTTTTAGGAGCAGAAAATGGCTAGTCAATAGCAGACGAGAAGACCTTGTGAAAAAAGACCCAGTTTACCTGTATAATAGTATTAGATTTTGTTCGCTACATTTCGAACAAAACCAGTTCATTCATACAGGCAATAATAAACTCGTGTGGAATGTAGTACCCACACTGTTTGACATCCCAAATAAGCCACCTCAACTGACGATGAAGAGGAAACTGCCACAAAGATTCGACAATCCACCTAAAGCTGTAAAACAGTTCTATGACACAGAAGCAGCCAGTTCAACTCTCCATGTATCAGTGCCAGATTCGTGTGAATCGTCAACACAGACCTGCTTTGACGGTGAAGTGGTTACATTATGTGCAGTTATTCGTGTCTTACGAAAGCGTAATGTTTGGTATGTGTTTCATTCACTTCTGTTGTTAGCCACTTAATTTTCCTTGCTTCCTTCGTGTGATGACATTATTTTGTTAGCACCTTCTTCGCTGACAGATTGTTTAAAAATTATTCAAATATTTGGTTTTGCGTGAAATGTAATGTAATCAGCTCATTATAATGTTTTCAACATATTTCTCCAACTATTTGGCAGTTGCTTGTCCCACTTAGAATAATATAAAGAAGGAGGTCGTACTTGTGGCAACAGGCGACAATGACAAACATTGTAGGACTATAGAACGAAAAATGAGCTGTCGGTCGCTTTTGTATGTAGAGGTACATGTCTGTGCTTCTTACTTGTGAATCTGTCTGTTTATATTCTTTTGATATCAACGTGTTAAGCTGCAATTCTATCCAAAGTCACAAGTGTTTCTTCACGAATGTGTTGTAGATTACCACTCGACTCGTGGTTTTTGTCCATACTTGCGCTTATTTTAGAATCATTTTTAGAAATATATATGCCTTTTGATACTACATAAACCCTTGGAGGCAAGAAAATAACTCAAATATTTCGTAAATTACGTAGGAAATGGATGCAAAACAAATATTTTGCTTACGACGCGTCTGACGTTCACCGTACTCGCCGCTTAGAGCGCTAGTGTCGCTCCATCTGTCAAACGGTAACAATTTTTACAGCAGTGAGTGTCGCGACTGTTATGTGTGACTGTGGTAACAGTCAAAGTTGTCTTTGTTCATGGTCAATGTTTAGGCATACCAACATTAAAAAAAAATGCTGGAAACAATTTAAATAGAACGTTTTGTTTCACTGTGCACCTACATCACATCTACCAATTTCCGTTCCATTCGGATAATTTATTCATGGTGCGTCTTTGTTTGTCTTAGAGGTTACTGTAGCCAACAGCAATTAGATTAGATTAGATTAGATTTACTTTCATTCCAATTGATCCGTAGTGAGGAGGTCCTCCTGGATGTGGAACATGTCAGAAAAACAACAATACATGACAAATATTTACAACTAAAACAAATAAGCTAATGAACCATTCCACAGGTCCCAAGTGGAATGATCGTCATTTTTAATGAACACTAAGAGTCATTTTACAAATACTAATGCACTGAATTTAAAATAAAAAACGTTTTTTATTTATTTATAAGGTAATAAACATGTAATACAACTACTGTAATACTTATTTACAATGAACACATTACTGCACTGAAATGGTGCAGAAGTTAGATTATACTTACACACACACACACACACACACACACACACAAATTTTCAGTGAACACATTACTGCACTGAAATTGTGCAGAAGTTATGTTGTACTTATATACAAATCAGTTGGTTTTACTAAGAAATTCATCAATGGAGTAGAAGGAGTTGGCCACCAATAAATCCTTTAGGCTTCTCTTAAACTGAATTTCATTGGTTGTTAAGCTTTTTATGGCTGCTGGCAAGTTATTGAAAATGTGTGTTCCTGAATAATGCACACCTTTTTGTACAAGACTAAGTGACTTTAAAGTCTTGTGAAGATTATTCTTATTTCTAGTATTGATTCCATGAATTGAGCTGTTGGTTTGAAAAAGTGATATATTTTTAATGACAAATTTCATTAAGGAATAAATATACTGGGAAGCTGTAGTTAGTATCCCTAGTTCCCTAAACAGGCTTCTGCAGGATGTTCTTGAGTTCACACCACATATAATTCTTACTGCACGTTTTTGTGCCCGGAAAACTTTAGCTTGGCTTGATGAATTACCCCAAAAAATAATCCCATATGACATTATGGAATGAAAGTAAGCATAGTATGCCAGCTTTTTCATTTTTATATCCCCTACGTCTGACAAAATTCGCATTGCAAACAGAGATTTGTTAAGACGCTTCAGCAGTTCTGTGGTGTGCTCCTCCCAATTGAATTTATTATCAAGCTGTAATCCCAAGAATTTAACACTGTCCACTTCTTCTATCTTCTTGTCATCATATGTTAGACATATACTCTTGGGACACCCCTTACAAGTTCTGAACTGCATGTAGTGTGTTTTTTTAAAGTTTAGTGACAAAGAATTGGCTAGGAACCAGTGATTAATGTCCACAAATATTTTATTGGCTGATCTTTCTAAGACTACACTTGATTTGCTATTTATTGCAATGTTTGTATCATCGGCAAACAAAACAAACTTGGCATCTGGTAATGTTACTGATGAAAGGTCATTGATATACACAAGAAAAAGTAAGGGCCCCAAAATGGAACCTTGTGGGACCCCACATGTAATTAGTTCCCAGTTGGATGATGCCTGATAGACATGTATCAGGCTCTTTCCTAATAACACCCTTTGTTTCCTGCCAGAGATATAAGATTTGAACCATTTTGCAGCATTTCCTGTTACACTATAATATTCTAGTTTACTTAAAAGGATATTGTGATTTACACAGTCAAAAAACCGCGACATATGAGCGTTCCCACCTCCATGGTTCCCACAAAAATTTTCGGGGAGGCAGGAGACCGAAAAACTGGAATGTCCTGGAAAAAACGGGACGAATGGACGTCCTACCTGCAACTCATCCTAGAATATTACTCAAGCTCGGGAGACCCGTACCAACTGGGACGTCAGGATATGTTGATTGTATAAAATGAAAGGCAGCGGGAATGGTCGCAGGTTTGCGTGACGCATGGGAGAGCGGACTGGCAGACGCTTCGAGATAGACGCAGATTATACCGTGAAAGCCCGGTTAGAAAGTTTCAAGAACCAGGTTTAAATGACGTATCTAGTAATATACTACCTACCGTACCCGTAGGGATAAGGAAGACACTATTAGTCTAATTACAGCGCGCATATAGTTGTTTGAACACTGTTCCTGCGCCCCATGCGTGAGTGGAGTGGGCAGAAGCTCTAATTAGGATACTATGTTACGTGTGACGATGCCTTACACAACACAAGTTATCTATAGGCAAATAAATCCAGTTCAATTCAATGGGGAGCACCGTCTGCTATGCTCACCATTGTGAGTTTTAGTGTAGAAATGTTGCCGATTTCCTTCTCTCTACTTTGAGCAACTTCAGTTACAGCTGGTTTCAGGAAAAATAAATATTTTGTATTTTATGAACGTCTGACTTCCCTGATAATTAAGGTTGCAAATGACACACAATATTACAAAAATCGATGTTTGAAGCATTACTTATCTTATTCCACATTTTATACAGCCAGGCTTCTGTAGTACGAAGAGATTAGATGGTAAATTTCCACTGTTGGTAGAATTGTTTAATGCGAACTTTACGTGCGTTATTATGAATATTGTATGTAGTATTTTTGTGTAACGATTGTTTGAGTATTATTTTCGTCAACTGAAATGCTACGTAACTTGAAAATTGTTGTTGTTAAACACATAACTGTCAATAAGAGACACAAAGCTGTCAGCAGGCTTCTTCCGATCGGTAGCAGAGGTAACTAAGGTAACTTGAGAGTTGAAGCTGACTACCTGTCATATTTTGCTCATTGTTAACTATTTTATAATGATGTAAATAAATGTGACTAGATAAGAAGTAGGTTCAAAATATTGTATGCTTTTTAACCAAACTCTTACTGTTAACCTCTTTTCCAGTGACAGAAGAAAATGAATTCTTAATTCCAGCGCGTTATAAGTGTAAGGGCGCTGGAAAGGACACACTGACTGGCCATGGATGTGCTAACTGTTGTTCAGACCAAACTGAGCGCCGAAGACAATGTGGTTTCAGTATCCTTTTCCTTAAATATTCGTTTTCAGCCTAGCGGTGATTGCCGGAAACTTGTTTACGGAACGCCCCCTATGTGAAGCGTAGCGTGCAGTGACGGAGGAGTTACTCGGACGTGAAGCCTGGTATCTGGTAGAATGCAAAGACGGGTATACTTTCGCGGTTTCCCTCCCGTCAAGATTTGAATTGCAAGTAAATGCTTTGTTGTTGAAAGAGGTAAACTTTATTTTTTACGTTGGGATTGGTTGAGCATGCTATTTTAATGCTAGCGTTTAAACTACAAATGTTACGTGATAAGCATTTTTCACGTCGCATCTTTATTGTGCGACGAACATAGGCGCTAACAAAAAATGTACCGGAACAGTCATTGTTTTCTTTGTTGTTTGTGACTGTCTCGAGGATGAAACCAAGAAAAATAAACATGCATCTCCATAAGCTGTTGACAGAAATGAGATTTTTTTCTATCTTATTTATTATTTCATGTAACTTTTAGACATGTCGTACTTCCTTCAGTATTTCAGAATTTGTGTTTATATAGAAGTGTTAGGTCAAGCCAGTTATTTCACTTCTGTTGAAAGAAAATTATATTTCATGAATTTATGGGGTTGGGGAGGCAGTTAAAATTCGTAGACATAATTGGAGCTATTTCAAAGAAAAAAACAGTTATCTGGTAATAGAACGGTGATAATGCTGCTTCAGTAATATACACACTACAGTGAAAACTAAAATTTTGAGTAGATGTTAAACTGATTTCTTGTATGCAATACTGTTTATCACCTGCTTCTTTATTCATTGAAAAAGAAGTGTGTTGCTATATAGGTGACCAAACTTAAGAAAACACAAAGGGAAATATGTTGAAGATTATTAGCAGATTGTCCAGAGAGTCATAAGATTGTGACTTAAAGGGGGAAAATAGCTGCACTGTACCAATTTACTAGGAAACAATAGAATGCCAGCAATTGATGTTAGCTTCTGAGTACAGTACTGTGCTTAGTGTAGTGCTGCTGACCAATTGGAGATGCACTCTATTACTTGCAGTTCATATTTTCCCACAGGCATACTAAGAGTTGTGGAACTAGTTAAGAGAGTTAAATTTTTAGTTGTTGGACCTGAATTCTTTGATAAACAAAATTGACAGTTTAAGCACACATGTAGAAGGAATTGTCATCTGTGAGTGCAGAGCAATGTTATTTGGTTATTACATGAGTTAGGTAGTTCAAGCAAGTCTGTATTTTTCTGTGTAACTGTTGGCTAGTTTCGTTAAATACAGTATTTGTAATTTGCTTTAATTGTGTAACCAGAAAAATATTTTTATACTAACATTTGTGATTACTTGTACTCTGGATCCATTTGCCGGTAGTATAAATAAAATTTATATGTTTTTTAATCTCATATTACTTTTAATTTTTTTGTTTACAAATGTTTTAATTGTATGTGTCAGCAAACATCATGAAGTACTTTATAAAATCAGTGAATTATTAATACAGAAGTTAGTAGAGTTATATAATTACCATTCAAGAAATATCTAAACATCAAGATAAGTGCTAAGCAAGAATTTAAATGGTGTATGAAGATCATAAATAGTGACTGTAGTGTCTGTGAAAACAGTTGGCTACTGTTATTTTAATGTTTTGTTGATAGTTGTATTGTAATTTGTGCCAACTATTTTATGAGGTAGCATTTTGGGGTCAATGGAAGTGTCTGATTCCACCCGTCTGCTCTGGCCTGTGATGTAATGATGTTGTCATGTGTGAAGTCACTATGGCGCGGTGTTTTTGAGTCAGTTGTGTTTGTAGGTATTATGTTGTATTTGATGGTTCTCTCTGGTGGTGGATGTTGACATGCTGAGTTGAACGTGTGGTATTTGGCTCAGTTGATGTTTGGTTGTCATCGTGCTAATGTGGTTTTGGGTTGGGGTAGTTAGCGTTTGGCGTTTTTCTTATATCTGATTGGTTTGGTGTTCATTGTGCAGAAAGAAGCCTAAATTTTCTTATTGCTTTTTGTTAGGCATGGATATGACTGTGAAGTTTAAGAGTGTAACATTACGTTCAGCAATGGACGATGATATGTCATCTTTCATACAGTTTCTGCAGATGTTCGGTCTCGTGCTGTGGCAGCAATGTGAGGTTGCTGAGAGTTCTGGCAGCTTGGACCAGGGCCATGTATATGTGGTGGTGTTGGTGCAATAATATGTGGTGCTCGATAATACATGGTAACTGGTTCGAGAAATCTAGATTGGGCATAAGGGTGATTGTCTTGGTTACTTTCTGTTTTTGTTGTTAGTCCTCTAAGAGTTTTTGTGGCCATAGGACTGGTATGAATGGAGAATTATTTTGGATCGATTTTCTTTCTGCTGAGAGGTTTGTTCGGAGAATGTGAAATATAGTGGGAAGTTGGGTGGGCTGGAGGTTGTTGAAATTGGTGAATCACAGTTTGGTAAGAGGAACTTAGGGAGGGGCAGTTCTCGGCTCGGCTTGGTTTGGTTTGTGGATGTGGTTGTGGTGGTGTTGGGGGGGGGGGGGGGGGTTGCTGATTGTTTTTACAGTTTTACACAGTCATAGTAGGAGAAAACTAATGGGGGTGACTGAGAAATATATTGAGAGGTTAGTACTATAATTTGTGATGCGTGTTTGTTATATAGGGGTTTGGGGAGAGGTGTTATAATCATTTAGTAGTTTACCACAGTATTGATTTTATGACAGTGTTCTTTTTTTTGGGGGGGGGGGAAGTAGGGAGGATGTATAGGGTGATGGTGGTGAGTTGAATGGATATTGGTTGTGGGGTTAATGGGGCGAGTTCGGGGGGCATTTAGAAATTATGTTGGAGAGAACCAATTTGGTTGTAGCTTTTAGGTGTAATTGGTTTCCATGTTTCTTTGTTTTTTTTTAGGATGATATTGGGTGGGTTGGGATTGGTTTATGGGTGGGAGGTTGTGGGTATTCAAGGAGATTTTTTATATTTGGTATGTGTGCATGTGCTTTGTGTGGCCAACCTAGGCGACATTGCTGAAGGCTTTTGTTCGTAAGTAATTTTTCTTTGAGTTTTATTGTGTAGTAATTGTGATATCTTGTCTTTAGTATATTTATGGTAGGTCTTTTTTTAATTATTATTATTATTATTATTATTATTATCATGTAGTGAAAATGGAAGTATTTGGGTGTTTGAGTTGTTGGGTGTTTGGTTGCACTTTTCGGAGTTGTAGGTGTTTTCTTTTTGGTATTGATAGCTGTGATTGAGCTATATAAGTAAAGTGAAATGTCAGATTCCACTTTTTGGCATTGTGGGTGTTGATTTTTTGTATCAATAGCCTCAGTTGAGCTATATATGTCAAGGGCAATGTCAGATTCCTGTGGTTTTGTGGGTGTAGCAGGCCCACCCCTTCTGAAGAAGAAATTTTGTTAAAGCATAAAGCTTTGGTTTGCAACTGGTTGGCTGATTTTTTTAAACCTCTTCAATTTTATACAGTTGCTGAAACATAGCTATATTCAAGATTTTGTTATATATTAGATGGAAGATCATTTACTCACATGAAGGAACAATAATGAACCTAAAATTGAGCCTTGGGAGCACCTTGCATGAATTCTCTCCTGTCAGAATTACATCACTGGACTATATTGGTTGAATTATTAAGTACAGCGTAACATTCTTCTGTTTAGATATGACATCATACATTTTTTGGTTGCACCAGCAGTCCCATAGAACGTGAATTTATATAGGAGAATACTGTGATTCAAACGTTCAGATGCCTTAGATAGGTTCCAGAAAATACCAACTGGTGCCATTTTATTAATTAATGCTTGTAACATTTGGTGAGTGAACATGTAAATGGCATTCTCAGTAGAGCAAAACTTCTGAAATCCAACCTGTCATTTGCTGAGGATATTATTATTGCTAAGGTGAGATACAGTTCTAGAATACACCACCTTCAAAATTTTGGAAAATGTTGTCAGACGGGAAATAGGTCGGTAGTTATTGACATCTCTCATATCACATTTCTTAAATAGTAGTTTGACAATGTCATGTTTCAGTCTTCCTGGAAAGTGCCTTGAGATAGTGCATTACATATGTGTGGAAACAACTCTTTAATACTGTGTTAGAAACACCATCAAAACTAGATGAACTTTTATTTTTGGGAGAATATATAGTTTTATGAATTTCAGGGGAAGTTGTTGGCATACATATGACTGAATTTTATGAGAGATATTTTTTAAACATACTGCTGTTATTTTCTGTTGAACTGTTTCTCCCTATAGTTCTCACTATTTAAGAAAATGTGAGTTATATATATATATATATATATATATATATATATATATATATATATATATATATATATATATATATATATATAACTCACATATTTGCTACCTGTGACTCATCATTTGTAGCCCTTTCATTCAGTTCAGCAGTGATTTTATCCTGTTCTTTGGCTAATTGTCCTGTGTGTTGTTACACTACATTCCATATAGTTTTAAGACTGTTGTTGGAATTATTGATATCTAACATTAGGTGCACATTCCTTTGTGTTTTAGTAACCTTTCTTAGTAATTTGGAGTAGTTGTAACTACTGCAAGATCTCTAAAAGAGGAGCCTGGGTACCTTCTTGATGCTAAACTTCGTTAAGTTTCTGAGCTAGACACATTCATGCTTTAGCAATAATACTAAATGTTTCCACATAGTAATGAAATTAACAGAAATAAACTCTCATTTTTGTTGTATATGGATGTAATAGCTTAGGGATTCTTTAGTGTAATTGTATTTATGAATAGACAGTTGGACTAAAATATAGGACCATTGCTTAGTCTAAATGAAGTCAAACAGTGGAAAATCCGGAATGGAAATAGGAGCTATTAAGCACGCGCACACATGAGTAACAGTCTGCCCTGTGTCATATTGTGGTCATCTAAATGAATTGCCTATTATCAGTTGTCAACAATGATCATCACATATACCTGCTCCTAACACTAACTGATCATGCATACTAAAAATTTAACACTTATGTTAAACACGTGGGCCCTTACAGTGAATGTGGAAGATAGGCTTCAAATAAGAAATCAAATACTGAATGAATTTTATTCACATTTAACTTCACAAAAATGTTCATCGTATAATCCACAACTTCTTTTCTCTCCCATTTGTCTGTCGTGTTAATCGCAAGAATTCCTCATCACAAAACAACCTTAAGTTAGTAACATCACAAAACTTTCTAAAAACAAGGAGTTCTGTGAACTGGTAAGTTGAAAGGTTTTAAAAGACAGTTTCTGCAGCCAGTTTTGCTTCAATAATAATATCAAATGGAAAAAATGGACTCACTTCTATAATTTGTAGGGAAAAGAATCATATGATGTACAGTTTCAGTTACTATTAAAAACAGCTGTGTTGCAGGCTAAAAGTGTTTTATTGTTGGTAAAACGTTAGTAATTCAAAGCTTAATAGATTGTGTGCTGCTATGTAATTTTTTCCATATATCTGTTTCTTAACTGAAACATGTCCACGAAGCAAGCTTAATGCAAGGATGGGTGCGCACATCTAGAGTTCTGGCTCTGGTTGAAAATGAGAATGATCATGCATTGTTTGTTTTTCTGAGTTCAAGAGTGCCCCCTCAAAGTTTTACTGATCTGACTATTGAGCGAACATTGCCAGTAGATGCTGACTTCAGGTGTGAAATAGGTGATGTTTCATTTTTGTTTTGTTAGTTTTCCGAGTGTTAATGTGATTCATCATTGACACATTATGTAATTATGGTTGCTGTTTTTATTTCAGACCCTGAAAGTAAACATCAAGATGGTGTTGATGTGTATGTCAACATATCTTCTTATAAACTTAAGCTCTTATTTGAAATGGTGCCTGGAGTGAAAACAAGCAACTTCGTTGGAGAATTATTCAGAGTAATGGAAGGTAACAATTGAGTTTTCTCAGTGTAGCTCCTAATTGGTAGGTAATTGTATAAAAAAGAAAGATTGGAAAGGAGAGAAAAGGAAACCTAAATATTTGATGATATTTTTCATGTTTTGATGTATGAATATGTCCCTTTTGTTTTTATTTCTATGTTTCAGTCTACAGTAAAAGGAGGGGCCCACCTCCAGAATTCCAGTGGCTTTGCAAGTATGCTGCAGATAATTCTTACAGTGCCTTAGTTAATGTTGAAAAACCAGTAGATGTGAAGGAAATACCGCCTGCAACCAAGGATGACTCGTTGGCCACCTCTGTAAGGATTGTTACTTTATAGTCTAATTTAATATTGTTGACAGTGTGTTACAACAAAAAATAATTCTTGTTAATTTATGATGGGTGGTAAATAAAATTGAAAGTAGAGAGTAATATGGAATTGGTACATATTTATTGCAGTTTGTATATGATACGGGATTCAGCATCAGATTTCAGATTTTCCCCAAATTACTCAAAACTTACAGCATGCTTACGAGAAATAAGACAGTATAAGTTTGGGATGGTGACACATTCAGATAATTTTCTCACTTTGAACTCAAATGTCTAATGTGAATGTATAAAAAAGAAAGATGGGAAAGGAGAGAGAAGGAAACCTAAATATTTTATGATATGTTTCATGTTTTGGTGTATGAATGTGTCCCTTTTGTTTTTGTATAGATTTGAAAAAAAAATTACAGATTTTCACATTAGTGTCCACATTTGTAGAAAACAAATTCTGATGCAAGGTACACAAAAAGTGTCATTGGCAAAACTCCTCATTGTCATCTACCACTGGAAGACACTTGAAGAAGAAGAAGAAGAAGAAGAAGAAGAAGAGGATACAGTGTATGCCTTTACCTGTTTTGATAAGATAGTGGAATGTTGCATTTAACCCTGAATAATATTGACACTGATCTTCTAGTTTGGTGTAGAAAAGTACATTTGTTTTAAAGTTGTTTGTTAGTCAATAGACAGTTGCTTAATGAAAACCAGCATTCCAGGTTTGGTTGGTACTTAAATCAGTTTTCTTTCTAGCTTGAAATATGGTCAGTCTTTTTTTTTGGGGGGGGGGGGGGGAGAATGTTAGGGATCACATAATCTCTAACAGTTCCAAGCCATGTATGTTACTCTATAGTGCTATGTTGCAAATCAGCCTTGGTTAGGTCTGTGGTTATATTGAATTCAAAGCCCCAAAAGCAGTTGGTGGGAGCAGCACTGCTAGTTCAGTGCAGCATGGCCACGGGGATAAACTGTTTTGGCGATGGGCAGTTCGGGAGTGGAGTGGGAACAGTCATATGGAGATGGCACCAACAGTGAAGAGCAGGGAGCCTATATATATATATATATGGTGAAAGTGGGCAATTTCTAGAGTGGGAAGTTAGCAGTCAATGATCTGAAGAAGCTGATCAACTAGCAAACAGTAATAAGCACAATGGTTTTTACTACTTTTTTGGCCTTTTGGATATATATCGTGCAATGTAGAATTTAAGAAATAGGCCATTAGCAAAAGCTTGCACCTCCATTAGTCAGTACTCTGTGATGTTGTCAGGACGACAGGAGTAAAACACATTCAGATCTCTTTCGCGTGACGAGGTCACCACAGATAATGTATTTCTCTCACCAGTCGTAATCAGTATTATTTTTTTTTAGCTCATGTACATTATTAAGTTAAAGGGACTGGAAGCATTATCATTTGTCAGTGGTTTGTCTGTCTACCATTAGGAAAAATTAACATCTAAAATTTCCAAAAGAAAAAAAAGACCAAACTCCGGCTCTATTTCACATCGTGTATCTTAAAATTAACAGCACTGATCGTATAATTACTTACACCATTGAAGAATCATGTAAGTCAATAAGAAACTTTTATTTTAATTTTGGTGTCATTTCAATTAGTGTACAAAAGTTTGGCTAAAATTTTCTGCTTTTATCTGTGTATTTAAGTACTGTTTATTTTGTGGTCAGTACAATAACAGTTTCTTGCTTCCATCCCAAATTTATTTGTAGCACTGTTGGTTTATGTGCTCTTTTAAGTATTTATAGTAATAAGCACGCTTAGGATTCGAAGACAGGTTACTGCACTGCATTTTATGTAGTAGTAACTGAAAACTTGTCATAGTTCCGTCAGCAGTGAATTTGTGATATAGAGGTGAAAGATGAGCAATTGAGGCCTTGAAATTTGAATGTGTGCCACTCAACTGTACATATTCAGTAAAGGCCTAGAAGCTGTAAAATAATTTCCTTTGTAGGAACATGACCCGCTGAATCGACACTGTGTGAATGAAGGTGCTCAAAGGTGTGTTCATGTTAAAGCACTGCTCTTATGTGGGTATGATCTTTTATGAAGGTGATGGTGTATCCCATTTATCAAAAATAATTGCACAATACAAATATGTCTGCATTCATTTGTTATGGAACTGGCTTATCAGCTGAAATGTATGATAGTCTGATATGGAACCAGACCTGAACACAGAAAATGGTTTCCTACAAATAAAACTGCACATTTAATACCATGTTAAACAGATATTCTTAAGATTTGAGTATTCGACATAAGAAGTAAGGAAGTTCAAGGTGAAAAAAGAAATAGTGCAGAGATGTTGAACCTTTGTACATCTGTGTGTCATTTTTTCCCAGAGAAATCTTTAATAAGGCAATGGTTTACCATCAAACTAAGTCTAGAACTAAGTTTTGGTATCATATATTACACTTTCTTTTGTATTTATTTTGTACATGTTTTGCACGTGTGATAGTGCATGAATGCATGTGTGTTTAAGATTTGCTAGTGCACTGAAATATGAACTCTACCAATTAACGAAAAAAAAAAAAAAACTAAATATTTCCATATTAATACTCTTGATTTGCAACCAGAAATAGACCATTGAAACAGTAATAATAAAATACACATATTTAGTTTATCTAAATAAAATAAAAATTAATGTGATTACTGCTGTTGCAAATTCAATGCCATATAATTTATATTAGGTGCACGCTTCGTAACTTTTAGCAGAATGGAAGCTGAACTCAAGTTGTCTGATCACTGCTTTCTTAGCAAGTCTTTGATGTTATTCATTTCAGGAAATAATGACTCACAGGCGTAATTAGATAATACAATCAAGGTAGCAAATGCCAGCATGTGTCTGGAATTGAATTCAACATTCTGATAAATTTAATGTTGGCTTTTTTGTCATATTGTGTGATGGTCTTTCTGATAAGTTTACTTTCAGTTCTTTTGTTGCTTCAATAAATTTTTGAGTTCACATTGAACTAGACTGAAAATCAGTCAGCTGCAATTCAATTTTTTCAGTTCCCAACCAAACAAATTTAACAAAGTTCAGTGTATTCAGTAAAGCCACATCTAACTTCATAATAAATTTTAGTGTTTTCAACAATACTTTGAACTGAGAAAATATCGATGCAAATTCTTAAGTTGTATGTATTACCAAAGAAAATTCCTTGGTGACTTTTTCTTGGTCTGGCTTTTAGAGTAAATCTGAATTGCTGATAAAGTTTTTAAATTTGTGAAATACTTGTACTTATGGGAACAATATCGCTGTTAGAAACTGGCAATATCATCCTCAAAAGTGTGAATAAGATTTATCATAGCAGTAACAGTTTTGTTTGTGCCTTGAAGATTTATGTTCAAATCATTGAAATGCTGGCACGTGCGTAACGAAACGTCAGTTTTGTAAGCCACATAACATCCATCAGCTGTGAGTATTGCACAGTTTTCTCTCATTTGGAAAAAGCACGCCGATTTCTTCTAAAAAATCCACAAATCTTTGAGTTTGTTGCCGTGGCCAACCAGTGAACAATGTTGTACATCATTGGGTCAGGGTACACAGAGTTGACATCACCATCATTTTTTTTACTAGCTTGCGACAATATAAGGTTTATTGTTTTTGTGAATTGTGGTTTATTAGTCTCATAACAGACATAATCATTTGACACAGGTACATGAAACACATCAAAATTGTGGTAAAACTTCACCATAAACATATAACAGCTGATGTTAACAAACAGCTTCAGAATAATAATACAATTTGTTATATATACAGACAATAAAAAATTTAACACTTAATTTCCCTTTGCTTAAATTATTATTTCATCCTCTGTGAATTATTCTACTGAATAGCAGCATTTCTCCCACAGAACCTGATTAACTTTGTTTTTAGAATCTCTGGCTTCATATTAAATCTGTTTTTGCCCATGAACTTGTTATGTATTGTCATCCCCATTTCCTGTGGAGTCTGTACATATAATTTCAGTTGTTGAGTAGGTAGCATAAAATTACTTTAATTTCCCATGTTGTATGTGTGGTTAAAATTATTTACCTCAATTTTTTTTTCTGCTATGTGGGAAGATTATTTCATCATAAACGTGTATGGAGGGAACAGTTAGGAGTTGACATTTCCAAAATAGTGGGCAACAAGATTCTGTTTGCTGTACATATATATAATAATTTCTTCTGCAGTTCCAGTATTTGAGAAACACCATTTGGACGTCTACCATATCTAATGACACGTTCAAAATAACTACGGCCATTATATTGTCAAGGGAAGCAGAACCACTCTTTGCACCCAAGACTTCTTGATGTGTGATGCAGTGGATTTCAAGAATAGAATGTCCATTGTTTGCTTGGAATAAAATAATAAAACTCTTTTTGGCCAGCATATTGGGAACACACTGTCATTACCAAAACAATTTTGCTTAAATCTGTTTCTTTTTCAGTAAGTGAATTTTCAACAGTTGTACACATATCTGGCTTAGTAGTTGCTGGCAATGATATTATCACAGTCAGTTTTTCTTTGATGTCATTTACAACGCAATATCGAGAAAACATAGTTAAACAAGCAGATTTAGTTACTTCTGTATTTTCATAAAGATACAGTGAAATATAAGGAAATGACTTGATGCCTTTCATTCTTTTTTGCTTTTTCTTGACAGCACTGGTATGGCAGTACTTGTTGAAATACCTAATCATAGATGCTGTCTGTTTATTCCTGTTTTAATAGAACGTACAATGCATTCCTATTGCTCTGGTTCACTTTTTTGACAGAGAGATATGTGATTTGTTTCACAGTGCTGTTTTACAGAAGATCTACATACCACAGTCCAGGAATATAACACACATTGCTTTATTGCCTTTGTTAATCTTACCCATGTTTCCCTGTCCACCAAGTCTGAAATTCTCTATCACACATACCTTGCACTTTTTTTGCCTAGCCAATGTTATTGAATAATACTCAAAAGCTCAAAAATAGAGCTGTTTGCAGCACACAACTTACATGTGTAACAATGAAAACAAGCATGTGAACATGTGTTTCAGTGAAACTGTTTGGCAGTGTGGTACTTGTCAGTAGAAGTCATTAGTCATGGTTGTTGGAACAGCTGCAATCTAACATTGAACAATAGTGTATTTTTACTAAAGCATTTGAGTACACCATGGCTCACAGTGAGTGAGCACGAGTGAAAATCTGTCATCTAAAACTTTTATGATGCCTTGGTATCGATAGCCCATTCATGATGAACACTGTTGCTGGGACTTCAAATGCAAACAAACAAATGAATTATTTCAGTTAGATAGGCCTTCCTAAATTCCTCATTTAACATTGTGCCCAAACTATTTGATCATTTGCCACTAGTGGCATGCGTGCCATTGGTTTGCCATTCTTGGAATAGTGGCACATCCAAAATATAAGTGTGAGAAAGTTTCCTGAAACTTAAGTGTAAAGATCATTGAAGTAGTTGAAGATAAAGAATTTAATTAAATTTTTTGTGGCAAGGAAGACTATGTTTCCATTCAAGTATATAGAGAAAAAGTTCAGAAGCCCAACACTTCCAAATTGTTCAGTAGCAAAGAAACAGTGATTGCTTATTGAAACGGAAATTGATCTGAATTTCGTGAAGTATGTCAAAAGTGATGTAGCACTTGACTGTAAATTAACAGATTCATACTCAGTTTTTGCACAACACACCAGAATGGGAAACTAGTAGTGGCATGCAGCCCACTAGAAATTGTTATAAAGTGCTGCTTAACAAAATTGTGTGTAGATTGGAACCGAGAAGTTCAGGAACAGAGGCTATATAAAAAAAAATTCTGGAAGATACATTTGAACTTGAAAATAATGATCTTAAAATATAATCTAATGGTGGATTCACACTGATGAAGAGACAACTGACAATGCAAGAATTAATTGCAGAACTAGAAATAAAAAAATTTGGCTTTTGTACTCAGCATCGCTAAGACTCAAAGTAAGCTTTCAAAGTGTTTTAGATGATTTCTCATTTAGTGAGTTGATTATGTTAATGAATTTAGCTGGAAATCATGCCTTTGTTGTTAAAGATGCAGTTGATGGCTCTCACTGAGAAAAAGTTAAATGTCAGTTTACCCATTTCTCATTTACTACAAAGATAATGAAAATGAAAACAATTACTATTAGCTACTGCATTATTACTGCATGCCTAAAACATGATACAGATATAGTGCAGTTTTTTTTCACTAGTGAAGTTACTTAAATGCAACATCATAGAAATGAAACATAATCATTATTCTCACTATTCTAGTGATGATTCTGCTGTCCAATACAAAAAAATTGAGAATTTCCTCAATTGTTACCGTCAAAGGGATTTTAATGTAAGTGCAGAATGGAATTTTTTTTTGGATCAAGTCAGGGCAAACTACGAAGTGATTGAATTGGAGGCAAGTTACAGATTTAGCTGCATGAGCTAGCATTCAGTGCCCATCAGAAAACCAAATTTTAATGAATGAGTCAGTTTAAACTGCAAAGGTAATTGTGCATTATAGAATTTGTTTTTATCACAAAAGACATAACCAAAAAAGGAAAAAGTAGACCAGGATAAATGCGCGAGGTGATACAGTATCCGTTAGAAAAGATCACCATTGTGTCAAATGATAAAATCCAAAAGGGTACTCTAAGAGTAATGTTAGTTTTCAAATTTTTACTGTCTTGAAAAATTTGTAATATTGCTGTGGTATTCTGCATATTTGACCTGCTGGCAAGCATTATGAGATTTTTGGCACAAACATCTGACTTACTTTGTTCTAAAGTGGGTGGTAAAGGTGTGTGTTCACTATAGGCTGTAGATCTTTGATTAGTCTGTGTGATTTACTGTTGTTGTTGGCTCGAAGATGAGCTCAGTGGGGAGGACTGAACTGTTAAAGATTGAGGTGTTTGGAGAAGAGATCTGCTTTGCAAGATTCTCTGGGTTTGTAGTTTGTGGTAAGAGGCTATTCAGAGGTTTGACAGTGGGGGGGGGGGGGGGGGGGAAATATACTGTGGTACTTAGGATCATGATGGGTCCAGACTTTCTCAAATGATTTATAGGTCTGTAGAGAATGACAACACAAACTATGCTATAAAAATCATTTGATACCATGACATTCGCCATTTCTGATGCCACTGTTAAGAGTTCTTAATGATCTCCTTATGTGACAAGAAAACATTGCCTGTGAGATTAATTGTTGGTGTAGCCCATTAATATTTGACATTGTCTTCATTTACTTACACATATTATTACTTATTGAATCTGGTTCAGTTGGAAGACTAGTAGCAGCAGTAAAACAGATTGACATACGTGAGTTTTTTAGTAATACTTGTTTTTATGTAAATGTTAACTTACCTTACAGTGCTAGTGCAGAACTTTTGTAGCTCTGGCATGCTGTTCAGATACTTGGTTAGTACATTAATTGTTGGCTACACTAAATTTCTAATTTGCATACAGGTTCTTATATTCTTCCTATTCCATAAATGTGTTTATATATGTAATGGCTGTTTCTTAAATTAGGTTGGCCATATTAGAATAATTTTAGAGCATCAGCTTTTTAGTAAGCTGAGACTGTTACTTTATGCTACACCACACTCATACTATGTGCAATGCATAGTAGCTTTTAAGTGCCAGCTGTGTAATTAGCTAATTGCCTTTTTTAATTAAGCTGCTGGAGCTTGAAAGCCCGGATATTACATTACCACGTCAAAGCATTGCTAAAGGGACCACGCCTATAGCAGCAAGGGAAAGTGTTATTAGATATCAGATGGCAATGAAAGAACGTCATTATACATACACTCAAGTTCTGAAGTAAGTAGACACTTTATTATTTTTTCTTTATTATTTTTTCATGTTGAAATAATTTCAGTTATATGTAATAGCAAGTAAGCAAAGTTTAATTAGATTGAACATGGCTAAAACAGTTGGGGAAGCACAGATGGTATTTTAAGAGAAAATTACAGTGTTTGTGATAATTTTTTTTTTTTTTGTCGCTGTAAAGTGTGTGTGTGTGTGTGTGTGTGTGTGTGTGTGTGTGTGTGTGTGTGTGTGTGTGTCTTTTCAGTAAGAGCAGTGAATATTTGAACTAGAGGTTCTAGGCTCTTCTGTATTGAACGTCTTGCTTTATAATGACTTTTTATAGCTTTTTTCTAATTATTTTGGGACAAATAAACATTTAAAGTGCAAAAAATTATTTTTTACACTGCTTATAAATTCTGAAATGTCAATCATTATGCAGATTTCCCTCTCTAGGGTTTTCATTGGCACTTGGAATGTCAATGGACAGCCGCCAACTGTGCCACTTACAGAATGGCTTGCCCATGACCCTGAACCACCTGATATATACGCTATTGGATTTCAGGAGCTTGATTTGAGCAAAGAAGCATTTTTGTTCAATGATACACCAAGAGAAGAAGAATGGCTGTAAGTTTTGCTGTTTTTGGTTGAGTCCTTATTAATATGCTCATTATTTTTACATTTTTATATTCCTCCTGATACTCACATGGTGGGAAATGCAATAAATGAGTGTGACATAATGCAGTTTATTAAATTATTTTTAGATTGTAGAAAAAATAATTTTTGATACATTACTAGATGTTGACGTGGAAACTGTTGTATTTTTGAATCATCAAGTAAATTGCATGAACAGCTGGGAAAAAAGATAAACCTTCATTTGGTGTGAGTTTGCCACTGAACTGTGATGTATATTGCTGAGTATGTGGACAAAATAGTAGAATCTAGTCAGTCTTCATTCATTAACAAAGTGGAGTAGTGTTTTGAAACTGCTATCAGCCTACTCTAAACTACTTGTGCTTGCTCAAACTATGTTTAGGCACGTACAATTTTAAAAGAATGCTATTACTGTGTGGGGGACAAATAGCTGCTTCCTTTGTTATATTAGATGGATTACATTTATCTTCTATTTCTAACTTAGTATTTACGTGACCACAGTTACATTTATCATGGAATAACAGTCACCTGTCACTTCTAAGCAAGAAACCAGTTCACAGTGATTATGGCTAGTGTTCATATGCCCAACAGTAATCATTAAGCCAGTCATATAACTGATTCGATAATCTTTAGAAGAAATTGCTAATAAAGTATAGATTTACGTTCTTTTGAAAGTGTAGGAATTCTTAATTTTGTTAAACTTTGTGCAAGATTAAATCAGAATGCAGAATTATACTCTGAACCGTAAACAAGGTGGCAGTCCACATGGATATTATTATTCCAACTTGTATTTAATTGTGTAAAATACAGGCTGTTCAGCCGTATGTTATTTTTGTTATTGTTGTTATTATTTTGTTCCAGTATTTGTTGTACTTGTTGTTTGATGTTTTCTAATTCTGACTGGGGTATCCTGTTATTTTTTATTATTACACGGATCTGATCAGGTAGTCGTTGTTCTGTTAAAAATTTTAATTCTGGGTATCTGGTTATAAATGTTGTGTATACTTGTGATCTGTATCCAGTTTTGTTGGTTCCTAAGTTTGTTGCTTGGTAATAGCAGAACATGAGGTGTCGGTTAACTTCATCTGACCATCTCATCCTCTGTCTTTGTTTTCCTTGTAGGGTGGTTGCAGGGGGCATATCCTGCAAAACACCTCTATTTGGATTTAAATCATTTTCCGTGTGGCTAGCAGTGTCGTTACCATAGTGGACGGGCATAGGGTTCAAGCGCCATCCCCGACCATGACAGTGCTTGTCCGAGGCTTCATTAGTTCTGTCCTGATCCAACTAATCACACTAAAAGGGGGGTTAGCGATATTAGTGGTTTGTTCTTTTCGTTGCCTTTTATGACTGGCCGAACATACATTATTATTATTATTATTATTATTATTATTATTCCATATTAAGCCTGATGGATGAGAAAAACGAATCAGTAAGAGTAAGTATTGACCTGTCAAAAGCTTTTGATATGGTGGACCATAGGATTATGCTGTCATAGCTTGAAAAATATGGTATTCGATGTCTGTCCAATAGCTGGATCAGTTCCTTCCTGAGCAATCTTAAGCAGCAGTGTGCTTCAAATACACAAATATCTAGCTTGAAGTAGTATACGAACACTTATCAGACATTTGAACGAATTAAATCTGGTACACCCTAAGGATCAGTAATGGGACCCCTTCTGTATATAAATGATCTCAACTTCAATGTGGATGCACATAAAACAATCATATTTTTGGATGATACCACAATTCTACTGAAAGAAGACTGTAAAGAACAATTACAGCAGTCAGTAAATACTGTCACAAAACAACAAAGTAGCTGAACACAGAATAATCAACTTTTAATTTAAAAAAAAAATCCACAATGCTCCAAAGGAGGACATGTTTATCCCTTGGTATTTATCAATGATGAACTAGTTAGTAGCAGTATTGAAACAAAATAATTAGGAGTTTGGCTGCAGAGCAATGTTAGGAATATTGAATACCAGAAAATAGCAATGAATGCGTACTAAGCCTACTTCCATTTCGTATTAGATACGAAGTCATGTTCTGGGGAAACTCTAAAAAACAGCTAAACTACAAAAAAAGGCCATTAGATTCATGTTTGGATGCAAACTTAGAGGCTCATGCAAGCCTCTGTTTAAGACATTTGGTGTCATTCTATTACCATTTGTACACATTATGGAAACCTCTATATTCATTAAGATAAAGTAATAGGTAAGGAATGCAGACACCAAAAAGACTGTGGTATACATGATCAACCTGCGATGGAATGCCTGTCATATTCTATAGTGAATTCACAGCTGAGTTGGCCCCTTTCCTTCTATAATATATCATAGATACCTCGAACAAAAATGTGCCCAGTTCTTGGAAAAAGGCACAGGGTACACCCATCTACAAGAATGATAGTAGAAGTTATCCACAAAACTACCTTTGAATGTCCTTGACATACTTTTGTTGTAGAATCCTAGAACATATTCTGAGCTCAAACATAAGGAGTTATCTTGAAGAGAAAGACCTCCTCAATGCCAACGAGCATGATTTTCGAAAACATTGATCATGTGAAACGCAACTCGCACTTTTCTCACATGACACACTGAAAGCTTTGGATAAAGGCAACCAGGTAGATGCAGTCTTTCTTGATTTCCGTAAATCATTTGACTCAGTACCTCATCTACGCTTATTGTCAAAAGCACAGTCATATGGGATATCAAATGAATTTGTGACTGGATTGAGGACATTTTGGCAGGGAGGACACAACATGTTCTCTTGGGTGGATAGTCATCGTCAGATGTAGAAGTAGCTTCGGGTGTGGCCCAGGGAAGTATATTGAACAAAAAAGTTCCTTTCAAATAATTTATTTGTTCATAGGCAATGTAAAGCTAATAATATTGTTCGGGTTTATGCTAGCAAACAAAGATGAGAGAGGACGTTCAGCATGATAAAAGTGTGTACTGGCAGTGATACATAAGTAAATCACTCACAGTAAACTAAGTTAATTGGTGCAATGGTAAGACACTGAACTGCTGCTGTAATACAATATGAGGAAATTCACGAGCTAGTAGCAAAAACTTGGGAAAATCATATTTTTGCAGAGACTTTAGTGTTGATTTTCTGTCAGTAATGCTGATAAAGGAGTTTGATATCCAAATTTGGATTATTTGCTACAGGAAAGTTCCTAACGAGAATCAAAGGAAATAGTGTAATAGCTATTGGTTGTTTGTTCCTAGACCCAACTACGTTCAGTGATGTAACAATGATAGTTGATGATTTGACCATCCTAGTTAGTTGGATTCAGATCACTGAAGAAAAGTACTGTCATAGAACCATAACGATTAAGAGTGTTTAAAGGGAAGTTATAGGAAGATGCTGGGAAGACGTGTGTAAAGCCAACAGTGTAGGTCTAAAATTGTAACTTTTTCTTAAGCAAATCTATACAGGACTTAGCTTTGTTTTCACCTTAAATACAAATGTGTAAAATTGGATAAAAGCAAATACAAGATAAGGTAATACGTGAGATTAAAATATCTTGCACCAAGAAGAGAGAGAGAGAGAGAGAGAGAGAGAGAGAGAGAGAGAGAGAGAGAGAGAGAGAGACCTTTCTAATTCAAGGCAATCAGTAGTCAAGAGCTGAAATTCTATTAATGAAATTCAGAACACTGTTCTGATAGACTTGTTGCAGGCAAGTGTGGTGTAGGACTCCTAGTTGTTGTGGAAACTTTTCATGTTACAACATCTGAAATAAACTTTTTATAGAAGGGGATCATTTCAGTTAAAAATTCCCAAAAGTAGTATGCATCCAGATATTCTTGTTCTGTGAACTTCGAGCCCTTAAAATTACCTCTCATGTACAATGGCAATTACGTTTTGAAGGAAACCTTTTGTCAGTTACCAAGAAGAATTCTGAGAAAGCACACTAAATGAGAATTGTAATACATAAATGTGGTCTGAAACGTGCTTATTCTATAATCAAGGATGTTGTTACAGTCCTAGTGTGCGTATACTACTCCACTCTCCTGCGACCCACTCCCTACCCCTCAGCCTCTTGCTCTCCCCTGTCCCACTTCTTGTATTCGTCTCTTAAAGATGTCAGTGATGGTATGTCGAACCAAAGCTGGCACATTTCTTTTACTAGCTATTTTTTAACCTCACAGGGAAGTGCAGATATATTTTGTGATGCAGATTTCCTTTTCTAATTGTTAAGTGGTTAGCAGCTGGAATAATATGAAAATAGTGCAGTACCAAAGCAGTTTTTAGTGAATAATAGCGTATCAAAGTGATGAATCTCGCAACAGTTGTAAAATTATAGTTTTATTGTTTGTGCTGAGTTTCTTTTCCCTTTTTTTATTTCAGATCTGCTGTTATGAACAGTCTTCACCCCAAAGCTCGGTATCGTAAAATTGCACTTGTGAGGCTTGTTGGGATGATGTTACTGATATTTGTTCAAGAGCAACATGTGGCATATGTTAGAGGTGTTGCCACAGAAACTGTAGGAACAGGAATAATGGGCAAAATGGTTTGTATTTCATTTGCCACTTTCACCTCTACACTAAAATGTCTTTCAATGAAGTAATAATATATATAGTATAACTGTTACACATATTTTACAGTTCGTCATCTGGCACTCTCCGTTACATCAGTTTATGCAGTCTGTGACACATGAAGGTCCCTTTAAAACATGAGATTTTCGCATGACACTGTTCAGATTTTTGTTTATTCACAGTGTATTTCCATTAGAATAGTTTCCTTGATGTTCCTTGTGATTAATGCTGGAAACCATGAAACTGAATCTCTTTCAGTTAAGCTACCACAGCTTTCTGAAACTTGTCAAGGAGTCTGTCAATGCCAGATTGGGAGTGAGGGAGAGTTTGAGCTGAGTTGCCATTGTAATACCATTTTGTGATGAGAAGTGTGAAAGATAATGAAAGCCATGTAACAAGCAATATTATCATAAGTTTGCCCTAGAGGGACAAACACTGTCAATAATACTGTCTGTTAAAGCAGCTGTTTTGTACAACTTTGTACACAACAGTTAGGAGAGATGAGCTACAGAGAGGTGTAGCAACTGCTGTCATGGGAAAGCTGGACAGGAGCAGAAACGATTAGCAATCAAAATAACACAATAAACAGAAAATTTACTTAACTTGTATTTGTATGAACGAAGTCACATTACAAATATTGCAGCAAGATATAGTCCAGCTTATTATTGCCAATAAGGAAGAGTTTCACTCTACTGAGCACCAACTATAGTGTTCTGTGACTAGGCAATGTCTGCATAGTGCCACATGACAAAATGGCTCTGAGTGCAAGTGGGTTGAGCAGCTGCCGTCAGCTACCCTATATAGCAGCAGCAGAGGACACTTGTAGTCCAGAGCTGCTGGAGGCATGGCTCAACTGGCATGCTTCATTGGTTCTGCCAGATTCCTCATGATACTGTTGGTGTTTGGTGGAAACTTTTAATTCCGTTTCCACCTATAAAATACCAATGATATCACAAAGTGATTTAAATTGTTTTGAATCTTTTTTTCCATTCAAGCCTCCCTGCAAGATTGAAAATTGGTTTTTGTGAACACACTAGATTTTTCCCATTTTATTTCAGAGCAGCGCTGTCGGCCTGTTTATATGAACTTATTTTCGGGAAAAAATTGTTGGTGGCAAAAACGTGTTTCCATTGTAAGGACTGGGAGGAGGAGGAGGAGGAAGGTCTTTAAGAAGTCCTGCTCAAATGAATTTGGGAGTGGATGATGACATCTTTGTGAACTGGTCCTCCTCAATCCAACAAGCCACCTTCCTCAATGTTCACTTCCATCTCAAAGATGGCTTCATCGGTACCTCTGTCCATGTCAAACCTACCAACCACCAGCAATACCTCCATTTTGACAGCTGCCACCCATTCCATACCAAGAAGTCCCTTCCATACAGCCTAGCCACCCATGGCCGTCGCATATGCAGTGACAAGCAGTCCCTCTTGAAATATGCTGAGGGTTTCACTGAGGCCTTTGCAGACTGTAATTACCCTCCTAACCTTGTACAAAACCACAAGATTTCTCATGCGTTTATCTTTACGGTCATCAACTATTTCCCAAAGTCCCACTGTCCGGCCGCAGAGGAGCATTCCCTTCTTGTGACTCTGTGCTACCCAGGACTGGAGCAACTGAATTACATTCTTTGTCAGGGTTTCGACTATCTCTTGTCGAGCCCTGAAATGGAAAATGTCCTACCCACTATCCTTCCCACCCCTCCTGCAGTAGTATTCTGCTGCCCACTGGACCTACAAAATATCCTCGGCCATCCCTACACAACCCCTGCTCCCAACTCCTTGCCTCATGGCTCATATCGCTATAATAGACGAAGATGCAAAACCTGTCCTGTACATCCTCCCACCACCTCGACAAAAGTGTTGTTGGCGGAAATCTCATTTTGTAACAGTCTTTTTGTTGGGCCTATCTGTCACTCAGCATCTCTGCTATATGGTGAGTAGCAACTATCCTTTTAATAATTTTGTTTCAAGAAGAACTTTACAGAATATGTAGATGAGTTAATAAAATACAGGAAGTCACAAATCTATTTTATTTGCCTATACTGAGAGTTATCTGTTTGAGTGCAATTTTCATATTTGAAATTACGGTAAAATATGCAGATTCTTAATTAATGAAAGGTGTCATATGGTCAGAAATTTCGGACAACAAACGTATAGTGTTAAACTTTGGAATTAAATATTTATTAAGGCACAAAAGGCTACAGTAGTTTTAGGTGAATGTGAACTTCAGTACTAATTACCTGATGATTTAGCTAACAATTATGAATAGGATAGGTTGTTATGCACCATAAAAAATGACACGTTAAGTTGCAGACAGACACAACGAAAAACTAGCATATTGAGCTTTTGGCCAAAGCCTTCTTTAGAAAAGAAAGAAGCTGGAAATAGTGGTTTCCTTTCTTTTATGAAGGAGGCTTTGACCGAAATCTCAAAATGCTGTCTTCATGGTGAGTAACAATCTATCCTTTTCATAGTTATCATCCCAACCTCAAATTTCCATTGTTTGACAAGTTAATTAGTTTCAGAAAAATAAAAGCATGTTGCTGTAAAGCTTGCATTCCAGTCTAATGGTATGTGTGAAAGTCTCTAAAATGACGGATTGTCTCAGTTGAAATTCCTCCTTACATGCTCAGAAAAATTTTTCAATCCATTATTTTCCAATAACCTGGTTTTCAGCAAGTCTAAATTTACTATTGTAATCAGCATATTGACAATTAGCACCTGAATGATGATTACCCAATATACGGTCCAAATATAATATTAAGATTAGGCACACTCTACATATACACATTGTGTTTGACTAGCTTTAGGTGGAAGTTAAAAAATCAAAAACTTATAGTTATTAGTAGAAGTGCAGGAAGAGCAGATGGAAGGATTGGAGCTTGCTGTATTTAAAGTTGTACTCATGTATATCAATGCTACAAGGAAACCTCTTCAGCACTTCTAGTTTTTGGAGATTCATGAAGGAAGCAAATGAACTGAACTTTTGAAATTTTACCCAGGACCATTCTAATGTATGTACAACCTGCTGCTTCAGAGAAAGACCTCTGAAATTCTCTCATTTTTAGGGTGTATCTTTGATAGTTTTGAGACAATAAATGACAACTTTTTCTAGCTTATATTGCACTAATGGAGGAACTCGTGTTTGGGATAGTAGTAGTCCTAATTTGTGTCCAGCAATCGTCTCTCATCTCTACAGTGTGAGCTTGTGTTCAGTATCTAATCTTGTTGGTGGGATGTTAAACCTCAGTCTTCCATAATTTTTTGCTCTTGCAGAGTAGATGGCTATAAGGTTGCATGTAACTTCTGCTGTATAGTGGTGTTTTCTTTCAGGGAAACAAAGGTGGCGTGGGTGTTCGACTAGACTTCCACAGTACATCAATTTGTTTTGTGAATTCCCACTTAGCAGCTCATGTTGAGGAATATGAAAGAAGAAATCAGGATTATCATGACATTTGCCAAAGAATGAGTTTTACAAGGTTTCTGCCTCCTAAAGGGATTAAGGATCATGAGTGAGTATTTTTCTGTTGCCTCATGTGAAATCTTTTGTTTATGCACTTGTACCAGTAAGACCGAATAGAATTTATCCTTGTACACAGGTTTCTGTGAATATAATTTATAGGGATTGTCTTTGGTAGAAAGAATTAAATTGGACAGAAGTATTTCTTTATCTCCTTTCTTAAACAAAGCCTTAACTTCAGCATACTTCTGCCATTCAGGAAATGTTGCACTGATAAATTACTCATTACACAGGTAACTTAATGTTACTAAACCTAGAAGCACTCTCTTTAATTAACATTGTTGATGTTTTACTATAACCATTTGAATATTTTGATGTTAAAGATTTTATGGTGGACTTCTACCACTGTAAGGAGGATCATAGTCATGTTGCTGAAGTTACTTGTAGTGACTGGACTGAGACGTTCTGTGCCAGCATTGACTGAACATGATAGCCACATTTTTTCAGTAATAGTTGTGAAATGTTTGGTTCTACTAGTCTTCTTCTGCACTGTATCCCATATTGTCTTTCCTATCTGAAGTGATTTTCTTGTAATGTATTTGCTTTTGATTTCATTATTACTGTCTTTAATATTTTGCAATATGTCTTGCAATGAGCTATAACATCAACATCGGAGCTGTTTGACTTACAAGTTACTGTTTCCTGAGTTACTGTTTCCTTTTCATTTCGCGAGATACTTTTATTCTGTGAGCAATCTGTGGCTTCTTTGTAGACTTTGGTGTAATTTGTGTTAGTATTGGGGGAAACCAGTAATCAAATAAGAGAAGGACTTCATTAATGATTTTTTTTCTTTTTCTTTCATGCCATGAGCATTGTATACGTTATTCCAGTTCATGTTAGTTATTTAGTTTCATGTTCCATGGATCATTTGTTTGATAAATTGTAATGATGTGAAATAAGTCCTTTTATATTAATATCACAATTTATTTTTTACATATACCTTCATGACGATTATTTACAAAGCCAGATGTGAGTTAGTAGTTCCTGCCCATCACATTTTACACATTACAGTCCTACTCCTTTAAGAGATGTCTACATGATGATTGTGGCTGAGCACCACATATTATTCTTAGAGCACATTTTTGGATAATTTTTGTAAAGATGAGTTACCTTAGGTCTAAATGAAAATATGCAAAATATTTCAGCTAACTGATTTGTCTCTCTCCAAGATTTGCAGTGATTTTGACTGTAAAAGTGGCTGAACTAAGTTGCTTTAGGAGTTCCAAAATGTGCACCTTCCAGTTCAATTTTTAACAATATGGACACCTAAGAATGTGAAGTTTCCACTCGATTTACTATTTCCTAACCATATGTTACACTTAACACTGGAGTAGTACCTCTAGATGTGCAGGACTGTATATGTTATGTCTTTTAAAATTGAGGATGATACCATCCACAAAAAAACATAAATAAAATTTTTGAGGAGATTGTTTACCTTTTCTTGTGTTGCTCTATGTATTCTTGGATTGCTTATGGCACTAGTGTCATCTGCAAAAAGAAATAATTCTGCTTGTTGTATATTAGACAGAAGAGCATTTACATGTATGTGGAACAATAATGGATCTAAGATTCAGCCTTGGGAACCCCGTATATGAATTCTCCATGAGTTACGCCCCCTAATTGCATTGGTTGAATTACTGAGTAAAACTTTCTGAATTTTTTTGGTTAGGTATGACGTAATTCGTTGGTTGCCTATACCTCCAATCCCATAAAACTTCAATTATGTAGGAGAATAGTGTGATTCACAGAGACAAATGCTGTAGACAGTTGTTCTTTAACGTTCGTAACATTTGGTGAGTGAACATGTAAATTGCATTCACTGAAATCCAAATTGTGGTTCAGTAAGGCTATTATTGTTGCTCAGCTGAAATACTATTGTGGAGTACATCACCTTCTCAAAAATTTTGAAAAATGTCTGTAGTGAAATGTATTGGTGTTTACTAACAACTCTATCAGGGGCAGCTTCTGAGGTAGTGCCATTGTGCCGTGTTACCACTTGTATGATAAAGAAAGAAAGAGAAATCTATGCAAATTGCACATAAAACATTGTTTTGAAGTATCTGTTATCTGATTTGAATAGGTGCATTCTGGCACGCGCGCTCTCACTGTAGTTTTCTGAAGCTTGGAGCCAACTTAAATTGGCACCTTCTGCCATCGTAAGCACTGTGTAAAAGGTTCGGCCATTTGTTTCTACATGCTTCTTATGGAGGAGATGGAGCCACAGCTAGTTTGACTCTTTATGTTCCTTCCACCAGAGAGCAGTAAAGTAGAAAACTAACAGAAGCACGATCTGTCATCTCGCGATCATGTTAGAATACATCGGGGCACAAATTTTTTGTAATCCAGTATACAATCTGGCTGCAAATTAATGCTAATGCAATGCTAAACACAAATTAATGCTTTATTAAATCAAATAGAGAAATAATACACTTAAATATTGTGCAAATAGCTATATATGATTTTAATATAATTGTGCCCCAAGATTTTGAAACTGAGACATTATTTCAATATTGGTATATTTCACAACAGCAGGCCTGTTGCTACAGAACAGAAAAACTAACATATTCACCACCTGTTTAGCATCTATTTTCCAAACAGTGTAGTATTTCTGTTTATGTTCATTAAGTTTGTGTAATAAGATTCTGTACAAACACATTGTAGTCAATGTGAGGTCAGGTAATTGACCATATATGGCTGTGTGCACAGCGTTATCTGTAAGGGAAAATTCAGTTGACTATGAAAATAGCAAACATGAACAAAATGAGTGAGCTATTAAAAATGCCATTTAGCGAAAGTACTCACAATGAAAAATTTCAGATAAAAAAAAAAACACTAGGTAGGCAACTCCCGTATCTGAATCTGCAGCAGCAAACAAAAAAAATCGATGCCGTATGGTCTATCCAGGAATTTACCAAAAGAACAAATGGATTTGTGGCTGTGAACAAAGCAACACTGTTGTTTTTCTTTCTTGCATGTTATTTGAGGGGAGATGTTCATTGATGTAAGTCTGGAATAACTGATGTTGGGCATATATGGTCGAAAATGAAAGAACATAAAATGTCAAAGTGTCACTTGAATAATGTGCTTAGTCTTTTCATTTCTAGGGAAAACCAACATTCGGCAGAAATTACATTCGCAATATAGACAAACAATTGACAGCCACAACAAACATGTAGAATGAATTGAATTGTAAACTGTATTTGGTTCTGTGGTGCTTTGAAACTGGCTCTCAGGGGCCACGATGAATCCGATGCCTCTCAAAATAAGGGCATTTTTTGTGAGCTAATCAGTTCAGCACGGAACTGGATAAAGACCTTAAAGTTCATCTCGAGATATTTCTAAGACTGTTTAGAATGCATGTTAAAAGTGTACAAAGGTGAAGATCATAAAGAAATAAAACATGCCGATTATATGCAATAATCGAGGATGAAACCACAGATGTGTCTTGCGAGTTTCAATTGGTTGTTGGTTTGTGTTATGTTTTTGAGGGAATCCCTGTTGAAAGACTTTCGAACTTTTTAAATCCAGAAAGTCAGAATGCTCCTACTATAACTGAGAGTATTCTGAAAGAAATTTAACAATTAGTTGGTGATGACCAATCAAAACTAACAGCTGAGAGTTAAGATGGTGTAAACATTGAGTGGCAAGTCAAATGGGATTCAGAAATTAATTAAAAACAAATACCCAAATGTGTATCAGTTCAACCTTAATATGTCTACGGCAGCCTCTGTTAATCACAAAGCCCACATCTCTTTTGCACGTCTTTCGGGTATTTAGATATTTCTTCTTTCTTTTCTAACTCGACTCGTAGATCAAAAGTGTCACATAGCAGTATTCAAAAAAGCTTGCCCCGTGTGTGTGTGTGTGTGTGTGTGTGTGTGTGTGTGTGTGTGTGTGTGTGTGTGTGTGTCACAAGATGTTTTTGAAAACAAGAAAAATTTTATTACTGTTACGGAAGTCATTGAAACAAGTGAGAGTGCAGACATACTTTTTAATGAGCCTCAGAAGAAAACAACTGAACTGACCAGAGCAAAACAAAACACCCAGAACTTTGAAGCGGTAATGCAGAACATCAGAGATTGACTCCATCCTTAACAATATTAGTTCGAAAATGACAAAATGATACCAGCCAAGAAACCATGGATTCTTGATGGGCATAAAAAAAAGATATGCTTTGGAAGTGTGCGATGCCACCCTTTCTGAAATAAAATTACGTTTCCAGTTCACTGGACGCCTAATTATAGCCAACTTATTTGATGTAAATCAGTTTGACAAATACATTACAAATTTTGCAGACGAATGCCCTGAAATTAGACACACATACATTTCTGGAAAAAAGAAAGTTGAAGGGTGAGCTTCAAGTCTTCTATGCTAGGCCTGAATTGAGAACTGTTTATGGCACAGTTCAGTTTCTTTCACTCTAGAATCAGCGAAAGAAATGGAACTGTGTCAGAAACTTTGTGACACATTCGGTGAGACTGTTAGAGTTTAGAAACTGCTGATCAAGACGACTGTCTTGACATTAGAAACTGAATAAACTTTCCTACAAAACACCATGAAAGAAGAATGACTGAGTGCCTTAGGGATGCTATCCTGTGAAAAGTCATTCATGTGTAAAATTGAGGATTTCAATTTGAGAGTGACAGATTTGTTTGCCAACAAGAAGGAGCGACGAATGGATTTCCAATACCATTCCTACTAATTATCTTGAAACTGTCTTCCCAAAGTCATGGAGTTACTGCTTTTGGTGAGTACAATGATTTTAGTTTTAAATGTTGGTAATTTGATTAAATTTGCTTTGCAAAATCCAAATTAACAAGCTCATACTGGCACTCATGTTGTAGGGGACACTTTTCTAGCAGTCAGCCACGAACATAAAATAAATTAGGAGTTCTGGCAGTTGAGGGGAGACGAGCGGAGTGTGGGGATAAGACACGCCTATCTCTCACAGGGGTGGCATTCTACATCCGTGTTCTGTGCTCCTGGGAGGGCAGAACCGATGTAATAATGGACATATCGATCACAGATTCCATCTGGTGTTGTGAGAGTTGTATTTGAACCCTGTGACAGAACAAGATTGCTCTCTGCATTCATTTCAAAATAAGAAAAGGAAACACCAACAAGCATAACTCAAAGCAAAGTGGAGTGCACAAATCATTCAGTAACTGTTAAAGTGCAATTGTTAGCTGACGTTGACAGTATCATTAAGGCTTTAGTTGAGGCCTAATCTCCAGTGGTACCTTAAGCAACCGTACATCCTAACACCTCCTACCTAAGAATGGCACGTAAAAGTGATTGCACATACTCTGTGAGCCTGAAGAATTGTATTGTTGTTGTCATTCTCATACAGACATGCACTCTCTCTGTCTGTGTGTGTGTGTGTGTGTGTGTGTGTGTGTGTTATACAAATGCTTGCTATCATGTTCTCCAGGAACATATCAAAGTCTTATTGTACATAAGAAGGGCACTGTTTAATAAGTGTTTATTTCTGTTTCCTTGTACATTTTGTTTGATATAATATCTTATTAAATATTTAAATATATGCATTATTGACAGAATTACATTCGATGGTTCCAGACTAAGCTTCCCCCCACCCCCCACCCCTTCCCACCACCACCAGTGGAATGCCCCAGCAGCCACCGCTGATCTTTATCACCTTTCTTATATTGGGATTGTTTTACATACATAGTGATGCATTATATTTCAGATAAGACAAGGGTTACTGTAGGGGAGCAAATCGTCAGTACTCTGAGCTTTTATTTTTGAGAGAGCATATAATGTTCGTAAACACAGAATTTTCTTAATTTCGTTCCATTTAAATCAATAGTGAAGGTATACTGTAGTGTAGGTTGTTGTGCTGTCTCTCATTTCACTAAATTTCTGTAGCTATAAGTCTGTTTTCAGAATTACTTATTTCTGACATAATGTGCATGTTCCTCGGTTTTAGTAACTTTCTCCATGATTTTGGATAGTTCTTGCAGTGTGCAGCTACTGCAAGATCTCTACTTTTCCTTATCAAGAGATACATGCCCCTTTTCCTTCCACAAGAAAGTCTCTCTAGTGACAGATGGTTCTTTTCACAAGACTGTTTGATATCCTTTCTGATTAGCTTATGCAGAAAGCTATTTTCAAATAATGATATGAATTTATCATGGAATAGATTAAATTGGTTCATTATAAATTTCGTTCCAGGCATCTCATGTAAACTGTTCTTAAAAATGTTTGTTCTGGAGTCATTAACTATTCTAAGACACTATCTTATTTATCTTAACCAGCTGTGTGTCACACACAGAGAGCATTTGTTATTGGTTATACAGTTATTGACACATGTTGAGCTTCATCAGAGAAAGCCATATGCATTAGGGTCTAGCTGTCTTTATCCACCTGTGTTGGAAAGTTAATTACCGAGAACCAATTGTAGGATCAAAATAAGGAAAATCCTGAAATAATCTGCAGTTCATATTTAGTAATGTTTTATGTTGTTCAGTATTAACATTTAGCAAAGTGAACCGAATGGCATGGTCCTAGAGACCATTGACTACCGATTTTGTAATATAATTTTGTTCATTAAACCTTTTTTAAATATACTATTAATGGTCATGGCATTGAGGTTAGACTGCCTCATTGTCCTTAATCTTTTGTTACAAGAATAAGTATGTGATGTGGGTGTCATACTCAACAGTAACTTTAAACCTTCCAGGATTTCATGAGTTTGCATCTAGGACATAATTCTTCCGCGTACATTTTGGCAGGGAGTCTAGCAGTAACTGCCTAGGTGTATCAATAACTGCTTTGAATGTTAAGTGTGTCTGTTTATCGTATGACATGCAAAAACTATGGAAAATCCAGGATGGGGTGTAACAATTCCATGTAGTGGTGATGTTGAGTCACAGATAGGCATTCAAAAAGACGGTCACAAATAAAGTTTTCGGCCAATAAGGCATTTGTCAAAAATGGACACACACACACACACACACACACACACACACACACACACACACACACAACCTCATACACGTGATTGTAGTCTCAACCAACTGAATCCACTGAGACTCTCTCTCTCTCTCTCTCTCTCTCTCTCTCTCTCTCTCTCTCTCTCTCTCTGTGTGTGTGTGTGTGTGTGTGTGTGTGTGTGTGTGTGTGTGTGTGTGTTTTTTTTTTTTTTTTTTTTTTTTTTTTTTTTTTTTTTTTTTTTTTTTTACAAAGGCCTTATTGGCCAGCTGATAGCTTTTGTTGTGCCTATCTGCCATTCAGCATCTCCGCTATATGGTGAGTAGCAACTTTCCTTTTCGTAATATTGTTACATGCTAAAAGTGTAAGACTTCAGCCTATATTAGGGAGTTCCAGGGAGTTTCAATTCCACATATGGAAGGTAACAGTTGGTAAAATAATAAAACTTACATATCAAAGATGTAATATGGAATATAAATAAAATACAACCAAAAACTGCATCCTCAATTATGTAGTGGTTCATAATCATTATGGATTTGCAGCTTCCCAAGCGGCTCTGTTCATTTTATGCTCAGTATTTGCATAATTTTATCTTTGGCACCCGTTTTAGCTATGGTTGGCACTGTTGTGCCAACTGTTTTGTCTGTATCAAAAGGAAAATTTACTTGAAAAACTATAAAATTATAGCGAGGCAGAAAGCTTAGCCAGTTATTACCCTCAGGGTATGAAACTATAAGTACTGCTTTTTGATTTACAAGCATAGAACAATTTAGCCTAGATTTTGGAACTGTTAGTTCCTTCTCCAGGGGCAGGTTGCTCACACTTAAAGTTAACAGCACCCAGGGATTGTTAACCCCTTGCTGTACCATTTAGTTTGATGAAGTCCATGCCCAAGCAGTTGGAAATGATGTGTGCTAAATGTGCCAGCATGATGCATGGGGCAATCACAGTACAAACAGATTTATTATGTAGCTGTACTCTTTGTCTGTTTCATGCAATACTATTCTTGTGCACATCAACACTAATTTAATTCTTGTCCCCTTTTTATACATATGTTTTTAACACAATACTTCAAAATATAAATTTGTATACATAAACAGTGCTTAGAAACTACAATCCTCTTGGGTGTCTTCAGGTGTGACACCTTCAGAAGGAATGTAATAACACAATGCCTAAAAGTAGATTTGTCAAAAAATCTTTAATTGCAAAAAGAATTGCTGCCCTTGAATGTATTTCTAATAGAAAGAGACAGGGTGTCTTGTATAAAACCAGTACGCCTCATGCCCAAGATTCAAGTAACAATGAACTAACTAGTAAAGAACAGATAATAGTGACATTAAAAACACATGTAGTCATCTAGAATGAAATTTTCACTCTGCAGCATTGTGCACACTGATATGAAACTTTCTGGCAGATTAAAACTGTATGACATACTGAGACTCAAACTCAGGACCTTTGCCTTTCGCGAGCAAGTGCTCTACCATCTGAGCCACCCAAGTACGACTCACGATCTGTCCTTACAGCTTTAATTCCACCAGTATCTCGTCTCCTATCTTCCAAGCTTCACAGAAGCTCTTCTGCATACCTTTCAGAACTAACACCCCTGGCAGAAGGGATATTGTGGAGACATGGCTTAGCCACAGCCTGGGGGATGTTTCCAGAATGAAATTTTCACTGTGCAGTGGAGTGTGTGTTGATATTAAACTTCCTGGCAGGTTCGGACCATGACTCGAACTCAGGACCTTTGCCTTTCACAGGCAAGTGGTCTGCCAACTGGTCTACCCAAACACAACTCACAACCCGTGAAAGGCAGAGGTCCAGAGTTCAAGTCTGTTTGGCATACAGTTTTAATCAGCCAGGAAGTTTCATGTAGTCACTTGTTTATAAGAGATGCTGGAAGTGGTGACTATGACCATCCTGGCATTGCTGACTTGGTGTGATGACATTATCAGCAACACATTGTAACTCTGCAGGCGTGAATTTCACAAGATGTTAAGTCCGGTGACCTTAGAGGCCGGAGACTTCTACTGATAAGTCTGTTTTCAGTGATCACGTTGATGATCTGTACCATACTTTGGTTGGATATGTGAGTGGTTGCTCGATCGGCGTCTCTACATCTATTAATTGTGCATAGAAAGAGTCAAAGATCTCTGGCACTGTTTAAGGTGTAATTGAAAAATATGGGGTCAGTAGTGCACATCCCAGACAATGCACACCTTTTCTGAGTGGAGAGGTTCTTCATGCAGAATATGTGGGTTTGTCCTGTGATCAGGATCTGTAATTATGGGAGATTACATAATCTGATAAATGAAACAAGGCCTCATCTTACATGAAGTAAGCAAGGGGTTCAAGTAACTGCCAGTCACAATAATCAACTCTTTTTTCCTGATCCTCAAATTTCAACTTCCGCACCATACTCACACCACAGGTTTTAATTTTATTTCTTTTAGTACACAATGAAATGATGTACGAGCTACACCTACCTTCTGCAATAACTTCCTTACTGACTTGGGGGAGACTTCTGGTAATGTCCATGCGAAGTCTGCCTATAATTTCAGGGGTCGTCACTGTAGGCGCATGTTACTCTGCACATACTGAATGGTTCCTATAGACCACCATTTCATGTACAGATCTCAAATGTGCTGACCATGGGGAGTTTCCTACCAGGATACTTTGCTTGAAACATTTCTTTACACTCATCGATTGAGCGTGCCTTTATGTAACACTCTACAATAAAAAATATCTGTTCTAATGCAAATTGCTCCCCTTTTTTTATTAGTACTCGTTCCATAGATCATGAATACGACACTTCGTAATGATGTGGAACGTGTCAGGTTAATAAAAGGTGTCTATACAAGATATTACATTACACAAAAATTACATGACCTGGGGTGGGGAAATTACCCACTTACTATATCTGAAAATTCATCTAATGAGTAGAAGGAGTTGCCATTCAGAAATTCTTTTAATTTCCTTTTAAATGCTATATGGCTATCTGTCAGACTTTTGATGCTATTAGGTTAGTGACCAAAGACTTTTGTGGCAGCATAATTTACCCCTTCTGAGCCAAAGTTAGATTTGACCTTGAGTAGTGAAGATCATCATTTCTTCTAGTGTTGTAGCCATGTACACTGCTATTACTGTGAGGCTACAGCTCTTTAAATAAGTGTCTGCAGGATGATCTTGGATGAGTTCCAGCAATTATTGTGATTACACGCTTTTGTGCAATGAACACTCTTTTACTCAATGATGAGTTACCCCAGAACATGATGCCATACAAAAGCAGAGAATGAAAATAGGTGTGGCATGCTAATTTACTGAGATGTATATCGCAAAAATTTGCAATGACCCTAATAGCATAAGTAGCTGAACTCAAACGTTTCAGCAGATCTTCAGTGTGTTTTTTCCATTTCAACCCCTCGTCAATGCATACATCTAGAAATTTTGAATATTCTACCTTAGCTACCAATTTCTGATCGAAGTCCATATTTATTAATGGTGTCATTCCATTTACTGCGTGGAACTGTATATACTGTGTTTTGTCAAAGTTAATTGAGAGCCCATTTGCAGAGAACCACTAATGATTTTCTGAAAAACATCATTTACAATTTCATCAGTTAATTCTTGTCCATTGGCTGTGATAGCTATACTTGTATCATCGGCAAAAAGTACCAGCTTTGCATCTTCGTGAATGTAGAATGGCAAGTCATTAATATATATTAAGAACAGCAGAGGACCCAAGACCGAACCTTTGTGGCACCACATTCTCGATTGTTCCCCAGTTTGAGAAATCACCAGTTTTTTCATATTATGTGAACTGCTTATTTAAAATTTCTGCACTCTTCCAGTTAGGTATGATTTAAACTATTTGAGCGCTGTCCTATTTCTGTAAGAAATTAACAATACAAGCTTTTCACAACAACTGATGCACAAACACATAGTGCACCCAACTTTCTGATAAAATGCAGTGCAACCAATTTTCTGAGACTGTTGCCACTTCACAAGCACTTTGACAAGAGATAATTAACCAATACATGAGGCGTATCAGTTTTGTTTGTGGTACTCTGTGCCTACAACTCTAAAAATTTGTAGTCCTGCAGAGTTTTGAAAGCACTGTGGTAGATGTAAATCACTCCCAACATCGTTTCAATTCGTACTTTGTATTTTATACAAACTTTGCACATCCTTGTTGGGCACAACGAAATTATTAAGAAATATCCAATTTTGCTGTAGTAATTTAATATTCACATCATTATTACAAAATCGTACTTGCTATCGCCTGCATTGCTTGCTATGCCACAACAGAATTCCGGATGATATTTGTCATAAAAGTAACCGAAACACAATGTTTTACAGCACTTAGCCAATTTAATAATAGCTACTGTCTTGCAGGCGCACGGGGTTTTTTAAGAGTGATACCGGAAAACATTGTTCATTTACATTCAAAGAAGTTTCTGTTTCATCCATTTCATATTCGAAAAACCAGGTGCCCTGAATTGATGCAAAATTGATGAGTAGTTTTATGGAATCGTCGCTGGATGTGATTGCTCTGGTGGTCTTCAAACAAATCTGGAGCATTCTGAATTTCCTTCATGACAATTTTAACCTGTCGGTAAAAATATATGTCACATGGCTGGCAAAGTGGAGTTAACTTTGGTGGGATAACTTTTATGGTGCAAGTGCACGATTTCCTCTCATCCACGAAGATGTGATCATATACGGTCAGATCAGTCTGCCCTCCCCATGTATCAATGATGCATAGAAACTTTTCCTGTCCCATGTATGGAAGAATCACAGATCTTAAAAAGTCTTCATACACCAGTTTCATGAACTTCCCTCATTTCGTGCAGGACACAATTAAGTTTTTAAATTTGAGGGTTAATTCATCCACTCTTTTCTGAATATTTGGACCAAATTTTCCCAACAGTTGCTGAATACATAAAAAATCGTACGGGATCACGTTCCCTGACACAGTTAGTGTGTACTTATCTTTTTTAAATCTTTTCTGTGCATGAGAATGGTTCTCGTGCATTTCTCCAATAGGTATCTAATGTAAGTTGGTTGATACTGACTATCCGTTTGATCGGTGTTGATTATGTACTAGAGGTTAAAATTATAAACACGTATTTTCGTATGTGTGCGGAATTCTTCCGCACCTACTAATACGTCTTCCATCATTGCACATTCTTTGCAACTGATAAACTTCGTAATCTTCCTTTGCCTGATTTTATGCTTTTGCTTAAATCATTTGATTCAAGCCAAGCTGGCCACAAAATTAAAGGTATCCGATAAAAATGGAGCAGCAGTGTTCATCATCCATTATATTATTTTCACAAGCCAGTCTCTTTCTTATGATGTATTTGACATAAATTTTGATATGATTTACCTTTTCCAAATTGTCTCACTTCAACAAACCGTTCGCAAGTCTCACGATTGATAGTGTTCCATTTATCATGATGAGTTCCACCTCGTTTCACTTCCTCTTTCCATCGATATAGCATTGATTTTTTATTTAAATGAGAGACACCGGAGGAATGCAAACTCTTTAGGCTCCATTTCAGATGAGGTACTGCAAGAGCGGCTGCTCGTACTTTGTAGGATGGAGGCACATAATCTGCTGGTTCATGTGCGAATTCGTTGGCAATGAAATTGCCATCTCCCTCTACTCCCATATATTACAAAATAAACAGGTTTATGTTATGTGGATTCCCCTGCAAGAAAGAGAACATCTACCCAAAACTGAAACTTAACCGCCTCATATTTGTGTACTTTGTCTTCTTCGTTGATGTTTATTAATTCATCGTCATCAATGATCCGTCTCTCGGCCAACAGGTCTTGTATTGCGATGCATATCTCATTGCCAATTGCAATTGAATTAGGAGAGATCGTGCTGGGCGGTGTATTTGTTAGAAGATTTAAATCTAATTCAGTGTATTTGATGGCGTTAGTGATTTCGCCTCTGAAGTGTTAATTCAACTCCTCTACCTCTGATGTATCTTCTTGTGGCTGCACATCTGTAGACACACTTGGGCCGTCCATTTCACTGTAGTCTCTGAACACGCACTGCATTAACAACGCGTTACGCGCGACAAACGTTGAAGACAAATGCAAACTATTGGTTCAGGAGCTAGGTCACCACCATTTGTTTGACCATGGTGATACATATTCATAACACTGAGGACTGTCCATGTGAACTCTGCATATTATGAAATTGTATCACCGTAGCCAAATAAAGGCGGTGATGGGGCTGCACTCTCACAATACACAGAGTTCGCATGAGAAGTCTGCACGGATAGTCCGTTTTCTGTTTGATCGAACCTACACAATTTAAACTTCTTAGTAATTTCACACAATTATACTGTTTGTTGATATTCTGTAAAATAAAATGGAAAAATATTAAATTATTCTGATGTTAGAAAAAGCAAAAACACGGAAATGACCCCAACACGATACCTCCAGTGTGATAGCTGTAGACCTTAACTGCTGCCGCACGCTCACTTGGTTGGAATATGGCTAAAGTTATGTGTATTACAATGCACAGTGAGCTTTAAGATCAATTTTCTCGGAAACCAAGGCCCCTCGCTAGAAAAAGCGCTTAGCATCATACTCGGAGCATGTCCCTCTAAAACATGTCAAAGATGCCTCAAAATCCGTTATTTACTCTTCTGATGGTCCCCTTGTTAGTGTTTGTGGAGTAACTGGTGATTCTAAGTTTCCTTTAGAAGTGGGAGCTGTACTTAACAGAGGGTGTGAAGAAGAGACAGTATGGGAGATTTCATTGTGGGCAAAATCTGTGGGTTGCGTAGAGGAGAGGAAAACCTGGGAGAGGTTGTTGATTTAGATATTAAGGAATTCACTGATGTAGCAGATATGTAGATGCCAAAGCTGTAACTTATTATAATAAATGAAAGATAAAATTATTTTTACGGATGAAATGACCCAATTTCAGAGACTTTACTGGTCTCACACAGATACAGATTTCATGTATGTAGACTGAAGTGGTGAGTGAAAACCTATACCAAGGCCAGGAATCGAACCCGGCCTCCTGCTTACTAGGCTTCTGTTTAAGTACCTGCACCTGGGTCTCAGGCTGGATCTCCGATTGATGCTGAGATGCTGTTTCAGAACATGGAGAGCCTCAGCAATTCTGTTTGTGTGTAAGGGGGAATTTCAAGTAGACTGGGGCAGCTGTGAAACTTTAGCTCAAGGAGGGAGGCTTGCCAGGGTAATCCATGCAGTTGTGTGGACCACTGTGCCAAGGTTGCTTAGCGGCTAACTCACCTGGCTAGTAACCAGAAGACCTGGGTTTGATTCCTGGCGTTTGTACAGGCTTTCACTCGCTGCGTCAGTCTGTATACGTAAACAGTTATTTTTGTTTATGTTTTGATCAGATATTCAAGCAATTTCCCAAACATTTTGCAAATTCTCATCTTTTGGTTATTTGTGCTTGGAAAAATTTAAGCAACAAACAGAAGCTCAAATAAAACTTTTGAATGATGCTACCTGTACATTAAAATATGATTTGGGATGAGAATACCTGAGCCATTTTAAGATGTTTATGAGGTATAATCTATATCAGATTTTCTTTTGTACTTGCAGTCAAATTTTTTGGCTTGGAGATTTAAATTACCGAATAACAGATCTAGATCCGAAGATTGTGAAGGATTGTATTGATAAAAATAATTTAGAGACCATTATTGAATTTGACCAGCTACGGCAACAACACAAGAACAAAAATGTTTTTGTAGGCTACCAAGAAGGGTCACTCACTTTCCGACCAACTTATAAATATGACCCAGGATCAGACAACTGGGATTCAAGGTAATGCTGTAAATGTTATTTCCTTTTTAACATACTAAATTTGTGTATAATTTGAAATATAAGTTTTTATGTGCATTAGAGTATTTGATTAAGTGTCTTACCAAATAAATATGGCAAAACTTGACAATTGTGCCAGTTCTTCCTGCTTATAATGTTTGAAGTGCACTTCAATAATGATTACTACAACAATTGGGTGAAGGAGCGTAAATGTCATTGAGGTGCAGACTTTAAATTTTGGATTAATGTAGAAGTGTTTGTAGCAGGCAAATTATGGTTGAGTATTGACAATGTGTTGCACTACATATTAAAACTGTAATCATCCCACAGTGTTCCCATCTTCAGTTTTGATTATTCAGATATCATCTTCGTATATCTCTTCCAATTTTTAGGGTATTTGTTTGGCAATCATTTTACATCTGATTATAGTTCTTACTTTGTATCTTTGGGTTACCTTTTCTACAGTATTCAATTATAATCTGAAGATAACCTGGTAACTTGATAATAAAATTGCTACAGTTCACATTTGCACTGTTTTCCTAATTTTTAACGTTGTACATTTTATTCACAGTGAAAAAAATAGAGCACCAGCATGGTGTGATAGAATACTGTGGAAAGGTGATGGTATCAAACAGTTAGCTTACAGAAGTCATCCAGAACTCAAAATTAGTGATCATAAGCCAGTTAGTGCATTATTTGATTCACAGGTAAGGCTTGCTCATCTCATTTCATTAGTTGAAGTCCTATTTCTTGGTTGCCAGTTCATACCAAGTGTAGTTTGTTGTAAATTAACTTTTGTTTTTTAGACAGACATTTGTATGCATTGTTACTGTAATCTCATTATATTGATTTCCATTGTAGATTTAATGTGTATGAGTGTGAACAGTCATCTACTGCATTCCTTTGGAAGTGTACATGAAATTCAGCTGTCACTTTCAGGTGTTGGTTTTAATTGCTTTTTGGCAGTGTTTGGATGGATACTGCAACATACACAAATTGCTGATTGTTTACACTAATGCCCCCTTTCACCCACCACTATCCCTGAGAGTAAGCATCTCTCCATCTCTCATGAGATGCTGGCTCATGTTACAACATGCTATTTGATCCATTCACTGGCAGTTCTGGAAATGTTAGTTGCAACTGTGAAGGAAGTCATAACATGTCCCAGGAATGGACTGTTGAATGGGAATTTCTTAAGGCTCCCTTATTTTGAAGAATTTTAAGTACACGCTGTGTTTAGGTCCAGAAACAATTTGAATTTTCTGAGGGTGCTTCATAATTAAAAGATTCTGTTCTGACTTCGCCTGAACCATGTTGGGCTGATGGCTTTCTCAGAAGTTTGGGCTTAGTGTGTGTGCTATCATTGATCCTACCCTAGACCCAAAGACAGCACTGCTTTTGTGGCTATTCTTCGGAGTTGTGGTTTATTTTTGGGGCCAAAGTATTACTTTCATCATTTCTTTACTCTTGTGTAAGAGGCAGTTCAAAAAAATTGAGAAATATTTATGCTGTTTGGCCATATAGCTGAATTCAAAGCTTTGGTTCCTAATAAAACAGAAACCTGTGACATCTTTGACTGCAAACAGTTATTTTCATCCATTTAATTATGCAAATGACTCAGCATCTTACTGCAAGAATGATTCACATTTTTCCATGTTCACAAGCTTTAATGGAAGAAAAGATTAAATTAATGAACTTCATGTGTTCGTTGTTTATCAAGCAGTATGTTTTTTACAAGTAAAACAAGTTTAAAATAAACATTTGTACTGTGACTATCAAAACATTTCCATTGTGTAACATGTTTATACTTACAAGAAATGATATTATTCTCTCGGACAAGAAAAAGTGACAACTTTGGAGTTACTAAGTTGATCTGTGTCAGTGATCATCACTTGAGTATACTCGTTCTTGCAGACAGACCAACATACATTTAAAGGATATGGTGCTTTGTGAAGGGGTAAGTGAAGTATGCTAACCATGGAAAACAACCTTCTTTATGTCAATGTTCAACACTTTGGAGACCAAGCCCCGAGCATAGCTTAGTCCACAACTTCGTCATAGAAAGACCAAACCCTAGAATAGGTAAAGCTGTGATTTTCTTCATGTGCGAGCCACTTCTAACTCAAAAGCTAGACATGTTTTGTAGGAGAACCATGTATGGACATCACACTACCTGTACCTTGACTGTTGCTGTCTCCTGTTATTCTCCAGAATTATTTCGAAAGAGACATCAGTGAATGTAACAGCTGCTTTCACAAATGGCTGAGCCAATATGATCACAGTGATACAATTTTGTGTGTGTGCTTATTAGGTTTCACAGTTTGCTGTAATTCTGCTACAAATACATCATGTTTGTTGGGTGAGCAAGAAATTTTGGAAGCTCAAGAGGAAGAAACTGCTCAATAACTCACCTCTCACTTTTTTCCTGTGGGAATAATTATACTCTGTCATCTTTAAAATATGTAATCTATAAAAGTATTAAGTTAAATATGGAAAATAAATCTTGTTCTTTTTCTTTTAGTATGTATTAATCTTGAAGATACATCAGTTACATACGTGTCACTAATGCTTTAAATAATGGCATAAATGATGGATCACCTTAGCCTGATAGTCTTCTAAGTGGCCCATCTCCAAAGTTTTAAGTGATACTGAAAAAGACCAGCAGAGGGGAGTTTCAAACAGGCAAAAATCTCAGCTTGTCTGTAAAGTTAGGAAATGACCATATATTATAGATTACAAGAGTACCTCAGATGTTGTGTTTGTTTCTTTTAAGTTTGACTTTATATTTGGTATGATAAAGGTTGAAGTAAACTTTCATTCATGTCCGTTAAGGAAGATTATGGAACATTTGCGGACACACGTCAGAAGGTGGTCTGATGATGAGTTCCTTGTAGTTTGTGGGGAGTCATTTTGCAAATGATTTTTTCAAGAGGGGACAAGAAAAGTAAGAGATTTACTATTTCTACTAGACAATTATACTCGCTACCAACCTAAATAAAATAAAATTAATGTCCTACTCTTGTACATTGAACGTTATTTAAGTAATCACCATGTGAATTACCATTAGGCTTATAGAACTGCAAAAGAGAGTATATTCAGGTACAAAATTTTTATAATCTTATTATAAACCCCAAACAATGTGGCTAAAAATTAGTCTTATTTTAACTTTACGGGTGTTTGTGATGGGATTCAGTTAATGAGGAGCAGTGGTGAAATGCTGATGTGGTTGCAAAAGCAAACATTGGAGTCGAGAAGCTCCTGAATCACCAGAAATTTAGTTAAAAGCATTAAGGACCATAGATAGCATGATATCTTTTTTAATTTATATGTCTCATCATTTGCAAAGAGATTTGCAAATTTCGGCAAAAATAGATGATACCTTCTCAGGTCCCTAAGTGTGGGAGTTTCCTCCCCCCACCCTTGAGCGTGATGTTTAGCTACTCAGACTCTGCAAGGAATTGAAAGGTTTACAGAAACATTTAATTACATTTGCAGACAAGAAGAACGGAGAATCACCTACTTTTGTAGAAATGATTAAGGATTCCTATCTCATAGCTCATTCAGATGGAAAAAAGAAGTGGGCACGACTTTCCCAATTGTTAAATACTAAAAACGACAACAGGTCACCTTCATTGGCGTTGATCAGAAAAATACATGAAGAAGAAAGATCACTGAAGCCTACTCAAATGGAAACTGCCGGGAGAAAAAGGTCATATGAAGAAATTGACCAATGCTTTGACACTCATTGGCTTTGTTGATTTAAAACAAATTATTCAACATACACCAGCAAAACAGGGATACTGGTGACAATTGTAAAATGTCATGTATCATCGCTCAGCAATGATATGTAACAACAACAGCAGTAGCAGCAGCAGCAAAATTTACAGCAAGTCTCAAGGAACTTTGCACTTCTGTACTTCTGGTTTTTGCTAAATGCAAGATAAGCGATGAAAATTGTGTTTCCATATTAACATCCGCTGCAGAAGCTTATTTGTGGGAGGCTGAAAAACTAGTAATACATTGTACCTTTCTTCAGAGTCTCTGAAAAAATTAGGCAAATGACACAGAAAAAGCTACAAATTTAATCTTAGTGACTGCCAAGAATCAGTGTAGCAATAGGATGCCCCCAGCTCTCTCAGCTGTTGAAAAGGTTTACAAACTGGTAATAATGATTTTTCACAGCTAGGGACAGTTGCTGGGAATGGCTACATACAGTAATTACGTAAAGGTTGCGGACTCAGTCTTTAACAAACTTTTGAACTGTTGAGAGCCGGCCACTGTGGCCGAGCAGTTCTAGGCACTTCAGCCGGGAACCACACTGCTGCTACAGTCACAGGTTCGAATCCTGTCTCGGGCATGGATGTGTGTGATGCCCTTATGTTAGTCAGGTTTAAGTAGTTCTAAGTCAAGGGGACTGATGACCTCAGATGTTAAGTCCCATAGTGCTCAGAGCCATTTGAACTGTTGAGAGTATAAATGGCAAAATTAAAGCACTTTGCTCTGATGAGATAGCAAACAGTTTTTTATCTGAAAAAATGTAGGAAAACAGTTTGGTTGTGATCTGTCGTACCTTACCTATTGTCGTATGTTGTCATTTTGTGGAGCTACTCAGACTCAATGATAGTTTAACTTCTGGCCCAGACATGATGATTTTCAAAAGATGTAAACATACCTGAATGACACTAAAGAAGATTTATGTAACTAGTAGCGAGCCAGTGCCTGTCAGTGTCAAGTTTCAAGACACAAAAGAATTAAAGACATTACTGCCAATGGGCATTGATTTATATCATTTGTGTTGGACTGGAATTTCAACCCAGGTCTCCTGCTTACTAAGCAGATACGCTGACCACTACGCCATCTGGACATAGTGCTCACAACAGCCGCGCAGACTACCTTGGCACGCCTTCTGTCATATGTCACGTCTACCATTGTTGGTTTCTTGAACACTGCCTTGTAAACCTGAGACTTTTACTAAACATTTTGTGCACATATGGTTTAGTGACCATGATGTCATCATAGTGACTATGGTTATGAAAGTTGATAAATCAGTCAAGAGGGCTAGGAGAGTGTTTCTGCTAGAAAGAGCAGATAAGCAGTTGTTAGCATCTCACTTAGACAATGTACTGCAATCATGAAGTTCCAGAATGATGGCCATAGGGGAATTGTGGGCAAAGCTTAAACAGATTATAAATCATGCTATGGGCAGCAAGGGTAAACTACAGCCGTAATTTTTCCCGAGGGCATGCAGCTTTACTGTATGATTAAATGATGATGGCGTCCTCTTGGGTAAAATATTCTGGAGGTAAAATAGTCCCCCATTCGGATCTCCGGGCGGGGACTCCTCAGGAGGACATCATTATCAGGAGAAAGAAAACTGGCATTCTATGGATCGGAGTGTGGAATGTCAGATCCCTTAATTGGGCAGGTAGATTAGAAAATTTAAAAAGGGAAATGGATAGGTTAAAGTTAGATATAGTGGGAATTAGTGAAGTTCGGTGGCAGGAGAAACAAGACTTTTGGTCAGGTGAATACAGGGTTATAAATACAAAATCAAATAGGGGTAATGCAGGATTAGGTTTAATAATGAATAGGAAAATAGGAATGCGGGTAAGCTACTACAAACAGCATAGTGAACGCATTATTGTGGCCAAGATAGACACAAAGCCTATGCCTACTAGATTAGTACAAGTTTATATGCCAACTAGCTCTACAGATGAAGAAATTGATGGAATGTATGATGAGATAAAAGAAATTATTCAGGTAGTGAAGGGAGACGAAAATTTAATACTCATGGGTGACTGGAATTCGAGAGTAGGAAAAGGGAGTGATGGAAACATAGTAGGTGAATACAGATTGGGGGTAAAAAATGAAAGAGGAAGCTGTCTGGTAGAATTTTGCACAGAGCGTAAATTAATCATAGCTAACACTTGGTTCAAGAATCATGAAAGAAGGTTGTATACATGGAAGCACCCTGGAGATACTAAAAGGTATCAGATAGATTATATAATGGTAAGACAGAGATTTAGGAACCAGGTTTTAAATTGTAAGACATTTCCAGGGGCAGATGTGGACTCTGCCCACAATCTATTGGTTATGAACTGTAGATTAAAACTGAAGAAACTGCAAAAAGGTGGGAATTTAAGGAGATGGGACCTGGATAAACTGACTAAACCAGAGGTTGTAGAGAGTTTCAGGGAGAACATAAGGGAACAATTGACAGGAATGGGGGAAAGAAATACAGTAGAAGAAGAATGGGTAGCTTTGAGGGATGAAGTAGTGAAGGCAGCGGAAGATCTAGCAGAGAACCCATAAAAATTCTGTTTGTATATAAAATTGCTAAGTGGGTTTAAGTCTTCCACGCAGTCACTCACTGACCAGTCTGGTTCGGCAGTAGAAGATAGCAAAAGGAAGGCAGAAGTTTTAAATTCCACATTTAAGAAATCATTCATGCAGGAGAAACAGAAATGTACCACTGTTTGACCATCACAGTGTCCCGGATGGTTGATGTAATAATAAGTGTCCTTGTGATAGAGAAACAACTGGCAGAGTTGAAAAGAAATAAGTTGCCAGGTCCGGATGAAATCCCAGTTCGGTTTTACAAAGAGTACTCCACAGCATTTGCCCATTACCTAGTTTACATATATTGTGAATCTGTCAACCAGTGCAAAGTGCCAAGTGACTGGAAAAAAATGCAGGTGACTCCTGTAATAAAAAGAGTAGAAGAATAGATGTGCAAAATTACAGACCAATATCCTTAACATTGGTATGCTGCAGAATTCGGAGTTCAAATATAATAAATTTTCTACACACCGTAAAGCTTATGTCCACGAATCAACACGGCCTTAGAAAGCATCGTTCATGCAAAACCCATCTAGCTCTTTTCTCACATGATATACTGTGAACTATGGATGAAGAGCAATAGGCTGATTCCACATTTCTAGATTTCTGAAAAGCATTAGACACTGTACACCACTGCAGACTGTTAACAAAGGAACTTTCATATGGAATAGGCTCCCAGATATGTGATTGGCTCAAAGACATCTTAAGTAATAGAACCCAGTATGTTGTCCTTGACAGCAACAGGGTTACATCAGCAAGGCCACAGGGAGTTGTGATAGGACTGTCGCTGTTTCTCTATATACATAAATGATCTGGCAGACAGGCTGGGCAGCAATCTGCAGTTGTTTGCTGACGATACCGTGCTGTATGTGGAGGTATCAAAGATAAATGACTGTAGGTTGATACGAGATGACCTAGACAACATTTCTGTTGGTTTGATGAATGGTAGCTGGCTCTTTAATGTAGAAAAATGTAAGTTGATGTGGATGAATAGGAAAAACAAACCTGTAATGTTTCGGATACAGCATTAGTAGTGTCATGCTGTACACAGTCACATTGTTTTTGGCGTAACATTGAGAAGTGCCATGAAATGGAATGAGCATGTGAGGATTGTGGTAGGCAAGGCAAATGTTGGACTTTGGTTTACTGGGAAAATTTTAGGGAAGTGTGATTCATCTTAAAGAATGCAGCATATAGGACACTAGTGCAACCTATTCTTGAGTACTGCTAGAGTTAAGGCATCCGCATCAGGTTGAATTGAAAGAAGTCACTGAAGCAATTCAGAGGTGAGCTGCTAGATTTGTTACCGATAGGTTCGATCAGCATGCAGCTGCTATGGATATGCTTCGGAAGCTCAAATGGGAATCACTGGAAGAAGACATTTATTTCGAAGAACATTATTTAGGGAATGTAGAGAACTGACATTTGAAGCTGACTGCAGAATGATCCTACTGCCAGCAACATGCATTACACTAGGGACCACGAAGATAAGATACTAGAAATTAAGGATTATACGGAGGCATATAGACAGTAGTTTTTGCCTCACTGAGCGAGTGGAACAAGAGGGGAAATGACTAACTGTGGTACAGGGTACCCTCTACCCCATACGACTTGTGGAGGATGTAGATGTAGGTCTTAGTGACCATTTTACCCAGCACTTAAAGGAAGGTACTAAATTCAGTTACAGACAGTTTGCACTGGAGGGGAAATGACAAATCCAATTACTGCAATCACACATAAATTTTGTGCGTATTTAATGAGTTGGAAAACTTTACATGCAAATTTCCCCTATAAAATATGCATATGGTGAAATGTAGTACACATAGCTGGCACCTTCAGCTGCAACACTGACTTCAGTATGGCTGAATGTGGAGTTAGACTGAATCGGATCACAAATATAGGTACATAATGCCATGCTACTTCAACTCAGTGCCAGAGTTCATCAGTCATAGTGGATGGTGAGTGGTGGCATGCTAGTCTCTTGGCAACCCGTGACTAATGTTCGCAGTGTATAAGACCAGGAGAATGTGCTGGTCAGGACAACAGTCACACATCCTGTATCAAGGTATGTCAAGAGAGCAAAGGCAACTTGTGGTCTTACATTATTATGTTAAAAAATAAATTCATGGAGACTTGAAGACGGGGCACAACTGCTGGCCCAACATGTCAGAAATGTAAGACCTATTGTGCAAATTACTGACTCTGCAAACTAGAAGTGATAATCTTGTGGAACAAGCAGCACACTATACCATCTTGCCAGGTGCTGGGCTCATATTACAATAACAAATGCAATTTGCATTCTCGTTGGTGTCTCTGTGCACGAATTATGTCTGTCATGATACTGTATGCAGGATTTTGCTCTTATAAGAAAGACAGTGTGATTAACTCTTGCCCAGTGTTGTTGTTGGGCACACCACTATTGGCACATCTCTCTGCTGTCCTGTCAATGGAAGTTGGAGTGAAGGTAATCATGCTATAGCTAGTGGTGCACTGGACTTTGTAGCACTGTCAATGTGGAATCTTGTCTTACTGCAAACAAGTCCATTTCTCAACTCAAGGTTGTGTGGCTGGTTACCTTTTTTCTGTCTTCTATAGCACCTCTGTAGCAGGATTACGCATCTAGTTCCACTTATATTTGAACACTGGATTTTTCTTACCAGCCACTGCACTTTGTTGATGCATTTATTCTTGACTACAACTCAAGACATATGAAATGCAGGTTTTTCCAGGTTTCATATTTATGTACTATTTAGTAATTTGAGCAACATATAGTATTTTCTTGAGAATATATTTTATTCAATATATATTTTTATACCGTACTTTGAAGTGGTCATTCCACTCAACCCCTTCCTGCACTGTTTCATACATAAGTGGCCACCAAAACACTTTGCTCCTCTGGTATTCTTTTTACTGCCAACTTAAGTCACAGTGTGGCACCACCACAGATATCACTTTTCAGGGGAGTTTATTTTGAAAGAGACATATCCAAATTCACAAAACCAGCTAATTACAAAAATTGAAATATTGATGACGGTAAAGATATAACAAGATGTGTGATGTACCTGTGTGTTTCTGCACAACAGAGCAAAGAGTGTTTCCGACCTCTCAAGCAACACTTGGGATTGAGCATGGCATTGAGTATAGCCCCCTACAACCCATTCCATACTACCATGTCTATCCTGCAGTCCCGACTAACGTGTCCTGCAATATTGCAGAACAATGAATGGCATCTCAATAGGCCATGATCCTGTCACTATCAAATTCCAATATGTGCTGCTAGAGTTTCTCCTTCTTACATGAGGCATAACGATCTTCTCACAAAAATTAACATTCAGGCGCTATTACTGAATGAGATATCTCCTGCCTAAACTTGTTCATATGCAGGATGTAGATGGTGTTCTCTCGTCCTACATTGTGCGGTAACTCTGAAATGCTAAACATTTTATCCAAGGACATAGTCTATTTTATGCTAATTTAATGCTTATAATTTTAATGGCCAGAATTGTAGATCCATTTTCAAACATTGTGGTTTTTGGGGGATTGCGTAGCAGTTGTCACGTTGGGCAGAAATTTTTCAAGCTAATTTTGTTGCACGGAGCTATGGGATGATAGCAGCAAAATTCTTCCTCTAGGAAGATGACCTGTAGCAAAGGACTATTGTAATGTCCATTTGTATGAAAATACACTGTTGTATTGGAGATAGATGTGAAAGTAAATAATATTGGAAAAGCTAACCCATGGGAAGGCAAAAGAAAAATTGATCATAGAGCACTTAGTCACCGTCCATTGAAATTCTGCTAATATTCCCAGATAATGAAATTGTTGGTCTTTTTCAATACAGGCAAGGACTTTAAATGGAATATATCTGTCATGTCTTTCAAAGCAGCCATACAGAGTATGGTTGAGTAGACATTTTGGAGAAATGAGATAGACAATTGAAGCAATAGTGTAATGCATGCAGTACTATACTTTTGCAGTAAAATAAATTAGTTGCTATTATAGGCAATTATAAGTTCAAATGAACCAATTTTTCATACTAAGTTAAGTACCAGATGGTACATTAGTAAAATCACAAAATGTTGTAAACCATTGAAGTATTGTTCTACCAAAGACAAACCATGTATGATTTCATATTGAGCTTTTACTTGTTGTGTGATTGATTTACATTGGTTTCCTAATTTATTTAAGTATTTTTGTATTATTGATATTTTTTTACTGCAGATACGAGTGATTGATGCTGCCAAATATCGAAAAATACACGAGGAAGTGATGAAAAAATTGGATAAATTGGAAAATGAATTTCTTCCTCAAGTGATGGTGGATAATACAGAAATAATATTTGACACTATTTACTACTTAGAATCGCAGACCAAAGATTTGATAATTGCTAATACAGGGCAGGTAACTGTAAAATTTGTAATAGTATGAGCTAGGCACACTATAAAGTATATTATTAGACACTATATCTTTACATGATAAACTGTTTCAGGTTCCTGTCACATTTGAGTTCATAAAAAAATTGGATGATTCAAGTTATTGCAAGGATTGGTTGAATATAGAACCATATGCAGGATTTATAATGCCAGGTATGTAACTGAAGCTTCCTTTAGTCTCTCCAAAATTGCAAAAATATAATGTTAAGGAATTAGAATTTTGTATAATGTTGAATATGGACATTGGTTATAATCTGACAAGTTTTTTGGCTTACATTATGTTAATAGATTGTAAGTAAGTCCACATCAGAAGACGAATAGATTTAATGGAGTTAGCACAGTAACCCATACACTATATATATATATATATATATATATATATATATATATATATATATATATATATATATATATATATATATATATATAATCTAAAAAGAAAGATGATGAAACTTACCAAACAAAAGCGCTGGCAGGTCGATAGACACACAAACAAACACAAACATACACACAAAATTCTAGCTTTCGCAACCAATGGTTGCCTCGTCAGGAAAGAGGGAAGGAGAAGGAAAGACAAAAGGATATGGGTTTTAAGGGAGAGGGTAAGGAGTCATTCCAATCCCGGGAGCGGAAAGACTTACCTTAGGGGGAAAAAAGGACAGGTATACACTCGCACACACACACATATCCATCCACACATACACAGACACAAGCAGACATTTGTAAAGGCAAAGAGTGACTCTTTGCCTTTACAAATGTCTGCTTGTGTCTGTGTATGTGTGGATGGATATGTGTGTGTGTGTGCGAGTGTATACCTGTCCTTTTTTCCCCCTAAGGTAAGTCTTTCCGCTCCCGGGATTGGAATGACTCCTTACCCTCTCCCTTAAAACCCATATCCTTTTGTCTTTCCTTCTCCTTCCCTCTTTCCTGACGAGGCAACCATTGGTTGCGAAAGCTAGAATTTTGTGTGTATGTTTGTGTTTGCTTGTGTGTCTATCGACCTGCCAGCGCTTTTGTTTGGTAAGTTTCATCATCTTTCTTTTTAGATATATTTTTCCCACGTGGAATGTTTCCCTCTATTATATATATATATATATATATATATATATATATATATATATATATATATATAAAAAGAAAGATGATGAAACTTACCAAACAAAAGCGTTGGCAGGTCGATAGACACACAAACATACACACAACGACCTGCAAGCGCTTTTGTTTGGTAAGTTTCATCATCTTTCCTTTTAGATATATTTTTCCCACGTGGAATGTTTCCCTCTATTATTTATATATATATATATATATATATATATATATATATATATATAGTTGTCAGCATTGGTTCATTCCTTTGTGTGTAAAACCAGGTTTCTTTCTTCTTTGAAAAACAGTTCATTCACACTAGATATGTGTTTAAAAATGTAGCCCATCTTGTAATGGCACATTCCAGAAGTTGTAAATATTGTTGTATACATCTGTGCTCCATGTAAATAATAATGATCAATTAGAGAATACCACAATTTCCAGAAATTTATATTATTTGAATTTTTTAGTTGCCCAAGGTCTGTAGATCGCGTTATTTACAGTAGATTGGTACTATTTTTGCGTAAAGCTGCCTGTTAATACATGAACTAACATTCCAGGTTTAGGAAGTAATAGCTGCAAGTTGTAGTAGTAAGATTATGGATGTGAACCTAGTCTCACACACACACACACACACACACACACACACACACACACACTCACTTTATTATGCGTTCTAGCTGCAATGGTGATTCAATTTTGCACTATGAACAATCATTCTTGCAAATCTACAGACCAGCACAAGCAAACACAGTTTTCAATAGTGGTACAAAATAAACAGTTCACGTTTATCTAAAAACAACACAGTTCACATTTAGCACAGTCCTTTAGCTATCTGTTAAACGTGTTCATTTGAGTGCATCCATTACACAAATGACTGAGTCCAACAAGTTCCTCACTTCAGTGACAATAATCGTATACAACTTCAATAACTAAAGTCACTCAAAAGTAATTAAACATTAAAGTCTGTGAGTTTTGGTGACTGGAGTCTGTATTCTCATGTGAAGAATATACATAATAGAAACATAAGTCAAAGGACAAGAGACTGTCCGGCATAGGTGTTACTCTTTAGCTCCCCAACTGTGAACTGTCTGTTGGGTAACATCAGACTATTTATAAATGGGCTTAAAGCCAAACTAATATTTTGAAAAGCAGATGTTTTGAAAATCGTTTATGTGCTGTTTATTGTTTTTGATGAGCAGCAAGGATTAATAAGATTTTCACTTATATAAAATGTTGCTAGTCAGAAATTTAGAAAAATACGTGGAAGAACTATTATTGTAATGCCAGTGTGCATCTCCTTATTTATATGGATGAGTGCCATATTGCAAAACTTAGTAAGGTGAGTTAATTAATGCTGTATGTCAGTTGGTATGGAAAAATAAGTTAACAAAAGTTAGTAATCACTCTGTAAACTGATAGTGGAAATTGGCAGTAGCTAGAAACTTTTATGTTAAGTATTGCTTAAGGTAATTGGTTTTCAGTAATTTAAAGTCCTCCACAGCTCGCTTTGTAATATTATGCTGATAAACTTGTAAAGTTTTACACATCTGGAACTATAGTGCTAACTTCAATTAACAGTAACTTTTGTTCTGATGAAAATTAATTACGCAGATGGAATCAGAACACTTGGAAATGAGAATGTGAATAACAAACTTAACACTTAAAATAATAAATTTAAGAAGTTGAGGTTTTTAGGTAAGTGCTACGTGTCAATAGGTAAACATATTGAGAATAAGATGAAATTAAATGAAAGATTTGGTTATTTTGGGAATAGAGAAACATAACACATGGAAAGTATCCACCTAGCTCGTTCACACTCTCACCTATAGCAGACTCGTGGTTGGGACACAAACACATAGCGGAAAACCGTATTTGCACTAGGTTTCAAGCTCTTGTTCTTTTTTCAGTAAAAGTACACAGATTCAAATACACAATCACCCACACTCAAACGCACACTCTTGTAGCCACTGTTAGTCTCCATATATATACAGCAAAACTTGCTCAAAACGTAATCGCCTGGAACTAAAATAATTTTCCAAATTGGACAAGTTTCCGGATTGCACAAAACTCACGGGGCTAAGTAAAATTTGTCAGGTATCATGAACAAAAGTACAGTAAAAATTTTTAACTATGCTTATACTGTATCTTTGTACCTTCACTCCAGCACTGTAGATGTTCGTTTGCTGTATATTGGACAATAAAACACTGGACCATTACACTAATTGATAACTAGCACAGCATTTCTATATTTTTACTCTAACTTTAAATTCGTTTATTATTGTATGTACATTCATATTTTTCCCATGTTTATTTGCTTTACATTTATTTATTTATTTTTTTTTTTTTTTCACAACATATCAAGGAGGGAAACTTGTTTCAATTTTCTGTTCAAAATTGTTTTTCCTAGGCAATTTTTACACCATACAATAGTTCTGACAAGTTGGGAGAATTTGTGTGTGCTGCAAATTGCATAACAGTGTTTACGCGTGCAATGGCTTCTTCAAGCTTATTGATTTTTCTAGGGAAATCATTTTTCTCCTCTTTTTCTTCCTTTGTTTCTTCATCATCCTCTGTGTTATGGATTTCAATTAAATCTGTTGAAGTGAAAGTGGAGTGAATTGACAAAAGGTAATCATTTCGAATGTAATCATCTGCACTACACGAAACGTTTCACATTTTCGTTAATTCAGCAATTGGTGCTGCATTTTCTTGAACTTCGATGGCCACAGAAGCGTCTTATTCTTGACCCCAAACCCCGCTTTATTGAAGCACTCGGTGACAGTTTCAGGTTTTATTTCCTTTACTGCCAAGCAAATACAGTTTACTGCATCCAGAACAGAAACTGACCGTGCAAGAGCAAATGCACTTTCGGCTTCTTCAACACTAAGAATAAGAGATTGCATTAGTAATCACCTATAATGACACTTGAATGTTTAAATAGGGCCCTGATCCATGGGTTGTGTGAGGCTGGTTGAACCTGGAGGGAACCAAGCCAATTTCACATTTGATAACGTTACTTTCAGGTAGCAGGTTGCTTTGTCTAGGATAAGGAGAACTTGCCGCTTTCCTTTTTTCATTTTGGCATTGAAGGAGACCAGCCATTCTTCCATAAGACCACTCACCATCCATGCCTTTTTATTGCTTTGTCATGTGACTGGAAGCTTACTGACGTCTGTTTTTGAAACTCCATTTTGCCGCCTTTCCAATCACCAGTGGCTTCTCTATTTAAACTAACATGTTTCCAGGCAGCAGTACAATGAGTCTTTCCTTGGACATTTTTCCGCCGGTGCACTTTTTACTCGAATTGCTAGCAGTTTTGAAGACAGCGCGTGATAACAGTCCTGTTTCATCAGCATTGAACGGGTCTTTCAGGTCATAATTCACAATTAAGTTGGACAGTATTGTCTTCCATTCTATCGCTACACTTTCCTGCACATCCTTAGCTTCCCCACACACTTCCTTCTACATGATGTTGTGCCTACCTTTGAAACTGTCGAGCCGTCTTGTGGATGCCTTAAACTCCATAATTCAAAGCTCTTCAGCGACTTTCCAAACCACTCTCTGCAACATGGGTCTAGATAAAGATAAGTTTTTTGCGCGCACACTTACGAACCATTTCCACACTATTTCGTTAATTTCTTCATTTCTGGTCTTCTTTGCCTTTCTTTTCATCTGCCCGTTCCCTTTCATCCATTCGTCCTGAGTCTTATCCTTGTTTCTTAACGTCTCATAAATTTGTGTTTTACCGCATTTGAAATGCAACATAATTTTGCGCACATAGAATTGGTCTTTCTCACTCATCTCAATTATATCAATCTCTTCATTAGGTATTAACAACACATACCGTTTGTTCGACATCATGTTACTGTATCTCTTTAAAGTGCTACTAGTCAACTGAAACTGGCAGAAAATAATGATCTTGCCGGGTAAAACCATTGTTTAACGGAACACATTGCAGCAGTGTGTTGGTAGATTCGGAACAATGTTCCTGTATGTGCTGGCATGCATCAATGAGGAAAACAGAAAGCCGGCAGAGTGCTGATGAATGAACCGTTTCCTTTGATGTACTCTACCGACACTTGACCGTAACTTATTCATTGTTGTACAGAGCAGCATGGTTTTAGGTCCACACCAGCAGTGCTGTGCTGGAACTCTTTTCTTGGTTTTGCCCCACTTAACAGAGGTGTTAAAAGTAATGTCCTTGTAAAGTCGTGAATAACTAATGAACTGTAATACTGTAGTATTGTGTAGGCTCTTTTCTGCATTATACAATGAATTATTAAGTATGTTCTAAAATTTGCTTTCCATTTCCGCATTAGGCATGTTCCACTTTATACAAAAATCAGCACATACAAGTGCACTGAATGCACCGGGACAGAAATATTTGTATGGTTTGGGCAGAAATCCGAATTATACACGTGTCGATTTGAGCAAGTTTTACTGCATATGGTCCACTTACCAAGGATTGTACAAAAATTCTGGACAACTGCTATTAAGGCTTTTTCACAGGCTGCAACATGATGTAAATTGCAGAGTGTAGAAAGGTCAATGAGCAGAAGTAGATATCTGTAGATTACCTTAATAAGACATTGCTAGTGAAAATATTGCAGTAGATTGCTTCAGTAATAGCAGAACTTGGTTGGAAGTAAACTTGGCTTCTAAAGGACTAAATCTATTAAATGGTACTAGAAGTGAATAATTGTTTTGTCATAGGCTATTTTTCTTGAGGATTGTAAAACCGGTACAGCAAAGAGTTCATTTTTTTTAATTTCATTGTAATTACATCTCATGGTCATGTTGTTTATTGTGACCAATATATTTTCAAAAATATGCAAAATGAGATTATGACCTGCTAAAGTTCTGGAACTTAGGTGTCTCAAAATGAAGTGTTATTTCTGCTTTGAGTAATAAAATGGCACACCAAGTTCTCTTTATGGAATAGGAAAATTATTGGAATTATACCAAAAAAATGCAGTACCTGGGGAAGGGGAGTTATACTATCTGATTAAAAGTATCTGAACACCCGTACCTAATTATAAATCCATCTTTATACAGGTTCTGTACCCACATGTAATGTGGAACTGACCACTAATGTCACAAGGTGCAGAACCACCAGTATAAAAGAGTGGTGAGTGTTGTGTTGTCAGTAGAGAAGCATTAACAGCAGACTTGGTTGGTCAGGAGCATTCAGTGTCTTTGAATGCAGACAAGTCATTGGATATCACCTTAGCAAAAGATCCATCAGGGACATTATTTTCATCACTTCTAAAGCTGTCCAAGCTGATTGTTTATGTGAATGCGAAGTGGAAATTCGAAGGAACAACCACAGCTAATGGGTTGCAGTGGTTGATCAGTTCCTCATAAGCTACACATGCTGAGTGGTATTTGACATGGTGTAAAGAGTGATGCCACTGGAAATGACTGGAAATTAGCGACTTCACAGGGTGGATTGTGCTACACTCTGTGGCAATCCAGTGGGCATGTTTGGCTGCGGGAGATGCCTGGTGGATGTTATCTATCATTAATTGTACTGTAGACAGTGAAGTACGGAGATGGTGGTGTTACAGTTCGGGCATTTTTGTAGTTGCACTTGAGAGAATGCTAAATGCAGGACATGAACGCATTATAGCACTGTGTATTGTGTACAGTAGAGAAACACTTTGGAGATAATTGTGTGTATCAACATGAAAACAGACCTTTCTTATTAAATCATCTTTGAGGGAATGGTTTGTGGACTGGCCTGCCCAGAATCCTAAACTGAACGCACTGATGCACCTCCGGGGTGAGTTAGCTGATTTTGATCCAGACCCCAGTGTCCAACATCACTATCTTTTCTGATTTCAGTTCTTGAAGAAGAATGAACTGCCATTCTTCCACAGACATTCAAACAGCTCTGTAGTGTCACGACCCAGTCTTTGGTCAGAAAATTATTAGTCTTTAACAAAAGTAAGGAGAAGTAACATGGAAGGGCGACAGAGTGTTGCGTTAACCATCACCGTTTGGTAGCCACCAGTGTGGCAACATGTGGGTTACAGTAACAGACAAGTCAGTAGTTGCGCAGCGAGGGTAGCAGAGCTCAGCAGTGAATGGTGGTGCACAGTCGTGACTGTGTAGCAGGTGAGGCAGGTCACCACGCTAAGGCAAGTATCTTGTTTTGATAGCGTGACTAGGTGTCGGGTTTTAGAGAAACAAATGGGCACTGGAGGAATATGAAGAACCTGTTGGGTTAGGGCAGGTATCACTCATCGCCGCCAGAAGCCAGTAATAAGATGATGCCGGACAGTGGGATGAGTGGATTGCACCTGCTGTCTGCACTAAGTCCTTCACGGTACCTGGTGTCTCAGCCCTACGGGTCTGATCTCTGCACTTCTGACTCAAACACTGAATTCCTGGTGGGATCCAGGGCACCACCACAACAGCAGCTGCTGCCAGACTTCTTCAGAGGGCGCTCAGATTAGACTCCTCATGCTACCACTGCGCCCATTTGCGGAGCCAAGGGGCCATTTCTCGAGTTAGATGCTGTCGCAGCGCTACACGACATGCCGTTAACATCAATGTCAGTCTCAGCAGCAGTGCCAGGTGGAAGCTGCCACCCATACTACAACCCCAGCCAGGGTCAATGAAGAGAGATGTGACTGCCTCGCTACACCGTATATATAGATCAATAAAGTTCTTTGTAATTGGTAAGTGTTGTTTGCTGGGGGCCCAATGACCTGTCACCAGTTAAAGTTGTCATAAAGGTGAACACTGGAGACACCCCACATTAGTATCTACTAATATGTGCCCAGATACTTTCGATCAGATAGTGAATGTTCTAAGTGCACACTCCTGTTGAGTATGTAAAAAGCTTGTTACATTGTAATAGCAATAAACATTGGGTTAATTATTTCAGGAACAACTTATTGGCATCAGCAGTTCTTCTAAAAGTCTCACTGCAATGTTTTAATATTTATTCTCGTTCCATTCTTGTTAAAATATACATTTCTTTGTTTTAGGTGAAAAATGTGATATCAGGCTGGAAGTTTTTGTTGACAAGAAATCGGCATTTAAGTTGAATTCTGGAGAGGATAAGCTTTATGACATTCTAGTTCTACATTTAGAAGGAGGAAAAGATATTTTTATCACAGTTACAGGTATGGTATATTATGTGACACACATATATTTTACAAAACTGTGTGCAAAACTGAGGAAGCCTCAGAAATGGGTAGCAGTAAAATAATGAATTCACAGATCTAAATTTTAGTGCAGCCATAATGAATTTTCTCAGTTTTTCCAATGATTGTTCTAGGAAACTTGTATTATTTCTTTCCCGTGTTAGGGAAATACAGTAATTGTGTTCACATGTGGTGAAGCAGTTTAATTTTACTCATGGAAAGTTTGATTCATAAATTAATAAACTTTCTGGGTTCATGTTACATTTAGGTTACAGTATACAAAGCCTCAAGTCTGTCTCAGTACATTGAAACATGCTCCTATCTTAAAACTGTACACTTACAAAACTTCGGTCATCTTGAGAAAGCTGGTAAAATTTGACTGCAGTAAATTCTCCTCTTGAACTTGGGATCAGTTTTGGTACACCAGAATATTGCGTTTAAAAGGGTTGAATGCCAACTTTACTGTAGTTAATCTTGAATCAAGGTTGACGCAGTCAGCTGTTAAGACCGACTGTAAACTATGCTGTGAGTTTCTGAAGTAGTATGATCTGCAGTTGAGTGTGTTACTTATGAAACAGTCATAATTTTTGAAGCTAAACTTACTTTCCCATTTATCGTAGAGTCTGTCTAATCTTTACTTTTTGGTGGACTGCCTATGGGGGTGGGGGGTGGATGAATATTATATTATATTTGGTGTCAAGAGCCAGTTCACTACCCACCTTCCTAATCATGTATGCATAAAGATTATTAGACCTGGACAATGTGCAGTGCCAAGTAAAGGGACTTTATAAGTAGGGGTCCCCAGTGGTGGGTCCGACTTCTCGAAACCATTTATATGGTTATGCAAGTTAAAGTTCCAGCTATCACACCCTGCAACCATTCATCCTGGTGGGCCTTTGTTTGTGAGTAATCACCAAAAAAATGTGGTGTTCTGTAGCTTTAGAAAAAGCATGTTAAACAGATTGGTCGTGTAACATATTGATTAAGGTATAGTTCTCACATGCAGTAAGCTGTGGGTTCGAATCTCATCAAGTCCTTTGAAGTTTTTTAATTTTAAATCTATGTTGAAATGACTTTGACCATTATTTTTATTCACTCTTATTTCTTTTAATGTAATTTTTTTACTTCTATTCCTTCATCACATCATTTTAAAGATGTAGAGCATCACGAGAAGTTAAAAAAAATTTTTTGTTGATTGCTCATAAAAGATAGCCAAATCTCTTAGAACGTGCTAGAAGTAATAGACAATATAGCCCTAATAAAGATGTTCATCTAATTGCACAGGCTTGAAGTTTGAAACTGCTCACTACTAGTGAAAGTTAAAGTCACATGGAGATCATATAAATTCCTAAGAATAATTATTGAAACGCACATGTGTAGTAATTAATCTCACTCAGAATCGAACAAACTGTTCAAAGTTAAACTGGAACAAGCAATCACTACCAAATAACATCAGTTCATGTGACACCAGTCTACAAGTCACAATGAAGAGTACTTGTGTAGTGTATATTGAATATATTCGTGAATCAAAAGGTACATTCTATGCACCTTAAAATTGCTGACTAACTTTCCGAAAGTTCAGTTACATTCAATATTCAGTACAAGCTTGGCCTGGTGTGTTGAGCTGTTCAGTACACAATCCACAAGGAAACTAAAACTCTGTAAGCATCATTTCAAGAGCTTCATGTTACTGCATTGGCTCCAATACTCCATAAATTCTGACATTTTGTAGACTAGCTGTCACCATTCAGGTAACCTTAGATGGATATTTTTCTTTCTTTTAGCTCCTCAGGATTCTGCATAGGGTTACAATAAAAAATCTTCCTGCAGAATTCTCCAAAACATTACTATAAATACATACCCTGCACTTGCAGCAAGCATGCCTATTCAATGGTGGTAATTGCTAAAAAATCCTATACTTACACTCCATCTGAGGGTTAAAATTAATGTTGATGATCCCTCACAAGTTACGAATACTACCTTTGCTAATATTTCATTATTTCTGTTGTCATACAATGTGCTTACTATTTCCTGTCCGGAAGAAATAATTGATATCTGGTTTTTAGCGGTCCATGTCACAATCTGTAAAAACAGAACCCTTATACGGTCACTTTGCTGTAGATTGGCAATGGCAATGGCAAGGAAATCGTTTCTGAAGAAGAGAAATTTGTTAACATCGAGTATAGATTTAAGTGTCAGGAAGGCGTTTCTGAAAGTATTTGTATGGAGTGTAGCCATGTATGGAAGTGAAACATGGACGATAACCAGTTTGGACAAGAAGAGAATAGAAGCTTTTGAAATGTGGTGCTACAGAAGAATGCTGAAGATAAGGTGGGTAGATCACGTAACTAATGAGGAGGTATTGAATAGGATTGGGGAGAAGAGAAGTTTGTGGCACAACTTGACTAGAAGAAGGGATCGGTTGGTAGGACATGTTTTGAGGCATCAAGGGATCACAAATTTAGCATTGGAGGGCAGCGTGGAGGGTAAAAATCGTAGAGGGAGACCAAGAGATGAATACACTAAGCAGATTCAGAAGGATGTAGGTTGCAGTAGGTACTGGGAGATGAAGAAGCTTGCACAGGATATAGTAGCATGGAGAGCTGCATCAAACCAGTCTCAGGAGTGAAGACCACAACAACAACATATGGTCACTTTGTCTGTCTGTCTGTCCAACTGTTTAGAACCCTTTTTCTCAGGAACGGGTAGATATATCAAATTGAAATTTGTCACATATTAAGGTCTATGGTATCTTGACAGCGTAAAAATTTCAAACTTCTAATTCAATGCAAGCAAAAGATATGTTCATTTCTGTCATAAATTTTGGATAATGGAAAACTCACTTCATGAAAATCCTAGGGTACTTTCTGTTATTACATAAAAATATTGTTTTCCCATTAGACTGAACATTCCATTTATCATCCCTCGTTTTAGTAGGTAAATAAAAAATATTTTAGTAACTCTTCTCTATCTTACATATATAAACTAAAGTCCGCTGCTCACTTCTTTTTGTATGTCCGGGCTTGTCTGTGAAACTACTGCAAAGGTTTTGATATGGTCTTGGAATTTCCAGAACTGATATGTTACCTGTATCTGTATCAGAAACATGCAAAAATCGTCCAGAAAGTAAAGAGCAGAGAAAAAAATAAGACTTCTTGTGATAATGCCAAGAGAACTGTACTGTTTTCTGAGCTTATATAACATTATGGCTTGTAATAAACTTTTTTTGTGATCCTGGGTTATTCATTTTCTGTTGTTTCTTTGGGTCCCTGATGCATGTTTTGTTGAACTGCTACAGAATATCTAGGATAACCCTTCTTAGAAATTTATGATAACACTGATAATTTTAAGTGCAACACAAAATACATCTGACAGTATGATTTATGTTTCAGTAATTAGTTGGGGTGTTGTACAGTTAGTCTTGCACAGCTTTTGTCCTTCTCTGATGCAAATTTCACAGATTTACTCAGCATTTGGAAATTAAACAATAATTTGTTAGGCATAAAATAGTTTCACATTTGCACACTGTTCTTACAGGAACATATGAGCGTAGTTGCTTTGGAGCATCAATTGAAGCGCTGGTGTATATTACACTTCCAATACGTGAAATACCTGTTGGCAGGCTTGTTGAACTGGTAAGTGTTGACTGTAGAATAAGACTATAGTAATAACCTCAGAAACTTAATTTGTAAATAAAGGACTGTTTTTTTTCCCCTTCCTTCTGTACAGGAAAGCAGTAAGGAAGTAACATCAACACAGGATCCATACCCAATACCAAAGGAAATATGGTTTCTGGTTGACCACCTCTACAGGCATGGACTAAAACAGCCACACTTGTTTGAACAGCCTGGTTTGCATTCAGAAATTTTGCAAATTAGAAACTGGCTTGATAATGGCTCACCTGATCCTCTGCGTATCCTTTGCAGCAAACAAGCCTTCTTTTCAGTAGTTCTTTGATGTTTCAGTAAATTCACTTAACAAGAAAACAGTATGTTGACTCATAAAGAGGAGTTGGATGAAGAGCAACAGGTACTGCGTTGCTGTACTGTGAAAGTAATTACAAGATTTTTCTTTTGGATATTTATCCACTACTTTTAGGCATTTAATCACATTAAAATACTAAACTCCTCTGCACCAGCACTGTCAAACAGAAATATGTTTTGGAACCAGAAACTTCATACGGAGAGTGTCTTGAGTGTTTATTTAATTTTGGTTCCACTTTTAAGTTCCCGTTTTTCATCAATGAAAAAAGTGATTTGTTTTCACAAGTCCAGGATTCCCAGTGGTGTTCGTTTCCATGCTATACCGTTAAATTTGAAGGTGTGATGACTATGAAGGGTAGAGAAGAATGGTGTGATCTTGATCAACTTTTTGCAAATGCTGAAAACATGCATTATTATGCCTTGTTGTATTGATGGAACACTGTTCAATTTCTTTTTATTGAGTTTACTCTGTACTGCTGTAAACCACAATGCCATTTCATCTGAAAATTGTTTTTATTGGCGTACCTGATAACTCAGAATTTCCTTAAAATTCCATTGAACCTAAAATATGATTCTAGAAGGAATGTACAGTTTTCATGTTACTTATTCAGTGTTAAATTTTTTAATAATATTTCACCATTTCTTACCTCCACAGTTTTGTCACTTGATAATCTCATAAAGGATCTCAATTTCACTGCCAGCCTTCATTGGTGGTAAAAAAGGTGGCTCAGTGGTAAAAAAAAGGTGGCTCTTCAAAATCTTCTCCTCCCCCCCCCCCCCCCCTCCCTTCTGGAGCTGTTTAGTAAATAACGTGTCCAAGAGCATTTTGGTTTAATTGTCACAGGTTAGTTAGATTGTCATAATTAAACCATCTTTACTCGTAAAACAATTGTGATTTAACAGTTCTATAAAGATGTAACAAAGCATGTAGGAAATGTTTAATGTTCTCACATTCAATGCACAATTGTATAAAGATTTGACGTACTGCAAGCGAGTTTCCACAGCATGTGCAATCAAATGGCTGTTGCAGATGTACCATTTTCCTCCTGTGTACATGGGTAGGTATACATCAGTAAAGATGTATGTTGAAAATGATCGTAGTTCTGCCATTTGTGTAGTATATGAACTTACAGCAGTTTTGGTGACTTTCATGTGTAATTACTACATTGGAGTGAATAGAAGAGGAGATTGAGGGCATAAACTGAACTGACAGCTGTAGAAAATCTAATTCCATATAAATAGTCGTCATTATCTGTTGTTGTATTCTGCACATTGAGTGAAAAGAAATATTTGCACGTGCGCTCTGTTTCCATCCAAGCAGCAGATGGGTTTTCTCCTACACTGCTTGAGCCAGTCGCCCCACATCTACAACTATGTAGTTTGTTGTTAAAAAAATATATGTAAGTGATAAAAGCCACATACAACCAAAAGCTAAGTTCTGCAAAGGCATTGCTGCAGATGACCTTTCCTAAATGCATGGTAAATGTTTTTTGTGTCTAAATAGCACACCAACTTGGCATATTGGTTTTGTGCCTATATGAAACAGATGTATTATACCACAAAAAATAAAATCATAACTGGTTTTAAATGAAAATATGTTATTAAATTGGAATGAAACAATTTGTTTCATGACATTGTGGCTTGCAGGAATGATGTATATGTTGTTGATAGGGTTCTTACCAGGACAATTCAAAAATGTTGGTAGGAAGGATCCTACTCAATGACTGCTTTATAGCCTGCGCAATCTAGATCCTTCCTACTAACGCATCACATTTCTTCTGAGTTTTGCAGGTGGGAACTTTCCCTACAACATATCCTTAAACCTGTGGCAGCAACATGCACTATTTCCAGTCTTCCACCTGCCTGTCCCTTCCCTGCTTCCACTCCAGCACTATACATGCCAAAGGAACCACTAGCCTTTCCCCTTCTCTACTTCTTCCCTGTCCTCTCTCCCTTTTCTCTCCCCCCCCCCCTCTCTGACCCCCCCCCCCCCCCCCCAAGCACCTATCAGCCTCATAATCTTCCTACCACATCCCTGTATGCTCTCTTTCACTCTGACAGGTCAGCACACTTCCTTTCCCCACCCCTACCCTGCTATTCCTTGATCTTCCTGCCCCACACCTCTTCCTTAGTCCTACTACACTCTCTATATTGTTGCTCATATCAGTCTGTAGTCGGGCCACAGCAGCTGTAGACAGAGGCCACATGTGTGTGATTTGCGCTTGTGTGAATGTTTGTGCACTTACTATTGGCCAAAAGCTTAAATTAGTCCTTTCATTGTGCCTGCCTGTGGCTCAATAGCTCCTTTATTTGGTGAGTAACAGTATGTCCATTTCATAATATTGTCATAAATAATTTTTGTGATCTTAACTAGTAAAGGATTATTTACAAGAATTAAATAAGTTATATTATGGATTACCTCGAATAAAATGAACTATTGACACAGTCAGCACAGATTAAAAAAATATTGTTCTTGTGAAACACAGCTAGCTCTTTTTTCATACGAAATAATGAGTACTTTCAATAGGGAATCTCTAATTGATTCTGTATTTCTAGTTTTCCAGAAGGCTTTTGACATTGTTTCTTACTAGTGACTTGTGATCAAAACCAGTTACATAGTGATTGATAAGATATTTGTACAGTGCAAAAAGGCAGTTGACTAAATTGATTAACTTTCGGCTATGCTGTTAATCACACAAATTTAAAGTCTGTCAGTTCAGCTGGGCATAGATAAAGTTGTGGGGGGAGGTGAACCAAAGACAGTTTTATTGCAGAGCACTTAAGATGCAACTGGTCATATAAAGAGGCTGTGTACACTAAAGTTGTCTGTCCTCTTCTATAGTATTCCTGTGCGATATGGTATCGCACAGATAGGATTGACATAGGTCATCAAAAAAGTTCAGAGAAGGCAGCTCATATTGATTTTTTGTGAAATAGTGTGTGTGACGCATATGTTATGTTAGTTCAAGTGGCAAACATTAAAACAAAAGTGTTTTTCATTGCAGTGAGATCTTCTCATGAAATTTCAATACAGAATTTCTCCTCTGAATGCGAAAATATTTTGATAATGCTATCCTACCTAGGGAGACATGATCGTTGTGGTAAAATACAATAAATTAGAGCTACAATGAAAAGATGCAAGTGTTCATTTTTCCTGCACATTGGTAGGAACTGGAATGGTGGAGTAATAGTCTGAATGTGGTTCGATGAATCCTCTGCCACACACTTAAATGTGAATGGAAGACGAGTCATGTAGTTGTAGATGAAAATAAGTTGAAAGTAAGCAGTGAACTATAGGTGAATAGATTAATAGAGGGAGTCAGTTTATCAAAAATGTGGATGGTATTTACATTTGATCCTTTGATTGCAGTGGACTGCCACAGCAGTCAGTGTGCACCATGTTCCAACTGCAGTGGAGTACTACAGCAATTCAGTGTCAACAGGGCCATATTGGGTCGTCAACTGCAGACATTTTCAGACTTATGCTTCTTTATCATTTCACTGTGGTGGAACACAGTCCATATGGCGCATCATAACTAGCAGAGTCTCACTACACACTATCATTTACTCCAACTTCAATTTGGCGTACACGACTGCATTCCCAGTTAGACATGTGCACTTTTGCTGTTCCTGCTCCAGACTTTGTAGTATGCTTTAGGTCTAACAGATGGATGACTGTTGTTTGTTCATCATAAGTGCTTCCAACAGAATTTCACCACACTATTTGCTATAAAACCAGTGATTTCCATTGATCTTGCATCTTCAATTTTTTGTTGAAATGATATGTTGGCATTACAAGCTGCAGTAAATATTGTAAATAAGTACTTCTAAATTGCCCAATACAAGTCTAAATGTCAGAGTAATAACAACACTGAAATATAGTAACTGCATTGGAAGTACTAGGCACCCAGCACATGAGCTGTGCCAGTGCAGTGTTCCACCATGACCACAAAGTATCACATGTTGCAGTCAAAGGGTTCACTAACTGCACCGCAGTTGGACAAAATCATACTAGCACACACAACAGTATAAGGTTTTTTTTCTCTTATGTTGTGAGGCCAATATAATAGATCTGTAAATGGTAGCTTGTATATTTCTAGAAAAATTGTATACCTGCTTTGTAATGTGATTATTTATACATTTAACGGGTTCCATGTATCATATTGCATTTGACTTTTTCACTTAACTGTTAAATAGCTGGCAGTGTTCATTCAGTTGCTGAAGCTTTACTCTTACTTCTGGAATCCACTGCAGAGCCAGTTATACCATACAATTTACATAATATTTGCCTGAATGCGTCCAGCAATTACCTGCAGTGTAAACAGGTAATTACTTCATAAATATTAGTTTTGTATTTGTTGGCAAAATTATTTAATTTTGTCAATAATTGATACTTTTGTATTTATGTATCACAAACCACTATCAGTCAACAGCAAACACTAAAGTGCGCGTCATTTATGTTGGCGGCCGAGTTTAGGTTCGTTCTGCGCATCTGACGTCAAAAAATACAGTCAGTCAATGAACAGAGAACAACGTTGCCAGATCTCGACTGCAGAGCAGAGCAGGGACCAGTGTCTTCAGTTTTAGAAACGTTCAATCATAAATAAAGTAATAGAACAAAAGCAATGTCTTGATAGCAGACTTTGTTTTATAGAAAGTTTGGAAAAACCATTCTTTATACCAATTGCTTCAATTTCTATTTATTAATTAAACCAAACAAGCAATAAGACTCCTAATTCAGGCGATAGCAAGGAAAGGTGTTTGTATCAATTTCACGAACCGCTTTTTCGCAATAAAGAACAGCGGTAATTGTTTATTTCCTATTGTACTTCGACGAAGTGCGAGTAATTCATAGGCATACCAACAATGTTTGTCAGAATTTTGCGTGACCTGTTAGAGTCCTTATGGAGTGACACAGCAGGACGAGCTGCGCTAGCGTAACGGTTAGGGCGTTGGGTTAGTAAGCGAAAGGTAAAGAGTTCAAACCTTGTGCGATGTTAAATATTTTCTTTATTTAAAAACAATATCAAAGTGTCTTACTTCACGAATTTTATTCGTTTGAATGCAATTTTTTGAAATTTCTAGTGCTTTGTCTCTTCATTAACCCTTTCGCTGCTGCAGTCACGTGCTCCCCGCATTCCGCGCTGTGCGCGATTTTGTCATCACTGCACTGCTCGCCTGTACAGACACATGGTGTTCCCACTGCTTTGACACACTTATCATTCGATTTCACAAAAACTATTTGGCCCAAAAATTAGATTTTTACACATCTTCTTAACTGATACCTTCCCCCCATAAATGACTTAATTTTGGTTCGATGTTCAACCCAGTTATTGTGCAGCATTAAATGTAGAAAACCATTGCACGAAATTTTGAAGAGTTTGCAGAGGTAAAAGTCCATAGCGTATACTTTCCGTATGGTCGATTTTAGTTGCCACAATGTTGAGAATGAAATGTGGACAAGGTACCTAAATTTCATATAAAATTTACCGTATAACAATATCTCATTTAATGTAAGTACCACATAGGTGTCGTATGTAATATTGAGAAATATTCCGTCTTTCGCGACTGTAATAAAAGTTTTATTTACACCGGGCGCATTTGGCTTTATTTTAAAGCTCTTTAATCAGTCAAAGGAAGTGGAGGGAAGGTATCAGTCAAGATGATGTGTAAAAATCTAATTTTTGGGCCAAATAGTTTTTGTGGAATCGAATGATAAGTGTGTCAAAGCAGTCGGAAACACCATGTGCCAGCACAGGTGAGCAGTGCAGTGACAAAATCGCGCACAGCGCGGAATGCGGGGAGCACGTCTCTGTAGCAGCGAAAGGGTTAATGCGGCAGTTGTGGCTTTACTTCATAAACTGCGCGCTCCCCCCTAAACGTAAGCTTGCGAACTATACTATACATGGCGCTGCTTGTCTTGGCACGTGCGTCATGTGCAGCTGGCAACGCAGCAATCTCCCGCCTCTGGGCGGGCATACACGAGCCGCCAAGATAAAAGAATTCAACTATAGTAAGTTTAAAACTTTACATATTTTGATATTTATGAAAACAAGAAATAGGAAGACAAAGATTAAATTAAACAGATATGCAGAAAAATCAAAAGCATTGGCTGTTTCTCCAGATTGTGGGAGACATCTTTTTTGATTTAACACTCAGATTGTCACTTTTACCTTTTGTATAGAGGGATACCAGGAGATGAGTACATTAAGAAGATTCAGAAGGATGTAGGTTGCGGTAGTTACTTGGAGATGAAGTAATGTGTACAGAATAGAGTACCATTGAGAGCTGCACCAAACCAGTTTCTAGACTGAAGACCAAGGACCACAACAACACTATAATAGCAATTACATTGTAATTTTTACTGTAAGTACAAGAGGTCCTGTTGGGAATTTTTCCTCTTGTTGTGTAGTAGAGGGGAATTTTAGATTTTGCATTCTGTCAGAGACAGCAAAGAACTTGGATGAGCAGTTGAACGGAATGGACAGTGTCTTCAAAGGAGATAAGATGAAAATCAGCAAAAGCAAAACAAGGCTAATGGAATATAGTCTAATTAAATCAGGTGATGCTGAGGGGATTAGATTAGGATATGAGGCATTTAAAGCAGTAAATGAGTTTCCTATTTGGACGACATAACTGACAATGGCTGAACTAGAGAAGATATAAAATGCAAACTGGCAATGGCAAGAAATGCGTTTTTGAAGAAGAAAAATTTGTTAACATTGAATATATATTTCAGTGTTAGGACGTGGAGTGTAGCATTGTATGGAAGTGAAAAATGGGTGTTAAACAGTTGAGACAAGAAGGGAATAGAAGCTTTTGAAATGGGGTGCTCCAGAAGAATACCGAAGATTAGATGGGTAGGTAACACAACTGATGAGAAAGTACTGAATAGAACTGGGGAGGGAAAAAAGAATTGTGGCACAGCGTGACTGGTAGAAGGGATCTGTTGACAGGACACATTCGAATACATTAAGGGATCACCACTTAAATATCACCAATTACAAAATCATGGATGAGACCAAGAGATGAATACAGTAAGCAAATTCAGAAGAATATAAGTTGCAGTAGTTACTTGGAGATGAGGTGGCTTGCACAGCACAAAGTAGCACAGAAAGCCGCATCAAACCAGTGTTCAGACTGAGGACAACAACAACAACAACAAACACAAACAAAAGAAGGCAGAAAAACGTAGTTGAAAATTTAATTAAAAAATTTTTGCTCTCTAACACTAACGAAAATTCCTGGATGAAGTAATATGTAAAATAAGGGAAAGGCAACCATTTACCTATAACGGATCAATGCATGGAGCACAATAACACACAACAGAAAAAAACATTCACCCTAGCTTTCAAGCAGTAGCAGTTTTTCCAGAAACAACACGTTTGTGCGCGCGCGCGCAGCGCGCGCGCGCGCGCGCCCACGCACACACACACACACACACACACACACACACACACACACACACACACCCAGGCGCACACTCCCATGGCTACGGCAAGACTAATTTTCGAAAGCAGGTGCTTGAGCTGATAGAGGTGGAGAGGGAATAGGCAAGAATGCAGGGAGGGGGTAATGGTAAAGAGCTAGGTCTTTGAACAGGTGACTTCATAGCTGCACAAGAAGTGCAGATGGCACAACAAAAAGTGATGGAGGGAAAAGGGTTTGGGTGGGGGAGAAAAGGGTGGAGGGGAGTGGAGAGAAGGCAGTGCATGATCCAGATGGAGGAGTTATGGCATGAACAGAAGAGAGAAGGGAAGAGGCAAGGTGAGAAAGTGGAACAGGTTAGCAAAGGTTTGGGCCAGTGGGATAGACAATTCCCATTTGCTTGGTTAAGAGAAACCTGTGCTTGGAGGGGGTATCCAAATAGCCTTTGCAGTTAAGCAGATACTGAAGTAATTTATTTGTGGTGTGCAACATGTTCAACAACAGGACAGTTCAGATTGCAGTTTGCAACAGTTTGACGGTGGCTAATCGTGAGTAGACATTTGGTTACTTGTCATACCCACATAGAATGCTGTACAGTAATTGCAGCAAACCTGATATAGAACATGGCTGCTTTCAAATGTTACCCTACCTTTTATTGGGCAGGAAGTTTTAATTTTTGTTGTTTGCAAAGTGTGCTCATCTCAGCAATATTGGGTGAAAACTTTTACCCTTCACTTGTCACATTCATAGTGTATTACCAATTTTTTTCTGTAATACACAACTAGGACTAAATTGTGCACATAGAGAAGGCAGTGAGCCAAATGAGTTGAGAGACTGCATAAGACACAGTAACATTATCCTGCAAGTAATGCCTCTTGTTTGTTTGCAGACTAAAGAAATTACAATAATAGCACATTCTAATACAGATGATGATTGTTGCTACTGACACTCAAATTTCTACATAAACACACACATTTATATAAGTACACAAGACAGTCACTGGCAGAAGATGACATGCTAATACCATGTAACACACCTCTAGCAGTGATAATGACCTCAGTGTAGTCAGGAGGGACCAAAAATTTTCTCAGGTATGCTGTGTCTGTTAAAGCCATTCACTGGTAATGAGGTCTTGTACAGTTACCAAAATAGGTGGGGTGTTAATTGCTTTATTTCACCCATTGGTCCAAATTGTCCCAGATACTTTCTGTAGGATTAAGGCAGTGTATTAGCAGGCCAGTAGAGGTATAACACAGTGCCTATATTTCTGTCAATCAGGAACAAATGTGTGCAGCCATATGAACACACCTGTTGTCATCTTAAAAGAAATGTGTCCACAGCATGCTCATTATGCCATTTCTGAAGAAAGGGCAACACTTGGTCACTGTGAATGTTGAAATAAACTTATTGATTTCTGTTCACCAGAATCTAAAGGAGTCAGTCAAAGTTAGGGTATGGAAAACACCCCTAAAACATCAAAGAACCATCTCCAGCCTCAATTACACTTTCCATACACTAGAGGTTAAACAACTCACTGGGCCTTTGTGCCTTCAGTGTCTTGTATTATTGAAAAGGGGCAATATTTCACCTCATCAGGCTACACTACATGCTTCCAATCCTCTACTGTCCAGTTTGTGTGTTTGGCCTGTTGAACTAGTGCAGCTTTATGTGCCACATGCGCATTGCATTACCTTAACAAAGTTTGCTTGGGATCTGCTTGAGATGGACTAACATTCACTGACAGCAGCAGTTTTTGTCAGGTTAGAAACCAGTTGTCATTGACAAGATGTGACACTCCTCTGGTTCCTGTTAGTTAAAATCTTTTGACAACCACTGTTCATATGCCGTGTTACATAGCTGCATGTGATACACTATATCTTGTATGCGAGTTGGAAAATCCACATTGATATACCAACAAATGGAGCAACTCCATTCATGGTGTGGTCATTGGCATATCCAAAACAATACTTCCTTTCTGTATCACCTCCATGTTGACCCATCTGACTGTGCTGACTGGAACATACACATTACCTCACTGCTGTGATGTTTATCAGTGGTGGTACCATCATGCTCGTATAAGAGGGTGAATTAATATTTTGTCCAGTAAAATGAAAAATATCCATCATGTCATCCTTATAGAAAGTTAATTTGAAAGATAACTCGGAGATTTACAGCTTTAATGACACAATAATTATCTTAAAAATACTTCAAAGTAATTTATCTGTATAGCATGATATACTTTGGTTGGCTGTTTATTGAAGTAGCCTTTTCATTTTGATCCACAGGTGTGGCAAGAGGGCATACCATCAAACAAATGTTTGAAATTATGCATATACAAAAGAGCACTCTATAGGTAGTTGTTAAACTAGACTTCCAAGTAACTACTTGTTTGCATGTATGAATCAGTTAATTTTTAATTCTGTTTTCTCTTTATACCAACTTGAAATGTTTAACATCATTGTAATATTGATTTTTGAATGAATAATCAATTAACTACTTAATAAGTCACAAAAATATCATCTTTTCTTGTCGTCTGAGCATAATGCAGGATTCATAACTTAATTGTTTTCAAATTTAAGTACTATCTTTTGTTGTAAATTTTCCTATTTTGCTCATTTTGGTTTTCAAATTTAGATTGTCATGCAGCTGCCTGAACATAGGAAGAATGTCTTCCTGTATTTGTGTACCTTTCTACAAGAGGTACTGAGTCACATGAATGATAACGGCCTGGATGCAAAAACAGTAGGTGAGGAACTACTGGTAGTTAAAATGTTTTGTTTGAGAGTTAGTGTGTTTGATTAAATGCCACATATTTATGAAACACTGGAATAAAAAAAGTTCCATGTTCCTAGGGAATACAGTCTAGTGTTACACAGTCTTCCATCCATACATATGTTAAGAGTGTGTGTGTGTGTGTGTGTGTGTGTGTGTGTTTTTTTTCATTTCTCCCCTAAATCATTGGGCTGATTCCAATCAGACTTAGTAAACACACCTGTTACTGTCAGGCAACAATTTCTGTGAGGCTAAGAACCACCTACCTATTATAGTTCAGCAGATAAGATGTCATAAACAGCAAGATTCAAGGTAAAACTGCTGCCTAAGACACTCTTATAGTCGAGGTGACTTGAGGAAATTGCTGATATCTGGCAGTGCTTTTTACAGCTTTGAACTGTGAAGTGCAAACAGCTGTAGGTGAAAACGATAGCCATCTGTAGAGCTATGAAGAGGCATTGCCATAGAGATGTTTACAAAATTGTGCTGTAGGCACGTGAAGCAGCTGCACCTAGTGCACGGGATCATGTTTGTTAATGTGGTTACAGAACTTATACTTTTGTTCATTATGCATATTTGTTTGTACAACTGTGTCATAATTTCGAAGGTCATAATCATGAATATGTGGAAATGAAATTTTTTCTGTGCTTCACTAAAAACACAAGTTCTTTTTTGTTTTTGTTTCTGATAGGAAATTGGCAAAATGAATACCTGGGCAGTGCCAGATTTGTGAGCTAGTTTTAAGAATAAAAGTGATGTCATGTTATTCAAAAGGCAAACTGTGACAAGGTATGAAAGGAGCATTGATGATGGCAGTTAGAGGAATTGTGATGCGTATGTCAGTCTAATAGTGACATACCATAAAGTAAATGACTTTCCAGTTAAAGAAAATTTTTGTAAGATGTTAACATAACTTAATAGTCAATTTCTTTTTTAGTGTATAATGTAATAAATGTGTGAAGTTCTTGGTAAATGCATCCTTAAGGGTAGTCTCTCTGCTCAGTTTTATCTTTTGTAAAAATTTGCGCTGTAGATTCAACTACCTATCTGTTTTGGATCTCCTTTTAACTTCTCTTTTGCTTCTTTTCATAGATAAGAACATCTCATATGTTTTTGTCGAAGATCTTCCTCTATAAGGTTAGTCTGATATCATTGATTGCTTTAGGAAATAGCCTGTATTTCATAACCCCCCCCACTCGCCCCCCCCCCCCCCCCCCCCCTCCTCTCTCTCTCTCTCTCTCTCTCTCTCTCTCTCTCTCTCTCTCTCTCTCTCGCTCTTTATAATTGGGATCATTGGGTGCAAATGATACTCTTGGCACAGGGGAGGAATTCCTGACACACACACACACACACACACACACACACACACACACACACACACACACAGATATATATATATATATATTTTATAGTAGACGGAAACATTCCACGTAGGAAAAATATATCTAAAAACAAAGATGTAGTGACTTACCAGATGAAAGTGCTGGCAGGTCGACAGACACACAAACATACCCACAAAATTCAAGCTTTCGCAACAAACTGTTGCCTTATCAGGAAAGAGGGAAGGAGAGGGAAAGACGAAAGGATGTGGGTTTTAAGGGAGAGGGTAAGGAGTCATTCCAATCCCGGGAGCGGAAAGACTTACCTTAGGGGGAAAAAAGGACGGGTATACACTCGCGCGCGCGTGCGCGCTCGCACACACATATCCATCCACACATTTACAGACACAAGCAGACATTTGTAAAGGCAAAGAGTTGGGGCAGAGATGTCAGTCGAGGCGGAAGTGCAGAGGCAAAGATGATGTTGAATGACAGGTGAGGTATGAGTGGCGGCAACTTGAAATTAGCGGAGATTAAGGCCTGGTGGGTAACGGGAAGAAAGGATGTATTGAAGAGCAAGTTCCCATCTCCGGAGTTCGGATAGGTTGGTATTGGTGGGAAGTATCCAGATAACCCGGACGGTGTAACACTGTGCCAAGATGTGCTGGCCGTGCACCAAGGCATGGTTAGCCACAGGGTGATCCTCATTACCAACAAACACTGTCTGCCTGTGTCCATTCATGCGAATGGACAGTTTGTTGCGGATCATTCCCACATAGAATGCATCACAGTGTAGGCAGGTAAGTTGGTAAATCACGTGGGTGCTTTCACATGTGGCTCTGCCTTTGATCGTGTACACCTTCCGGGTTACAGGACTGAAGTAGGTGGTGGTGGGAGGGTGCATGGGACAGGTTTTACACCGGGGGCTGTTACAAGGGTAGGAGCCAGAGGGTAGGGAAGGTGGTTTGGGGATTTCATAGGGATGAACTAACAGGTTACGAAGGTTAGGTGGACGGTGGAAAGAGACTCTTGGTGGGGTGGGGAGGATTTCATGAAGGATGGACCTCATTTCAGGGCAGGATTTGAGGAAGTCGTATCCCTGCTGGAGAGCCACATTCAGAGTCTGATCTAGTCCCGGAAAGTATCCTGTCACAAGTGGGGCACTTTAGTGGTTCTTCTGTGGGAGGTTCTGGGTTTGAGAGGATGAGGCAGTGGCTCTGGTTATTTGCTTCTGTACCAGGTCGGGAGGGTAGTTGCGGGATGTGAAAGCTGTTGTCAGGTTGTTGGTGTAATGCTTCAGGGATTGCGGACTGGAGCAGATTCGTTTGCCACGAAGACCTAGGCTGTAGGGAAGGGACCGTTTGATGTGGAATGGGTGGCAGCTGTCATAATGGAGGTACTGTTGCTTGTTGGTGGGTTTGATGTGGACGGACGTGTGAAGCTGGCCATTGGACAGGTGGAGGTCAGCGTCAAGGAAAGTGGCATGGGATTTGGAGTAGGACCAGGTGAACCTGATGGAACCAAAGGAGTTGAGGTTGGAGAGGAAATTCTGGAGTTCTTCTTCACTGTGAGTCCAGATCATGAAGATGTCATCAATAAATCTGTACCAAACTTTGGGTTGGCAGGCCTGGGTAACCAAGAAGGCTTCCTCTAAGCGACCCATGAATAGGTTGGCGTACGAGGGGGCCATCCTGGTACCCATGGCTGTTCCCTTTAATTGTTGGTATGTCTGGCCTTCAAAAGTGAAGAAGTTGTGGGCCAGGATGAAGCTGGCTAAGGTAATGAGGAAAGAGGTTTTAGGTAGGGTGTTAGGTGATCGGCGTCAAAGGAAGTGCTCCATCGCAGCGAGGCCCTGGACGTGCAGGATATTTGTGTATAAGGAACTGGCATCAATGGTTACAAGGATGGTTTCCAGGGGTAACAGATTGGGTGGGGATTCCAGGCATTCGAGGAAGTGGTTGGTGTCTTTGATGAAGGATGGGAGACTGCATGTAATGGGTTGAAGGTGTTGATCTACGCAGGCAGAGATACGTTCTGTGGGGGCTTGGTAACCAGCTACTATGGGGCAGCTGGGATGATTGGGTTTGTGAATTTTAGGAAGAAGGTAGAAGGTAGGGGTGCGGGGTGTCGGTGGGGTCAGGAGATTGATGGAGTCAGGTGAAAGGTTTTGCAGGGGGCCTAAGGTTCTGAGGATTCCTTGAAGCTCCGCCTGGACGTCAGGAATGGGATTACGTTGGCAAACTTTGTATGTGGTGTTGTCTGAAAGCTGACACAGTCCCTCAGCCACATACTCCCGACAATCTAGTACCACGGTCGTGGAACCCTTGTCCGCCGGAAGAATGACGATGGAACGGTCAGCCTTCAGATCACGGATAGCCTGGGCTTCAGCAGTGGTGATGTTGGGAGTAGGATTAAGGTTTTTTAAGAAGGATTGAGAGGCAAGGCTGGAAGTCAGAAATTCCTGGAAGGTTTGGAGAGGGTGATCTTGAGGAAGAGGAGGTGGGTCCCTCTGTCACGGAGGTCGGAACTGTTCCAGGCAGGGTTCAATTTGGATAGTGTCTTGGGGAGTTGGATCATTAGGAGTAGGATTAGGGTCATTTTTCTTTGTGGCAAAGTGATATTTCCAGCAGAGTGTATGAGTGTAGGACAGTAAATCTTTGATGAGGGCTGTTTGGTTGAATCTGGGAGTGGGGCTGAAGGTAAGGCCTTTGGATAGGACAGAGGTTTCGGATTGGGAGAGAGGTTTGGAGGAAAGGTTAACTACTGAATTAGGGTGTTGTGGTTCCAGATTGTGTTGATTGGAATTTTGAGGTTTTGGAGGGAGTGGAGCTGGATGTGGGAGATTGAGTAGATGGGAGAGACTGGGTTTGTGTGCAATGAGAGGAGGTTGAGGTTTGCTGGAAAGGTTGTGAAGGGTGAGTGAGTTGCCTTTCCGGAGGTGGGAAACCAGGAGATTGGATAGTTTTTTGAGGTGGAGGGTGGCATGCTGTTCTAATGTGCGGTTGGTATTCTATGTGGGAATGACCAGCAACAAACTGTCCATTTGCATGAATGGACACAGGCAGACAGTGTTTGTTGGTAATGAGGATCACCCTGTGGCTAAACATGCCTTGGTGCACGGCCAGCACATCTTGGCACAGTGTTACACCATCCGGGTTATCTGGATACTTCCCACTGACACCAACCTATCCGAACTCCAGAGATGGGAACTTGCTCTTCAATATATCCTCTCTTCCCGTTATCCACCAGGCCTCAATCTCTGCTAATTTCAAGTTGCCGCCACTCATACCTCACCTGTCATTCAACAACATCTTTGCTTCTGCACTTCCGCATTGACTGACATCTCTGCCCAAACTCTTTGCCTTTGAATATGTCTGCTTGTGTCTGTATATGTGTGGATGGATATATGTGTGTGTGTGTGTGTGTGTGTGTGTGTATACCCGTCCTTTTTTCCCCCTAAGGTAAGTCTTTCCGCTCCCGGGATTGCAATGACTCCTTACCCTCTCCCTTAAAACCCACATACTTTCGTCTTTCCCTCTCCTTCCCTCTTTCTTGATGAAGCACATTTATTACAGTCTCTGCCTTACTCTACAGTTTTTACCCTCTGCAACTACCTCAAGTACCATAGAAGTTATTTCTTGATGCCTTGACATACATCCTGTCTGTCCGTTTCAGTGTTTTACACATGTTCCTCTCCTCGCCATTTCTGTGCGGAATCTACTCATTTCTCATCAGTACATCTAATTTTTAGTATGCTTCCAAAGCACAAGATCTTGGATCTTGGATTCCCCCCCCCCCCTCCCCCTCCCCACAGAGTTCATGAATCACTTACTTTCCTCCATTGTGCATTACCAGAAATTTCTTCGTCAAATAAAGGACAATATGTGATAACAGTAGAATTATTTTATCCAGGAATGCCGCTTAATTTGTCATGTTATTTTGCTTCAGGATACCACGTTCTGTAACTTAATCCACTTCATGGCCCCCATTTTGATGAGTTTCATTAATCTCGTATATGCTGTGACTCATTGCTTCCATCCATCTTACATTTACACTCAATCCATAATGTGTGCTGCAGCTAACTTTGATCGCCGTTTATTGTTGACACCCTCTAGCCCTGTAGTATAATCTCACTTCTGAATCTTTATTTTAAATCTGTTATTGCTTCTTTGATTCACAGACCGAACAGTAGGTGTGAAAGACTGTATTCTTGTTTGATATCCTTTCTAATCGGAACACTTAAGTTTTTAATCATCTATTCTTATTTTTCCCCTCTTGATTCTTCTACATACAGTACGAAGGGCATTCAACAAGTAATACAACATAATTTTTTTTAAAGCAGGTTAGTTTTATTCAGGATTCAATACACTATATTATTCCCCACTCTTTTGGCTATGAAACCCTATTTTTCACCATAATTTCCATTCAGTGTGACAACCTTATACCACCTTACTGGGAATGCCTGTGTGCCCGTGTGGTACCACTCTACTGGTTGATGTCAGAGCCAGTGTCTTGCTGCATCATCATCCATGTACTGCTTTCTGTGGAGTGCATCCTTCATTTGACCAAACAGATAGAAGTGGATGAGGAAGAACAGTTCAGTGAAGTTTTGTGAGCTCTGTTTGGGTGTGCAGACTTCCATGATGCTTTTCATTGTCATTGGTGATGGGGAAGTTAGTATGCATTTGTGTGGGGAAGTTAGTATGCATTTGTGGCAACAAGCATGTTGAAGTAGTTTCTTCAGTTTCCTGATGGTAGCACGATACATTTCAGTTGATCGCTGCACCATGAGGGAGGACATCAAACAGAATAATTCCGTCATAGTCCCAGAAGACTGTCGACTGACTTTACTAACTGAGGGTGCGGCTGTGAACTTTATCTTTGGGAGATTGGTGGTTTGGTTCCAGTTCGAATTGATGAACCCAAGTTTCATCACCTGTTATGGTGTTTGACAAAAAATTATCATGATCAGCATCATAATGTGCAAAAAATTCTGTACAGATGGTATTTGGTTCTCTTGGTGGTGATAAACTCGGTGGACACATACCCCTGATTACCCCAACTGGTGGACGAGTGTGTCAGCACTACCAACACAGACATCCAAGTGAGCAGTGAGGCTTTTGATTTTTATTCATTGACCAACTCGAATGAGTGTCTTCATATTCCAATAACGCAGGAGTCACAGCTGTGGGTGGTCAGCCAGCATGCGGGAAATTGGTCAGGTTTGAGTTACGTTTTTGTGATTGTGGCAGGTGCTTCACCCAATGACTCACTATGCTTTTGTTCACTGCCAGGTCTCAGTAGACGTTCTGCAAGTGCCTATGAATATCTGTGAAGCTCTGGGCTTCGACCAAAAGAAACTCAATGACAGCTCTCAGCTTGGAACGCGTCTCCATTACAGACGTCATTTTGAAGACTATGTATAGCACCGTCAACTATCAAAACTTCGTGAAACTGTATGAGCTGAAGCAGGAAAATTCCATGATGTCACACAACAAATTTCGCATTTTTCAACTAAAGCTGGCGAGGAAAAAGTGTGTTCCTTTACTTATTGAATGCCCCTCATATTTTGTGTTATCCACCTTCACCTACATGTTGTACCAATTTATAATGTTGAATGCTTTTTCTAGGTCGATAAATCCTATAAACCTGTCTTGATGTTTCATAAGTGTGGCATCCTTTATCAAGTGCAGTGTGATGCCTTTAATTTTCCTGAAGCCAGACTGACTGCCATCTAATGGATCTTCAATTTTCTTTTTCATTCTTCTGTATATTGCTCTTGTTAGCAGTCTGGATGCTTGAGTTAGTGAGCTGAATGTGCAGTTGTTCTTGTAGTTATCTGCCTTTGCTATCTGAGGAATTTTGTGGATGATATCTCCAGACTCGCAGACTCTATACACCAACTTGATTAGTTGTATGGTTGCCACACCCCCAATAATTTCAGCGTTACCACAAGTTTTCAAAATCGGGTAATATCACTGAATTTTAGACGTGTCAGGAAAATTTGAAAAAGAAAAAAAACATTGGAATTTTTTTTTTGTCTCGGTATGTGAAATCGTTTATTTGCTGAGATATCGTGCATCATTGTTCCCTGGGGCCGCTGAATATATGCGCCGCTCCCCTACTCTCTCATTCTTACTGCTTCTTCCCTTTCTACCACTCCCCTCAGCCTGCAGTCAGTGCTGCCACCACTTCGTGCCGCTAGCCTTTGCGTGCGTGCTCCCTTTTTCTAACAAAGGCTATCGCCAAAAATTTAGTTGTGAGAGTGTGATTGTCTTTTCCATGTGCCTGTATGTGGCTCAGGAATCTTCTTTGACGGGTTAGCTATCTATCCTCATTAGTATTGATTCTCAGAGTATTTACACAAGTTATCTGTTGCATGGCTTGATCATCACAGTTAGTTAGATGAGATTAGATTAGAATGAGTTTTTGCTCCATAGACCTAAAAAAAAAAAAAAAAAAAAAAAAAAAAAAAAAAAAAAAAAAAAACATAAAACATATGAATATAATACTTACTACCCAGATCATTTGTCAGGAGATTGTCAAAATAAGTAAATACATTACAGTAAACTGGAACTGCTAATATTTACAGAATTAAACATTGTTATGCACTTTTAATAAATTTATCGTAGAAAAAAAATCTAATCTTGACTGTTGTGACGAAGTGCTGTCAAAACTAAAATCCAACAGACATTTTTACTTAAACTTGTCTAACAGTCCCTGTTAAGATATTCATCTATAGCGTAGGAGTTGCCTAGAAGATCATCTTTCAAACTCCGTTTAAACCGTGCTTCATCTGAAACCAAGTTTTAAATGGTTGCTGGCAGTTTATTGAAAACATGTGTTAATGAATATTGGATCCATTTTTGGACCAAGGCAAGTGATTTTAATTCTTCATGTAGATTGTTATTATTCCTGGTATTGATATTATGTATTGAGCTATTGGCTGGAAGTATATATATATATATTACTTGCAACAAATTTCATTAAGGAATAAATATTCTGAAAAGCAGTGGTTAGAATACAAAGTTCCTTGAACAGGTTTCTACATGATGATCTTGTTACACGCTTTTGGACACTAAAAATGTTTGCTCGGTTTGATTAGTTACCCCAGAATATGATCCTGTATGACAGAATATAATGAAAGTAAGCAAAGTAAGAAAGTTTTTTATATTTATATCTCCTAAATCTGACATCATTCTCACTGCAAATGTAGACTTTTTAGGTGCTTCAGCAATTCTGTGGTATGCCCTTCCCAACTGAATTTATTATCAAGTTGTAATCCCAGAAAATTAACACTGTAAACCTCTTCAATCTGCATGTCGCACATCAAAGGCTTTTGACACGCCAGTAGCCTCTAATTTATTGTCTAATGAATTAAGTACATTTCCAGTGTAAGTGTAAACAGCTTTCTCTCTGTCAGAATCCTTACGAAACCAAAACTGTGACTTGGGCAATATATTATTTGCAGTCAGATGCTTGAACGCAAACTTTTCATATATTTTTGAAAAAGCCAGCAAAAGTGAAACTGGTCAGTAGTTTGAGGGTATCACTTTATCCCCCTTCTTCAAGAGAGGCTTAACTTCAGCATATTTTATCCAGTCTGGAAATCTTCTGCTGATAAGAGATCGAATACACCTATAACTTAAGATAGGCAACTTGCATGAGCACTCTTTGATTAACTCTGTTGATATGTTATCGTACCGCCTAGAATGCTTAGATTTTAAGGATTTTATGATGGCTGCTACTTGTTTGGGAGACGTGAATGGTGTGTCCTTTTTACTGAAGCTCTTTTTAAAGACTGGTCTCAGATACTACATTGCATTGTTCACTGAACCTGATAACCCCAAGCTGTCAGTAACAGAAATAAAGTACTTGTTTAAGAGGTTTGCAACACTACATGCACTTGTTATCAATGTCTCATTTATTTTTAGAGCTATCTGTCCCTCTTTCGTTTTGGCCCCACCTGTGTCTGTCTTCACTATATCCCACATGATTTTTTTATTTATTTTGTTGCCTGATGTGATTATCTTTTTCTTGTAATAAAGTTGCTTCGTTTTCCGGGTCACTTGCTTCAATATTTTGTAGTTTTCTTTGTAATGCATTACAATGCTAACATTAGAGCTGTTCCTAGATAGTAGATATAGTCTCCTTTTTGTCCGACATGAATATCTTTATTCCTTGTGTAGCCCAGGGTTTATTTTTTGACTGCTGTGTGATCTGAGTTATGTTTAGGAGAAAACAGTTTTTAAAAGTCGAAGTAACTTTATTAACGAACACTTTGTGTTTTCCATTTGAGTCAGAGATATTGTAAACATCTTCGCAGTTAATGTCTTTGAGAAATTTCCCAAATTTTGCAATTTTTGACTGATTTATTACTCTCATGTACTCAGATGTAACAGATTTTTTTTTATCCTGACAAGTTTCAACATTTAAAACAAGATGCTGCATGTCATGATCAGATAGCCCATTTGCTATTGGTGCTGTGATATGACTTTTTTCCCTAGATTTGTCTACAAAGATATTATAAATAGCAATCTCTGAGCATTTACATATCCTGGTTGCATAGTTCACAGTAGGAACTAAATTGAATGCCAGTGTTACTGATTGCAATAATTTTTCACTGACAGAGCTTTTCAATAAATCCACCTTAAAATCACCAGTAACCATCATTTCCTTGTTTTTTTTTTCCCTGTGAGATGGGAGAATAGAGCTTCCAGATTCTTTACAAAGAGCTTAAAATTTCCTCCTGAAGGTGATCTGTATATACTTACCATTATAAAGGACATATTATGAAATACTACTTTTGCTGCATGAGCTTCTAAGTGCTGCTGTGAGTAAAAATTATTAATATCAATATTCTTGAAACCAAAACAGTTTCTGATAAATGTGACAGCTCCTCCTTTCTCCATATTTTTTCTACAGCAGTAAGAAGTTAACTTGAATCCTGTAACATTTAACATATCTATACCAGTGATCACATGATGTTCAGAGAGGCAGATTAAATCAATTGGTTTTCTCACTTCTAATTCTTCAACACAAATAAGCAACTTGTAAAGCTTACTCGTTAGTCCTTTGGTATTCTGATGGAATAAGGATAACTGATTTTGTACACTGGCTGAATTACAACTGGATGAACGTAATTGTCCTGTTAATTTTTGAATATCTCTAGTTTGTCAGAGGCTGTCTCCTTGAATTGTGTACATTAAAATTTACTTTCTAACTGCCTGTTTTATCAATGTGAATGTCATTTTCAGCCTGTGTCTGAACATCTTTTGTTTCTGCCCTCCCTACCTCAAAAAAGGAAAAGAAAAAAACTGCTATTCTGTCACTTGTAACAACTGGTACTTTACCATCTGTGGTAGATGACATCAACTCCCATATTTGCTACTAGCCTAGAAAATTTTCCCTTCCTTTGCCTGTTGAGGTGAAGGCCATGCCTAGTATAGTCCCATCCTATTGATGGAGTCAACAGGAACCATACCACATGAGACCCCCATACCTGATTCAAGCAGCCTTTCCATTTCAGAATTAACTCTCCTAACAGAAGAGTTTAAATGAGGCCAATCATGGTGCCTCACGATAGACACAAGCCCAACACAAGTATGTCTCATTGCTGAAGCTATCTTTAGCAGTTCACTTTAAATTGAATAATTAGGGTTCCTGTCCATGTTGTTGCCTGCCCCACCCACTATTACCATAGTGTCTTCCTTTGTGAAGTCTTTGCAAAGTGAACCTACATCCTCTATCACCTGACCCAGACTTGCACTAGGTTTAAAAAAAACTTGACCCGGTAACCTGACGTTAGTTCATCCTACAACAGTTGGCCAACACCTCTACCGTGTAAACAACGTAACAACAAAAATTTCCTCATCTTCTTCTCCACAATGTATTCTGACTTCTTACTTTTCAAACACTTACTGAAAGTTTGTTGTGTCCTGTCTACTCCTACATCTGCTTGTGGCTCATCAGTTTCCAACTGTGGCAACAGATCAAATCTATTTTCCACATTCACAACAACATTGTCTGAGAAAGTCCTATTCCTACTTTTTCTATAACCTGTTGTCACTTCCCACCTCTCTTTTCCCTTCTCCCCACTTAACCCATCTTATTTCCTCAGCATGGTGTCTGAGACATGTGAATAACTGGTCACATGAGTAGACTTCTACTACAGGCCAAAACTGCAGGCTATTTCTGTGGGTAACTGTAATGGACCAGTCATGCTGATCTAAAGCCCATTGTTTCCCACTAATGTACATTCCCTGCCCAGCGTATCTAGTCTCACAGATCTGTTCGCAGACCAGGTCTGTTTGTGTGTGGCATAATGTGGTGGATTTTTGTGGTTTATCCATAGACCCTGGACTCTGATGCTCCTTGGCAGGTCAGAAGGCATGGGTAATGGATTTCAGGAATTGCAACTGTCTCACCGCAAGTACATGGTACAGTGTGGTGTTTTGTAGACATTTTATTTATTTTAGTATATTTTGGCACTGAAAGTAGTTTATATATTGGAAAGTATGGGTGATAAGAAGAAGAAAATCATGGCAGTTACAGGCAGTCAGTACACTATGTACTCACATATTTCTTGATCATACAATACCTGTCAAATAAAACATAACACAGTGGGTTTTGTTTTATTGACATAAAATAACATCAGTGATCTTGATGAAACACATACCATCTTGGCTTTCTTTCTCCATCTGAAAACAGTTCATTACAAAAGATGTGAATTTTAGTACCTAAGATTTTTTGCTCACACATTTAGAAATACAGAAGTCCTTAAATTTTTTTTGTCAACTTATGTCTTTACTTACCATTGAGATCTCAAAATTTGTCAGGGAAAAATGCTAAAATTTGTCTGGAAATCAGGGAAATGTCAGGGAATTTCACTTGGGAAAACTTGTGGCAACCCTGAATTTTAAAAAGTCCAAAGGAATATTATATATACCTTCCACCGTATTTGATTGTTAGTATTCCATTGTTCTGTTAAACTCAGATTTCAATACTGGATCCTCTATGTCTTCCATATCAATTCCCACTTCTTCGCAATTGTGTCACCAAACAGTTCCTCTCTAAAGTAGAAGTCTTCAGTGTACTTTCTCCTCCTATCTGCTCTCTCTTCTTGGGTCTTAACAGTGGAAATCAGACTGCACTCTTAATGCTTCTAATTTCATGGAAGGTTGTTTTGCTCTTCCTGTTTATTTTATTCTGAAATGACTTGTATTGATGAACATTTGCTTCTTCTTTTTTCGATCAGCTGAAGTATTTGGCAACGTAATTTTTCACGACGACATTCTTCAACAAATGTGTAACAGATTTCTTACTGTGTGAGATCTGTCAATTTAGTGCTTTTGAAAACTACCTCTGTCATTGTCATCAGTAGATTCCAGTAAGCCATTAGTTACATTAGTTGGCAGAGTCATTACAGAACTTCCGTATGCTGTCGTAGATTATGTTGATGTCTGTGACTGAGGAACATTGGTAGCAATGCTGATTTCGTAGAGTGTGGATGTCTCAGTTGATTTATCTGTTGCCTTGCAGCATAAAACACTCATTTCCACACCCTACAGAGGGTGTAGCTGCTGACTGTGGTAAAGTTGCTGTTGCACATTCTGATCTCAATGGCACCTCTGATGACAGAATCGCAATAGGTGGATACCTGGGATATTATTTCCATTTCATCAAACATAATCGTGTGTTCATGCATGAGGCTGTGTTCAGAAATGACAGATTTGCTGAAATCCCGTGTTGTTGGTCCCTCCCCCCCTGAAATCACTCATCTTGACTACTGGTGTAACTGTACCACATTCATGAGTTAGTTTATAAATTCCGGGAACACTGAGACCAAGGTTGTCTTTTATGGGCTTATCATCTCTCTTAACTATTTTTGTGTGATTGGAAAGTGGATGGGATACTGTGTCTGCCCAGGACTCTGCTTATTTTGATTTTTGTAGCTTTGGAGAAGGAAGGATTGCTACGGACTGATCAGCTTCTGGTGATTATCTCTGTTTTTGTTTCTTAGACATGGTTAACTTAATACCTGAATAATTATAGCAATTCCTGGAATAAGTTTGTTAGATATGCTATCTCAGAACCCATGTGTGCCTTTGCACAGGCAATTTTAGCTTAATTTATCAGCATATTTAAAACTGCTGTTTTATGGGCTAGATGATGAGATCTTTGTGCATTAAGATATAGGTCAAAATAAGTTGGTTTCCGGTAAACATAGTGCCTGAGCTATCCATCTGATTTTTGTATGTATGTGTTTCCAACGAAGGCCTTGTTGGCCAAAATCTCAGTTTCAGTCAGTCTTTTTGTTGTATCTTTCTGTTACTCAGAATCTCTGCTATATGGTGAGTAACAACTATCCTTTCACAATATTCTTATAACATTACGTAAGTCAATTGCTATTCACTGTGAACACGATATTAAAAACTCTTCAAATTTTTTGGTCACAAACAGATCTGAACCAATCGAGGTGAAATTACTGTTAGTTTGGATGTGGTCTCTTTGTTCAAAAGTCCCTGTGGAGGACACGTAAGTTACTACTGGACCACTTCCCTCTCCAGACTGTCATACTCTTTCACCATACTTCGACAACCACACATTTTTATATAAAGGTAGATTTTATGAAATGAAATGACTAATGGAAAATCTGTTGTCTCCAGCAGTGGGCAATGTCTTTATGGAGCACTTTGAGACACGCACGTGAAATTAAACTCCTTGTCTAACTTGTTTGTTTTGCTGTGTGTGACACACATTTATGATTTGGTCACATGAAATTGAAGCAATTCACCTGTTCATTGATTAGGTGAGATGGAGAGAGAAGGAAAATTACCATTTTTAGAGGTCTGCTTCAACGAAAATTATATAGTCAGCTAGGGCACTCTATTCTCTGGAAAGCGAGCCATACAGAAGTATATCTCAGGGCACAAAACAAACTTCGTCCATCCCATAAAGGAGCAGTTTTAAATATTCTGATAAATAAAGTAAACAATGGCAAAGAACACATGGATTCCGAGATCTCACATTCAAGAAACAAACTGAGATACTCAATAATCAGGTGATCAGCCCATAGCATTCCTTCTTTCTTTGAAGCTACAGCAATTAATAAAATAGGCAGAGTCCTGGGCAGACATGGTATTCAATTCCCACCAGGGGGGTCCACAACTCTTTTTGTTGTTACATGCGTGGGGAGCACGAGACCCCAAGCTAGTGCGGCTCTTTTTCCTTTCTGGGCTGCGTACCTTCCTTTTCCACATCCTTCCCCATCCCCCCCCCCACCTGCGCCTCTTCCCTTCCCCTTCTCCCCCTATGGGAGTATGTTTCGTGCCTACGTCCGGAGACAAACACTTGTAACTGTAAGACAGTCTCTCTTCTTTGCTTTCTATGCTGGAAAGTCTCTGTCCTCCCTTTGTCCCTCTCTTTTCCTTGCCTCTTCTCTTTACCCTCTTCTCCGCTGCGGCGTTTGAGTCCTCTCTTCTTTCCTTTTCTTTGTTACTCCCTTTCTCTTTCTTTGCTCCCTATGCGTGGCTCAAGGCTGACCCATGCGTTCCCAAGTGTAGCCAGTGATGGTGTAACGCGTAATTCCCCACCCCGGGTAGACAGGTAGGACACGTATGTATCCCCTGGGAACGGCCAGGCCCAGGGAGGGGTTATTACCTGAGCTGGTACCTTCCATCCGTTTCTTGGGAGGTGTGAACAATCGCCTAAGGCGGGAGTGCCCACAGATAGGGCCCCCCCACAAGGCAGGAGCGTGCCATCAGAGACACCGGTAATCATGGGGGATGCTTCCGTAATGGTTTCCTCTATGTCTACAATTTTTGCTCACAAGAGAAAGTTAAATGAGTCTCAGCCACGGACAATTCTTCCATCAGTGGCACAGTTCCTTGTAGTTTCTCGGTCGGACGAAGGTCAAGACTTCTCCACAGTCAACCCTTTCATTATTCAGAAAGGTGTCGACGCAATTGCAGGTCCTGCAAAGTCTTGTTGCCGATTACGAAATGGCACCTTGTTGTTGGTAACAGTCAGTGCCCTCCAGGCACAAAAATTGCTGTGAACTTCACTGCTACACACCTTCCCTGTCCAGGAGGAAGCGCACCGCACTTTAAATTCATCACGCGGGGTGGTTTATACATGCTCACTTGATGGATTGTCCAACGAGGAAATTCAAAACTACCTGTCTGACCAGGGCGTAAAGGCTGTACATCGAGTCATGAAAAGGGTTGACAAGGGCTTGGTATCAACCCGTACCATCTTCTTGACATTTGACAGAGTTCAACTTCCATCGAACATTAAAGCGGGCTGTTAGATAGTTTCAATTACATCCCCAACCCTACGCGTTGCTATTGGTGTCAGCGGTTTAATCATACCAGCCAGTCATGTTCCAATCCGGCCAAATGTGTTGTGTGTGGCAAGGATGCCCATAAAGGTACTTGTCCACCTCCATCCTCTCATTGCATCAACTGTATGGGTGACCACACTGCTTCCTCTAGAGATTGCCCCATTTTCAAAGTTGAACAGCTTATTCAGGAAATCAGAGTGAAGGAAAAGGTGTCTACATTTGCTGCCCGGAAGTTATTCGCCAATCGAAAGCCCACTGTGCCTCCAGCAGGTAAATATAGCACTGTTCTTGCATCTTCTTGGCTTACTAGGGAGGCAGCCACACAGACTTGTTATCTCACCTTAAACGCCACGGTCATCACATTGGCCAGTGCCAAGATCGCCCGTTCAACCTCCACACTATCACCTGCTCACAGCTCACCCTTGATCGGCTTGTGCTAAATCACGAGCCCCAAAATCAGACACCCGGACTTCCAAAAAAAGAGCCTACTCGCGAACATTTTTTATGTACCCCAACTTCACAACCATCGATTCCTCCCTCATCTCAATGTCCTGTTTCCAATAAGGCTCATAAGAAACTAAGTTCCTCTCCTTCTCCGCCAAGGCGTGTCTCATCTACAGTGTCACCTGACGGTAACCCCCTTGGCCGTCTTCCGTGTCGCCAAGGCGCACTGCTGGCGGCCGATCAACCGGCCGATTGCTGGTGGCAGGAGCTGCCCCCGAACAACCTATGGATCAGGATCTTCTGCCTTTGGCTGAATGCCGTTCCACATTGTCAGCCGCCGACTCTCAGCAGTCGAGTTGAGAGCAACCGTGGTAAGATTCTTCCCTTCTCTGCCCACCCTATGTCAATTATCCATTGGAATATCCGTGGCATTAGAGCCAAATGGGATGAATTGTCGATCCTCTTACGATCCTACTCGCCGGTTGTCATCTGTTTTCAGAAAACAAAGCTGTGTCCCCACGATCGCTTTGTTTTCTTTCATTTTCAGTCAGTCCGGTTTGATCTCCCCTCTGTTGATGGCACTCCAGCACATGGGGGACTTAAGATTCTTCTCCATGATACTGTCCATTATCACCGAATCCCCTTAAACAGTTCCTTCCAAGCTGTTGCTGTCGCTGTCGCTGTCCATCTTTCCCTTTTTGGATACACCTTCTCTCTTTGTACTGTATACATTCCATCGTCCACACCGATGACAAGAGCTTATCTCCTTCATCTCTTTGGTCAACTCCCGCACCCCTATTTGCTGGTTGGGGACTTCAGTGCCCACCACCCGCCTTGGGGGATCTTCGCGTCCTTGTCCACGAGGCTCCCTATTGATTGACGTCTTCCACCAAGTGGATCTCGTTTGCCTCAACACTGGGGACCCTACATTTTTGTCTGCCTCCACATCGAATTTCTCTCATATGGATCTTTCGGTTGGTACTGTTCAGCTAGCTCGGCACTTTCAATGGTTCTCTCTTGCTGATACACACTTGAGTGACAGTTTTCCATGTGTCAAATTGCAGCCACAGCTGCCATCTATGCGCCCGAGACGCTGGAAGTTTGCCCAAGCCGATTGGACACTTTTTTCGTCTCTAGCAGCATTCGATTACCATCACTTTCCTTGTGTCGACGATCAGGTCACTCATGTTACAGAAGTTATTCTTACAGCCGCAGAACGTTCAATACCTCGCACCTCCAGTTTGCCCCAGCACCCCCTGGTTCCTTGGTGGAACGAGGCAAGCCATAACGCAATATGTAAGTGGCGACGTGCTCTTCGCATTTTCCGCCACCATCTCACTTCGGCCAACTGTATCCACTATAAGCAGTTAGGTGCGTGATGCTGTCGCGTCATCCGCAACAGCAAGATGGCAAGCTGGGACTTCTTTACTAGCTCTTTCAACATCTTCCCTCCATTTTTGAAAGTTTGAAGTCAAATTCGACGGTTATCTGGCACGTCTAGTTTCTCCCCAATCTCTGGGCTCACTGTCGCACATGATACCTTATTGGACCCCCTTGCAATTTCTAGCTCATTGGGTCAACACTTTGCTGAGATTTTGAGCTCTTCAAATTACCTGCCAGCCTCTCTCCCAAAGAAATGTGCAGCAGAAGTGCGAACTCTTGCTTTCTCCTCTCAAAATAGCAAAGGCTATAATACTGTTTTCTTCATGCGGGAACTCCAACACGCACTCTCTCCTTCTCGCTCTTCTGCCCCAGGACCAGATGGTATCCACATCCAAATGTTGCTGCATTTATCCTACCATAGTCTGCATTACCTCCTTTGCCTGGAAAGGACAAACATCTCCCCTCTAGATATCGCCCCATTTCTCTCACTAGTAGTGTATGTAAGGTTTTGGAGCATATGGTGAATTGCTGTTAAGTCTGGTGGCTGGAGTCCTGAAGCCTTTTAACACCTGCCCAATGCGGTTTCTGAAAGCATTGTTCTGCAGTTGACCATCTTGGTGCTCTCCTCTTACATCATGAAAAATTTTCTCAGGAAATGCCAAACGGTAGCAATATTTTCTGATCTGGAGAGAGCATACAATACCTGTTGGAGGACAGGCATCCTCCACACACTGTTCTCTTTGGGGCTTTCGAGGTCGGCTGTCCCTTTTTATTATTGAATTTATGGCAGAGCGCCCATTTAAAGTGTGAGTGAACACAACTCTCTCCCGTACTTTCTCCCAAGAAAACAGGGTACCCCAGGGCTCCATGCTAAGGGTTGTACTGTTTGCCATTGCCATAAATCCAATTATGAATTGTCTCCTTCCCGATGTCTCGGGCTCCCTCTTTGTGGACAATTTTGCGATCTACTACAGCTCTCAACAGACCAGCCTTCTTGAACGACGTCTTCAAGGATGTCTCAATCGCCTCCACTCTTGGAACATCGAAACCAGTTTCCGCTTTTCTCCCAGTAAGACCGTTTGTGTAAATTTTTGGTGGTGTACGGAGTTTCTTCCGCCTTCCCTACATCTAGGCCCTGTCAACCTTCCATTCGCGGATGCCGCTAAATTCTTGGGTCTTATGTTTGACAGAAAACTGTGCTGGTCCTCCCAAGTTTCCTATCTTTTGGCTCACTGTCTGCGATCCCTCAACACAATCTCCTCTGAATGAATGCTATCTTCTGGGAAGCGGACAGAGTGGTCCTTCTCCGCCTCTACCGCGCCTTAGTTCTCTCGAAATTGGGCTATGGAAGCATATTTTACTCCTCTGCTCAGCCATCTATTCTTCAGCGTCTCAACTCTGTCCACCACCATGGATTGCATTTAACATCTGGAGCTTTTTACACCAGCCCTGTGGAAACCCTTTATGCTGAGACTGCTGACCCTTCGCTGTCCAATCGGCAAGCTGTCCTATCGGCAAGCTGTCCTTCTGAGTTGCTATGCTAGCCATCTGTTTTCCATGCCTGCTAATCTGGCCCATGACCTTTTTTTCAATGCCTCCTTGGATTTAGGGTATGCAGGCCACCCTTCCTCTCTACTACCACCGGGAGTCTGCTTCCGTCAACTGCTACATTCTCTTTCCTTCCAATTTCCTAAAACTTTTTTGACAACCTGCCTGCACCGTGACCTTTGTCAGCTTCCCAAGGATGGTACCCCTTCTCTCGTTTATTGTCGGGCATTTGCTGCTCTATGCGCACAAATAAAGGATGCCACATTTATTTACACTGACGTCTCAAAAACATCATTTGGTGTTAGGAGTGTCTATATTGTTGGCAACACCCCTAATCAATTTCGGCTTCCTGACCAGTGTTCGGTTTTTACTGCAGAGCTTTACACTGTCCTCCAGGCTGTCAAATACACCCGTCGCCATCAGCGGATATAGTATATTATATGCTCAGATTCGCTCAGCTCTCTCCTCAGTCTCCAAGCTCTTTACCCTGTCCATCCTCTGGTCCACTGGATTCAGGACTGCCTCCACTTGGGGGGTGTCTGTGGTATTCCTCTGGATCCCAGGACACATTGGTACCCATGGAAATGAGGCGGCTAATATAGTGGCCAAGGCTGCAGTCTCTCTTCTTCAGCCTGCTGTTCACGTGGTTCCCTGTCTTTTTAGCCATCGACATCTTTTAAGTGGCAATCCTGTCCCCCCTCCCCCCTTGAACTGTGAGACATCTTTTACTTGAGTGCCCCTATTTTACTCCGCTACACGCCCGTCTATAGATTTCGCCTGATATATCTTCCATTTTAGGAGATGACACGCACTCAGCCGATTGCGTCCTTGAGTTTATTAGTGTCAGTGGTGTCAGTGAGACGACGTCGGTCATTTGAAGCTCTTCTATAGTGGTTTTCTTAGCTTTCCTTCTGTTTTTTAGTTTCCCCACTTTTTGATTTTCACTCCTATTGCTGCTGATTTCCATATTTTTTATTTTTTTTAAGCCACAGACTGGGCGCTAATGCCCGTAGTAGTTTTTGTGCCCCAAAAAAAAAAAAAAAAAGGTATTCAAAGAAAATTTAAAGATGTTGCACCCAGGAAAAGACAGCCTCAGTCTCAGTGTTCATGGAATTTGCATGTGGTAGCATTTGGATTGGTCAGTCAATACCACCGATTTCAGAGACTGCAAAGAGCACCAACAACACAGAAAATATTGTGATTTTCTCAGATTTGCTATTCCAAATTGTAGCCTCGTGAACAGGCACGTGATTATGTATGATGAAACAGAATATTATTCTGTGCATCTATTTACTGTGATTGTGTCATCCATGAAGGTGTTAACATCAGAATGTGTAACAGCTATTTTAACTGAGTCAGCAGTTACACCCTTAGTGGTGCATGGAAATTGATGCTTGACACTGAAAGGCGACAGATAAATCGAGTCACTTATCTAAAGAAATCGGCATTACTACCAATGTTCTTCAGTCATAGACATTGAAATATCCTGGTGATGATGTAGGGAGTTGTCAAAAGCTCAAGATGGACAAATCTGACACAGCAGTAACTCGGTGAAGCTGAAATGTTCACAAACAGCTGTGTTCCGTATATCTACAACTGTATGACCAACTTGTGACATTTTAGTTTTTGAGATTTCAATTTTTCTTGAACTGATCTACCTTTTGTGGTATTCTTTATTGCAGTATCTACAGTCTTAAAGTACTTCAAATGCATCTCACCATTCTTCAGTACTCCAGTACCTCCCTTATTTTGGCGTTGATTATTTCTGATAATTCTCTTGAACTTCAGCATACTTTTCAGCATTTATAAATTATGAGCTGATTAGGCCTTACAATGCTGTATCTTATTTAGGAATCTATGTCTGATGATAGTGTAACCCAGCTGAAGTTTTCCTGTGTCTGCTGATCTTTTCAGGGTTCACCATGACCTTGTGTGATTTTTGAATAGTGCATTTGCCATTAAGCTGAAGTTTACTGCAGAATTTAGTCTTCCTTCTCTCTTATTCATGTTAACGAACCCATATTCTCCTATAACACAGTGCTTTATTCCTTCCCCTTTAGAGTTTTCCAGTTACCAATGATTATTAGACTTCCACCTCCCTTTCCGTACTGAATTATACATTCAGTACCTTCATGTAGTCTCTCTCTCTCTCTCTCTCTCTCTCTCTCTCTCTCTCTCTCTCTCTCTCTCTCTCTCTCATCTTCTGCTTGGAACCTTGGCATGTATATCTGATTAGTTGTTGTTGGTATTGATTTACTGTCTGTTCTGGTGAGCATAATCCTTTCATTGGATTACTCACAATAACTCACTTTCTGCTCTACCTCTGTACCTTCCTATTCATGATTATCCTACCCCCATTTCATCGTCTGGCGCTACTGATATTACCCTATATTCATCTGCCCTGAAATCCTTAAAAAAATCCCATTTTCACTTTACTGATCCCCAATATATCTATACAGAATAAAAAAACCACTTGAAGAGGGTGGAGTATCCACTTAATCATTATACCTTTTTTTAATTATTATTTAGTGTAATAGCTCTTCAATATAAAATCACTGTGTTAAGTTTGAAAAAGATCTTTAAAAGTAGTAAGGTAACTTATTCCAATTATAACCCAAGATGAGAATAAAATCTGTGAGGTGTGAAGGCCATTACAAAAAATCTTACATATTGCAATTTTTTCAGCCACACTGTTTGGGACAATCTTCCTACGTGATCCACCACGTAGTCGTGGCGATTTGAGTTCAAGAGTTCGGACAAATCAGCAGGCACTTGACAGGAAGAAGGCGAATTTTGTTTACAATTTTCTAGTGAATGACCAAAGTGATTTAATACTTGGTCGATGAAACTTTTTTTATTTTTGCATTTGTTAAATGTGTAGTACTTACAAGCAGTTATACTCAAATTAAAGTGGACCCACCTTGCACATATTTATATATATTGTTATCTAATATTTAGATTGCATATTTATTTTAATTAAGAAATTCTTGCATGTGTGTGTTTTAATGTGCAATTATTTGTACAGAAGAAGCAAATATGTAAAGCAGTACCATGTACTGCACTATAGAATAAAACAGTTTCAGTTTATGCTGCAGTGAGAAATTAAATATCAGAAAAAGTTATCCTAGAATAACTGATATTCTTGCCGTGTATTAAAAACTGTAATTTGACTGCATATTGTTGTACTATTTCCTTCAAAAGTACATATTGTTTATCCTAAGCAGGAGCCAGTATGGTTATTTTCATGTGATAATGATGTGCACTGGATGTAACAGTAAGTCTGACAATTTTCATCCATGGAGTGATTAGTCCTTCAATTTGGAAACTGCAGAGTTATGTCATTACATGGATTTGGCTGACCCATTACAATGTGCATGATGACCAAGAGTGACATTGTTATTAGATATTATGAAGAAGCAGTTTGGAGTTCAGTGTATAAATTATGGAAAATTGTACATATAAATATATCTTGCAACAGCTCTTCCGAGTAAAATTACAGTACGATGATATGCCAAATTTTTTAGTCTTAAACAAATTGGTTTGTTTAACAGTGTGTACTTAGCTGTTTAAATGCTCTACCTGTGTGTCAGTATGCATATGCAGACACAAATGCCAAATCATTAAATGCCTTATGCCACAGCTTTATTATAATTTCCTCTGTCATCTTTTCTGAAATTTCAAGTGTGAGGATCAGAGCCCAGTATAAAGCCTCTACAGCTCCCACAAATGCTTGGTGTGGTGTATTGCGGTAATGGATGGTGAAGTGACAGTGGAGTCATAATTTAGGATGATGTTTGACCTTAATGTCTGAAGAATTGTGTGAAACATACTCTCTTCCATCAGTTAATCATATTGTTCTTCTAAGGGAACCGTTACAGCATGGACTGCCTCAATGGAGAGAGATATTACCATAACCCTCCTTGAACATCATTCTTGTGTTTTTTACCTTGATGGTTGGAGCGTGTTTCAAAAGAATTATATTGCAAGTTGTTAATTTATCTGTGTCAGTTCACATGTGTGTAATAATGAGACATTTAAACCTTATTTTACCTAGCCCCTCACTGAATCTTTGCAATTTATACATCCACCAATTGACTCACTTCTGCATTTGCTCATTTGTGAACCAGACCTTTGCTGTAGCTAAGTGGAAAACTAAAGTCATCATTTACTCATGTCTGCTTTACTGGTCATACAAGGTTTTTTCAGCAGCAATCAATGTCTCATCTTAGACTCTCCAATTAAATTTATCTATTTGTATACTATAGTGCAGAGATTTGTTAACTGCGTGCTGCGGCAGCATCACGTTTGTGCTACAGGACACCACCAGAATATGATATTAATGTTGGATATACTGTATGTATTGTTTGCGAATCTAAAGTGTTTCATTTATTATAATATTTTTAAACCAGCCTTCTCACATCAGCTGTCAGATAGATGAATAGTTTGACTTGATATGCCATGGAAAAATTCTGATATTAATGGCTCCAGAACCAAAAACGTTTTGAACTCATTGTTGCACCGTATAATGGACTCAGTAAAAAATGTTTCAAAATGCCTTGTGTGTTGGTTGGATTAGTTCCTTTGCAGAAAGGTGACAGAGCTAATGTGAGAAACACTCTGTTCCTTCCTTCCCGAATAAGTGAACGATTTGTTTCATATGGAATTTTTATTTAGTGGAAAAAATATTCTTATGAGCTCGGTGATTTCCAATGACGTAATAGTCCCTAATCGAGAGTATATTTAAATCTGTCACAATGTGATGCACAATCTATATGAGAACATATCAACAGTATAAAATGCAATTAATTGTTCACGAACCTGACCTGATGTGTGAGTGCAGTTATAAACATAGTTAAAATGTGCAGCAACAGTTCACCATAGACTGTGGCTATGTACACTCACTTTTTGGCAATTTTCTGAAGTCTTGGAATTATGCCACCTCCCATTCTTTCATTTCTATTTTGCTTTTAAATACATAATGGACATTTAACATGTAAATCACTGAGTCATAAGAATATTTTTTCCACTAAATAAAAATTCCATGTGAAACAAATCGTTCACTTATTTGGGAAGGAAAGAGCAGAGTGTTTCTCACATTAGCTCTGTCACCTTTCTGCAAAGGAACCCATCCAACCAACACACAAGGCATTTTAAAACATCAGCATGATTAACTGCAATGAAGAGAGAGGAGTTCTATGTTGCGCCTGTACATATTTGCTTCTTCTCTGACACAATAGAAACAATGTCTCCTCTCCCCTCCCACATCAGTTTTATACATAGCCAAAGCAATCATACTTTGTGCATATGTAGTTATGTTTTAGGATATATTAGCAAACGAAAGCGCTGGCAGGTTGATAGACACACAAACATACACACAAAATTCAAGCTTTCGCAACCAATGGTTGCTTCAGCGAAAGCTTGAATTTTGTGTGTTTGTGTGTCTATCAACCTGTCAACGCTTTCGTTTGGTATGTCACATCTTCTTTGTTTTTAGATATATTTTTCCCACGTGAAATGTTTCCCTCTATTATATTAGTATATATTAGGTTTTAAATGGTGGCCTACTAGAAGGATGAAGCACTAGAATATTTATAAAATGAATGTAGTATTATTATTTAAATATTTTGAAAAAATTGTCACTCAGAAATCTAGTCATTTGAAATGTTTCTGTATAATGGTATTTCTATATTGTTAATATTGTTTCCAGTACACAGTAAATGAAATTGGGAGGGATCTGATCAGTGGTCCACATACAGCTAGCTGGAGAATGTGTAGCCTGTAGAAATACTGTAGGAGCAAGCAAGAACTCTTTAAATTGCTGTAAATACTTTAGTTTGTGATGCATGAACAGTCAACTAAAATACCCCAATTAAGATTTCAATAAACAATGGTGACAAAGGCAACTGAAAGTAATGTAGATGGGAAAGTATACATTCCAAAGAACTCCTTAAGAATACACACAGAAAATTTGAATATTACTGTGTTGCTTTGACATAGTTTGTTTATCCATGAGAGTTGAATATTTTTTTCATTTTATACGTTCTTTGTTTAGTTTAAAAAATCCATTTTTGGACCCTCTTATTCTTTACTTATCTTCCTATAAATATTGGATGTGATGAATGCATTTAATACATGAAATGCCGATGTTGTCAAAACACTTCCTTGTTTTGAGTTATCCTCTCACCTTTCTCCCAAATGGGCAGTAATGATACTTTCATTTTACTTGGTGTTTGTGTGTACATTTCAGCAATGACCTGTAGGTGCACTTCCTACTTCAAATATTTTAAAATAGCTTCCTTGTCTATTTCTTATACTTAGAACCTTTGAATTTGTGAAATACTTAAATGTCCTCAATGGAATACAAACAGTGGAAGGAGTTAAAGTACGTGCCATGTAGTTGAGACATGTAGTGGGCTACACATATATAAACAAGATCGAAATAGTCACTAAGCTTTTAAAGTGTCCTTCCTCACAGGTTATATGCCCTCCTCCCAACACACCCATACTGTCATTGCCATCTTTTTTTAGTATTGTTTACTCCTTCCATTGTTTATCACAGTGTCTTCCTTCCATTAGCCGTATCTTTTTGCTTGTGTAGTATTTCTAGTCATCTTTTTGCAATAATGGGCTAGCATTGTTGTGATGTACGTCAATATATTTTATAGAACACTTTGCTGAATTCATATTCAGTTGGTCTGTATCATCTAAAAAAACATTTTGTGTTAAATTTTCCATAAACTGCTGTGGAACGTTGTTATCTGAAGTCATATGATGTACCTTTTCTCCTTTTGTTATAATTTCAGTTGCAATTTTAAATTTATATAGCAGCAACTGGCAATGTTAATTGTATGTATAGTTTTCTACCTCATAGTTCCATTCATAAAAACTCTTAATAAATGATCTTTTTAATATATACAACATGTGGTCAATTGAATGTAGCTTATAAGAAACCATCTAACAAAAAGCTTTGAACATTGGTGAATAAAATGAGGTACACATAACCATTACCAAAATAAGGACAGCTTGACAAACAAAGCACAATTTCAGAATTCTATGAATTTGTAAGCTACTACAAACAGCATAGTGGACGCATTATTGTGGCCAAGATAGATACGAAGCCCACACCTACTACAGTAGTACAAGTTTATATGCCAACTAGCTCTGCAGATGACGAAGAAATGTATGATGAAATAAAAGAAATTATTCAGATAGTGAAGGGAGACGAAAATTTAATAGTCATGGGTGACTGGAATTCGAGTGTAGGAAAAGGGAGAGAAGGAAACATAGTAGGTGAATACGGATTGGGGCTAAGAAATCAAAGAGGAAGCCGCCTGGTAGAATTTTGCACAGAGCACAACATAATCATAGCTAACACTTGGTTTAAGAATCATGAAAGAAGATTGTATACATGGAAGAACCCTGGAGATACTAAAAGGTATCAGATTATATAATGGTAAGACAGATTTAGGTTCAATGGTTCAAATGGCTCTGAGCACTATGGGACTCAACTGCTGAGGTCATAAGTCCCCTAGAACTTAGAACTACTAAAACCTAACTAACCTAAGGACATCACACACATCCATGCCCGAGGCAGGATTCGAACCTGCGACTGTAGCGGTCGCGCGGTTCCAGACTGTAGCGCCTAGAACCGAGAGATTTAGGAACCAGGTTTTAAATTTTAAGACATTTCCAGGGGCAGATGTGGACTCTGACCACAATCTATTCGTTATGACTTGTAGATTAAATCTGAAGAAACTGCAAAAAGGTGGGAATTGAAGGAGATGGGACCTGGATAAACTGACTAAACCAGAGGTTGTACAGAGTTTCAGGGAGGGCATAAGGGAACAATTGACAGGAATAGGGGAAAGAAATACAGTAGAAGAAGAATGGGTAGCTTTGAGGGAGGAAGTAGTGAAGGCAGCAGAGGATCAAGTAGGTAAAAAGACGAGGGCTAGTAGAAATCCTTGGGTAACAGAAGAAATATTGAATTTAATTGATGAAAGGAGAAAATATAAAAATGCACTAAATGAAGCAGGCAAAAAGGAATACAAACGTCTCAAAAATGAGATCGACTGGAAGTGCAAAATGGCTAAGCAGGCATGGCTAGAGGACAAATGTAAGGATGTAGAGGCTTATCTCACTAGGGGTAAGATAGATACCGCCTACAGGAAAATTAAAGAGACCTTTGGAGATAAGAGAACGACTTGTATGAATATCAAGAGCTCAGATGGAAACCCAGTTCTAAGCAAAGAAGGGAAAGCAGAAAGGTGGAAGGAGTATATAGAGGGTCTATACAAGGGCGATGTACTTGAGGACAATATTATGGAAATGGAAGAGGATGTAGATGAAGATGAAATGAGAGATATGATACTGCGTGAAGAGTTTGACAGAGCACTGAAAGACCTGAGTCGAAACAAGGCCCCAGGGGTAGACAACATTCCATTAGAACTACTGACGGCCTTGGGAGAGTCAGTCCTGACAAAACTCTACCATCTGGTGAGGAAGATGTACGACACAGGCGAAATACCCTCAGACTTCAAGAAGAATATAATAATTCCAATCCCAAAGAAAGCAGGTGTTGACAGATGTGAAAAGTACCGAACTATCAGTTTAATAAGTCACAGCTGCAAAATACTAACACAAATTCTTTACAGACGAATGGAAAAACTAGTAGAAGCCAACCTCGGGGAAGATCAGTTTGGATTCTGTAGAAATGTTGGAACACGTGAGGCAATACTGACCCTACGACTTATCTTAGAAGGAGGATTAAGGAAAGGCAAGCCTACGTTTCTAGCATTTGTAGACTTAGAGAAAGCTTTTGACAATGTTGACTGGAATACTCTCTTTCAAATTCTAAAGGTGGCAGGGGTAAAATACAGGGAGTGAAAGGCTATTTACAATTTGTACAGAAACCAGATGGCAGTTATAAGAGTCGAGGGACATGAAAGGGAAGCAGTGGTTGGGAAGGGAGTAAGACAGGGTTGTAGCCTCTCCCCGATGCTGTTCAATCTGTATATTGAGCAAGCAGTAAAGGAAACAAAAGAAAAATTCAGAGTAGGTATTAAAATCCATGGAGAAGAAATAAAAACTGTGAGGTTCGCCGATGACATTGTAATTCTGTCAGACACAGCAAAGGACTTGGAAGAGCAGTTGAATGGAATGGACAGTGTCTTGAAAGGAGGATATAAGATGAACATCAACAAAAGCAAAACGAGGATAATGGAATGTAGTTGAATTAAGTCGGATGATGCTGAGGGAATTAGATTAGAAAATGAGACATTTAAAGTAGTAAAGGAATTTTGCTATTTGGGGAGCAAAATAACTGATGACGGTCGAAGTAGAGAGGATATAAAATGTAGACTGCCAATGGCAAGGAAAGCGTTTCTGAAGAAGAGAAATTTGTTAACATCGAGTATAGATTTAAGTGTCAGGAAGTCATTTCTGAAAGAATTTGTATGGAGTGTAGCCATGTATGGAAGGGAAACATGGACGATAAATAGTTTGGACAAGAAGAGAATAGAAGCTTTCGAAATGTGGTGCTACAGAAGAATGCTGAAGATTAGATGGGTAGATCACATAACTAATGAGGAAGTATTGAATAGGATTGGGGATAAGAGAAATATGTGGCACAACTTGACCAGAAGAAGGGATCGGTTGGTAGGACGTGTTCTGAGGCATCAAGGGATCACCAATTTAGTATTGGAGGGCAGTGTGGAGGGTAAAAATCATAGAGGGAGACCAAGAGATGAATACACTAAGCAGATTCAGAAGGATGTAGGTTGCAGTAGGTACTGGGAGATGAAGAAGCTTGCACAGGATAGAGTAGCATGGAGAGCTGCATCAAACCAGTCTCAGGACTGAAGACCACAACAACAACAACAACAACAACAACATGAATTTGTTATAAACTTCAGAACCTGATTCAATATTTCTCATATTTACCCTTTGACATAAAAAAAGCCAAATATTTATTCTGCAATGTTTGTTAATGGACATCATTCACATAATGGTACAAAATAAACAAATTATGAAAAATTATGTTTTATCGCCAACACTGCAGTGGCAGCATTTCTGTTAAATGCCTGCCTCAAATTTGTGATACCAAAGTTCAATGTTGAAGCTTTTAGACAGGAGTCTGGCACTAAGGTATTGTGGTAAGTTTTGCATTGGTAATGAAAGTGGCTGGTATGGCATTGTGCAGGTCCTTGATAAACACAGAAATTTAGTTTGAGTGAGCAGTGTTGGAGTTTACAAGGTGCATAGTGCAATAATGTACGCTACGTTTTCTCCATAAGTTTTCTTTTCTTCTGTTCAGTCTTGAGTACTCAATACTGGGCTGCTGGTAAGCATTAACCAAAAAATGAGAGATGATAGTCTTAACTTGGAAAATCTCTTCTTTTCTATGTACATTTTACCTTTACTGTTTGATGTTTATTTGATGCCTTTGCCTTGTTAGGAAGGACCTAAGCAAGGAGGTTGAGTGGTTAAGTACTGGGGGTCAAATCCCAGTCTAGATTTTGCATATATCAACTATGGTGACAGGATGATTCCTTTGAAAAGGATGTAGTTAATTTCATTCCATGTCCTTTGTTATCAGTTTTGTGTAATTGCTCATCCCAGTTGTAGCTTTGCAATGACTAATTTATCGGAATTATAACTTTCACACTTCTGTTCATCCTTTACACCAAATAATATATGTGTCAATAAAGTTCCTACACATCTTTTTACCCCCCCCCCCCCCTCCCCCCTCAACCTGCTGACAGCAGATGAAAGATAAAGTGTGTTACCCAGAAATTAATACCCCAGATTTTTCCCTGAAACTGTTACTTACTCCATACAATGAAAATTACATGCATGAAAGACTTTCATCTACACACTATCTTTCCACATAACCTCCTTCCAGTTCTATGGCCTTTCTCCAGCAAGGCACAAGGGTGTTTATGCCCTTTTGGTACCAGTCTTTGTTCTGGTCACTTTGCAAATAATTTTCTCCTCATGCTCAAAATGTTGTCCACAAATCTTATTTTTTAACGGCCCAAATAGCTGGCAGTTCAGTGGAGCTAGGTCAAAGCTGTAGAGAGAATGCAGTAAAACAGTCCAACCCTGTTTTGTGATTTGTTCACAAGTCCTCAAACTTCCCTCAGGCCAAGCATAACAGTGTTGAATCAAGACATCCCCCGAGTTGATATGGTTTCAAAGTTGTTGGAAATGCTTCACGAGTGGTGTTACTGTATTCACGTTTGCCTCTGAATTAATGATACTGCATTTTGATATCACAGGAATGATAATCACACTCTTACAATCATGATCTTAATGACGAAATCAGTTGCTTTGAATTTTTACTTCTGTGGAGCATAAGGATGATGCCATTCCATCAATTGTCTTTTTATTTCAGGCTCAAAATGAACCCATGGTTCGTCACCTTTCACAATCCGAGGCAAAGCCTCCCTCTAAGCTACAAAATGTTGCAAACAACCAGAATAAATATTTTTTCTGTGAGATTTGCGTTCCACTGTAAACACAGGGCCCATCTTGCACATAATTTTGAGTATCCTTTGCTGATTGACAGAAGCAGTGGCGCCTGCAAAGTCGTAATGCATTAATCCCCGTGAGTGAGAACATTAGCACAATGCGCCATATCAGGTGGAACAGCCATGGTTTTCCCACTTGCTGCAAATTATGCCCAGCAAAAAACTGTACTACTATTGACTTCAGATGCTCCATGGATTTCGGACAAACGTTTCAAGATTTTCCCCAGTGAATATTCGATGGCGACCCACTGTGGTAAAATACGACACTTATAGATGCCATTTTGAAACACTGCCACACCTACTCTGTTGAAGGAAACAGAAATTTTGTGCGTAAAGTCAGGAAAATTCAGAGAATTCAAACCTAACAATTTTACATTTGCATCATTGTCAGATGAGGAAAGAGTGTGTGGAATTATTTTCTGCATGGCCTTTGTATCTGTGGAAATTGCTATATGTTTGGGTTTATTAATTCCAATATTACATGTAGATAGTTTCTACAACCTTTTGTGGCTGTTACTTCCTCTAGATAACTAACTTTACTCCCATCTATATTTTTTACAATAAACTGAATTATTTGAGAGTTTCAAGAATCTTCTGAAAGTCTCTTTATTTTGTAGCTCTGAGATGACAATAAGACCATTTCTTCCACAGATCAGCAACTATCTTTTCAACCACGTACACTCTTGCGGAACCTGCAACACATCAGCAAGAACTATAACAGAAAATGTGTTAGAGTATGTGAGGGAAGTTTCTTGCTTGAATCATCAAGAGAAAAAGATTCCATTCATCTCCTGTAAACAAAAATATAGTCAAGAGCCAATATAGCCAAATGTGAGCTAAATTACATAATACTTGAAAGAATGTTGGTTTTATTTGCAACAAATATTGACATGAATCTCATACATCATCAAAAGTTTTGACATGTTGGTTGAGAATTTGCTGAAGAAACTGCTAAAAACTATTCCTTGGTACATGCGACAGGTGTACCACTAATAAAAGCAGAACAAGGGCCAACGAGAACATGAAAATGTTGGGTAACAGTTTAGTATGTTGATATAAGAGTACTTAAATAAAAACCTAAGTCTACATTTAAAATATATATTAGGAAAGAAATTTGCACAACCCAAAAGTCCAAAACTGATTCAATCGTGGCTGGCTTGATCAGTGACTAAACAGTGTCTATGCATGAAACCTTTTCCACACTCATCTTATTGTTTAAAAAAGTGGTCAAATCATGATAAAAATATTGCTATCCTCTCGTCAGAATATAAAATGCAATTGGCACAAGGACAATGCCCTGTTCTAAGTTGCACTGAAGCCACTTTGACTGGAACAATGTTTGCCATGGCAAAACTACAGCCTTGTTATTGTTGTTGTTATGTACCTCCAGCGACACTTCTTCCCACTGACAGGCAGTTCTTCTCCACAACAATTAGGTAATGGCAGCACTCATGGGGGCAGGCATAGGTTAGTACATAACTTTCTTATCATGCACCCCTTGCTATCAAGTTAGCTTGCTTATTTCTCACGATTTCCGCATGGCCTGGTACCCATAATAATACTTCCTAACTTTGATGTTATAGTATGTGAAGTGTGTCTTGTACATTTTGTACCACTTTGTCTGTCGAGTACATTTGCTGAATATCTGGTCCGAGTTCCTGTACTCTAAAGTTATTCTACTGATTGCATCCCCCCACCCTGGGGGATCACCACTCTTTGGCAGGTTCGTGTTTGGTTACCACAGGGCCCCAGCCTTTGCTGCATTTTTTTCCATTCCATGCTGCATGTCTATCCTCTTACTATTCTTTTTCCTCTCCCTTGGGCAACATGTATGGGGTATTATTGGGAATGTTCTGCATTCTGTTGCTGATGTGCGAACAGTCTCACCTTTGTTTTTCATTCCGTTTTCTTTTCTTGGTTTCCCTTCTCCTCTCGTTCCTCCGCTTTGGCGTTTGAGGATCCTCTTTTTTCTTCTTCCTCCTAAGGCCGGCCCACATGTCTGAAGCGTAACAGGTGACGAGGTAACATGTAATTCCCAGCCCCGGGTCGACAGGTAGGGTTCACACATACACCCTGGTACAGGCCAGGCCCAGGGAGGGGTGATTGCCTAAGCTGTAACCTTCCCAAATTGCCGATTGGTCCATCTGCCAGGTGTTCAGGAGGTGTGACCTGAGGTGCGAACAATCACCTAAGCCAGGTGCCCCAGTTGGAAGAGCATGCCATCGGTGACGCTGGCAATCATGGGGGATTTCCTCGCGATGAGCCAATCATCTTCCCACTCGACATCTACAAAACATAAATGCAATGAGGCTAATGATTCAAATATCCTTCCCGCTGCACCACGGTTCCTCATGTTCTCACGTACTGAAGACGGTCAGTCCGTCGCCACCTTAAATCCATTTATTATTCAGAAAGGTGTAGATGCAATTGTTGGCCCTGTGAAATCCTGCACTTGTTTACGGAATGGCACTTTGCTATTGGAGACCACTTCTGATTCTCAAGCACAACAACTGCTTGCTGCCTCGCTTCTCCACGGTTACCCTGTTCATGTTGAGGCCCATAGGACTTTGAATTCTCCCCGTGGTGTAATTTACACCAGGCTCCTCGAGGGCTTAACCGAGGCCAAAATACAATCTTACCTCCCTGATCAGGGTATCATTGCCATTCATCGTATAATGAAAAAGGTAGGTTCCTCCTCAGTGCCCACCTGCACTCTCTTTCTTACCTTTGATTGAGTGGTACTTCCGTCCAAGCTCAAAGCAAGCTATGAAACTGTGACCGTCTGGCCATACATTCCAAACCCAATGCACTGCTACCAGTGTCATCATTTTAACCACACTTCAACGTCTTGTCGACACCCAGCCAAATGTGTCACCTGTGGTAGGGATACACACAAGGGCAATTGTCCACCTCCTCCTCCCTGCTGCATGAACTGCAATGGCGACCATGCCGCCTTCTCTCGGGAGTGTCCAGTGTATCTTGATGAGTGGGCTGTTCAAGAGATCTGAGTAAAGGAAAAGGTGCCTTATCCAGTCGCTCACAAGTTACTGGCTAGTCACAAACCCTGCGTTCTCCCATCTGACACCTATAGTTCCATTCCTGTTACCCCTCGCTCCATGAAGGACATGGCCACACAGACATGCGACCCAATTCAGCTGGGAGGTTGTCAAATCGCCCAGTGTGAAGGTAGCATCGCCATCCCCCCGTCCAGCTGTGCAACACACAACACACTGTCAAAGCTCTCACCTCAAGGGGCAAAACCACCAACTACATAACCGGTAGGCTGGAAAGGGTAGAAGGCGTACTCCCATGAAGACTTCCTCCATCCCTCCAGCCAAACAACACCAAAGTCCTCATGTAACCGGAACGGCTTGAAGAAGTCCACCAAGGGCAAATGGTCTTCTCCTTTGCCACCTTGAAGATCCGCTTCGATGGTGTCGGCACGTGGTACCTTAGCCCATCCAACCTCCGTGTCACCAGTGCATACAAACAACTGTTTTTTGGCGTTGGACTCTACAGACCGACCACACGAGCAAACTGAAGCTTCTGAGAACCCCATGGAACAAGACCCTCCCACTTCTGTGCCCTGTAGTAGCACCTCTTCCCCAGCTGTCACTTGGCAGCCACCGAGGTGATACCCCTACATCTCTTCCTCATCATGACTCTCCTACAATGGAACATTTGCGGCCTTTGGTTCCACAAAGAGGATTTACGGCTGCTTTTGGCATCGCACCGTCCCCTTGTACTCTGCCTTCAGGAAACGAAATTGCGCCTTAACGACCACTTTGAGCTTTCTCATTTCTTACTGATTTATTTTGACTTTTTCCCCCTGAGGCTGGCATTTCCTCTCATGGAGGCATCATGCTGCTCATAAGGGATGATATTCGTACTCAACCCATCTCCCTGACTACCAATCTTCAAGCTGTTGCAGTTCGCCTTTTCCTTCCCAACTTGGCTTACTCCCTCTGTACTATATATGTCCCTCCATCATTCGCTGTCACCAGGGTAGACTTCCTTCAACTTACTGGGCAGCTACCTCCCCCAATTTTACTACTCAGTGACTTTAATGTGCATCCTCCCCTTTGGGGTTCTCCCAGGACTTGTCAGAGAGGTGCCCTCTTGGCTGACCTATCCTTCTGCAGTGCCCAGCTTGCCCATCGTCTTGAGTGGACCGTTCTTTCTGACACCTACTCAAGTGACCATTTCCCGTGTGCTATTCATTTGCTAGACTCCTACCCCATCTGTGTGCACGCCTAAATAGCAGCTTCCTAAAGCTGACTGGCAGCTTTAATCCTCCCTGGCGACCTTCAAAGAACAAGATTTGCCCAGTTGTGATGACCAGGTCGAATATCTCACAAACGTTATCCTTACTGCTGCAGAACGTTCCATCCCCTGCACTTCTTCTCTACTACGCCACGTCCCAGTCCCTTGGTGCACTGAGGCACGCCACGATGCAGTTCGCACACGTAGACGAGCTCTCCGCATTTTTAACTGCCACCCTTCGCTGGTGAACTGCATTCATTATAAACTGATGCGTGCAAAGTGTCATCATGTTCTTTGAGATAGGAAAAGAGCTAGTTGGCTTTCATTCACTAGTTCCACACCTTCCCAACTTCCAGCCTGACAGTCGCTGATGATGTCATCGTGGACCCTATTGCTATCTCAAACACCTTGGGCCACCATTTTGCGGAAATTTAGAGCTCTTCCCACTATCACCTTCCCTTCCTCCTTCGGAAACAAGCGGAGGCGGCTTTACAATGCTGCCTTTACTATGTGGGAGCTACATCATGCTCTCAGTTCATCCCGATCCTCCATCCCACGGCCAGACACCACCCACACTCAGATGTTGCAGCACCTTTCTCTTGCACACAAGCACTTTCTGCTTAACGCATACAACTGCATCTGGGCAGGGGGCACATTTCCTGGATGCCGATGTGAAGCAACTGTCATACCCATACCTAAGGACGACGGTTCAATCCCGTCTCCAGCCATCCTGATTTAGGTTTTCCGTGATTTCCCTAAATCGTTTCAGGCAAATGCCGGGATGGTTCCTTTGAAAGGGCACGGCCGATTTCCTTCCCAATCCTTCCCTAACCCGAGCTTGCGCTCCGTCTCTAATGACCTCGTTGTCGATGGGACGTTAAACACTAACCACCACCACCACCACCACCACCACCACCACCATACCTAAGCCCAGTAAGGACAAAAACCTTCCTTCTAGCTACCGCCTCTAATTTCTCTTACCAGCTGACCGCCCCATCTCTCTTACCAGCTGCGTTTGCAAGGTGATGTAACGTATGATTCATGCACAGCTGGTGTGCTGCGTCGAGTCACGCAATTTACTGACGAATGCACAGTGTGGATTTCGAGAGCGGCGTTCTGAAGTTGATCATCCTGTTACTTTGTCCACCCATGTCATGAATGGTTTTCTGCAGAAATCCCAGATTGTGGCTGTGTTTTTCGATTTGGGGAAGGCCTAGCCACATGCTGGAGAACTGGTATCATCTGTACTCTTTACATGTGGGGCTTCTGTGGGCACCTGCCCTGTTTTTTTCAGGCATTTTTACGAGACCGAGTTTTCAAGGTGCGTGTGGGTTCTGCTTTGTCAGACATCTTTATCCAGGAAAATGGTGTGCCTCAGGGTTCCGTCCTGAGCATTGTCCTCTTTGCTATCGCCATTAACCCTATAATGGCCTGTCTTCCGCCAGGCATTTCCGGCTCTCTTTCTGTTGACAATTTTGCCATCTATTGCAGTTGTCCACGGACCTGTCTCACTGAGCGGTGTTGTCAGCACTGTCTTGGTTGTCTTTACTCCTGGAGCATCGACAATGGCTTTCGCTTTTCCACTGACAAAACCGTCTGCATGAATTTCTGGTGCAAATGGTTTCTCCCACCATCTCTACATCTTGGGCCTGTTGCCCTTCCGCTCATTGAAACTACTAAATTTCTAGGGCTCATGCTTGATAGGAAACACTCTCGGTTCTCCCATGTTCCCTACCTGGCAGCCTACTGTATGTGGTCCCTCAATCTCCTACATGTCCTCAATGGTACTTTGTTGGGTGCCGATCGAACTGCTCTGCTCCGTCTGTAACAGTCCCTAGTCCATTCGAAACTTGACTATGAGTGCTTTGTTTATGCGTCTGCACGCCCATCCCTCTTACGCCGTCTCAACACTATCCACCATCATGGCATCTTTTCGGCCACGGACGCCTTTTACACCAGCCCGGTTGAGAGCCTCTATGCTGAAGCCGCTGAACTACTACTATCTTACCGCCATGACTTTCTCTTCAGCAGGTATGCATGCCGTTTGTCAGCCATCCCTCCTTTTTTCATGATTCCTTTGATCATCAGTGTGGGGCTCATCCCTCTTCTCTGTTACCTCCTGGAGTCTGCTTTTGCCACTTGCTACAGCGGCTTAACTTCGCACTACCTGCAACTTTCCCAGTGTGTGTGAACCCTTAACCACCTTGGCTTCGTGAAGCGGCCCACGTTAACCTTGGCCTTCATTCGCTTCCTAAGGACACTACTCCAGCCTCGGTCTATCACCTTCAGTTTCATGACCTTCACATGGAACTTCGCGATAGTACCTTTATATACACTGATGGCTCATGGACTGACCGTGGGGTCAGGAGTGCCTTCGTCATTGGCACCCATGTCATTTGGTATCAGCTTCTGGCACACTCCTCAGTATTGACAGCCGAGCTCTTCACCTTGTATCAGGCCACGGAGTACATCCGGCGACACAGCCTTTCTAATTGTGTACTCTGCTTAGACTCACTCAGTGCCCTTCAAAGTCTATGTGCGCTGTACACCCCCCATCCCTTGGTGCAGCGGGTCCAGGAAAACAGTCACTTGCTCACTCTTGGTGGATGAGGCTGCTGCCAGGGCTGCAGTCCTCGTACCTCAGCCCGCGAGTACCTATATTCCCTCCGATGATCTCTGTGTTGCCGTCTGTCAGGAGTTGATGTCCCTTTGGCATTGCCACTGGTCCTCCCTTCACAGGAATAAGCTTCAACTTACTGATCCTCTCCCAGCCTTGGGCGACTGCCTCTCGGCCCTCCCACCGGTAGGAGATTATTTTAACTCGGCTGCGTACTGGGCACTGCCTCTTTAACCATTGTCATTTGCTAAGTGGCGCTACCCCAACACGTTGTACACATTGCACCCAACTTTTAAACTGTCCGCCACTTCCTGGTGGAATGCCCATTTTTTAACCATTTACGTTCCAGCTTGGGTTAGTCACCTGCTTTATCAGCCATTTTAGTGAATGACGTGCAGGCTGTCGACCGTATTTTACTTTTTATCCACTGAAGCAATATGACGAAGGCCATTTAAATTTTAGTTTTGGACCTCCATTCCTGTTTGGTGTTTTTTTTATTACTTTTTTCACGTGCCTGTTTTTAGCTGTCCTCTATTCTGTCCATTGGGACTGACGTACAGTTGTTTAACTCCTCTTCGTGTCCTGTAGTTTTGACTTGGGCATGTAGACCACAGTTGTTTTTTGCACCCTAAAGTAAAACAAACAAAACTGATTGCATCTCATCTGCTACAGTGTCTTTGATTGCTTATAGCTTTATATCAAAGACCATTTTTGTGTGGAAATACATCCCTAGAGATAGCCATGAGGAACTACTGGGCAGCTGACAGTAAGGTCCAGTTTAGGCCCATCGGTGTAAATAGTTATTGAATTTCACTGCCTCTTGAAAAAGCAGTGTTTAAAAATAAAATCTGATGTTCAGAATTTTGTTTACTTTGTCAGATTTAAAAACACACTTAGCATCTATACTGACCAGGGAGGATACTTGCCCCAATGCCGTGTTACAAAATTTTGGGCTGTCATGCCAAACTCTGCAAGCTGCTCATTTGTTCTTCCAGTCTATCTTGCTGCTATTAGTGATTTACATACATTAATTTAAGGCATTTTTAGTTGATATAATCTGAAATAATACAGTTTTGTTCGTATATCCAGTACTTACAGATTAGGAAATAGTTCATGTCGTAATTATTATATTAATAAATAAATACTTGCAGTTATTCATTTTTCCATCCAAAATCTGCCAATATGGTCATAGATTAGACATTGCATTGTCACTTCACTTATAACACATCGCAACATTTTTATGTAACAATCTTTTTGCTTTGTAGCTTTTGTGTTTTAAAATCTAACTGCTGTGGAACAAGTACTGGTCTTGTGCTAACTGCAGATTTTTTCTTTTTTACAAGAACAAAAATATTATGGATAAAAATAGATTACTACTCACAATATACAGGAGGTGTTGGGTTGCAGACAGAACAAAAAGACTCCGCCCTTCACTGTTGAGTCTATGAAGCATGTGTCAAAGTGGTGCTTGGTTTTGTGAGTTGTGTGGTTTAAGATTCAAAAGCATAAAAAAAATATTTTTTTAAACTTTGTAAAGCAGATTGCTTTACAAGGAAAACAACACATACAGGTTTTGATGCACAAGTGATATCCTCTGCTTAGTAGATGAATCGCAAACAAAAATTACTGCCAAAATACGTGCCAAAACTGAGAAGATACATAAAAAGATTAAATTCAAAATAGAAAAATAACATAATGTTGTTATTGAACTTGAAATAAACATGCGGTTACAGTTCAAAAGTGAACATAAATGCTTTTATTAACACACACACAGAACGAATGTTACACAAGGGTAGGCAAAACACAACCATGGTAATAGAAACGACTATAAAATTATCCATGGTAAACTGCGGCAAAGATAAATATGTAGCAGAGGCATCGATTCTAAATTCCAACACATAAGAATCAAATTAACTTTTGAGATATACCAATTGAAAAGCACATATTATGAAAAGGATGGCTGCCACACATCATATAGGGAAGATGCTGAGTCACAGATAGCAACAGCAAAAGAAAGACTGTCAGAGTGTGAGCTTTTAGCCAACAAGGCATGAGTGAGTGAGTTTATGTGTGTGTGTGTGTGTGTGTGTGTGTGTGTGTGTGTTGGCTGAAAGCTCACTTTCAGCTAGTCTTTTTGTTGTACCCATCAGCGACTCAATGGGTGTGTGTGGTCTACTTCTGACAAAAGCCTCGTTGGCCAAAAGCTCTTGTCGTAGTAGGTGCTGCCAGACAACAAATACCACTGCTAGAACTGATGGCTATTTACACTGGTTAGAAGTACACATGATATGCCGATGTACTGCTTTCAGCCATATTTGGAATCTGCTGTGTCAACAGGATTGCGATGCTTGACCTGGCCTGCCTCGCAGTATACAAACAGTTCTATTGCTGCAACCATCATGCCGATGCCTTGATGCCCGCTGGCTGCTTATTGCTCCTTCAGCTGCTGCGTCGGAGCTGCTATTTTCCACAATAAGCCGCTGCCGCCCCCCCCCCCCCCCCAAAAAAAAAGTTATTGCACTACAATGGCTCCCTTGTACAAGAGCTCTGGCCCCAGATCTCTACCCTAGACCAGTCTGCAAACAAAAATCAGCATACATGGAAAAAATGTACAGTATTTACCATTTTCTTCCTAGGTCAAACCTCCTATTCTCCCAAATTAACAGGCACTTACCTCCTTGTAAAATACAGTATACAACTGTTAAAATTCCCTCTCACTAATCACTCCACCACGGCAAATCTCCATTCATCGTTTAATACTTCACAAGAATCCTTCAGTGGCCCCTGCCTGCTCTATAGTGCTTTATAACATTTTACTTATTAGAAAACATATATCTTACTACAGTACAACCCAACATTTGCATTCCCGTAATTAACATTTTCCCGCCGTTTACAACATTTTTAACATCGCTCCTCTCAAATTTCCTATGGTCACAGTGTTAATTCACATCCATTTTTCGGTTAATTTTCTCGCGATTTACGTTTTAGGAAACAGTATTTGTGGAGGAAAAAAAAAACTGGTGTGATTGAGATAAAATGATGCAGACATTGCATAGTCCTTCAAGTAGTGTTTACATAGATTACACGGTTTACTTTCTTGATACCAGGATGCTCTACCCAGCAAATCTTAAGTTGGAACAAATCGTGATTCGTATCCTGCCACTGCCAACCACTAGTTGTGGCTGATGGGAGTAATTGTTCCTACAACCGAAGGGAGTTGATTTCAATTGACACAGCTACTCTTGACAGTCAACACCTGCCATGCAAAGAATTTGTGTTTGTGGCTTTGTTTGTGTGTAGCATGTTTGTAGCCTTGTGTTAAGTGGTCATAGTCTGTGGTTAGTTGTTTCTTTCATGCTGTTGTTTTCTGTCGCAGTTTAAGATGGGAAAAGCTGGTACTGCCGAAAGAGACTGGAAAACACTTTCTATGGAAGAAAAGGTAAAAATTCTGGAAAGAGTTTAAGCTCACCGTGGAACATGTGTTGCATTATCGCAGAGTTTAGGAATACCCATATCTATGTAGAACATCATCGTGAAAAACTGAGACACTATTTTGGAAAGTGCAAGAAACAGTGGGCCAAATTCCAAAAAAAATGAAATATGCCAGATACTCGAAATATGCAGAGCTGGAAGAAATTACAAAGTTCTGGTTTCAGGCAGCATGTGCGTCTAACATTCCAATAAGCGTTATGTTACGAAAAAAGGCACTGAAAATCGCCAAAGTACTTGGGGTCCAGGACTTTACAACATCTAACTGGTGGATAGACAGGTTTAAGAAGCGATACATTGTAGTGTATAGAACTGTTTGTAAAGAAGAAAACAACGTGGACATAAAATCTGTTATGGAATTGCAGAGTAGCAGGTTACAAGAACTTTTGAAATAATATAAACCAAAGTATATATTCACTATTGACGACATAGATCTCTTTTTCAGCGTATTCCCAAATAAAAGGCTTGCCCTTAAAGGCGAAAACTGCCATGGAGGTAAACGCAGTAAAGTTCACCTGACAGTAATGTTAGGCACCAACGCGGATGGTTCTGAAAAAATTAAACCATTTGTGCTTGGCAAATCTAAAAAACCACAGTGTTTTAAAAATATAAAAACACTACCAACGAACTACAGCACCAACAAAAAAGCATGGATGACATCACAATTATTCAAGAAGCAATTACATTGCCTTCATGCAAGAATGGACAGTCACAACAGAAAAATTCTCGTTAGTGGATTGTTGCCCTGCACATCCCGGAAATATAAGTCTATGTAATGTGGAAATAGAGTTTCTGCCCTCAAACTGCACAAGCAAATTACAGCCTTTGGATATGGGTATTATACATGCTTTCAAAACACACTATAGGAAGGCGACTGTGCAGAAGGCACTAACTTTGATGGAGGTTGGGAAAGACCCAGCCTCATTTAAAGTGTCAATTTTAAATGCTTTGCATTATATTGTGAAGGCATGGGCAGGAGTTACAGTGGCCAGCATCTCCAATTGCTTCTGACAAGCGGGATTCATTGAAGCCAACAACGGAAATGGATCCGACGCATCAGACCTGAGTGTTAGTGACTACGTGAAAAACTGCTTACTTCATCATGGGAAAAGCTGCAGCATTTGTTTCATGATTTTGTACACACTGAAGACAATGTTGTCACTGTGGAATATATTTCTGTTGATGATGTGATTGACTTTCAAGAAAACGCAGTAAGTGACAGTGACTGTGACTGTGATAGTAATGATGTTCCCACATTTGGAGATGTTAATGCAGCAGCAGAAACAATTAAAAAAATGTATTTCAGCTGCAGATGTTGAAGACACATTTTTCCATTGTGGTTTATGAACATGAAAACCACATTGAAAAAATTCACCAGAAAAAATTAAAACAACCAACAATTTTAGATTTTTCTGCTAAAAAGTAGTAACTACTGTATCCATTTGTTCACGTCCCATTTATAGACCATCCAAATTAAAGGTCAGTATAATAAATAAAAATGGCTTATTAATGTTTTGTAAATGTGTGCTTAAAATGCTTAAGTGTAGTATGGTTCCCTTCACTGTAATCTTCGCTGTGGATACAGACCGATCGATCCCCATCATAACCCCGGTGTCTACGTTGATTTGAAAGCGACAATTTGGCTGCAAGCTGACGAAGCTAATGAATGTGAAGTAAGTGCTGCAGTGACAGATTTATCTGTAGTGTAGTGCCATATTTAATGCACTTTACAATATTTCACACATCTATATTTACAAAACAAACAGCTAGATAAATGGCCGGTACTGTATACAGCTGCTGATGTCACTTTCGCAGGAAAGTTACACTAAAAATGATGCAGTTCAGAGAGATCTTTAATGCAGTATACACTTGACCTGCACTTTTCATAGGCATCAATTATAAATACTAAAACTTCCAACTGCATTACTTTACCTTTTCAAACATGTAAATCAACATGGCAGTCACTTGGTTAGAGTTATTTTTAATGCGATTTGTTGTGCTAAAGTGTCGGTGAATGTCATGTCACCTGCTAAACACAACATTAAATTCAGATAATCTTTATTATGAAGTTGGTTTGAAAAGTTCTCGGAACGGAGTAGAAAGAAGTAATTACATCACTGAAACTTTTTTTATTTTTCAATGTACTCTTGTAGATTAATGCACCTGGTCCAATGATGTTCCAGTGCCTTTATCCCATCTCAAAAATGAGTTTCCTCTAGGCCTGCAAAATAGTTGTCAACTCTGGCTATCAGTTCTTCGTTTGAAGTGAATTTTCATGCACCAAGAAAAATTTTCAGCTATGGGAAGAGATGGAAGTCTGACGGAGCCATATCAGGTGAATAAGGTGGGTGTGGCAACAATCGTGCCTTAATTTGTGTAATTTGGCCATGGCAATATGCACACATGTGGGCACTCATTGTCTTGAAGGAAGATGACTTTCTTCCTTGCTAAACCTGGCCTTTTTTGGCATATCTTTGGTTGTAATTTGTCCAGGAGGTTAGCATAGTATTCTCTAGTAATTGTTTGCCCAGTGGAGAGATAATCTAGAAATAGAAACTCCTTCGCATCCCAGAACACTGATGTCATGACCTTTCCCGCCAAAGGAATTGTCTTTGCTTTCTGTGGTGGCAGAGAATCAGCATGTTTCCACTGTTTTGACTGTTGTTTTGTCTCTGGGGTACAGAAGTGCACCCAAGTCCAACCTGTGGTTACAAACCGGTACAAAAAATCTTGTTCATTTCTCCTAAAACGGGCCAAACATTGTTCCGATATGTCTATTCTCAAGCTTTTTTGATCCAGCGTCAAGAGTCGCACCACCCACCTTGCAGATAATTTTTCCATTTCTAATTCTACAGTTAAAATGTGATATCCCCTTTTAGATGAAATCTGGCAAGCGTGAGCAATTTCACGCACTTTCAATCGGCGATCCTCCATGACCATTTTGTGCACTTTTGCAATGATTTCTGGAATAGTGACACATCTTGGCCGACCACTGCACGGGTCATCCCCTATGCTCCCCCGACCAAACTTAAATTCATTTGTCCTTTTGGCAACAGTTTAATATGAAGGAGCAGAGTCTCCCAGTGTATTCTGTAAATCGGCATGAATGTCCTTTACTGTCATACCTTTCTTTACGAAGTACTTAACCACTGCTCGAATCTCGATTTTTTCCATCTTCGCAAATCACTATAGGGAACAACAGAACCACGTCACTGCCACAGCTGTCTTCCAAAAACACTTGTCATGCGCCATTGCAAAGTACACGGTACCGTATCAGTTGCCTGTTGCATTTGCCCCTATAACCATTCGTAGCTGATATGCAGTTTACATTAACAGTTAGTCTCAGTGTCCTTTGGTGACTAATGAGAACCACATCCTTTTGCTTGATACTCTGGTTTCCAATTGCTGATCCTGCAGCACTCCCACTCCACTCTTGGTGAAGGACTGCCACAACTAAGGCTGCTTTTGTCTTTATTTTTGGTGCACAGCAACCCGGGAACAGGGAGCTGCAGTTACTCCCCCCACTCCGCCCCACCCCCTTCAAAAAGATCTGCCGTTGCCTGACATAATTCTCTTAAATACATTGATAACATGCCACTGGCATAAATATAAAACTATAATAACTGTGGCACACAAACTTATTCCTTACGCTCATTTTGCAACAAAAGTCACCTTCTGATAACCACACAATAGCACATCCTAACTAATGTTACAATTCAGCCTAACCTCCTGACTACACTACAACATAACACAAAATATTCCTCCTTATTTCCTCGAGCTTAATGTGTACAGTGTTTCATGTGTGGGTTGCATAACATCTTTGTGCTCACCCTTTTTCTTCCTTCCTTTCACCTTTTCTTTAGTGGTAGATGCTGCTACTTGTGGCAATGAATCCGGAATGCCCTGAAATGGTTGTAGGCATCCAGTGTGAGCTATCATTGTTGTAGTTTGTACGGTAATTCAACATCATGCTATTGGCATGACACACATGCTCTGTTCTACCTGGCCTGCAAATGCAGCAGGCTAGTTCTTCATTTCCAAACCCATACAGCTGTTTCATCAAGCTCGACATGAAATCTGCCCCTTGGTCAGCGGTAACAGTTTTAGATTCAACAAACTTGAGCAATTAGTTGTTGACCATGTGTTGGGCCGGCACAGCTGCTTGCTGAATCATAATGGCGGTCAGTAAACAGGAAAACGGAAGTTGTTTCCTGCCAGAGTCCAGTTAAATAGACCAAGGATACCCATCTGTATCATTTTAAGAGGTTTAATTGCCTCCATTCATCATTGCAATGATACTTTATTATTGGTCTACATCTTCCTTCTTTGTATTCTACCACTACTGTTCCACTACCTTCCACATCATTGCCCTTCAACCTCAATGCCCAGATAGCACATGATTATGTGTTTCATTTAACACTTCTTCCTTAAGCTTCACTGGTACTACCATGCATAGCCCCAATCTAGTTGACTTACATAACACATTGTTACATTAGCAACTTTCAGTGTGTGCCACTCTGCTAGTACATGACCCAATGCCTGCACTAGTGCTATCTTCCTGCTCAAAGTATCCACAGTTTCATGCAACAAAGCCCTTTACATGTTTCGTATAACAGGCCAGTGCTAAAAATGATTGTAGCTCATTATTTTCTCTTAGGAACTGGAAAAAGTGCCAAACTTGTGTCCACCTTTACCCCTTATTTACTAATTGTATGTTGTGAGAAACCGACTTCCTACAGGTAAAATGGCAGTTTCTATGCTTAATGTAAGATGTGCAGCATGTAACCTCTTAAAAACCTATCTTAACTGTTGTAAATGTTCCCTCATATCACCCAAGAACACAGTTATATTATTGAGCTACACCAGACATTTCTGAGGTTTCAGCCCCCTTAGTACCTTGTCCAATAACTACTGAAATGTTGCCGATGCATTATTTAGTATGAATGGCATCCTCTGGTATTGATAATGACCAAATGGGACAGAGAATGCTGTCTTTGGTCTATCCTCCAGAACAACCTCAAACTAATGGTACCTGCTTCTTAAATCTATGGTAGAGAAGTAGCAGTACTGTTCCAAGTTATCAATGGTCTCCATAATATTGGGTATTGGTTATGCATCTGTCACCATTTTACTATTAAGACATTGCACAGCGAAACCTGTATTTTTTGGAAAAATTGCTGACTTCTCGGGCATGGCTACGATTGAGGCTTTCATGGGCTAGTGTTCTCCTTTGTTATTCCATTGGCTGCCTGTTGGTTTGTGAAATCCTCCATAATTGGCTGCAAACTCCATATATTTTCGATATACTGGTACTTTATGCCCTGTTGGAATTTGATGTTTTATTACAGGTGTTGCTGGCATCCTGAGGTTAAAGTAAATCCTTGCAATTTTTCCATTTCCACTTTCTGTCCCTTTCAGATGATCTATGTTCTTATGTAATATAGTTTTAGCAGTGGCCTGTATCTGACCGTGAGTCACATTTGATGTGCTCCAATCAGCCTCAATGTCTAAATAAAACAGTCACATTATTAGCTTTACCTTATTGGCACCAAAATTGTTCAAATTCAGGTTACCACTTTCCACCATCTCTCTCTTGTACAAGTACAATTCCTCTTCTCACAAAACGTGTCAAATACATCCTTCTCCTCTAGTGGCTGTATTATACACAACAAATCAACAAGCACCTCTGGTCCTATATTTACCCAAAGCAACCTCATGGCGTTTTCCAGCACAATATCAAGAAAATCAAGCCTTAGTGTTTTTGTTCGTGGTTCAACTGGTTTGCCCCTTAAGACAGATGACAAAGTTTGCCCTAGCTGAAATGTAGTCCCTCTAAGTTCCAGCATATGTCGCTGAAGGTCAATTTTGGAATGATGTTCTAGCAGAAAGTCAAATCCAGGATCATACAGTAACCTTCACTTACATGAAGACCTACCTCCATACATTGCTTAAACTAAACTGCCTAACCTTAAAATTTAATACAGATGAACTGAATGACTCCACACCACTGTCTCCCAGCCTTGGCAACCAACAGCATGGTGGGTCCAATTGCTTTTGATCTATGAGGTCCACACTTTCCACAGACACATGTACCCCTGTTTCCAACGAGACATGTTTTCTGCCTCCCACAATTCTCACTATACCACACCCATCTCTGCATATAGATCTGTAGTATTAAAATTTAATGAGGATGTTACTCGGTAGTCTTAGGGTTCCCTCTTGTCTATTTAACTTCTACAGTCTCACTGATGGTGTCCACCCACACCATTCTTAACCCATCAAGGCTGCCAAGACTGCTTCTGGACATGGCCCACTCGTACACATCTATATCATATTACATTAGCGGAATACAGTGTCCATCAACAATAGCTCACACACTCACAATTACAATACAATAACTTATAATCTTACATCTCTTCTGGAGACCTCTTGAGTTAGTCCATTGCCTGGCCATAAGCAATCACAGTGTGCTTTAGCAAATTACTCTGGGAACACATTATGGGTTGCAAATACTGTCCTCTGGCATTACCATGAAATTGTGACACATCTGCCGATTCCAGCAGCTTCATTGTTGCGACTTTTAAATTTTGATGAATATCCCGCCTAGATCCCATCTCCTCTGCATAAGAAAGTAGAAACAAACAGTTTGATCAGTCACCTCACTGCATGATGACACTGCGAGCTGTGGCTTTGGTGTGCTATACGGAGGTCCAACCTTGTGACACCAGATGAAGTGGCCTGGGATGAAGAGCCACTTCTGTGCTGAGGTAGGTTGCAGCAGTGAATTGTGGCAATGATATACACCATTGGTAGCTCAGGAGAACAGTATGAAGTAGTTAAACATTTTATTGAGATTCAGGCTGCTACATTATCTGCAGTGTGGTCAGTCCCTTTCGCACATGGCATAGTTGACTCATGGTGACTGTGATGGTAATTTGTCAGACAAGAAGCCAACTGTGACGTTGCGTCCAGGAATGCTGATGACTAGAAGCTTATTCAGCAATGCGTGCCCCACATAGGTCAAGCTTACAGAAGGTGTGAACAGTGTGAAGCTTGCCAGAGCTCCTGTAATGGATGACAGCCTTCAAGAGTGGAACTTGCTTCTGCAAGTGAAAACGTGATGCAGCAGCTCGTCTTCACCAGTGTAGGAGGGCAGCAACTGTACTGCACTATCACGATCTGCTACCCACCAGGGCAGGATTAAGGCTGCTGCTGAAGTGTGCTTGTAGGCAGCCCACTAGTAGAAAGGCACTAATTCCAGGGATGGGGACTTTGTGTTAGAGGATGGCCGGTTGGTGGCAGAGGCTAAAAGTAATGTTGGCTGCTTGCTGACCAATAGCACTCTGGCGCCCAATGTGGTACTCTGTTGTAGTAGGATTGCAAGTACTTCTGCTGGAATTGACTGTTATTTATATTGGTTAGAAGCTTGTTTGTTTCACTGCTTGCAGTCGTGGCTCCACAAAGTAGAACACATTTGGTCCATCCTTTGAGAGACCCATACTTCCCTCATGTTGACGGATTGTGGTGCTCAGTTTGGCCTGCCTGCTGCACCTGGCTACGTACGGCTTGTTCAACTGTTACAACCATTTTACACAGTAATACCCCAAAAAATAGTGTCGATGGTACAGTAGAGTAACACACCTGCAGGTGATCATCAGAATAATGCCACAGAACCCCTTTCCCTTACTTACCTGTGAGCCCCTCCAAATAATCTCTAAACCATAAATCTGAACATCTAGAACATTTTATTCACTCCCTGACAGTTACCAGAGCCACATTCAAATCTTTGCAACCCCCTCCCAGACTAGCCACAATCCGACCAACCTCAGGCACCCCCCCCCCCCCCCCAAACCTCCAAAATAATTTCCTGTAATGATAACATCCCAGAATTAAAACAAATGTACATGCTTTTGCATGCACGCGCATGTCCCCCCTCCCTCCATCCGTGCACATGTGCACGCACGTGCACTCACACACACACACGTGCGCGTGTGCGAACACACTGTGTAGGTACATGATATTGTAAAGTTAATATTTATTAAAAAACAAAAAATTGAACACCGATCAACCAGAAGAGTTGGCAAAGACGTTAAGTATGAATGCGCGGTAAGGTGCAGAGAAATGAAAAAACATTCATCCAATTATTTGTACAGTTTATTTTATTTCTCTCTCTCTCTCTCTCTCTTATATGTAGGATGATGAAGATGTGCGATTTTAAATATGAAGTATTACGATTTCTATGTATCGTGAGTGCATGAATAATAGTACACTGAACAGTATAAAGTATTTTTTATTTTTTGAGCGAAGTGAAGACCATATAAGGAGGATTTTCTTGATTATGACAAGTGCCGGTGTTCTTGGAGTCCGTTGCCTGCAGCTACAATTGAAATGTAAGCGAAGTCAGACAGCACAAAAACAAATCCAAATAAGCACAGAACATTTCTAACAACACAATTGCATTATATTCCACAAAAATGTGTTTTCCTTTGTATATTTAATAATATTTAGTAATAATATTTCATTTTTTATTACTTCAGCGTACGTGCCCCCCCCCCCCCCCCCCCCCCCCCCCCCACACACACACACACACACACACACACACACACACACACACACACACACACACACACACACACACACACACACAGAGAGAGAGAGAGAGAGAGAGAGAGAGAGAGAGAGAGAGAGAGAGAGAGAGAGAGAGAGAGAATAGGAATGAGCAATCTTTAGATTTCCATCACTATCTGACCTTATTTTTTATTGTTGAAACCAAAAGTGGTATTTGGGCACATGTGCACTCTGTTTGTAGGCCTACACAGTCCACTTGCTTTTTTCCCCCCATGACAGCAGGAATATACACAAACAACCAGATGACAAGTGAACACGTGTAAGTGGTAGTCATCAGATATGGTAAGTGGTAGTCATCAGATATTGTGTTGTGGGCAAAAATGACAGAAAAAGTAGAACAATGTTATTGCATCAAATTTTGTTTTAAGGTTCACGATTCTCAAGTTGGAACAATTTGTGAGATTTGGCACATGTTTTGGGATGAAGAAATGGGTACCACGTAGATAAAGGAGTGGTACAAACACTTCACAGATGGCCACTCATCAGTGAACGGTAAAGCACGTTCATGTAGGCCCTCAAATCCACAAATGAGGTTGTTATTGATCATGTAAGGACTCTGGTGATGCAGTATAGACAAACCACAATCGTTGGTACTGGATCCATTCATTCCATTTTAACAGAACATTTGGACCTCGGAAGAATCTTGGCAAAATTTGTGCCAAAGTTGCTAACAGCTAAGCAGAAGCAACTTCGTTCGGAGATTGCACAAGATGTGTTGGATACTGTGAACGGTAATCCCAACTTTCTTAACACACTGAGTCTACAATCGACTCAGAAACAAAATTAAAGTCATCGCAATGGAAGCATCATCCCCAAGATCCAAAAAAGCAAGGTAGGTCCACAACAATGTGAAAGTCATGCTGACTTTTTTTGACTCCAATGGTGTGGTCCATCACACGTAGGTCACTGCAGGCTGCCCTTTTGTGGATGTTAAGTTTTAAGGACCCCAGTATTCATTTAACCTGTTGGGCTTCAAAATTGTTGGAATGTAATTATGAAGCGTGTCACAAACCAAGTAGATTAAAGCAAAATGCAGATACTCTAAACCAGAAATTGAGAGTAGTAGAGACACATGATGCACTAATAGAAGACCTGTGAGAAGCACACGAGAGAGATGTAGAATCTCACCAGTATGTTTCCCTTCCAGATTGTTACAGAGTATGGCATTTTATACCACAAGAATAGGGTAAAGAGATTTTACGAGTTGCCCTTTAAATACAATATGCTGAGCTGTACTGTAAGTTGAAGTGTACTATAGGGGTTAGCAAACTAACAAGAGCACTGACTCGATCCCTGGTTTTACTGTCTAAAGTGTGAGAGTAAAGAGAATATTTACACAATAACTACTGCTACTATGAAAGCATGTTTAATTTTTTACGAAGAGAGGGTGCTGGCCTCCCGTCCAACCTGCGGTGTTACCCTCACACCTTACAGGATTGCTGGCTTTTCTTAAGTGGTGGGCTCCCCTCAGGATAATAACTGGACATTAAAATTAAAATCATTTGTTCATTGCTTTCTTAGAAAATATGGGTGCTGCTTATCCCATAAAAATTCAGTGTGTTAATTTTACAAGGGTTTAAAAGTTAACCTACACTTGTAAAGCTGAGTAACACAAAAATGAATACCGGTACCTTGTGTTCATTAAAAAATTTTACATTATACTGTTACAATTTTCTGTACACATTGAGGTTTCACTAGTAAAAGGCAACTGTGGACAGTCAGTAATAAGTACAAAGGGAGAGATGGAAACACAGGTATGAAAAGATATTTGTTACACTGTCATATATTAGCTCCAATAAGAACCACAAGTTAGTTGTGCATTTGGAGATGCTTACAGAACAAACTATGTTTCTGCTATCTGCTGCCGGTCAATCAGTTTATGCAGCAAAGTACAAAATTTGGATTCAGACAATGTAATAATGTTCTAGTAAAGTTTCATTGTTAGGATCTACTATATTTATTTCAATGTGCAATAAGATCTTTTGAAAACTAAGTTCATAACAATGAGTGAATTATTTAGCTGTGCAGCCAGGAGTTAATAATAGGGACCAGTTTATGCAGTGAATAGCACAGGAAGATCATCAATACAGGAGGCTGAAGTTAGGGTCATTCCATATTTGCTACATTTTTGTGATACATATGAAAACCAACTGTTGACATATATCCTGGATTTTTGTTATTGCACACTATTTGAAAGCACCAATTAATGAAACAATAGTATTTGGAATTTGTGATGATCTCTGCAGACATCCAACAACTTACATAGCAATAGCAGCAAAACTTTCACATTTAATAGCAGCAAAGTTTTCACATGTACTATATACAAGTTCTATTACTGTTTGGCAACTATATTTATTAGCAAATGTTTGTTTTTTGTATGGAAAAGAATGTATAAGCTGCAAAGGTAAATCTTTGTCTTTACAATCTGTGTTGAAGGGTGTAGCGATTTGTACAATTAATTTGATAAAAGTGCAGTGAAGCTGACCACACTATGTGTAACATTTAGAAGGATTTATGCTGCTCTACGGTGTAGCAATAATATAGCATTTACTGGAGGACTCAAAGGAAAGTTGCGAGTTGTGAAAAAATACTGTCTTTTGACAAGAACAAACAAATGGAACTGCAGGAAGAGCGCCTCAAGGCTGTTTTCAAGCGAATTAGCAAATTCAGCATAGTGATCAACGAGGCATTCCTGGGGCTTGCATTGTTGGTGGACAGAATATATGCCCTTACAGGCAATAGAGCCATAGCTGAAGAAATGCTGTGACCAACTGATTATTGACAGCTTGGAAAATTTTTAAATGGTGGTACGTTTCTACTGGCCTACATACCTAGAGAGATTGAGGTCTAAGCAACATTGACAGCAGCACTAGCAGGAAAGAATGTGAGTGGCCAATGGCCCATACAGTGGACCACAGAAATACAGAAACCATTCAACAACATGAAGACAGATTTACAAAAGGCAGTTCTGTTGGCACATCCAATACTGCAAACACCATTACCTACAGTGGTTGAAGCTAGCCGACAAGCATTAGAGTCAACACTCCATCAATACATAAATAAGTGTTGGCAACCCCCCCAATCAAATTTGGGAAGCTATTAAATATTTTCAGCCATGGATAACATTTGCATTTAGTAAATTGAAGGACAACTGTTCCCCGTGACAATTCTCGCAATAGGAATTTGTTAGCCAATTCAAAAGAGACATGTGTCATATAAAAGGGGCTGAAATGTCAGGGCCAATTTTTTATTCAGAATAGAAATGATTTCCCAGACTACCAATCACAAAGAATTGGCAGCAACACAGGCCACAGACCAACAACTACAACATTTCCGACAGGATGACACTACCAGACTGCAGATTTGATAAGAATGGCCAGCAGAAACAAAGGCCAGCATTTGGTGTGATGTATAACGAGGCAAACCTAGACCTTTCATTCCTGAGGAATTACGGTTGACTATTGTTGACAGTGTCCACTAGCCCACCCAAGTGAAAAAGGCAATGTGAGGCTTATAACAGACTGCTTTGTGTGGCCAAATGCTAATAGAGATTGCAGCAGGTGGACAAAGATGTGCTTGGCATGCCAGAGATGTAAGGTTGGTCGACATGTATACACACCAGTAAGAGAGTTCACACAGACTATGGAATGAATCACGCATGTACACCTGTACATCATGAGACCAATGATGCCTTCTGAGGGGTATTGTTATTTGTTGAAAGCTATGGATTGGTATACTCAATGGGCAGAATCAGTGCCAAACCGTGCACTTTCAGACATTTCTGCACAACTGCCTACCACCCGATGAGTTACGTTATGTTTGAGTGGTGGATGGGACCTTAAAGGCTGTCTGATGTGTCTTGATGATAACTGAGCTTTGGCTGTTGGTGTTGTAGGGTTGCTTGCAGAATGAAGTCAAAAGCTTCCAAGGCAGAGTTAGTTAATAGAGAAGCACTACAACTGCCGACAGTTTTTTGCTGCACTATCAGAAGAAACAATGTGCAACACGCCGTATGTCCTGCACCAGGTGTGTGAACATATGGCCAAGCTCTGACCAACACAGGGTTCTTTGCATGGCATAGACAAACTGTTCATACACAAAGAACTACATTCTTGCTCTCATGTATGATTACTGGCAGATCCAGTACTACCGCTGCTGCAAGCACCATATTCCAGTCAATATAAAATATTAACAAGAGCAAAACACACAATACAGATAGAAATCAATGGAAAACAGCAAACTGTCTCACTACACAGAGCAAAACCAGCACAGTTGCTGTTGCTAGATAATACGAATGTTAACAACAAAAAGAGATAGTGCCTATGCAGCTGCAAGGACAAGAAGAGGTGATGACACAAGATGACAGCCCACCACCTACAGAGAGCATAGCATGTCAGAGGGAGAAACTTAAAAACTTGGTTTCAGATAAAGCAGAGTTTGAAAGACCTTTTGACAGAAAACTCCATCTACTCTATAGATGAATATCTTAACACGGACTGTTAGACCAGATTAAGTGAAAATGTCAGTTAAGACTTCAGTTCTGACAGCACTTGGCCACAGCAGCCAAGATTAGCTATTTTTTGCGTATGATACATTCATTCCCCCCCCAAGAACCATGGACCTGGCCGTTGGTGGGGAGGCTTGCGTGCCTCAGCAATACAGATAGCCGTACCGTAGGTGCAACCACAACGGAGGAGTATCTGTTGAGAGGCCAGACAAACGTGTGGTTTCTGAAGGTGCTGGTACTGCGAATGGCTGAAAGCAAGGGGAAACTACAGCCGTAATTTTTCCCGAGGGCATGCAGCTTTACTGTGTGGTTAAATGATGATGGCGTCCTCTTGGGTAAAATATTCCGGAGGTAAAATAGTCCCTCATTCAGATCTCCGGGCAGGGACTATTCAGGAGGACGTCATTATCAGGAGAAAGAAAACTGGCGTTCTACGGATCGGAGTGTGGAATGTCAGATCCCTTAATCGAGCAGGTAGGTTAGAAAATTTAAAAAGGGAAATGGATAGGTTAAAGTTAGATATAGTAGGAATTAGTGAAGTTCGGTGGCAGGAGGAATAATACTTTTGGTCAGGCGAATATAGGGTTATAAATACAAGATCAAATAGGGGTAATGCAGGAGTCGGTTTAATAATGAATAAAAAAATAGGAGTGCGGATAAGCTACTACAAACAGCTTAGTGAACACATTATTGTGGCCAAGATAGACATAAAGCCCATGCCTACTACAGTAGTACAAGTTTATATGCCAACTAGCTCTGCAGATGACGAAGAAATTGAAGAAATGTCTGATAGAATAAAAGAAATTATTCAGCTAGTGAAGGGAGATGAAAATTTAATAGTCACGGGTGACTGGAATTTGGTAGTAGGAAAAGGGAGAGAACAAAACGTAGTACGTGAATATGGATTGGGGCTAAGAAATGAAAGAGGAAGCCGTCTGGTAGAATTTTGCACAGAGCACAACTTAATCATAGCTAACACTTGGTTCAAGAATCATAAAAGAAGGTTGTATTCATGGAAGAAGCCGGAGATACTGACAGGTTTCAGATAGATTATATAATGGTAAGACAGAGATTTAGGAATCATGTTTTAAATTGTAAGACATTTCCAGGGGCAGATGTGGATTCTAACCACAATCTATTGGTTATGAACTGTAGATTAAAACTGAAGAAACGGCATAAAGGTGGGAATTTAAGGAGATGGGACCTGGATAAACTGACTAAACCAGAGGTTGTACAGAGTTTCAGGGAGAGCATAAGGGAACAATTGACAGGAATGGGGGGAAAGAAATACAGTAGAAGAAGAATGGGTAGCTTTGAGAGATGAAGTAGTGAAGACAGCAGAGGATCTAGTAGGTAAAAAGACGAGGGCTAGTAGAAATCCTTGGGTAACAGAAGAAATATTGAATTTAATTGATGAAAGGAGAAAATATAAAAATGCAGTAAATGAAGCAGGCAAAAAGGAATACAAACGTCTTAAAAATGAGATTGACATAAAGTGCAAAATGGCTAAGCAGGGATGGCTAGACGACAAATGTAAGGATGTAGAGGCTTATCTCACTAGGGGTAAGATAGATACTGCCTACACAAAAATTAAAGAGACCTTTGGATAAAAGAGAACAACTTGTATGAATATCAAGAGCTCAGATGGAAATCCAGTTCTAAGCAAAGAAGGGAAAGCAGAAAGGTGGAAGGAGTATATAGAGGGTCTATACAAGGGCGATGTACTTGAGGACAATATTATGGAAATGGAAGAGGATGTAGATGAAGATGAAATGAGAGATACAATACTGCGTGAAGAGTTTGACAGAGCACTGAAAGACCTGAGTCGAAACAAGGCCCCGGGAGTAGGCAACATTCCATTAGAACTACTGACGGCCTTGGGAGAGCCAGTCCTGACAAAACTCTACCATCTGGTGAGGAAGATGTATGAGACAGGCGAAATACCCTCAGACTTCAAGAAGAATATAATGATTCCAATCCCAAAGAAAGCAGGTGCTGACAGATGTGAAAATTACCGAACTATCAGTTTAATAAGTCACGGATGCAAAATACTAACGCGAATTCTTTACAGACGAATGGAAAAACTGGTAGAAGCCGACCTCGGGGAAGATCAGTTTGGATTCCGTAGAAATGTTGGAACACATGAGGCCATACTGACCCCACGACTTATCTTAGAAGCTAGATTAAGGAAAGGCAAACCTAAGTTTCTAGCATTTGTAGACTTAGAGAAAGCTTTTGACAATGTCAAATTCTAAATGTGGTAGGGGTAAAATACAGGGAGTGAAAGGCTATTTACAATTTGTACAGAAACCAGATGGCAATTATAAGAGTCGAGGGGCATGAAAGGGAAGCAGTGGTCGACATCGGGCGAGAGGGGAACACATTTCACCAGGTGGCAGGGAATGGCAGAGGTCGTGTCATCATGAGCACTGGATGAAGGGAAATACACGATGAACAGTGTATCATCGCGCAGTATTATTGAGATGTCATGGATTATGTCCTGGGGGACAGGCACAAACACCTCGAGCGAGGGCGTGAGAAACCTCGACAGGGCGAGGCATGTGACGGGGGAGAGGTCGAAGGGACCGGCGAAGGGCCCGGCGGTGAGGGCATGATCATAGGTAAGCTTGATGTGGGGAGCATCTGATCCTCGACAGAGTGCATAAGACTGGAGTAGAGGGCAAGGGCGGAGAAGAGCTTGACGATTGGAGATGGAAGTCACTTGACTGACTGTGTAAGTCCGACATGGAGGGAGTGGTCGGAGCATTGTGAGCCACAACAGTGAGTGGCGTGGTTGTGGTCTGAAGGGGGGTAGAAGCAGGCTCGACATGAGCAGGCTTAAGTCTGTTGAGAGAGACTGTAACAGCTGAATCTTTTATCTGGATGTCATAGGTGTTGGCTGAGCACCAGAGAACTCGGTACGGGCCGGTATATGGAGGTTGGAGGGGAGCACGGGTAGTGTCATCTCAGAGCATGATGTATTCGCAATTGTCCAGAGATTTCGGGACGTGAACCTTAGTACGGGAGTGGCTGGCAGGGGAGGGATATGGAGGTTGATGATGTGGCATCTGACGCGGTCCACGAAGGAAGGTAAGTCAGACTGAGGGAGAGAAGCGGAAGGGCTCACAAGTTCGCCAGGGAGAACAATGTTCTGGCCGTATACGAACTCGGCTATTGTGCCTTTGAGGTCTTCCTTATAGCTCGCATGAATGCCGAGTAGCACAAGGGGAAGGGCGTCCGTCCATAGAGAGTTGTGGCATTGAAGAGCCGCCTTGAAAGTGCGGTGCCATCGCTCAACTAGCTAGTTACTTTGCGGGTGATATGGTGTGGTTTGGATGCCGCAGATGTTACAAATCTCGATGAACAGGGCCGACTCAAATTGTCTGCCCTGGTCAGTCGTGATGATAGCTGAACATCTGAAACGCGATACCCATGACTCGACGAAAGCTCGAGCAACAGTTTCTGCCATAATATTGGGGAGGTGGACAGCCCCGACCCAGTGAGTTGTTCAGTCGATAGTCGAGAGAACATAACGAAAGCCGTTAGCGGAGGGCGGGCGGGGGGGGGGGGGGGGGGGGGGGGGGAGTCCGACAATGTCAACACGAATATGCTGGAAACACCCAGGAGGGATCGAAAAGGCGCCGAGGAGGGGTGAAGTGGGCTTGTGTACTTCGCAGTGTTGGCACGTGACGCAGGAGCGTGCCCATTGCTGGCAGTCCTTGTTGACATTTCTCCACACAAAGCGCTCCGCTATGTGGCGGGCGGACGCACGAACACCAGGGTGGGCTAAATTATGCAACGCGTTGAAGACAGCTAGACGGAGCATGGTTGGGATGATGGGGCGTAACGTGCCCGTTCTGTCATCGCACCAGATCTCACCAGAAATGCCAGGGAAGGTGGTGTGGACGAAGTGAAGTGAAGAGGTAGAGTCTGAAATCAGGTTTTGTGTTTCCTCGTCAGCGGGTTGGAGGTTAGGCAGTTCAGAGAGGTCTAACACTGAATGGACAGCGTCGACTCGTGAAAGGAAATCAGCAACTATATTGTCAGCACCCTTTATGTGTCTGACATGGGTGGTGAACTGAGATATGAAGTCCATGTATCTGAAGCGGCGAGGAGGCGGGTCAGCTGGCAGGTTTGTAATAGCCGCAGCCAGGGGTTTGTGATCCGTTAAAACATAGAAAGGGCGTCCCTTAACGACAGTCTTAAAATGCTCAATCGCTTCGTAGACTGCAAGCAACTCCCTGTCAAACGTAGAATATTTCCGTTGTGCATTGGTGAGCTTGCGCGAGAATAACTGCAGAGGCGAAGTTTGGCCGATGGCAGTATCGTTCGCGTCTGTGGTGATGAAAAGCTGCGCATTGGGATGAGGATGCGCGATGCTGCAGGCCTCGGCAAGAAGATTCTTGAGGGCAGCGAAAGAGGCAGTCATAGCAGGGGTCCATGGAACGGGCCGAGATCCAGAAGTGTTGGTGCCTGCCAAGGCGTCTGTCAGTGGAGCCTGAATCTCTGCAGCCCGAGGTAGATGTTGGTGATAATAATTAGCCATCCCCAGAAAGTGCCGGAGCTCTTTGAATGACGAAGGTCTGGGGATGTTTAGTATTGTTTGTACTTTCTCAGGGGGCAGTGAAATGCCGTTGGCAGAGACCCGAAAACCAATAAAAGTGACAGCGGGTTGATGTAGCTGCAATTTGTCCTGGTTGGTCTTGATGCCTGCCGCTGCGAGAGTGTTCATAACAGTTTGCACGTGTCGAATGTTGTCCTCGACGGAGGAGCTGAACACAAGAATGTCATCAAGATATGCAAAGCAGAATTTTAGTTCAAATAGCATTTCGTTGATGAAGCGTTGCCAGGCCTGGGTTGAGTTTTTCAGACTGAAGGGCATGAATCGAAACTGAAATAACCCGATCGGTTGGTTGGTTGGTTGTTTGAGGTTTAAGGGACCAAACAGCAAGGTCATCAGTTCCTTGTTTCAAATATACTCCATTCTGCTAATGGGACATCTCAGTAAAGTCAGAACAATAAAACGGAAAAAGGGAAAAACGTAAAAGGGCAGTCACGTTGTCATTGGTAAAAAAACAAAATGAGGGAAGTCGGCAAGAGAACGAACCCAACACTATGCTGAAGCAGCATAGGCAAGACCACCTGTGACTTAAAAGGTACAACTGCTATAATGTAGAAAGTACGTATGGGAATAGAAAGACTAACCAAGCCTTAAGAAAAAAACAGAGTAAAAGGGGAAGAAAAGAGGATTTCGGTCAGGGAGGTGAATCGGGAATTTCCGAACACTGCCTACAGTGGGAGACACCCAAACACTCACCGCCCTGCCCCAACACCAGAGAGAAATTAAAAACCTTAAAACTGAGAATAAAAACCACTTTCCCGGAGGAAACCGAGAACCAGAGAGACCATCCGGGAATCGTCAGCCAACGTCAAAGGTAAAGTGTGGGGGAGTCTGTACTTAGCACGCAGAGCCAAAAGAAGGGGGCATTCAACCAAAATGTGGGCTACTGACTGGAAGGCTCCACAACCACATAATGGGGGTGGCTCATCACGCAAAAGAAAACCATGGGTCAGCCTGGTATGGCCAATGCGGAGACGACACAGTGTGGTCGAGTCCTTTCAGGAGAGGCGAAAGGAAGAACGCCACAGGCCTGGTGTCACCTTAATTGCACGAAGTTTACTAGACAGGGGAGTAGCCTCCCAAGAATTGGCCCATGACTGTGCGAAGTGGGATTTGATGTGAAGCCGTAAATCCGCTGCAGGACGGGTTACAGAAAACGGGGGGTAAGTAACTGCTCCCCCAGCCAAACGATCAGCGAGCTCATTACCCGGGATACCCACATGGCCAGGGACCCAAAGGAAGTCAATGGGACAAGCAGCACGGTGAATATCAGCGAGATGGTCATGGATGGCAGAGACCAAGGGATGGCGCGAAAAACACCGGTCAATAGCAAGAAGGCCACTCATCGAGTCTGTACATAACAAAACGCGGTTGTGTTGGGATTGTTTAATAAAGGTATGGGCCTGGGAAATTGCCATCAATTCCGCAGTAAACACCCCACATGTAAGTGGCAGCAGAGGACTTTCCATTCCAACAGAGGACGTGAAGGCATACCCAACATGATCAGCAGATTTAGAGCCATCAGTGTAAAAAACAACAGCATTCCGAAACTCCCATAAAATTTGGCGGAAAAAGGAACGGAACACCACCGGGGGGATGGAATCTTTCGGACCTCAGCGGAGATCCATCCGAATTCGAGGCCGAGGAACTAACCAAGGAGGGGTGGAGGGGAGGGAGCGAGGAAGACAGGACAAAGAAGAAAGCTGAAAATCACGGCAAAGAGACGCAAGGCGCAGCCCAACTGGTAAACCCGCCCCAGGGCGGGAGTCGGGTGGGCGACGTCCATGGTCTGGGAACAGTATAGAATAGGAAGGATGAGTGGGAGAGGAACGGATAGTGAGGGCATAATACACCAGAAGCTGGGACCGCCGAACAGAAAGGGGGGCGGATCCCAGCTTCAACCAGGAGGCTATCAACAGGGCTAGTAGGGAAGGCACCAGTGGCCAAACGGATACCACGATGGTGGACTGGATCCAGCATGTGCAGTGTGGAAGGAGCAGCTGAACCATAAACTTGACAACCATAGTCCAAGCGAGACAGAACTAGAGCACGATAAAGACGGAGGAGGAGGGAACGGTCCGCACCCCAAGAGGAGTGGGCAAGGAAGCAAAGGACATTGAGTTTACGGAAACATCCTACCTTCAGGAGTCTGATATGGGGCAGCCAAGTGAGCTTGTTGTCGAAAAGAAGACCCAGGAAACGAAACTGTGGGACCACAGGCAATCGTTGTGCAGTGAGATAGAGCTCTGGATCAGGGTGGACCGTAGGACGGTGACAGAAGTGGACCACTCGCGATTTTAAAGGAGAGAATTGAAACCCGTGTGAGAGGGTCCATGCAGAGGCACGCCGTATAGCCACCTGGAGCTGCCGTTCTGCAGATGCCATCGAGGAGGAACTAACCCAAATGCAGAAATCATCCACATACAGGGCAGGGGCGACCAAGGGACCAACAGAGGCCACAAGTCCATCGATAGCAATGAGGAAAAGAAGGACACTCAAGACAGAACCCTGTGGGATGCCCGTCTCCTGGGTCCGTGGAGAACTAAAAGCAGTACCAACTCGAGCTCTGAATGACCGATGGATCAGGAGTTGGCGGATAAAAATCGGGAGTGGGCCCCAAAGACCCCACTGATGAAGGGTTAGTAAGATGTGATGGCACCAGGCCGTGTCATAGGCCTTGCGAAGGTCAAAAAACACTGCAACCAAATGGCAGCGCTGGGAAAAAGCCTGCCGAACTGCGGATTCCAAGCGAAGTAAATGATCGATTGGAGATCGTCCCTCTCGAAAGCCACACTGGTAAGGGGACAATAGATCCCGAGATTCGAGGACCCAATTGAGCCGACGGGCTACCATCCGTTCAAGTAACTTACAAACAACATTGGTCAAACTAATTGGCTGATAGCTGTCAACAGATAGGGGGTTCTTACCAGGCTTAAGGACAGGAACCACAATGCTATCCCTCCACTGAGAAGGGAAGTCACCCTGGAGCCAGATACGGTTAAACACCCGAAGAAGATGTTGCTGTTGTGGAGCACTGATATGCTGAAGCAGTTCGTTATGAATGGAATCTGGGCCAGGGGCCGTATCATGAGAAGAAGATAGAGCAGAAAGAAATTCCCATTCAGTAAAAGGTTCGTTGTAAGATTCTGACTGACAAGTGGTGAAACATAAGGTGGGAGCTTCAGCTCACTGTTTTTGATGAAGGAAAGCAGCTGGATAGGAGGCTGACGCTGATGCCACTGCAAAATGGACCGCAAGATGTTCTGCAAGAACTAATGGGTCCGTACAAATGGCATCTGGGAGGTGACGGCCTGGGAGGGCGGACTGCCGATGGCAACCTGGGAGAGAGCGAAGTGTAGCCCATACCCGTGACAGAGGGACAGTAGAACCAAGGGAAGAAACGAATCGTTCCCAACATATCCGCTTGCTCTGTTTGATTAAATAACGGGCTTTAGCACGAAGGTGTTTAAAGGTAGTAAGGCTGGCTACAGATGGGTGCCTCTTAAAGTGTTGCAAAGCTCGATGGCGATCACGGATGGCAATGGCAATGGCTGTACTCCACCACGGGACTTGCCGACGACGAAATGGTCCAGATGAGCGCGGGACAGCAAGGCTAGCAGCGCGAACAATCGCGTCAGACACGTCACGTAGGACGTCATCAATACAACCCAACAAAGAGGGAGAAAACACGACCTGTGCAGTGTATAGAGGCCAATCGGTGCGTTGGAAAGACCAACGAGGCAACCTGTCCATCGGGGAGCGGGAAGGGAGCGTGATAATCAACGGGAAATGGTCACTATCACAAAGGTCGTCGTGTGGCGACCAGTGTAATGAAGGGAGGAGAGAGGGAGAAGAAAGAGAAAGATCAATGGCAGAAAAGGTACCATGACCGGCACTGAAATGAGTAGGGGAGCCATCATTAAGAAGGCACAGGTCGTGGTCAGCAATAAATTGGTCTATAAGAAGACCTCGTCTAGATGGAAAGGCACTGCCCCACAAGAGATGATGAGCATTAAAATCCCCAAGGAGGAGGAAGGGAGGAGGAAGTTGCTGAAGAAGGGCGGTTAAGGCAGCAGGTGGAAGAGTCCTGTCAGGAGGGAGATAAAGATTGCAAACTGTGACTGCAGAGTCTAGATGGACCCTAACAGCAACCGCTTCCAATGTAGTTTGAAGAGGAATCCATGTGCTAGCAATGTCTGTACGGACCAACGTACAAACGCCACCAGAAGCCCGAAGGGGTCCGACCCGATTTCGACAGAAAACACGGAACCCACAGAGGGTCGGTGAGTGAGCATCAGTACAATGAAATTCCTGGAGAACCACACAAGCTGCAGAGTAGGACGACAGAAGGGATTTCAATTCCGGAAGGTGACGATAGCATTCATTACAATTCCACTGGAGAACCACAGAATGATGGTTTAAATGGGGGCTGAACACGCTAAATCCAGTCATACCGCCGGGTCCCCACCCGTCACCGACAAGGAGGGGGCGACATCCATGAATGACAGGTCAGAATCCGGTTGTGAAGTCGGGGGAGGGACCTCTGGTGACACCAGAGGCTCTTTGTCCCGGGACTTATGTTTCTTCTTCTTTTCAGGCTGAGATCAAGGAGGGCTGTGTGGCATAAAGGCAGCAAGATCAGTAACAGAAAGAGACCGGGCGACCTGGGGGCCGACAGACCGCGGCTCTCGCAGTCGTCGCGCGGCAGCAGACCTTTGGCCTGGAAGGTGCCGGGAAGGGGCATCGCGGGAGAGGCGCCCTTGACCGTCAGATGCCGAAGGGGTGGGACACTTCTCCGGCTGGGGAGGGGGAGCAGCGCCCATAGGAGAAGGTGTGGGAGCCGCAGGGGAGGGGGGGAGGAGAGGGGTCCAGGATGGGGGTAAGGAAGGGGGAGGAAGGGGTGAAGATGTAACCAAGGTGTAACTAGATGTCATGGACACAGGGTGAAGTCTTGCATATTTCTTACGGGCCTCTGTGTAGGTTAAACGATCGAGGGACTTATACTCCTGTATCTTTTTTTCCTTCTTATATACTGGGCAATCTGGTGAACGTGGAGAATGACTACCATGACAATTTACACATACAGGAGGGGGAACACAGGGACTCCCCCCATGGAGTGGACGTCCACAGTCACCACAGAGAGGGGCCTGGGAACAGCGGGAAGACATGTGGCCAAAACGCAAGCACTTAAAACACCTCATAGGAGGTGGGATGTAGGGCTTCACATCACAGCGATAGACCATAATCTTAACTTTCTCAGGGAGGGTATCCCCTTCAAAGGCCAGGATAAAGGCACCAGTATCAATATGATTGTCTTTAGGACCCTTCTGAACACGCCGAACAAAGTGAACACCCCGCCGTCCGAGATTGTCCCGAAGTTCCTCATCAGTTTGAAGGATGAGGTCCCTGTGAAAAATCACACCTTGTACCGTATTTAGGGACTGGTGGGGGGTAATGGACACAGGAATTGTGCCAAGATGGGTACAGGCACGAAGGGCCGCAGATTGGGCAGCTGAAGTAGTTTTTATCAGCAACGAACCCGATCGCTTCTTGCTCAGGGAGTCCACTTCGCCAAACTTGTCTTCAATGTGTTCCACAAAGAATAAAGGTTTGACACTGGTGAAAGTATCTCCATCAGTCCTGGTGCAAACTAGATAACGGGGGAAAGGTTTTGCCCCTAGACGACCCTCTGCCCAGGGGGTAGCCATGGAAGGGAAGGCCGAAGGGGCAAGAGAAGCAGCACTTGAGGAATCAGTTCCACGCAGAGAGACGGCCGCAGAAGAACGGCCAGAGTTCTGGACCCGTATGCGTTTCATTTGCATAACGTCCGCCCTGATACTACCCACTCCGATCAGGGGCTCTCCTCATGGGCGCCACCCAGCCACAGCAAGGGCCGTCTGGCACGGCGGCCATTGCCGGGAGTTCCGATGCTCCAGGATGACGAACAACCTCTCCAAGGCATGCATGAGGAGGTCACAGCTCAGGTATCAGAAGTGTGATCCCTGTGTGTTCAGGGGGCTCAACCAAAAGGGTACATAGCGACCCCACCACACAGGCTGGCTACCGTGCTGGCTATGCACCCTAGTATCAGACAACGACGTGAAAGAAAAGGTGGAATGTACTAGGAGGGCGCACGTCAGAGACACTAGGTAAGGTGCTCTTCCCCAAATGGCTCACACTACGGAGGAGAAATTTTGTAATGGAGGTCGAACCCCAGAGGGGGACCAAGGAATGCCAAAAGGAGGAGATGAGTATGCAACAAAGCCGAATTGGAAAACCAACAGAACCAGGAGGATAGCGGGGCCAACATAAGCAGGGACACCAAGAGAGGGAGAGGAGAGAGCGAGGGGAAAGGAGCAAGGAAGGGAAAGGAAATGCAGCCCTGGAGAGAAAGAAGGCTGCAATGGCTCGGGGCCCCGTGCTCGCCACACACGTATCCACAAAAGAGTTGTGGACCCCCTGGGGGGTAACCCGATCGGGGTGGTGATTGCTGTCTTCTCGATGTCTTCAGGTGCCATGGGGATCTGGTGGTAGGCCCGTTTGCAATCAATGACAGAGAACGTGGTCGCACCTGCGAGGGAACTGGTAAAGTCGGCAATGTTGGGTATGGGGTAGGTGTTCATAATTGTTCGTGCATTTAGTCGACGGTAGTCTCCGCACATGCGCCACGACTCGTCTTTCTTGGGTGTCATGTGTATGGGCATAGCAAGCCACAGCAAGGCAGAGGGTTCAATGACGCCGGAGCTTAGTAGTTCAGAAATCTGTTTTTTAAGGTTGGAGAGGCGCTCGGGACAAAGTTGACGTGGTTTAGAGGAGATCGGGGGGCCTGGCGTGAGGCAAAGCTTGTGAACCATGCAGTTGATGATGACGGAAATGTTGCCGGCGGCACGGGAGGCGGTTTGTTTACAATGTGTGGCGGGCGGAGCAGGCGAGGCGTGGCAGATATCCGCGTGGTACTGCACAGATTGCGGTATGGCAAATCGTTGTCCTGGCAGTGGTAGGTTATCCAACGAAACATTTGCAGAAATCGGCATTGATCCCGCACTGCACGGAGATCCGGAAGAGGTAACTGCACAGTCGATGAGGGAGGGCACATGTGGTGGGAACAAAGGCATTTGATAGCCGGAGTCATGTACACTCCTAACCTCACTTATTGTTGCAGGCTCAAAAACGTCTGGCGAAATCGGCGTAATCGTCAAGTAAGAGGCATCGTGTTGCAGTCCTGGCGGGTGTACATCGCCCGCAACACGATGCATGTCGATCACAAAATCTGGTGTTAGGAGTTGGGTTGAAGTCATTGTCCGAATGCTGTGTTGATGTAACACACGCGAAAATAACTGACGCAGACGTCGTGGGCACAGTAAAATGGTGAAAACGGAAGACGTTACAACTCGGGGTCACCAGTGAGGGGGAAGTTCGGGCCGGTTACACCAAACAACACTGCCATTTTGCAGTAGTTCATTTATTCACCTGAACACATCAAAGGCTTACAAAGAACTGACATGGCAGAGCTGCACAAAGATAGTCTTAGCTTAGTTCAAAGACTATACTCAGATTGATACTGGTGTCAACCTCATCGGCGCCACACTTCAATGTGGTGTGCCCAATGAGGTATATTGGGGCCTTTTCTGTTTCTTGCATTCATGTACGATTTGACTAAACACAAAAACTGCAAGGTTGTAAGCTATGCTGATAACACATCTTTGGTCAGCTGGGGCCGTGATATGCAAACTACTACAAACAGTAGTAACATCAATCATAATTTTCTGTCAAGTTATCTTACTGCAAATAAGCTACTCGTAAATAAAAAGAAGACAGTGACAATGCAATTTATGCTTAGCTATAATGAGAACATAAATAGATCTCTATTTACGCCTCCATTAGCCCTTAGCTACACAAACACAATTTTCTGGGCATAATTGTTGACATATACCTGTCATGGAAAGAACATATAGACCATATTTGTAAAAAAATCAGTAAAAATGTATATCTACTGAAAAGTATCTCAGCCTTCCTGGACCGTGATAGCTCGAGACAAATATACTTCTGAGTAAGAGATACCTCATGTAGTATCCTCTCCTGTGGATCCTGTCTCCCCTGCAGAAAGTACAGGCATGTCAATGGTAGATCTAGGCGTCCAGAACAGGGTAGACAAGTCCCAGGTCCTGTCTTTCACTGAAACTGACCCAGTGGGAGTCAGTTCACCTGTTGTGGGGCAACCTGTTTCATCCGGTGTCAGGAGGAAGCAAAGGCAAAATGCGGAGGCTTCTATTAATCATCAAGCAGTTCGAATGTTGAAGAGGCTATTCCAGCAGCCAGTGAGGGATCAGGGTGCAACCAACTGCAGATTGTGGTGCGCGTCTGAGAGAACAATGTGTGTTGTCTGGGCTCCAGTCTTTCTTGGGTCATTCCAGCAACTGGCAGAAAAGATTGAGAAGACCATCCTTGCACATGGAGTTTCAATGAAGCTCACAATTTGTAGCATTGTCCACAGAACTGATCGTGGCGCTTTGGTTCCGAGTTGAGTGGAAGGATTGAACCAGAGACTTTGAAAATTCTGTGACAAGCTAGGCTGCGATTTCCTGGACTTGCGTCATAGGGTTGAGAACTGTAGGGTCCCCATAAATAGTTCAGGTGTGCACTGCACCTCTGAGGCTGCTATTGAGGTAGCTGACTGTGTGTGGGATGCGCACAACGTTTTTTTTAGATTAGTGACTCTTCATCGCATCCTGATAATGATAGCTATTGGAAACCCAGAAGTACCAGTGTAAGATCGAAAGAAATGTCTCCCATAGGCGAGAGTATTAAAACCCGAATGGTAAACTGCCGAAGCATTCACCACAAAGTGCCAGAGTTTGAAGCACTCATGAAAAGCAGTGAAGCTCACATAATACTAGGAACAGAAAGCTGGTTGAAATCTGAAATTGATAGCAGTGAAATTTTTGGGAAAATTTAAGTGTATATCAAAAGGATTGGCAAATAGGAAATGGAGGTGGTGTATTTATCGCAGCAAACAAAAAACTCAAATATACCATGACAGAAGTTGAAGCTGCATATGAGATTGTTTGGGCAAGTCTCTTTATCAGGGACAAGTATAAAATGATAATCGGATCCTTCTATCACCCACCAGATTTATCTCCTGATGTAACCGAAAACTTCTGAGAAAAACTCAGTTCACGTGCATGTAAGTTGCCCAGTCATACTGTAATCCTTGGTGGAGACTTTTCTCATCCAACAATTAATTGAGAAAATTACAGTTTTGTTAGCGGTGGACGTGACAAGACATCCTGTAAAACTCTACTAAATACCTGCTTTGAAAACCACCTAGAACAGATAGTTAGGAGCCCTACTCATGATGGAAATGTATTAGATCTAATGGCAGCAAATAGACCTGACCTCTTTGAGAACATCCACACCGAAGTTGGTATCAGTACCCACAACGCGGTCTAGCAACAATGATTACCAAAGTACAAAGAACAACTAAAACAATCAGTAATCTATATCTCAGCGAGGAACTTGAAACTTTCTGCACAGGTCAGAAGCATGTAGAGGAAGTCTAACTCCAGTTTAAAGAATAGTTGACCATGCACCGGGTACATATGTACCCAATAGAACAGTTCACAATGGGAGGGGAACCTTCATGGTATACAATCACTGTAAAGAAACTTCTAAAGAAACAGTAATTACTGCATAATAGGTGTAAAACAAAGATTAGTGCTACAGAGATAGAGATGCTGTCAAGAGAGCAATGTGTTATGCCATCAATGACTACCGTAGCAGAATGTTGTCAAGTAATCTTTCACACAACGCAAAGAAATTTTTGTGATATGTAATGGCTGTTAGCGACACCAAAGTTAGTGTCCAGTCCCTAATGAATGAGATAGGAACTGTAATTCAGGGTAGCAAAGCAAAAGCTGAAATGCTTAGCACCGTTTTCAAATTTTTTTTTTACAAAGGAAAACCCCGGAGCATTGCTCCGATTTAATCCATGTACCACTGGAAAGACGAATACAATAAGTATTAGAATCAGTGGTGTTGAGAAACAGTTGAAATCATTAAAATTGAACAAAGCTCCTGGTCACGATGGAATCCGTATCAGGTTCTATACTGAATTTGCAGCTGAGTTACCCCTCCTCTAACTATAATCCATCATAAATCCCTTGAACAAAATAAAATTCCCAGATCTTGGAAAAAGGCACAGGTCACACCACGTCTACAATAAGGGTAGCAGAAGTGATCCACAAAACTACCATCCAATAACGTTGACATTGATTTGTTTTAAAATCTTAGAACATAATCTGAGGACAAACATAATGACATATCTTGAACAAAATGAACTCTTTAATGTCAACCAGCATTGATTTTAAAAACATCGAGCATGTGAAACCCAACTCTCACCTTTCTCACATGATATTTGTGACTGGATTGAGGACTTTTCGGTAGGGAGGACACAGCATGTTATCTTGGATGGAGAGTTGTCGTCTGAGGCAGAAGTAACTTTGAGGGTGCCCAAGGGAAGTGTGTTGGGACCCTTGCCGTTCATGTTGTATATTGATGGCCTTGCAGACAATATTAGTAGTAAAATCAGGCTTTTTGCAGATGATGCTATTATCTATAATGAAGAACTACCTGAGAGAAGCTGCATAAATATTCATTCAGGTCTTGATATGATTTCAACATGGGACAGAGATTGCCAACTTGCTTTAAATGTTCAGAAATGTAAAGTTTTGCACTTCACGTAATGAAAAAAAGAAGTATCCTATGACTTCAATATCAATGAGTCAGTTGAAATCGGCCAACTCACGCAAATACCTGGGTGTAACTCTCTGTAGGGATATGAAATGGAATGATCACAAAGGGTCAGTTGTGGGTAAAGCAGGTGGTAGGCTTTGGTTTATTGGTAGAATACTGGGAAAGTGCTAACAGTCTACAAAAAAGGTTGCTTGCAAATCCTATAATATTACTCATTTGTTTAATCTGTGGGAGAGTCTCACAGAAATACTGAATGAACTAAAATGACTAACTCTTGAAGACAGGCACAAACTTTCCTGAGAAAGTTCATTAACTAAGTTTCAAGACCCGGCTTTAAAGGATTACTCTACGTATACACTACAACCCCCCCCCCCCCCCTACATATCCCTCACACAAGGATAAAATTAGAATAATTACTGCATGCACAGAGGCATTCAAACAATCATTCTTCTCATGCTGCATATGTAAATGGAACAGGAAGAAACACTAATAACTCGTACAATGGGATGTACCTCTGCCATGAACCTCACAGTGATTTGCTGAATATGGGTGTAAATGCAGACACATCCATATCTTCAATAAGGTATTGAGACATGGGGTGGAGCACCAGCTGTCTACACAGACAGGCTTTTTAGACTACAAAAAAGGCAGTAAGAGTGGCATCGAAGGTAAACAGGGGAGAGCCTTGTAGATAAATCGTCAGAAAATAAAAAGTACTAACCAGCTGCTGTAAGTACAACCTGCATGAAACAACGTTTGTGAAACAAAATCCAGGGTATAATGTTAGAAAAAGTAATTTACATCGGTGCAATACTCGTGGAAGGGAAAATTTTCACAGAATTGTTTAAAAAAAAAAGGGGGGCTGCAGACTGTAGTCCACATACAACACGAATGATCTTTTATAACAGACTTCTATCTGACCTAAAGACAGCAAATTTGAACACTTTAAAGAATAAAGTTAAGCATTTATTAATAGACTGATGCTTCGTCTTGTATATAGTGTTTGCAAAATGCCCTTTATATACCACGTAATGATTTTTTCGAACACACACTCTTTTTTGTGTTGTTTTGCACTTCCGTCTTTCTTCACTAATATACAATTTATCCCTGCAAACACAAACCATTTGAGTCCAATAAATGAACTCACATATCCACATAAAGAACTGTAGATGTACTTCGCGTCAGTTGAAAGTCTTCTACTGCAGATCGCAATGCCCGCCAAAGTTTTAGTTGAGGACGGTCACGAGAGTTGAGATCATGTGATTTGAAGTGACGGACAGTGTGAATACACCATGACGCGACGGTGCCGTGACGTGACGATGTGAATTAGCCTTGTTAAAAGTGTGCAACTGAAAAAATGTGCCTGAAAAAGTATAAATTTCATTAATTTAATTGCATACATACAGAACAGAAAGATCATTAATATTAGTAAGTGGTTAGGCTATATCGATACTAATAACATCGTTTCCTTGTATCGACCCACGAATTGTCACCAGCGTAGTATGCTCTCCATGGTAACCAAGAAGTAAACAATCATTGCAGTTGTTTTTGGTGGAGCGAAGCTGATTTCGTTGGACTGTAATGCATTAAGTACTGCTTGATTCTGTTATTTTTGCGGTGCGAGTCCATACTGGACATTCTTTAGGGAATGGAGTTTTCAAGGGAAGAGCTGTGTGCACAAGAAACAAGTGCCACAACAATAACTGACACTTCGGAAACATATCAGATTCGTCCGGATCTTGACTATAAGTAAGTTTTATATATGATTCAGGAATAACAATGACCATTATTATAGTCATTTAGATTTGCGTATATGGCAATGAAAGTGTAAATCTGGTCCTGTCATATTACAACGAAATTTGACAGTTCAATGGACTGAGGAGTACAGGCGCATATTTTCTTAGCTGTGTGCTGTAAAGGTAATATGTTGTTCGTATGAACCATGCATAAAACAGAAGCGTTTGTATACGCCTAATTTAACTTCTTCTAGTTAAACATATGCGTTCTTATTTGTGCTTGAAGCGCAATGTATTCAAATTATGTACTCATTCAAGACTAAGTAAGCAATTTTTGGTAGTAAGCAGTAAACCACACATGTTGCAATGTACAAACTACAAATAAAGTTTTTATTTGCCATATCGGTAATCTATTGTACTGCTTTGTCACTCCTCAATTTAACCTAGATCTGGAGCTAATCTACATATCAGTCTAGTGTAATGTGTTTGATGTCTTATATAATTGTAATACCAATCCATTGAACCTGAAATACACAGGTTGGCTTGAGTGCATTCTCCACATGTAGGAACAAATGGTCATTTGTACAGCATGAATGATAAAACATTACTATGTTACATACTCAAATATATTTGCAAGGAAATACCATTTTGATGACTGTGTGGTTTACGATTCATCTGTGAAACAGCTCTCTGACTCACCTTGCTGAAGTTATTGTATGGAGCAATACGTAAATTAAGGGAAAGGTATCCACTCACCTATTGATTTTATCAGGGAAGCAAAAAGAACATTGGTCAAGCTGCTGGTGCCTGCACCAAAACAGGGTTTATTGTGCGGTATCATTTCTTGTGTGCCTAATAAAGTCAACCAACACCCTTCAACAGTGCAAGGAGATCCTTTACCAGTGCTTTGCTAGACACACAATTGCTTCTGTGTCTTTAAATCTCCAATGCCTTACATTTGAAGATCAAATGTTATCCGGTTTCCTCACCCACACCACACATCCTACATTTGGGGACCAAACTGTGAGGTCATCGATCTCATCGGATTAGGGAAGGACGGGGAAGGAAGCCGTCTGTGCCCTTTTAAAGGAACCATCCTGGCATTTGCCTGTAGCTATTTAGAGAAATCACGGAAAACCTAAATCAGGATGGCCGGACACGGGTTTGAACCGTTATCCTCCCGAATGCGAGTCCAGTGTGCTAACCACTGCACCACCTCGCTCGGTAGCTACCTGCTTTTCTATCTTTTCCACCACACTTTAGCTCCATAAGTGACCATAGGTCTTACTGCTGTGGTGTATATCCAGTACATACTCTTGGGGCTTTAGCCCCAGTTTTTACCCCTGGCTCTCCTGGTACTCAGAGTACCTTTCACCTTGGAACAGGTGCTACTTACGTGAGGGGTCCATGATAGTTTCTCATTCAGGGTTACCCCTAGATATTTCACTATCCCCTTCACTGGTAGAATTTCATCGAGAAGCTTGAGATTCCAATATGTGTGTTGGATCTGCTTTCTCATAAATGGTACTACAACAGTCTTCTTAGGACTGACCCTTAGATCCTGTTTCCTGCACCAATTTTGCACAATGTTCAATGCTCCTTGTGCCATAGCTCCGACTGCACTTGAAAATTTGCCTAGTATTACTATGACAAGATCTTCTCTGTATCCCCGCCAAAAGTACTGTCTAGAGTTTAATTCTGCAATGAGTTCATTCACCACAGGGTTCCCCTCTTTGTGGACATCCTCTGGTGTTGTTGATTACGATTTTTTCCTGCGTCATTGTGGCTTCTACCTTTCTGCCACTAAGCTTGGCTCTAATCCACCTGCAAATGGTGATATCCAAGCCATGCACCTCTGCCGCCTTAACCATGGATTCAAAGGGCATGTTGCTAAAAGCCCCTTCGATGTCCAAGAAGACGCAAAGGGCTATTTCCTGACAGTGTAGTGCTTTCTCCACCTTCCCAACAAGTTGGTGGAGTGCAGTTTCACATGATTTTCCTGGTTGGTATGCATGTTGGTTTATGTGCAGAGAGACCCTAGTTAATCTCCTCTCCTTAACTTGGACGTTGACCAGTTTTTCTAATGTTTAAGAAGAAAGGAGGACAGACTAATTGGGCCATGGTATGATCAGTTCTTTCTGTCTTTGGAATGAAGACAACCTTCACTTTCCTCCAGACATTAGGAATGATTCCTACCTCTATGTTAACCCTAAATAACCTGCATAGGAATCTTATTATGTTCACTCCTGCTTGTTGCAAGAGCACTGGAAAAATTCCATCTGGGCCAGGTGACTTGAACGGTTGGAATGTTCCCACTGCCCATTGGATTTTACTATAGTCAGCACATTCTCTGGGAGATTCCCAGTTCTCCTTTCGAATACCTGAAAACCGAAATCTCACAGGGACATTGTCTGTCAGAGTACATTGAGGAAAATGAGTTTGAGGAGTAGTCCCAGCATTTCATGTGCTGTCCTTGTATACTCCCCATCCTCTTTCCTTAAAGTTCCTCCTGGACTAGTTGGTATCTGAGTGAAGATTTTGTGAAGTCTGGCCTGAACAGCTGTGCTCTTTACCTCATCACAGAATACTTTCCAGGACACCTGCTTTGCTTGCTTAATTGCAAGATTGTATTTGACAAGGGCCTCTCGTTATTCTGTCCATTGCCCTTCCCTTCTCGCAAGGTTGAACAGTCTTCGCGCCTGTTTCCTCTGTGATTCCAGGTTGTTGTTCCACCAAGATACATTCCTATTCATGCACTTCTTGGTGATTGAGCAGTTGTCATCGTATTAGGTTGTGATGGCAGAGAACTACTGACTTCCGAGAGACTCGAGTTAAGGTCCTTTCTATACGCCTCCCAGTCCATTTTCCTGTGATTCCTATGGGACATGGTCTGTCTAATGCCCATTTCAACCTCAAACTTAATATACATATGGTCTGATGAGAATGACATTAAAGCCACATGCCATTGTTTGACATAACTACCCATCAAAGTGGAACTGAAGGTTATGCCAATTATCTCTTCCCTTCTTATATTCCTAAATGTAGATTCCTTTCCCCTATTGAGCATCTCTAAGTTATTAGCTAGAAGTAATTCTAGAAGGTACTCACTTCTACTGTTGGTGTCAGCTCTGCCAAACACTAGGTTGTGAGCATTAGCATCGCATCCTGTTGTGCACAGTCTTCCGCCAGTCTCATCGCCTCCTGAGAAAGAGGAGTACTGTCCTTGTAAGAAAGGTATGCCGAGGCCATTACAAACTCCCTTGTGATACCTTCCTCATGTTGTCGCATCCAGATGGTCACTAAGTCCCTAGAACAAAAGTCCACTATCAGCATGAAGGGGATTCCATTTTTTAGATGAGTGCATGTTCTAGAGTTTCTTATATTTCTAGTGTAAACCAGCTTACCTCCAGTGCCACCAAGGCCCGAAACACCTCCTTTATATAAATAGGGCTCCTGAATCAGGGCCACCTCCTCTTCTCATCTTCCCAGAATATGATTCAGGCCAGCAGTGGCCCCTTACTTTCTTCAGCAGCACATTTAGTCTCCATCTTGCCACCATTGTCGCTTCTGATGTCTTTGATTACCCTGACGGCAACCTGCGAGAACCACAAGAATAGTCTCAGGTCCTGTTACCGTATTGCCTTCAGGGACTTTTCTCTGACTTCCATCACAAGGGTTTGGCCATTTGGTGCAACTTTCCAGTCGATTACCTTTCAATTCTCTGTTGAGACTTTCAGGTTTTGAGAGTGTATTTTCTGAGTCCCTGGAGAGGTATCCTTAAGGAGTTTTGGAACCCAGATTAAAATCTTTGTGGTCTTGAAGAGCTGAGTCACTGTCTTTACCAGCAGCTTCGCATCCTCCCACAGCAATATTAGGGGCACCTTTTCCTTAAGCCAGTCCACTGTAACCCACCCCCCCCCCCTCTCACCCCAGACAAAGATAAGAGCACTGTGATCCAGATAAACTCCCCTGAATTTGTGTCCTGGACCAGCACCCCCCCTCCCCCCCCCCCCCCCCCACACCAATCTTCTCAAAGAGAGCCATCTGCACGAGCTCCTCCTGCTGCGAGGTGATCTTGACCAGTGGATATCCTTGCTGGATAACTGCCATCCTAAAAACTGACGCTGCCATACTATAGGTCCGTTTCCCTATTTCTTGCCTTGGCGTTTTCTGGATATGCTTATCCTGCGAAGCGGGAGTCCAAGATTCCCCCTTGTTCTCTTACTGCCTGCCCTCGATGTAGAAGGGGTGTGTACACCCCTTTCACCCTGGGACACAATTTTCTTGGAGGTCTGGAAGCTAGGAACAGCTTTCCTTACTTTTGAAAATGCGTATTACGTTGAAATGCCAAAGAAACTGGTATAGGCATCCGTATTCCAATACAGAGATATGTAAACGAGCAGAATATGGTGCTCTGATCAGCAACGCCTATATAAGACAACATATGTTTGGCGCAGTTGTTAGATCGGTTACTGCTGCTACACTGGCAGGTTTTCAAGATTTAAGTGAGTTTGAACATGCATTACAGTCAGCGCATGAGCGATGTGACACAGCATCTCCGAGTAGCGATGAAGTGGGGATTTTCCGGCACAACCATTTCACGAGTGTACCATGTCTATCAGGAATCCAGTAAAACAGATATCCAATATTGCTGTGGCCGGAAAAAGATCCTGCAAGCACGGAACCAATGACGACTAAAGAGAATTGCTCAGTGTGACAGAATTGCAACCCTTCCACAAATTGCTGTAGATTTCATCAGCAAGTATCAGCGTGCGTGCGAACCATTCAATGAAACATCATCGATAATGGGCTTCCAGGTCGAAGGCCCACTCGTGTACCCCTGATGACTGCATGACACAAAGCTTTATGCCTCACCTGGACCCGTCAACACCAACATTGGACTGTTGATGACTAGAAACAAGTTGCCTCGTTGTACAAGTCTTGTTTCAAATTGTATTGAGCAGACAGACATGTACGGGAATGGGGACAACCTCAGAATCCATGGACCCTGCATGTCAACTGGGGACTATTCAAGCTGGTGAAGGCTCTATAATTCTGTGAGGTGTGTGCATTTGGAGTGATATGGGACCCCTGATATGTCTAGATACAATTCTGGCAGGTGATACATATGTAAGCATCCTGTCCAATCACCTGCTTCCATTCATGTCCATTGTGCAATCCGACAGACTTGGTCAATTCCAGCAAGACAATGCAACACCCCACACATCGAGGATTGCTACAGAGTGGCTCCAGGAACACTTTTCTGAGTTTAAATGCTTCTGCTGGCCACCAAACTCCCCAGACATGAACATTATTTGGCATATCTGGGATGCCTTGCAACATGCTGTTCAGAAGAGATCTCCACCTTCTCGTACTCATACAGATTTATGAACAGCCCTGCTGAATTCATGGTGTCAATTCCCTCCAGCACTACTTCAACATTAGTCAAGTCCATGCCCATTGTGTTGTGGCACTTCTGTGTGCTTGTAGGGGCCCTACACAATATTAGGGAGGCATACCAGTGTCTTTGCCCTCCACACCTACGATTAAAATACCTTTTTAAGCAGTCCTCCTGTAATTAATTTATCAGAATATTTGTACTTGGGAGTGTAAATTTCGGTAGACACTAATGTACAGAGTAAAGAGTAAAATGCTTTTTCTTTACCAGTAAACAGACAGATGGCAGAGCAGGAACAGCACCCAGCACCTACCCCCCCCCCCCCCCCCCCGCCCCCAGATTCTGGTGTATAGAGATTTTATTCATTGTAGAATTCTCACAAAAAAATGGCTTGACTTGAACTGACAAACTCATTATGTATGCCTATATTAACAATTTTGTTTTAGAGTCTGTCCCTGCCCCCACCAAGTATGTGGGTATTCTCTCTCTTTATGTCTTGTTATGTGTCCAAAGACCGCCCTCCTCCTTGCTACTCTCACCTTGCCTCATTTCCTAGCCCCTCCCCAATCAGATCAGCTCAAGAAACTTCTTTCAATAATCAAGTATCAGTAACTAGTCTTGCTGTGGCATCGACAGTGTGTGTGTTTCAGTGTGTGTGTGTGTGTGTGTGTGTGTGTGTGTGTGTGTGTGTGTGTGTGCGTGTGTGTGTGTGTGTGTGTGTGTGTACTTTTGCTAGCAAGAGAGCTAATGCTCAAATGCTAGTATGGATGCTGTTTTCAGTTACTTGCTTCTGTGCTCCACACAACTGATCTGGTATAGGTGAGTGGTTCATCTCCGGGGGGACACCACCTTGAAGTAGCACTGTCCGTGCAGGTGGAGAGGCTTGTGTGTTTGCATGAAGCGAAGAGCTATGCAAGCTGTGGGAACCTATGGTCAGTAAGGTCTTGGCCAATGGACCAGACTAAGCGTGTCCCACAACGACCTGTCATCCCACATCCAGTCCTTGTCCTTTCCCGACTCCTCGATACCCAACCGAAGGTGCGATATGATCTGTGCTGAAGAGTGGGAAGATGTGTTGTGAATGGAGCCTCAGGGATACCGGGCAACCTCCATCAGTAATTAGCGTTGCACCGTGTGAGGTTGCCATGGTGTGGACCGATTAGATCTCCAACTCTCATAGGACCAAAATGGACAAAAAGAAAATAGCAATACTGAGGGGCAAGTTGAGACCTCCTCAGACACCCAAACAATGGGGCTGGCACTGATGCAAAACATCCCCTCAGCTGAACAGGGGGACAGACCTATTCAAGAAGTGGGAATGGTTACTAAGAAGTTGGACCAGATTAAGATCAAAGGCTTGTCTGGGGCACAGAGGAGGGAACTTCTTAAAGACCAAAAGCTAAAGGAAGGAAAAGAGTGGCTTCCTAAACAAAAGTGGAAGGATCTAAACTGAGGACGGGCACTTTCTTCCGCCAACCCTTCAATTATGGTAATTACTTCTAGGTTACTTCATCTACGTGTGTTACTAGAAAACTGGCTACTTTGGAATAACCCACTGCTCCTCCTATATTAATCAAACTTTACACAGAACAATGTTAGATACTGATAGAGAAAATAGAGATGATCCAAAGAAAAGCAGCATGCTTCCTTACAAGTTCATTTAGTAAGCATGAAAGCATCATGCAGATGGTGAGTCAACTCCAATAGCAAATGCTGCAAGAGTTTCATTCTGCATCACAGTGTGATTTACTGTTTAAAGTTCCTAGAGCATCTGTTCCTAGAAAAACCAACAAATGTGTTGTGTCACCCTTTGTATATCTCGCAAAAAGACCATGAAGATAAAACTAGAGAGATTCAAGCCCACACAGCTGCTTACTGGCAATTGTCCTTCCTGTGAACCACTTTCGAGTGGAAGAGGAAAGGGGGGAAGGGACAGTGGTATACAAATTGCCCCACACCACTCACCTGAAGGTTGCTTGTAGAGTGTAGAAGATGACGTACTAGATGTAGATTAGCTATTCGTATATTTGCAAAATATGGATCTATCTGATATAAATGTCACAGTTATTATATCAATGAAAATGATCAATTTTTGAAAATATTGTGTAATTGAATAGGTAAAAAAATCTACTCACCAAGTGCTGACAGGACAAAACATGTACGTGTTAAAGAAATATGCAAGGTTTTGGGCCCAATGGTTCCTTCCTCTGGCAGAAGGGTTGAAGGGGTAGGAAGAGCGACGAAGGAAAAGGGCCAGAGAGGTTTAAAAAATAGGGAGAATTCAGAAAAGTGACCCAGAATCTGGGATCAGGGGAGACTTGCCAGTCAAAATGAGAAGGAAAGTCTCCCCTGACCTGAGCTCTTCTGTCAGGAGAGTTAATTTGGAGTTGGAATGGCTACTTGGATCTGGTGCACGGTCACACATTGGTGTGGTTCCTGTTGATTCACTCTGTAGGTGGGACTATACTAGACATGGCCTACACCTCAACAAGAAAGGGAAGGGTAAACTGGCTGGGCTGATAGCAGGAAATTTAAAGGGGGGAGGAACTACATCTCGTGGTGGGAACTCTTTTTTAGTGTAAGATCAGTGTCTAGTGGGAAACTCAGCCAGGCAAGTACTAAAAATGTTAAAAAAGTTCAAGGTACTCACAAAAGTAAAGTGAAAAATAATGTTAGTATATTTCATCAAAATATTGGGGGATTGAAGAATAAAATTGATGAGCTTCTGCTTTGTTTAGAAGATATAGAAACTGAGAATGTAATAGATGTGCTATGCCTGTCTAAGCATCACATTGTCACTGATATGCGAAAGGTTAGCATCAATGGGTGCAAACTAGCTGCACATGTAAGTAGAGATAATATGATGAGAGGAGGAGTTGCCATTTATGTCAAAAGCTTCCACAGTGTAAAAAATTTAGAAACTAAAAAAATTTGTGTAGAGCAACATATGGAAGCATGTGCCACTGAACTTAAACTAAATGATGGCACTTTCATAATTGTAACAGTGTACAGGTCCCCCTCAGGGAATTTCCAGCTATTTCTAGATAACTTGGATGCTTTGTTGTGCTATCTGTCAGAGAGGGGGAAGCAAATTATCAGTTGTGGGGATTTCAGCGTTGATTCCCTGAAAGAGTGTAATAGGTTCAAATGGCTCTGAGCACTATGGGACTTAACGTCTTAGGTCATCAGTCCCCTAGAACTTGGAACTACTTAAACCTAACTAACCTAAGGACATCACACACACCCATGCCCGAGGCAGGATTCGAACCTGCGACCGTAGCAGTCCCGCGGTTCCAGACTGCAGTGCCAGAACCGCACGGCCACCGCGGCCGGCTGAGTGTAATAGGAAGAATGATCTTGTAGTATTACTCAGTTCTTTCAATTTGAGCTCCGTCATTGATTTTCCTACTCGGATAACAAAGAACAGCAGTACATTGATAGATAACTTTTTTACAGACCAAGATAAGTTTAAGGCCATAAATGGTCTTTCAGATCATGGTGCACAGCTAGTTACAGTACATGACATAGCTCCATGCAGTATATCAAATCAGACTTTCAAAGCAGTGCATTCAATTAACAATATAAATATTGAAACTTCGTGGCAGATTAAAACTGTGTGCCTGACCGAGACTCGAACTCGGGACCTTTGCCTTTCGTGGGCAAGAGCTCTACCATCTGAGCTACCGAAGCACGACTCACGCCCGGTACTCACAGCTTTACTTCTGCCAGTATCTCGTCTCCTACCTTCCAAACTTAAAAAAATATAAATATTGCAAACTTTAGGGAAAGCGTACAGCAGCTAGACTAGGATTAAGTGTATAAGGAACCTGATGCAAACTTGAAATATAACTTATTTCATGATACATTTTTAAGGTTATTTGAAAATAGTTTTCCCAAGAAAATAGTTAAACATAATTCCAAGAAAACATATAAAAAACCTTGACTAACTAAAGGAATAAGAATATCTTGCAACCGTAAAAGAGAACTGTATCTAACAGCAAGAGGGAGTCCTGACCCTGAAATTGTTCAATATTATAAAAACTATTGTGTGGTACTAAGAAAAGAGTAAAAAGTCCAGAAGCATGTGTATCATGTCTGAGATCAGTAACTCTGATAATAAAATTAAAGCACTTTGGAATATTATTGAGAGGGAAACAGGGCAACCAAGAGCACAGGAAGACTATAGTGCCATAAAACTGAATGACAAGTGTACTAACAAACAATCAGAAATTGAAAATATTTTCAATAATCATTTTTTAAATGTTGTGGAGAAAATAGGATCTAGATCTTCACTAGAAGAGGCAAGGCTACTAATAGAAGAGGCCATACCTGTGCAGTTTGAAACAACTGTAATTCCACCAACCTCTCCCTCTGAAATCAGTAAAATAATAAACTCACTGAAAAGTAAAAGCTCTTACAGAATTGATGGCATTTCCAGCAAGGTACTTAAAGCTTGTTCCCCACAGATAAGTTGGATTCTCAGCCACGTATGTAATAGCTCTGTGGTGCAGGGTGTTTTCCCCGATAGACTGAAATATGCCATTGTAAAACCATTGCATAAAAAGGGGGATACGTCGGATGTCAACAACTACCGCCCAATCTCTCTTCTGACAGCTCTATCAAAAATTTTTGAGAAAGTAATGTATTCAAGTGTAGCCTCTCATATTTGTAAAAATAAAGTACTAACAAAATGTCAGTTTGGTTTTCAGAAAGGCTTTTCAACAGAAAATGCTATATACGCTTTTACTGATCAAATATTAAATGCTCTGAACAACTGGACATCACCCATTAGTATTTTTTGTGATCTCTCAAAGGCCTTTGATTGTGTGAATCATGGAATTCTTTTAGATAAGTTAAATCATTATGGTTTGAGGGGGGCAGTGCACAAATGGTTTAATTCATACTTAACTGGAAGAATGCAGAAAGTTGAAATAAGTGGTTCATGTAATGTTAAAACAACAGCTGATTCCTCAAACTGGGAGGGGGGGGGGGGGGGGGGGGCTAATCGAGTACGGGGTCCCACAGGGTTTGGTCTTAGGTCCTTTACTGTTCTTGATATACATTAATGACTTACCATTCCACATTGATGAAGATGCAAAGTTAGTTCTTTTTGCTGATGATACAAGTATAGTAATAACATCCAAAAACCAAGAACTAAGTGATGTAATTGTAAATGATGTTTTTCACAAAATTGTTAGGTGGTTCTCAGCAAACGGACTCTCTTTAAATTTTGATAAAACACAGTATATACAGTTCCATACAGTAAATGGCACAAAGCCAGTAATAAATATAGACTTTGAACAGAAGTCTGTAGCTAAGGTAGAATTTTCAAAATTTTTAGGTGTGTCCATTGATGAGAGGTTAAACTGGAAGCAACACATTGATGGTCTGCTGAAACATCTGAGTCCAGCTACGTATGCTATTAGGGTTATTGCAAATTTTGGTGATAAGAATCTCAGTAAATTAGCTTACTATGCCTACCTTCATTCACTGCTTTCGTATGGCATCATATTCTGGGGTAATTCATCATTGAGTAGAAAAGTATTCATTGCTCAAAAACGTGTAATCAGAATAATGCTGGAGCCCACCCACGGTCATCCTGCAGGCATCTATTTAAGGATCTAGGGATCCTCACAGTATATATATTCACTTATGAAATTTGTTGTTAATAATCCAACCCAGTTCAAAAGTAATAGCAGTGTGCATAGCTATAACACCAGGAGAAAGGATTATCTTCACTATGCAGGGTTAAATCTGACTTTGGCACAGAAAGGGGTAAATTATGCTGCCACAAAAGTCTTTGGTCACCTACCAAACAGCATCAAAAGCCTGACAGATAGCCAACTAATATTTAAAAATAAATTAAAAGATTTTCTAGATGACAACTCCTTCTGCTCATTGGCTGAATTTTTAGATATAAATTAAGGGGGGGGGGGGGGGGGGGGACCAACTTAAACATTAGTGTCATGCAATATTTTGTGTAATGTAATATCTTGTACAGACATCTTTTATTAACCTGACACGTTACACATCATTACGAAGTGTCGTATTCATGATCTATGGAACAAGTATTAATCTAATCTAATCTAATCTACAATTTTCCGAATTCTCCCCGTTTGCTAAACCTCACCAGTTTTAAACACTATCGCTCTTCCCTCTCCTTCAACCCTTCTGCCAGAGGGAGGGACCACTGACTCCAAAAGCATGCACATTTCTTTAACTTTTATATGTGTTTTCTCCTCCCACCAATCGGTTAGTAGATTTTTGTATCTGTGTAATTATAAAATAATGGACTTAGGCAGAATTTACATTCTTGAATCCCATTATTCAGATTCTTTTACTTTGTGTTTAAATATTTGGGAGATTTTCAGTTTTTTAGCTAATGACATATGCTTCCAGTATTTTTTAAAAATTTGTTTCTCTCTTAGTTGTTACTCTACTTGTCACTAAATTCGTATCGTTCCCCCAGGGGGTTCATCACTCTTTGGTGAGTTCGTGCTTGGCTACCATGGTGCCACAGCCTTTGCAGGACCTTCTCTTTCCATGCTGCACGTTTGTCCTTCTGTTTTTCTTTTTTCCTTCTCTTGGGGAATAGTTCTGGGATATATTCCGGAATGTGTTCTGACTTTTCGTTAGCCTGGCATTGGAACAGTCCCTCATCTGTTTTTTCCTTCTTTCTTCATTCTCCATATCCTCCCCTTCCTCTGCTTTAGTGTTTCAGGTCTCTTGTTTGTTTCATCTTCCTCCCTGTGCAGTCCTGAAGGCCCACCCACATGCTTGATGCATAACAGGTGACTGGGTAATGTGTAATTTCCATACTCGGTTGATGGGTAGATTTGCATGTTACTTTCTGGGTGCCAATTGGTCCCTCCATCTGGAGGTGTGACAGGTGGGTGTGTCCCCCTCTGAGGGGGCCTCCCATTGAAAAGAGTGTGCCATTGGAGACACTGACAGTTATGGGGATTTTTTTCCAACGAGCTGATGATCTTCTGCTCAGACTGTCTCTACTAAATGTAAATGGAACAAGGCTAAAGATTCAGTGACTCTCCCAGCTACACCTTGTTTCCTTGTGGTGTCATGTACCAAAGAAAGTCTTTTGCTACAGCTAATCCATTTATTATTCAGCTAGGTATTGATGCAGTTGGAGGCCCTGTGAAATACTGCTCTCGCTTACATAATGGGACTTTGCTTCTGAAGACCAATTGTGATTTTCAAGTCCAACAACTGCTTACAGCTTCGTTGCTTCACGGCTATCCTGTTCATGTCGAGGCCCATCGTATGCTGAATTCTTCGCATGCGGTTATTTACACTTGGCTGCTTGATGGTCTGACTGAGGGAGAAATCCAACAGTATCTCACTGATCAGGGCATCACTGCGATCTATTGCGTAATGAAAAAGATTGATGCAAACTTTATGCATACATGCACTCTTTTTCTTGTATTTGATTGAATGTTGCTTCCATCAATGATTAAGGCAGGCTATCAATTCATCACAGTCTGACTGTACATTCCAAAGCTGATGCATTGCTACCAGTGTCAACATTATAGTCACATTTACGTGTCCTGTCTAAACATGGCCAAATATGTTATTCGTGGTAGAGATTGCTCATGAGGGCAACTCCCTACCTCCTTCTCCCCCTCTGTATCAACCGTAATGATGATCCTGCCTCCTAATCCTGTGAGTGCCCCAAGTATCTCGATGAGTGGGTTGTGCAGGAGATTCAGGTCAAGGAAACAGTTCCCTGTCCTGTTGCCCCAAGTTGTTGGCTAGCTGAAAAGCCCTGCATTTTACCATCATGCACTTACAGTACTGTCACACAGACTTGTGACCCCCAATTCGGTACTGCAGCTGTGAAATTGCTGAGTATCATGGTAGGATCTCCGTCTCCTTTTCCTGCAGCTGTGGAACAAGCCACCAAATCATTGCCACCCGTGGCAAAATCACCTGCTACACAACCAGCAGACCGGAAAGGACAAAAGGAGCACTCCTATGAAGACATTTATGTCCCTCTGGCCAACAAACATCTGGGTCTTCGTCTGCCAACCATAAAATTTCTGAGAAATCAAACAAAGGCAAATTGTCTTCTTCTTCCCCAACCAGGGCATCCTCTTTAATAGTGTCGTCACATCATACCCTCAGCCAGCTGACCTCCATTTTGCTGGCATGCACCGCTACCGTTTTTCTGCCCTGGAATCCACAGGCCAACCCAGGGAGAATGCCAATGCATCTGTGGATTTCATGGAACAGTATCTTCCAACCTCTGTGCCCTGTAACAGTGAGTCTTCAAAGGCTGGCATTTGGCACCACAAAGGTGAGTGTCCTTCATTTGTTCCCTCCTCTCCATTCCCTATTACATCTCTTCTCCAGTGGAAGGTATGTGTCATTAGATCCATCAAGGAGGAGTTACAGCTGCTCTTGAAGTCACACCATCCGGCTATTTTCTGTCTCCAAGAAGTGAAATTGCATCCGCACAACTGGTTTAACATCTCACGTTTCCTTCTGGTCTGGTTTAACCTTCATCCTGAGGACGGCATTCATCTCATGACGTAGTTGTGCTGCTCATTTGGGATTATGTCCGTAGCTAAATGATCTCTTTGAACACCCAGCTGCAAGCTGTTGCAGTCCACATTTTTCTTCCTTGTTTCAGCTTTTCTCTTTGTAACATTTACACCCCTTTGTTATTCACTGTCACAATGGCAGACTTACTCCAGCTTATTGGTCAGCCCCCTCATGCTGTTTTGCCGCTCATTGCCTATAATGTGCAACATCCCCTTTGGGGCACTTTGAGGACCTGTCTGAGAGGTTCCCTAGTGGCTGACATTCTCAATCAACTTAACAGTGGAGCACCTGTGCTCCGTTCAGACTCCATACACACCTATTGCCATTCGGACCTCTCGTTCTGCACTCCCCAGCTTGCCCATCATCTTGAGTGGTTGATTCTCCCCGACATGTACTCAAACGACCATTTCCAGTCCGCTATCAATTTGCTGACTCCTACCCCACCTGTGTGTAAACCCAATTGGCAGCTTTCTAAGGCCGACTGGAGGCTTCACTTCACCCTCGCAACCTTCGGTAAACAACATTTCCCTAGTTGTGATGACTAGGTACCTCACGAATGTTATCTTTACCACTGCAGAATGTTCCTACCTTGCACTTCTTTACTGTGCTGTGTCCTAGTCCCCTGATGGACTGAGGTGTGCCATGATGCAATTCACACATGGAGATGCGCTTTCTGCAATTGTAACCATCATCCTATGATGGCAAACTGTATTCATTATAAACAGTTGCATATGCATTGTTGTTGCATTCTTCGGGTTAGCAAAAAAGCTAGCTGAATTGCCTTTATTAGTTCTTAGTAACAGTTGCACTCCCTTGTCCATCATGTGGGACACCGCCAGCTCTCTGGGACCAAGGTTCATTCCCCAATTTCTGGCCGACCATAGCAGATATCTTTGTGGACCCTATTGCTACCTCCAACACCTTGGGTTGCTTTTTTTGGAAGAGATTTTGAGCTCCACCCACTATCATTCCACCTTCCTCCCTCAGAAAAGAGTGAAGTGGGTTTGGTTGATATCCTTCACCTCTCAGAATCGTGAATGCTACAATTCTGCCTTTACTGTGAGGCAGCTTGACCATACTCTCACATAGTCCCAATCTTCAACCTGAGGGCTGGATGATGTCCACTTTCAGGTGTTGTAGCACCTCTCTCTTGCGGGCAAGCACTTTCTTCTTCATATGTTCAGTCGCATTGGGCAGATTGCACGTTTCCCAGAGACTGGCGTGAAGCCAATGTCATACTAAGCCCGGTAGAGACAAACACCTTCCTTCTAAGTACTGCCTCATTTCACTCACCAACAGTGTTTGCAAAGTGATGGAACATATGATTCACATTTGAACTGGTATGGTGGCTTGAGCCTCGCAATCTACTAACCACTGCACAATGTGGATTTCATGAGCATCATTCTGCAGTTTTTGCAGAAATACCAGACTGTGGCTGTGTTTTTTTATTTGGAGAAAGCATAGGACACCTGCTGGAGGACTGTTATCCTCTACCTCTGTACATGTGGGACTTCCAAGGCCACTTGCCCCATTTCCTTCAGGAATTTTTAAAAGACTGATTTATCAAGTACATCTGGGTTCACCCTCGTCGGACACTTTTATCCAGGAGAAAGGGGTGCCTCAAGGCTCCTTCCTGTGCATCAATCTCTTTGCTGTAGCCATTAACCCTATTATGGACTGTCTCCCACCAGGTTCCCTTTTCATTGACGACTTTGCGATCTATTGCAATTCTCCTTGAGCTTGTCTCCTTGAGCGGCGTATTCAGCAATGTCTCAGTTGTCTTTACTTGTGGAGCTTCAGCAATGATTTTTGCTTTTTCACTGACAAAACAATTTGTATGAATTTCTGGCAGTGCAATGAGTTTCTTCCACCGTCTTTGCATCTTAGGCCTGTTGCTCTTCCTTTCATTGAAACTATGAAATCCCTGGGGCTTACGCTTTATAGGAAGGTATCTTTGGCCTCCCAAGTCTTATCTGGCTGCACGCTGTACCCGGTCCCTCTATGTTCTACATGTCCTATGTGGTACTTCCTGGGGAGCAGACTGGACCATCCTTCTCCTTTTATACCAATTCCTTGTCCATTCAGTACTAGACTATGAGTGTTTTGTATATTCATCTGCATGTACATCCATCGTATGCTGTCTTAACACAATCCACCATAATGGAAAACTTTTGGTCACTGGCGCCTTTTACACTAGACAATCTCTGTCTTCCTCTACAGTTTTTGCCCTCTACAGCTCCCTCTACTTCCATGGAAGTCATTCCCTGATGTCTTAACAGATTTCCTACCATCCTGTGCCTTCTCCTTGTCAGTGTTTCCCATATATTGCTTTCCTCTCTGATTCTGCGCAGAACTTCCTCGTTCCCTACCTTATCAGTCCACCTGATTTTCAACATTCATCTGTAGCACCACCTCTCAAATTCTTTGATTCCCTTTGTTCCAGTTTTCCCACAGTCCATGTTTCACTACCTTACAATGCTGTGCTCCAAATGAACAGTCTCAGAAAATTCTTCCACAAATTAAGTCCTATGTTTTATTCTAGTAGACTTCTTTTGGCGAGGAATGACATTTTTACCAGTGCTAGTCTGCTTTTCATGTCCTCCTTGCTCCATTCGTCCTCGGTTACTTTGATTCCTAGGTATTAAAATTCCTCCTTAACTTCATCTACTTCATAACCAACAGTCCTGATGTCAAGTTTCTTGATTTTTTTCTGCTACATCTCATTACTTTCGTCTTTCTTCAATTTAGTCTCAATCCATATTCTGCATTCATTAGACTGTTCATTCCATTCAGCAGATTATGTAATTCTTCTTCACTTTCACTCAGGATAGCAATTTTATCAGCGAATAGTAATATTGATATTCTTTCACCTCGAGTTTTAATTCCAAGCGTGACCCTTTTTTTTATTTCCATCATTGTTTTTTCGATGTACAGATTGAACAGTTGGGCCAAAAGACTACATCCGTGTCTTACATCCTTTTTAATCCGAGCACTTCGTTCTTGGTCGTCCGCTCTTATTATTCCCTCTTGGCTCTTGTACATATTGAATATTATCCGTTTCTCCCTACAGCTTACCCCTGTTTTCTCAGAATTTCAAACATCTTGCGCCTTTTTGCATTATCGAAAGCTTTTTCGTGGCCAGCAGATCCTATGAATGAGTCTTGATTTTTCTTTAGTCTTGCTTCGATTATCAACTGCAACATCAGAATTGCCTCTCTCGTTCCTTTATGTTTCCTAAAGCCAAAAAGATCATCATCTAAAACATCCTCAATTTTCTTTTCCATTCTTCTGTATATTATTCTTGTCAACAACTCCCATATATGAGCAGTTATGCTTGTTGTGGAATAATTCTCGCACTTGTCAGCTGTTGCAGTTTTCAGAATTGTGTGGATGGTATTTTTCTGAAAGTAAGATGAGGAGGTATTGAATAGAATTGGGGAGAAGAGGAGCTTGTGGCACAACTTGACTAGAAGAAAGGATCGGTTGGTAGGACATGTCCTGAGACATCGAGGGATCACCAATTTAGTATTGGAGGGCAGCGTGGAGGCTAAAAATCGTAGAGGGAGACCAAGAGATGAATACACTAAGCAGATTCAGAAGGATGTAGGCTGCAGTAGGTACTGGGAGATGAAGAAGCTTGCACACAATAGAGTAGCATGGAGAGCTGCATCAAACAAGTCTCAGGACTGAAGACCACAACAACAACAACAACAACAACAAGATGGGATGTCACCAAACTCATATGTTTTACCCACCAACATGAATAGTTGTTTTGTTGTGACTTCTCCCAATGAGTTTAGAAATTGTGATGGAATATTATCTATCCCTTCTGCCTTAATTTGATCTTAACTCCTCCTAAGTTGTCTTAAATTCTGATTCTAAAACTGGATCCCCTATCTCTTCTAAGTCGATCCCTGTTTCTTCTTCTGTCACAAATCTACCCCCTCATAGGGGCTTTCAATATACTCTTTCCACCTATCTGCTCTCTCCTCTGCATTTAACAGGGGGATTTCCATTGCACTCTTAATGTTACAACCCTGGCGTTTAATTTCACTGAGGGCTATTTTGAATTCGCTGTATGCTGAGTCAGTCCTTCCGACAATCATTTCTTTTCTGATAACTTCTCATTTTTGATGCAGCCATTTCATCTTAGCTTCCCTGCCCTTCCTACTTATTTCATTCCTCAGCGACTTGTGTTTCTGTATTCTGAATTTCCATGAACATTTTTGTACTTCTTTCTGTCATCTATCAACTGAAGTATTTTTTCTGTTACTTTGGTTCTTCACAGTTACCTTCTTTGTACCTATGTTTGTCTTACCAAATTCTGTTCTTGCCCTTTTGAGAGATGTCCATTCCTCTTCAACTATACTGCCTATTGAGCTATTCCTTATTGCTGTCTCTATAGCCTTAGAGAACTTCAAGCACATCTCGTCATTTCTTAGTATGTCCGTATCCTACTTTTTTTTGTATATTGAATCTTCCTGACTAACCTCTTAAACTTCAACCTACTCTTCATTACTACTACATTGTGATTTGAGTCTGTATCTGCTCCTGGGTATGCCTTACAAACCAAATACATCTCCTCCTCTTGTGACTCTTGAACGGAGTATTCACTATTAATAGCTTAAATTTGTTACAGTACTTAGTCTTTGTCCTCTCTCGTATACATTGTCCCAATCCCATATTCTCCTTTCTTCTACTCCTTCCCCTATAAAACTGCATTCCAGTCCCACATGACTATTAGATTTTCATCTCCCTTTAGTTACCGTGTTACCTTTTCAGTATCCTCATACACTTTCTCTATCTCTTCATCTTTAGTTTGCGTCATCAGCATGTATACCTGAATTATTGTTGTTGGTGTTGGTCTGCTGTTGATTCTGATAAGAACAGCCGTATCACGGAACTGTTCACAGTAACACACTCTCTGCTCTACCTTCCTATTCGTAATGAATTCTATTCCTATTACACCATTTTTTGCTGCTGTTTATATCACCCTACACACATCTGACACGAAATCCTTATCTTCTTTCCATTTCACACTGACCCTTACTACATCTATAATGTACCTAGGCATTTGCCTTTTCAGCTTTTCTAGCTTCCCCACCACGTTCAAGCCTCTGACATTCCATGCCCCATTTCATAGAACATTATTCTTTTGTTGGTTATTCACTCTTTTTCTCATGGTCGTTTCCCCTTTGGCAGTCCCATCCCAGAGTTCTGAAGGTGGGGCTATTTCAGAATCTTTTGCCAATGGAGAGATCGTCATGACACTTTTTCAATTACAGGCCACAAGTCCTGTGGATACACATTATGTGTCTTTAATGCAGTGATGTCCATTGCCTTCTTCACTCTCATACTATTCATCATAGCTTATGCTTCCGCCTTTAGAGGCAGTTTTCCATCCCAAGGACAAGAGAATGCCCTGAACCTCTGTCCGCTCCTCTGCCCTCTTTGACAAGGTCCTTGGCAGAATGAGAGGGATTATTTATGCCAGAAGTCTTTGGCTGCCAATGCTGAATATTAATCAAAATTTATGTGGTGTTGTCAAACCCGGTACTGAGGACATTTTGATTGCTAATCAGAGATGCTAACCCTAGACCATGGTATTTCATAGTGGTAACAACTGAGGAACAGTGGCCACTTTTGAAGTCTATAGGCCATCTCGTCAAGCAGATGTGCCACGGGGCTAAAGAGAGAGACTGAAGATTTGTAATCTGTAACTTGGTGAAACTTGACACTATATAGAAATGTATGAAACTTTTTGATGGATAAATAAAAGCCAGGGCCTCCTTTTCTGTTTGAGGGTAATACTCCCACGCTGCATTTAGCATCTTCAAGGCAAAAGGAATTGGCTGGTGAGAACTGTTTGCATTGCATTCAGACAGTATGGCCTGGCCCCAAGCAGTAGTATGAGTCATTCATAGCCACAGTAAATTATCAACCTGGCTGATACGTGGCCAGGTACGGGCCTGAACAAAGACTTGAACATTAGCTCACAAATGGGTCCAAACAAACACTACATCTGACTTAGAGGATATGCCACAGTATCTGCCCACAGGATGAATTTGTGGTAATACACAACTGTGCCTATAATTACTTGGAGCTCCTTTACTTTAGTTTGTTGAAGAATGGTGTCTCTAGCCACAATGTGACTGTTCACTGGCTGGGTCCTCCGACAGTAAATGACGTGCCTCAGGTATTCAATAGAGGCTTGGAAGAAATGTGACTTATCCAGACTGCACTTGAGACCTGCATCTTGTACGGGTCTGAAATAGATGCCAAAGGTTATGGAGATGAACACCGCATTGAAATCGCCACAAAGATGAAGCTTGTCATTTGGTTTCTTGATAATCACTTAAGTGCTGCAAAATCTGTGGTCTTACATAACCCAGGCGAAAAAAGGACTAAATATTCCTTGCACAGTTCATCCGACTCTTGATAGGACACAAAGTCAAAAACTAGAGGAATCAAGTCAGTGACCATGAATCCAAATGTCGTAAAAGCATCCAAGCCAGACAAATTTTTTGTAATAGCGCAGTCCATCACAAGGAATGTCAGTTAGCTCACCACTGTCTCATATGTCATCCCTGCTGTAAATTGTCCATGGATAGTGATTTGTTGCCTGTTATAACTGACAAGACGACACAAAGTAGAAGACGGTGGAGGGGCGTGTTAGAGTTAAGAAGTGATGCTGCCATGGCTGTACCCACTTGTAATCATAGGGATGTCCTGTTAATATGCACATTGTTGAACAGTTTGTTAGAAACAGTCACAAGATTGTCACATGCTGTGCTGACAACATTTATGTCCTTAGCTTGAGAGCTTGAAGCTGGAGCAGACCGAATGTGCCATACTGCTGCAATTTGTCCTCACAAAACAAGTGAGGCAAGATGGCAGGGGCTTGAGGAAACTGGTCTGCCATGGACGTGTTTTTGTGGAGTGTGATGGCTGGGCTTACTGCATTGCCTTGCTTCTGTGTCCAGAGTTGTGCTAGAAAGTGAGTCCCTTCCGTTGTCTAAGTTGACAGTGACCATGTCTGCCCAAGAACCTGTTTGACAGCTTGCCACATGAGAAACTTTGAATGATTGTGCAATAGAAAGGACATCATGGAGGTGGCTCCTCTTATTGCAGCACCCATTGGCAGACATCTTTATCAGGAACAGATATAATGATAGCATCCCAAACCAGTCAGCGTAAGATTCCTTAATGTTGGCAGTAACAAATTGACACTTCCGAATTAAACCTTGCAACTCCACAGCCCACGTCTTATTCGATTGATGAGATTGCTTCGTGCACTGATAAAACTTTGCTCTCAAATGTGAATGATCATCTGCACTCATTGCCACGTTTATAGTAACTACACACACACAATTAAGTATGTACATAATATTAAAATCACTTTAATGAGAACACACTTTAGAAGTTCCATACAAAGTGCGAGTACAATGTCAGGCCGAGTGCGATTAGGTACTGAGAGTCCCAAGAGCAGAGTGAAGTGAGCATGTGAACAAATCATAACAGAATGAGAGAGAGTGCACTCCACTCTGGCATTATATTATGTGTTTTGCTAGTCAGTATCTCGAGGTTGCACTGTCTGTCAGCTGCGTGCACCAACCTTGATGCTGTGCTGCCTTTGATGTTTGATCATGCCACTGCTTGTTGACTGGACCTTAGCTACTGGGTGTGGGTGAGTTGAATCGTAAAGAGAATTGCTGGTGCCTCACATCCTGTTATGGTAACATCTGGTGATGTGCTGGTACGATCAGATTGGTAACAGAGATTTACCACAGTTACAATGCAATTTTTGTTGGGGGTTGGTTGTTGATCACTGCTTTGAGAAAATATTTTGAGTCACATGAGAAGACTGTCAAGTATATTCTACAGCTAGCTTGAGCTAGAAAGTGGCTTTCAGGATGCTTTCTGCTCTGTTCAACATTTTTCTCCAATCAGTGCTGAAATTTATTGAAGGAGAGGAAGCTGTAGGTCTGTCCATGTCAGCATCACCATTCTTCTCAACTACATTACATCGAGGAAGCTTTGACTGTTACTACACCCTTTGACAGAGGAACAGATGACACATAATATTGAAAAATAAAAAATAAATCATTCTTTCAGATTTCAGACTCGAGAGTTAGAACTTCCAGTACAACACTCCAGCACAAATATAAATAAAAAAATGTGTCATGAGTTGCAGTCAACATCAGAATTCTGTTGTGGTATAGCAGCATGTAACATTAGCGTTGTACTGCAAGTTCATACTCACCTAAACAGAGAGCTGATCAAGTGATGTGGTTGATGTCATACTCTGCTGCCAGAAGACTGTAAACGAAGTGAGTTATTGATTGGTTTTTAAGAATAAGGAGATAGATACAGAACAGTGGAAATATTCCTTTCTTTTTTTTTTAATTTGCAATATTTTCCTAGTACCCTTCATCAGCACACCAGATAAAAAAATTAATCACCCCCAGGAGACATCAAGCTGACACCATGTCAAACCACCTGAATTCAGCCAGGCATATTTAGAATGTAAGGTAACTGTTTTTGGTACTTAGAATTTGTCTGTTTTCTTAGACAGTGTATCAGTTACATTGATATCTGGTAACATTTGTGTATGGAGTTATTCTAGCATTTATTGATGGAGATATTCTTGGTCTTCTCTTGCATAAAAGTGTATTAGAAAGGATTTAGTGTTTCTAGCTTCATTCAGTCATTCTTTTAGGTGTGTGCGAATGCTATTGGAATAATAAACCCTAAACTTCTTCATTCCTGGATAGCCCCTTTTATATTAAAATGAGGAAAACACCACAATTAATTTCTTGAACTTGTTGTGAGTAGAATATGCTTGATTTTCACTCCAGTTATTGATGTACAACATTAATGTCTCTGAGTTCTATCAGCATGGACCACTCATAATGAAAGTGGTAAATGTGAGCCATGTAACAGTTTGAACAATTTCTTCATTGAATGCTAGTGGCATAGTTGTGTACTAAATTGAGCAGAATTGGTAGATATGATCACGGGAAAAGGGAGGAGGACAGTTTTCTGGAAAAATCAGTTCTTGTCAGTAAAGGCTTATTCCACATCAGTGTTAAGGTGGATAGTTGAGTATCTACATATGGGGGAACTGAGCAACATATAGGATTACACTGTACCAGTGGCAATTTTCTAATGGATGCAACTGTAAACAATATGAGTATCTCATGTATAACACCATCTGTCAAATACTGTAGACCGTGCAGTTCTTAAAACTAGGTGTTCAAAACAGCAGAGTTTAATTACCTTGTGGATCAGTGTTATGTGACTAGGCAGTGCAGATTGAAGGATTACATATTTGTATTCGTCACATAATAATGGACAGTTACTGCTGCAGACAATGTATGCATTGAACATCTAATACGAGAAGTAAATTTTTTTGCCTTCTGAAACTGTGTCCTTATTCTTTTACACACTATATTTAAAACATGTGCACAGCCAGTTGTATAAAATGATTAAGAAACTAGATGACACTTCACTTAGTACTCTAATGTATCATGTAAGCAGTATTAACACAACAATTGTTGTGTGGTCAGATAATGAATATCATTGTCTTGAGATGCAGTACAACATGCAGTCTTGTATCTCATGTTTAAAGGAAAACAATGAACGACTTGACAAGTGATACAAAGCCGAAATTATAGTAGAGCATGTAGGAGCAATATAATAGTAGACAATTTGTCATTTTCACAGAAGTACTCAAGCTGCTGTTTGGAAATTATGATAAAAAAGTCTTCTGCCAACTTACTTAGGCTACAAAGAAAAGAAAATAACAATGCTTTCTTCAGAAACACTCTTCTTGTCAAGCCTCTGAAGATTTTTTTTTACATAAACCAGTTTCTCCCACTATTAAAACTAAACTGAACTCCACCCAAACAGGCCACGAAGGCCCAACAGTACCGACCAGCCACTGTGTCATCCTCAGCCTACAGGCATCACTGGATGTAGATATGGAGGGGCACGTGGCAACACAATGCTCTCCTGGTCATATGTCAGTTTACGAGACCGGATCACTACTTCACAATCAAGTAAATCCTCAGTGTACCTCACAAAATCTTAGTGCACTCTGCTTGCTTGCCAGCAGCACTTGACAGACCAGATGGTCACCCATCCAGGTGCTAGCCCAATCCAAAAGTGCTTAACTTCGGTGATCTGAGGAAATCGGTGTTACCACTGTGGCAAGGCCATTGGTTTTGCTCACTATTAGATATTATAAGATGATTACAAACATAATACATCATCACATAAACATTTGATTATGTTTCATGAATGCGAGATGTATTATTAAAGCTGAGTATATCCAGCACAAAATTGTTACTGTTACAGGTTCAAGACAACAATGGTGAAAGAAATGATCCATAGTGTTCTCAATGATGAATTAGGAGGCAAAACTTACAACAAAGATGAAGCTGAAGTCTGGATAAAAGTTATTGCCAACACTCTACGTGGCAAAGTAAGAGGTCTGTTTACTTGTTGAATATACTTTAATAAAAATCAGGCTGTCATTGACATACTCTAGTTATTACCCAAAGTTTTGTTTAAAATTCCTATTTGGACTATTCCATTTACTATCCTACATAAAATACAGGAAGGGCAACCACTCAGCTACAGCAGACTGATGTGTGGCACATAGAAACACACAACAGAAAACAGTGTTCACACTGATTTTCTACTCGTGATCTTTCTCTTGCAAAATGTACACACAAAATTCAAACAAAATATAATATTAATAATATTATAAAAAAGTACACATATTCATCCAAACGCCGGCCGAAGTGGCCGTGCGGTTAAAGGCGCTGCAGTCTGGAACCGCAAGACCGCTACGGTCGCAGGTTCGAATCCTGGCTCGGGCATGGATGTTTGTGATGTCCTTAGGTTAGTTAGGTTTAACTAGTTCTAAGTTCTAGGGGACTAATGACCTCAGCAGTTGACAGCAGTTGAGTCCCATAGTGCTCAGAGCCATTTTTTTTATTCATCCAAACAACCATGCAGACACCCAAACACACACTCCTGTGCCCACAGCACGACTATCCTGCTATTGGAATTTATTTATCTAATGAGAATTTTGACAGTTACCATATTTAATATTGGTCTTGCAACTGTTCACTGACACTGAGGTAACACTTTCTCATCTTAACTACAAGTAAACAGTATAGACATCAAAGAGAGAGATGTATTGTGAAAAGACATGGATGTAATGGAGTTATAAAGAAAGAGCTATTACAGAAACTATTGTTTTAGTGACTTAGGAAAAAAATGTGTGTTAGGTTAACTGGACACCAAGGGAGACAGATTATGTGGGCCAGTCCAGTTAACCTCAATATAATTATTTACTTTTGTGATTTACATAATTTCAAAAATATTTTACATCATACTGTGTAAGAATTGTGATTAAGTATCCTTTAGAACTAAGTTTTTACTTTCAGATGCCACAAATTTGCAATCGTACAACCAACCACCGATCATATTTAGTTGAAGATCTGAAACTAGCAATGACAGGTATCAAAAAAATAATTAGTATTTTTGCAGCATGTAATCAATTTAAAATGATGACCATGACGTAAACTTATGGCCATCAAATTAGCACAAAAAGGTGTTTACACCTGTAGGAGACATTTCTTTGTGTTCCTATTTAAAAGAAATAGCTGTATGAATTATGGTTTATCGTTCACAGTTACAAGGAAGGTAGCATATAAATTTGCTGCAGCTAACAATAAGCAACGTCTACAAATTGACAACAAGAAAACATGGTTGGGAAAGTGTGACTTTGTTCTTTTATGAAGAGGCATAAGCTCTCACTTAGATAACCTGAAGCTACTAGTCTGAGTCTTGCAACTAATTCCAGTTGGTCAAATGTTGGTAAGTTTTATACCAATTTAAAAAAAAAAATCAAATTTGGACCAGAAGGCATATGCAAACTTGATGAGACAGGCCTCACAACAGTACAAAAGCTTGGAAAGGTAATGTCTGCATGTGGCCAAAAGCAAGTAGGAAGATAATTTTTACAGAGAGAGACAAACTTGTAACCATGTGTGGCATTATTGGGGCACTGAAAAAGCAGTTTCTCCATTTTGTTTTCCATGTGTGAATTTTTTAGATCATCTACTCCTCAACAGTGTACCTGGAAGTGCGGGGCAGCTTACACCTCAGGATGGATGACTATAGACATATTTACGGATGTATTAGCACATTCTGTCAACGTGAATGACAAAAAAAAGGCCAAAACTTCTTATCATTAACAATTGTGAAAGCCACATGTCACTAAGAGTGATAACATTTGCCAAAGAAAATGGTGTAGTTTTATTTATAGGCCTTTCAAGTCTTATCCCAGCAGAGCTTGTGACAGGTGGCTACTAAATCATCCTAGTCAGACACTTTATATCTGTGATTTAGCAGGGTTAGTGGATGAAGCATTTGCATGTACTGTCACTCATTCTATTATCAGCAAAGGTTCCAGAGCTATAGGAATAGTGCATTTCAACAATGAAACATTTGCAGAAACAGATTTTCTGCATTCATCTGTGACAGACCAGCTTTTGAGCCATTTCAGAATGAAGTAGTTGTTTCCAGAAAGTAATATCCCGCTACAGTTCCAGGGACGATTCCTCTGTCATCTCCTGCTTCTGCTACTGACTTATTTCCTTCAGCTTCTGGTACCTCTATTGTTAATCTCACTTCTTCTTGTCTTCATGACCAAGAACCCAGATCAGAATTATTTGTGCCTCCTGTAGCCTTGCTTCCATACTCACAGTGTGGTCCCTGAAAAAGAAATAATCATGGCCGAAAGAAAGTGGAATCACTTATTTTTAAAGTTCACCTCTGAATACCTGCCTGGAAGAAGCAGCCTCTGACTGAGAATTGAAGAAGAACAAAAAGAAGAAAACTGTTTGGCAAGAACTGGATTCGTCATCAGATGAATGTGCTTACTTGGCAGAATCTGATTGTTCTTTGAATGAAGGCGAAGATTTTTCAGAAATTAAAGATGGTGACTTCGTAATTGTTAAAGGGTGTTGGTAAAAAAAGGTTCAGGGTGTAGTTTTAAAGCTGTTGTGAAGAAGTCTCTTTGTTCAGGTGTTAAGGTGACTTTCTATAAGTGGCATGGACTTTCCAATAGATTTTACATAACAATTGAAAATGCATTTGTTACCACTGCTGATATTTAAAGAAGACATATATCTTAGAATTCCTATAAAATTTAATTCAGGTAAGTTACATAGATAATGATAAAGACCAATTTTTTAAAACATAAGATGATCCATTTAACCTAACCCTCCACCACTAGCCAGAAATTCTTCTATGGAGTAGAAGCAGTTGTCAATCAGAAACAACTTCAGTTTGTGTTTGTACTAAATTTTATTGTAAATAGTCTTCATTGTTTGCCGCTGGATCACGTTACGCAAATTCCACAACCATTAAATTCTTTACATCGTCGGGTGGTTGGTCAAGGATTTTTGTGGCTATATACCTCACTCCTTTCTGTGCCACACTAAGACTGATGGGTAGTGTAAATCATTTCTTCTTATAGTATTATATTTATCAATGTTACTGCTGTTTTCAAACTATGAATGATTGTTGACATATAATTTTGTAAGGGATAAATGTACTATGAGAATCTTGTCAGTATGCCCAGCTGTTTAAAGAGATTCTCGAGTGGACACCACATATTATTCTTATTATGTGCTTCTGTGTAACATGTAACTTTTTTCCTCGCTAATGAGTTACCCCAGAATATCATTATCAGTGTAAACACCTAAGAATTTAGAATATTCTGCTTCATTTATTTATTTCTCTCCTATATTATTTGTAGTCAGATATTGTGCATCACTGAACGACATATACTGATTTTATTCAGTGTCAGTCCATTTGCAGAGAACCAGTTATTAATTTTCAACAACTTATTATTTACATTTTCACTCGTTTAAGTTTCTCCATTAGACTTGATTATTATGATTGCATTGTCTGACAAGAAAACTAATTCTGTTATTTGGATATGTGGTGGAAGATCATTTATATACAACAAGAACAAGAATGGACCCAATATCAGTACTTCTGGTACACCTGTAGTGATTATTTCCCTTTCTGAAGGTGCTGTCTCATTTTATACAAAATGAAAACCATTTATCAGCAAGATCTCTGCTACCACAATATATGAAACAGTGGAAAATCCAGGATGGAATGTAACAATATAATGAAAAGGATGTTGCTCCTCACCATATAGTGGAGATGCTAAGTCGCAGAAAGGCGACTCCAAGCTATCTGGCTCAATCTGTCAGAAACTGTGGTCGTGTGTGTGAGGTGCTTTTGCTTGAGTGTGTGCATGTGTCTATGCTGTGTATTTTTGACAAGTCCTTGTTGGCTGAAAGTTAACTTTCCAACAGTCTTTTTGTTGTGCCTTTCTCTGACTCAGCATCAGCACAATATATGAGTTCTCTTAGGAGAATTTGTCGAGTTGAACAATCAGATGCTTCTGATAAGTTACAGAAAATACCAGCTGGTGCTGTTTTGTCACTTAAATTTTGTATAATGTGATTCATGAGTAGAAAAATAGCCTGTTCTGTGGGGAAAGGTCATATATAAATCTAAATGTAGACTAAGTCTCTTATTTTGAGAGAGAGATACATTGCATACATTGTCTTTTCCAGTACCTTCAGGAAGGAGGTAAATAGTGAGACTGGTCAGTAATGGCTTAATACGTTTCTAGTAAAGGGGTCTCACAATAGCATATTTCAATATGTCTTGAAATATCCTCTGTGATAGTAATGTATTGCACATGAGACATGTGCTTGTATGTTTAAGGCACTGCCTTATCTATTGAACTGATCATGCCAAACTTTTGAGTCACTTAAAGGAATTGTTAATTAAATACATTGGCTACCTGACTGAAATAATTTTTTATTAGGCTTCCTTTTTTAATAACAAAGTCCTCACATCCTGTAATGATATCCTTCTCCCTGAACTTTAATTCCCTTTCCAAGTTTTGCCATGGTTTCCTTCACAACTAGCTCAGTGTACAGATTAAGTGACATTTGGGATTGGCTTCAACCCTGTCACTCGTTATCAGCGACTGCTTCCTACTCATGCCCTTCATCTCTGATAACTGGAATCTGTTTATCTTACTTATTGTAGATACCCTTTCACTCCCTGTATTTTATTCCTGCTAACTTCAGAATTTCAAAGGATGCATTCCAGTCATCTTTATCAAAAGCTTTCCCTAAATCTACAAGAGCTGGAACTTAAATAGTGGCAACTATTTATTCACAACCAATACAAAAGAGTTACATGTTTGCACCTGTTACTGTCCTTCAAAGTATTCACCAGCGTTGTGTAGAACCTGTTGCCAGCGATGTGGAAGGTGTAGTATACCGTTAGCAGAGCCTGTTCTGTTGACAGTGTTAATGGAGCGGTCCACTGCCTGTCGAATCTCTGGAACAGTTCTGAAGCGAATGCCATGAAGTGGTTTCTTCGCCTTCGAAATCACATCAAAATCACAAGTACTTAAGTCCGGGGAGCATGGTGTATGGTACAGTACTTCCCAACCCCATTGACTGAACAGAGCAGCCACAGCTTGCACTGTATGCACCCGTGCATTGTTGTGGAAAATGGTTGGTGGGTTGCACAGAAAGCATCACCGCTTCTTTCTCAAAGCTGGTTGCAAGTGATGCTCTAAAAATGAACAGTAATATTGTGCACTGACGGTCTGCCGTGGAGGAATGTAATGCGTTAGGAAAACACCATCACAGTCATACACGAGAATCACCACAACTTTCACCAATACTGGGGCTCTGATGCACTTTCGTCTTTCGTGGCAACCCATAATGACGCCATTCGTTGGATTGGCATTTCAGTTTTGGCTTGTACAATGTGGCCCATGTCTCATCCAGTGTTACGATACAGTGTAAGAAAGCCTCTCCTTCGCGCTCATAGCGCTCCAAGTGCGTCTGAGCAGTGTCATAACGCATCCATTTCTTCTGCATTTCTGTCAAGTCATGCAGAACCCCTCATGATGCAATTTTTCACGTGCCCAGTCATTCCTTCAGGATGAGAAGCACAGTTGTATGCGCTAATTCGGTTTCGTGGGCCTAATTCGGTTTCGTGGGCATACTCATGAATCATATGGCGTCGATCACTGTCCTCTAATGCGCCAACAGCATGCACTTCTTCTTCAGAGACACTAGGACGACCTGCCCGATGCATGTCTGCCACAGTTTGCCGACCTTCGTTGAAGGCTTTTACCCAATGTGCCACTGTTCTGTATGGCAATGTCGATTTCCTGCATGCCTCTTGAAGATCTTGATGACACTATCATGCTGTACAACCTCTGGTACATTCAATCTTGATCCAACTCCATTGTTCATGTTTCGAAAACATAGTGACACCGTTACGTTAGACCAGTCGCTCGCAAGTGGCTGTGTTTCCCTTGATTGTGTGCACCTGTGGGATGGGTGAGTCCATTTGCTCCGAGGTAAGGTAGGTATGTCAACAACTTGTGCTATCAGGGACAACAGTAGATTCCATTGCATAGTGTCTCCACAGCAGTGTTGCCCCTATTTAAGTTCCAACCTACATACAAATGTTATAAATATAGGTTTGCCTTTCTCCAATCTATCTTCGCAGGTAAATCACAAGTCCAGTACTTCCTTGCATGTTCCTACATTTCTCCAAAACCCATACTAATCTCGAGAGCAACTTCAGCCAATTTTTTAATGCTTCTGTAAATAATTCATGTCAGTTTTTTACAACCTTGATTTATTAAGCTGATAGTTTGTTAATATTCATACCTTTCAGGATGTGCCTTCCTTAGAATTGAAGTTATTACATTATTCTTATGGTCAGAGGGCATTTTATCTGTCTCATACATTTTGCATATTAGGTGAAATAATTTTGCCATGGCTGGCTCTTCTAAGGATCTTAATAGTTCTGAGTAACTGTCACCTACTCCAGTGGTCGTGTGTCGACTTAGGTCTTTCAGTGCCCTGTCAAACCCCTCTCGTGTTGTAGTAGGTAAGTACACTTGCCTTGCAGTGGCGAACATTGGCTTTGTGTCAGTCTTTGGCTATAGTAATGTGATCACTATGCTGTTCATAGTAGCTTACCCACGTCCCTATTTTATTATTCATTATTAGGCCTACTCCTGTCTACTTTTGTGTTATAACTGTGTACTTCTGTGACCAGTAATCCTATTCATCCTGCACTGTACTTCACTTATTCACCCTACATCAAAATTCAACCTAGGCATTTTTCTTTTTAAATTCTCTAAATCAACTATGTGATTATGGGATCTAGCACCCCACACACTTACCCATTGAATGCCAGTTTTGTTTTTCCTGATGGCAACATCCTCCTAAGTAGTTCCCATCAGCAGATCCCATTTTACTAAAGGGAATGCCATCACTATTAGGCCATACAATAGTGTTACATATTCTTGATTAATATAACAGCTGTAGTATCCTCTTGGTTTTAGGTGTTCAAAGGACCAACATAGCAGTACCATGTTGGTTTGTGTAACACTGCCAGATCTGATTCTTTCTCCTGCAACTCCTGTAAAGCTGCTCTCTTTCTTCAAGAACCATATGGTAGTCTGGCCTCTCCACAGATAACTGTCCAATGTTGTTGAAGCTATAGTGCAGATATCTGTATCACAGGAGCATACAAGCCACTCCATTGCAGCAAGGTCCATGGTTCTTGGGGATGAGATAGGTGTTAAGTTTTTCAGGAAACATGATCATGTCATTGATTGATTACAAAAATAGCTGAAGGGTAATCTTATCAAATAAGCACAAAGTTTTAATACAGGGTGTCTGGGTTAAACACATATTTATACAAAATTATTAACTTGAGACATACCTGAGATATTTATTTGTGGATTGTTTCTACAAGCATGGTTTCTCAAAATGTTTCCTTGTTTGTTCGAGGCAGCTGGTACCAGGTGTGCATGCACGTAACTGCTGTGTTGATGTAAACTTGTGTCGGTAGCCATGTGGACTCCACAGCAGGTGTCCTATGTGATTTCTCATGTGGAGCTAAAGTTTATTACACTAGTAAAACATCATTTTCAATGTGAGTATGGACTGCAACCAACCGACAATTTTCCCACTTATTTAACAATCAAGAAGTGGGGCAAATGACTTCAGGAAACTGGAAGTTTGTTTTTGATGTCGAGTCGCCACGCCAAGCATGCAATTCCACAGGCTACCCACGACTTCTTCATGATGTAAACTTTCAACAGTATGGTGCACCATGCCATCCTGCGAACATTGTGAGTAATTTCTTGGATCATGAGTTCCAGATTGGTGGATTGGGAGAGATAGTGCATTGATTGCTTGGCGCTCAGAAGCCCAGACATTATGCCACTTGATTTTTTTTCTGTTGGGGGTTTATGAAGAATCTAGTATACCAGACACCAGTGGGTGATCTACCTGATCTGTGTAATCAAATTTGTGCAGCTATTGCAAATGTTATGCCTGCAATGCTGTAAAAACATTTTGAGACAAGTGAAATACAGATTAGATGTCTGTTGTGCCATTGATGGCAAGCATATCAAGGTGCATTAGATGTATGAAAAACATTTTAAGTTACCTAATTTGTAGAAACATATCGTCAATAAATATCTCAAGTACTTTGCAAGTTGTTATATTTTATATTATTATATCTTTAACTTGGACACCCTGTATTCTGATAGAGGCATGATCGGAGGCAGCAGAACTAAGCTTTTTAATGAGACGATGACTTTTTTAATCTGCTTAGGTTCATTTTTGAAACTAATGTTGGTTGGTGGTAGATGCCTTATGTGTACAAGTAAAGTAATGTACCTGTATTTGTTTATTAGTGGATGCAATGTTTGCTGCCACTGTGCAGAAGTAACCATTGAATTTGGAGGCCAATGATTTGGAAGCATCATATTTTGTGCTAAAGCTGTTTTCTTGGGCAGTTTCATTTCGGTTGCAATTTTTGTTTGTTTTGCATTTATTAATGTTTGAAATGATTTTTACTTGAGAATACTATTTTTTGCATAGACTATGAGATTCACTTTTTAATAACAAATTGGAGAACTTTACCTTGCTAGTGGTAACTGATTTTCAACAATTGCCAACTGATTGTCTTCTGAATATGGCAGAACTCTCTCCGTAGCTCACAATATATTAATCCCAGGAGTTGTCCATCCCTTACCTTTGCCACTGTTTCTATTTTACACATATATATTTTAGGGGAAAATAACTGCTGTAGGAACGTTTTAAAGAAAGAGTTAAATTTTCCATCTATCTGTTTACTTTATCATTTTTTCCCCCCAGCATTCATCTCCTGTGACTGAGACGTAGTTTTTTTATTCTGTGATATAATACTTTTCTTCCATTATCTATACCTGAATTGTGAATATGTGTTATTGTTAACATTCCTACTAATGAACCAAAGTCTGCCACCTGCTTTACCTATGTTTGAGCATATGTGATCGTTCCATTTCATATTCCCACAAATTGTTAAAAGATATTTGTATGAGTTGGGTGTTTCCAGTTAGTGACTCATTGACATTGTACGAGGGTTGTCCATAAAATAAGGTTACCAGGGCGCTACAGTCCTGAAATGTGCTGTTACAGTGGATCCCATGATTCTGTAGTGTACCTTGGTTCCCCCACTTCAAATCCCCTCCCTAGAAAGCTGCCTGCGGAGCTCAGTCTTGGCTTGGCAGCCATACGTGATTGATCTCCCTCTCGCTTTGACCACCAGGTGTGAGTTGCGCTCAGTGATCCGTTTCCTGTCTGCAAAAAACATTGCAGCGGCAAAAATCCATTCCCAGTTATGCGAAATGTATGGAGACAAGTGTATGAGCGTACAACACATGCACAAATGATGCAGAGTGTTCAAGAATGGGCATACTGTTGTCCGTGATGAGGAGCATTCTGGAGGTCATCTGATGAAACAATCGCAAAAGTGGAGGCAGCGGTGCTCTCAGATCGAAGATTAACAGTTCGTGAGCTCTCCTAAATGATCCCTGATGTCAGCAAAACCTCTATTGACAAGATTTTGACAGAGCATCTGGGGTATGCTAAGGCTTGCGCGAGGTGGGTGCTAAGAATGTTGACCAAAGACCACAAACGTCAGCACTTTGAAGTGGCCCAAGAACTCCTTCAAGATCACGGAACTCATAGTGAGGAAGACCTCAACTCCATCATCAATGGAGAAGAGACTTGGGTGCAGTACCGCACATCTGGAACCAAAGAACAATCGAAACAATGGAAGCACCCACAGTCGCCAAGATCGCGAAAACTCAAACAAACGCAAAGTTTTGGCAGAGTGATGGCAACACTGCTTTGGGACAGGAAGGAGGTATTGTTATGCAAGTTCTTGCCCACTGGTACAACAATCAATGCTGCTGGGTACTGTGAGACACTGCAAAAATTGCACCGTGCAATTCAAAACAAGAGGAGGGGTATGCTGTCCAAGGGGAAGCGTTTGCATCAGGATAACGCCGACCGCACACTGCTAAAGCCACCAATGAGCTCATTGCAAAATTTGGATGGGGTATTCTTAAACACCCACCCTACAGCCCAGACATAGCCCTAAGTGACTACCATCTCTTCCCTAACATGAAGAAACACCTGGGTGGAACGCATTTCAGTGACAGAGAAAAGCTGGAAGAAGTGGTATCTGTGCGGCTTGGTGGCAGATTTGTTTGACTCGGGCATTTAAAAGCTCGTACACCGCATGCAAAAATGTATTGACCTCAGTGGCGGCTATGTAGAAAAATAGGTTAAAGTCTGAACTTTCCAAAAATGTATGCATTCATGAAATTAAAATATGTTTTACACTGTGAAAAAAATTGGGAACATTATTTTACGGACACCCCTCGTAATTATAGGATACTGCGTTTTTATGTTTTGTGAAGTGCACAATTTTATATTTCTGAATAATTAAAGTGAGTTGCCAGTCTTTACTCCTCTTTGAAGTCTTATCACATTCTTTGTTTGTCTGTCATGATAGGAACACGTGCATTTGATGAGTTGTGCAGGACAATGAAGCTGTGTAAGACACAAAGTGAACCAATGAAGTAATGGTACCACAAGATGCTAGAGCTGGAAGCAGTCCAGCCAGCAAATATAGCCCCAGTATAAATTGGTAGGATAACTGAAAACCAGAAACATGCCAAAATCGTTGCAAGCAAAGTCCATAGAACCAACAGAGGAGCCCGAAACTGTAATCCAAAATAAGAATTCTGGGTCATTGTGGTGAAAATATAATGACTTGTGATTGAAGGCTGTGTTTACAGAAAGGAAATAATAGATTGGTGAGTAGCGTAGGACTTTGAAGCCACTCAACAGTGCATGGCTAATGCTTGCTTATTAGAGGGTGTGCCCAGTGTACTTGTTGCTTATGCTTTACATGGATGTGATCCGAAGCCGCTGACTTGGACACTGCGAAGTTCTCTGTCTCATAATTGATATATACATCATAGGATACTAAATCCTTCCCCTCTTTAATCGGCGTGTAGGGTCAAAAATGGGTGAGATTGATGGAGTGATGCTGATATTCTCACTCAATGTCTCCTACATGACAGTGTCAGAAGTTAGACCATGCAATGGGAGTGTAAGTGCACAGGACGGTCGTGGCCGCTCCTTTGGTTGTGAAATGGTGCTTGGCTCACATCTAGCAGAGTATGTGCTGGGAGAGGCCAGGACAGTGGGGAGGATACCTCCTCTGTTGGCACCTGTATTCTCCGTGATTCCTTTCGTGAGCAACTGTGGGTCACTGTGTTCGCAGGTTGTGCCTCTGCTGTGTCAGTGGCATTGGGTGGGCCTCCACTTACCATCCGCACTGTGGGTACTGTGGTGCCCTGTGTGTATGTGTTGCAGAGCAACTGAGACAGGGCACTGTCTGTAATTGAAGTCACTGCCACAGCTGCTTCCTATACAATGCCAACTGCTCCTGTATTGCTATGACATCAAAATGGTTGCATTCCCAGCAACTGGTCATGATGCCTTTAATATGCTCCAGGACTAAGCCAAAGGTGCAAACACAGACTTTATTGCACAGGGCCCCGTATCTCTGGACTCACTATGTTGGGTACTTCCTTTGACAGGATTGGATTTGTAGGTGGCAATGAAGCTAGTGAGAGATTTAATGGACGTCATTGTTTTTCGTTATCTTCTACATTTGCCTCTTAAAAATGTGACCATGCTTTGCAGTTCAGAATTAGATGCTGGGTAAGTGAGGTGGTAGTAAGGTGCTATATGCCACTGCACTGGCAGAGGTATATGAATTCAGAGGCTAATAACTGGGGTACGTTATCATACACAGTTGTGAGTGGCATGCCCCTGTTGCAAAACTTGATGCCAGCACCTGATTGCGCCTCTCACTGTGATGCATTACATGTATGCTACGTATGGAAAGTTGGAGAATATGTGGATTATGAGAAACTGCATTGCTCCTTGGAAGGCACCTCAAAAATCTACACAATTCTCTCCCATTGTTGCTTTGGTATAGGCCAGTCAGCGAAATGCTGCAGTTAGGCCAGCAGATTTTGGGCACAGTTGTGATAGAACAGGACAGCGCAGTCCACTGTTGTGTTGATTTAACTCCAGTACAAATACAAATGTGCAAATATCTTCATTCTGGACACACACTCGTGCGATATGTGAATCAACTGAAGGATATGGGAGGAGAGTGTGTGTGGATTTATGGCTCAGCACACTTTTTTCTTCCTGTTGTCAGTAGTATGGCACCATCTCCTCGAATGTGGTAGTGGTGTAAATGGAAGAAGGTTCTTTACTATGGCTGGTATCTTTCTGTTGGTGCTGTGATCACATCTGCCTTATCAAGGATATTACGCCACAGAACAGTTACGTCCTGCATGGTGGCTGTAGCAACCATATTTACTGTGAATGAGGTTTCACCCACAGCCTAGCTCAAGTCACTGTAAGTGCAAAGTACAGTGACTCATGGATGGCAAATACTTTATCAAGGCCCATTGTTAGCTAGTATCAGGTGTCTGTGTTTACATGCTGTGTGGTAAAAGTAGGCTAAGCTATCAGACAGAGTCATTCCTCAGATACAGAAAAATGCGAGCGCACATTCGTACAGGCACAACTCACACTCAAAATGTCACTGTGTTTGCTGACACCACAATTATTATGAATCAGTAATCAGATATGCCTTTGTTTCGTAGGGAAGTTCTAGTAATATATTGTGTATGCTGAAGCTTTTTTTTTTTTTTTCTAACAATTCCATTCCCTTTACATTTACTTACTGGTAATAATCTTTTTATTCAGCAAGCTAGAATTATTCATAGAAAGTCATTTTGATCAGTCACATAGCACAAAAAATAGCATAAAAGACAAACTGATAATTTAACCATTAGCATTACCATCAAAATATGACTGACTGTTTTCAGGGAAAATTGTAAACTTTAAAATACTGCTCCATCTCCATAGATTTCATTTTATGTAGGTGAATTATATTACTAATTTTTGACATATCTCCTGCACCCTAATTAAATGATTGACAGGTGTATATTATGACATGAACAAATAGTTTTTCATCATATTGTAATTGAGAATGGGTTACTCAGGTGCAGACTTTGAGTAGATATCGAACCTTGGTCGTTTGTAGTGATTTGAGCTGTTTGTCAATTCTGCTAGTAAAACCATGTCAATTCCACTTGTAAAACCAGCATATCTAGTTATCCTATACTTAGCAGTTACCTTTTTAGTCAAATTTTTAATATGTTTAGTTCACAAGTGGTTTCACTCAAATATGAGGCCTATGATTATTTTCAGTTGTTATCATTGTAAAGAAAAATATTTTAGTGGGCAGAGTGGAGACTTTCAGGTATTTATTTTGTGACCAGTTTTCATTATCCAATATGGCAGGGCAGGTTGTTGTAACGTAGACACACAACACAACCAAGAACATAGTACAACTTTATTAGACTTGTGGTATGTATGCCACTTACCATAACATACACTGAACACAATAAGATATGGCAAATGCATGCAAGCAGTGACAACATGATAAGTGAGTGCAAGTGTAGCATGGCAAGGTTAAAATAGGCACTCATCCCTGGTGGGCTCTATCAAAAGTTCACAGTATTCACACTCTTGTGGATGACAACAAGCTGCTAATGTGTGCAGCTTTCATGTGTGTGTGTGTGTGTGTGTGTGTGTGTTACTTCATTCCTCTTCCCTTGGGGAACAGCTCGGATTTGCGAGATGTACATGGCGTCTTCCTTCACGAGGCTCTGACTGAGATGATGTCCTGATACTAAGGCATATAGTCAGAAGTACTTGGAATGTCATCAGCTTCTCAGTCCACCTTCCCGCCTTCTCATGTCAACCCCTATGGTAGGATGAGTGATGTTGGTGTGAGCTCCATGTCCACATCAGGTCCAGGGCGTGGTGGTGGTGCCTTCACAGTTGGCAGCTGAGGCAGAGGAGATGGTTCTGGTGTAGGTGGTGGCACATTATTACTGGTAGTGGTATTGAAGAAGCTGAGCCAGGTACATCCACCGATGACAGGGGACCCCTCATATAGCATGGCAGTGGCCCACCTGCATCAGGTGATCTGTCAAGCTACACAGACTTGTCATGATGACTTTGGTGCCCCAGCCGGGGTTCTCTGGTCATCCAAGCACAGGCACAACTGGTTGTAATGACGTGCACAGAGGCCCCCCTCTGTACAGACATTGCAGAGCCGGTGGCTGCGGCATCAGGAGATGATGGTGGAAATAAATTTTTGGCGATGACCAAACCCGCATGCCAATACAGCCACCTCAGGCCAGACACAGGATGATGGCTGCAGTGTTGATGTCCCGGCCGGGCTGCAGGAGATGCAGGAGCATCCAGGGTTGATGCCTGTGGAGCAGTTCAGCAGGGCTGTTGTTGCCAAATGATGTGAGCCGATAGGAAGACAGAAATTGATCCAAGGGAACATCGGACACGGACCTAGTCACTTACTTTTTCATTTGTGTTTTGAATGTTCTAATTAATCTTTTGGCCTCACCATTGGACTTAGGGTGGAAGGGTCAGGCAGAAAGGTGGCGAATTCCACAGGCAGAACGTGGCAAATTGCTGTGACACAAATTGAGGGCTGTTGTCAGAGACCAATGTTGCCAGAAGTCCTTTGATGGAAAAAATTTTCTACAGGGCTGCCACGGTGGCAGAGGTTGAAGTTGACAGGCAACAAACAACATATGGAAATCAAGAGAATGTATCAGTTACTATTAGCCAGTATGCGTTAAGGAAAGGGCTGGAGAAATCAATGTGGAGACAGTCACAGGCCTGACAAGGTTGTGGCCCTGGAGACAACATTGCCCGCGGGGCAGCTTGCTATGATGCACATTACAAACAAGCCGTAACCAAACAGTTGATGCCACCATCCAGACCAGGCCAAAAAACATTATGGCAGGCTAACACTTTGTATGTGATCACCCCTCTCCCCACCCTAGAGATTAGGGTGCAGCAGCTGCAGGATGTTCAAACGAACAGCCAAGGGAAACGCAGTGTGAGGAGCTGAATAGTCCTATCAAGTAGTAGAAGACCATTGACAGAGACTCAATGCCAAAATACGTAGTAATTAAGGAGAGCGGGTCAGATGCCTGTGATGGAGGCGCCTCAAGCCAGCCATGTTGTACGCAACATATCACTTTCTGTAAAATCAGATCAGCAGCACTAGCCTGCGCAATTTGAGTACTAGTGATTTGAAAACCATTGACAGTTTGTTGAACACATTCGTCAATGTGGAAACAGGGTAACTCCTCCTGATCAAAAACTGGGTCCACACCAACCAGAAGACAGGAGAGAGTGTCGGCATTTACATGTGTAGCCGTGGGGCGTAAGTGAATCTTGTAGTTGTACTGAGAGAGGAACAGCGCCAAATGTTGAAGGTGAAGTGCTGTTTCGTCTGGCAGTGACACTGAGGGGCTAAACAGCAAACTAACAGCTATTGATCCATGACAAGGTGGAATTTTGCACCATACGGGAAACCATGAAACTTCTGTAAGCTATAAACCATGGCAAGGACTTTTATCTCTACTTGTGAATATCTAGTTTGAGCTGAATTAAGCATCTTTGCCCTTTATCCAACAGGCTGCTCAGAGCCATCAGGATATTTATGAGCTTACCCCACCCCCTCAGCCCATTCTGCGATGCTAACACTAAATGTTGACCTGGTTGCTAGATTACAAGGCAAGGTGCAGATTGTAACATAGACTTCAGTTTGGAAAATGCTGTTTCACACAGCTGCAACCAGGGGAAAGACATCTCCTTATGCATAAAAGCATGTAATGGTTGTGCCATTTACATCACCTGTGGCAAAAACTGATAGTAATAAGCACTCTCACCAAAGATAAACAATAGAAGGCTGAAAGAAGCGGTACTTTTCCAACTTTCATTTTAACCTGGTGGCCTGTAACACCAAAAAGAGCGTATGTGAGTTGTTGAGATGTTTAGCACTGGGGGAGCCAGAGACCACAGTGTCATCGAGATAGTTGGCACAGACCTTGTGAGTTGTTGGAAAAATCGTTAAAAAATTGCCGGAGCACTGGCCACGCCAAATGGTAACTGCAGTATCAATACAAGCCAAAAGGTGTGGTAACTACAATGGGCTGTTGAGAATCAGCATCAATGGGAAGCTGCAAATGTGCTCAGAGAGGTCAATCTCGGAGAAATGCTGATCACCAGCAAGCTTTGTAAAAAGTTCGTCAGGGTGTGGCAAAAGATACATGTCAGTGATAGACTGAGCATTGACAGAAACTTTGAAATTGCCGCAAAGGTGCAACCATCCCTGTGGCTTCTTGACAGTGACAAAGGGGGTAGCCCTTTCGGTGGATGGGATCGATTGGATGACCCTGGATACGTGAGGTAGTTGAGCTCCACCTTGACTTGGTTATGGAGTGCCATTGACACCGGGCAAGCCCAAAAGAAAGCTGAAAGCAGAGCAGAAAATTCAGAGCACAAAGAGTCAAGACTAACTTCTTTGGAAATAGCAAATCATAAAGGTTAAAGGCATCCAAACCAAACAAATTTTCAGTGCATGCATTGTTCACCACCAGAAAAGTCAGTGGACAAACTTCAGATTTATATGTCACTGGGGCCCAGAAACCACCTAATATTGGAATGCTTTGTTTACTGTAGGTGACTAATGTATGTGACACTGTCACTAAAGGGGAATATCCCAAATCCATGTATATTTACAAGTTGAGTAATGATATGGCAGCACCAGTGTCAACTTGCATGAGAAAAGCCTTGTTATAAACCTTCACATCAATAAAAAGCTTATTGGACGCAACAGAGAGTGCCGATACACAATTGACAAACATATCAGTGTCTGCAATAGGCTGTTGGAATTCTGTGCTACAAACAGGAACAATGTGGCACATTTTGTTGCACTGGCGACAAATTGCCCACCTCTTAGGACAGTCTGGCCTATCATGAGTGATGAAACATGACGGACAAGAGGGAAGCATGAAGCATTTGCATTGTTGTTAATCACTGGGCTTGCTATGCTGCTGCAGTGGCCATGGCTGCCGCAGTGAGTTGAGCTCGCCGCCATGATGTTTTGCTCATGCACGAACTGCTGGAACCGTCTGATTACGATTGGGGGAAGCAAATTGAATTTCTGCTACCTCACACCATGATTCAGTTTGAGTGCAGACTATCATTCAATTTGAGTACCCACAGCCCTCGACACCTCAAACTAGTGTGCAATAGTCAGAACATCAGAGAGGGAGGGGTTTTCACATTGAAGGACCCACTCAGGAGGCTCATGACCAGGGGCCAACTGAATGATCGCATCACAAACCATTTGGTCGCCATTTGACTCCTTATTTACATCAGTGACAAACTTACGACGACAGCTCAAACTGTGAAGCTCAGCTGCCCAAGTCCTATAGGGATGTTCTGGTTTCTTGGGACACCGATAGAACTGAATTTGAACGGCAATCAATGTGCATCCTTTTACAGTAGTATTTCAAAATAAGGTTGCACATGTTATCAAAACAGAGTGAAGACAGATCCTGTAAGAGGGTCAGTTGTCAAAGAAGTTGATGCATATGAGGTGATAACCAAGACAAAAAGAAAGCACAGCATAAGGTAACATTAGTCAATCTGAATCCATGAAAATGCTGCCACAACCATTTTCGTTGGCTTTCCATTCTTCGACAGACTCATCGTAAGCCGGAAGCTGCAGGGGATGAACAACTGGGGTAATGGCAGGCAAAACAGGAAGTGCAAGTGGCAACACAGCAGGCAACGTAGGTTGAGACGGTCCCAAATTGGACAAAACAGAGGCAAGTATTTGCAATTCTTGGGCTGGATGTATTGCGCTGTGGTGAATGCCTCCTGCTGTTGATTGGGATGCTGCAATGTAGCTGTAAGAAACCCTTGCTAATCAACCAACCGGCATAAAAACCCATCAGTAGCACAGTCAGACATCGTAGACGCAATGGAGGACTAGCCAGAGACTGAAAACTGTGCGGAGAACAATCCCATCCTCGTCATCACTTATGTTGTGACTTGGACACACAACACAAACAAGAATGTTAGTACAACTTTATTAAACTGTGGCAAGTATGTCACTGACCGTAGTGTATAATGAATACAATAAGCTAAGGCAAATGTGTGCAAGCAGTAATAACATGATAACTGAGTGCGACCATAGTGCAGCAGGATTTAAATAGGCCCCGCCTGTGGCAGGCTCTGTCAGAAACTCACAGTATTACTCTTTCGCATCGCGCTCTCACGGATGACAACTCACTGCTAATGCGCGTGCAGCTTTCAAGTGTGTGTGTGTGTGTGTGTGTGTGTGTGTGCGTGTGTGTGTGTGTGTGTGTGTGTGTGTGTGTGCGCGTGCGCGCATGTGCATTACTACAGAGGTCAAGGAAACAGAGAGCAAACATTTTGAGTTTAGTGTGCTGGAGCCTTTTCTGTAGGATCCATGTGCTGGGATGCAAGTGGAAAGGAAACTGCTGCATCACTTCTTTGTCATTTGTCAGGGCATCTTCTAGTAAGGATAAGGCTACTGTGTGACTCAAAGTAGTGCCATATATTTCTCCTATTTATGGTGTGATCATCATGGGAAACAACATGGGCTGCTAAAGTTGCCCTTACTAGTAGTAGACTCCAGACAAAGCTGCTTTTCTGTCTTGTGATGAATTTAACTGATCTTCTGCAAGTGCCTGGTAAATCTAGAAGAGTAAGCTGAGTGTAGATTGCTGGCCGTTGTGGCCGTGTGGTTCTAGGCGCTTCAGTCGGGAACCGCATGACCGCTACGGTTACAGGTTCGAATCCTGCCTCGGATATGGATGTATGTGATGTCCTTAGGCTAGTTAGGTTTAAGTAGTTCTACGTTCTAGGGGACTGATGACCACAGATGTTAAGTCCCATAGTGCTCAGAGCCATTTGAACCATTTTTTTGTTAGTGTAGAGTTATAATTTTGCATTTTTCCAGCAGCTGACCCACACAGCATCAGTCGTACAGGTACACAAGACTTGTTGGAGTTAAATAATAAAGTGAATATGTCACACACTGATACTAATATTTATATCAATCATTTCTGTACCAGTGACAGAATTCAACTGAGGCATATCCCTGGATCTTCCTATGTAAAGGAACATTTGAACATGGAGTTCAGGATGTTTGCTTTTGCTTTGCTGTCTTCAGTTTTAGTTCCTTTATCATAATTTGTGTCTGGGCACTGATGTGAGCACTATTAACATGGTTAGATGTGGCCATAATTTCTTTGGGTTTTGTGAGAATTCTGTCAATAATATTCTGCTGTACTCATTACCCCTTTGACAGCCAAACATGTTTATTTTACCAATTCTGTATGTATAGTCCTGTGCTTTGTTTTATATCTATTGCGTAGCAGTCAAAGTTTCTTTTAAGAAATGGTATACCATGGAGGTTCTCACCCATCTGTTCTACTAAATATATATATTTTCCACTGCTTTTCAACTTTTCTTCTAACAATGGCTTAGTTGTATAATGGAATTCAGTCGGAATATACAGTGATCGGTGATGAGTGGACTAATGACTAGAACATTTAGCTACTGTATCAAATCTAGTGTTTCATAAGGAATACTGTCTGCTGCTGGATGTACCCCTGTAAATGAGACACATTGTACAAAATCTTATGTGATGGTTGTGATCTGTATATCAGTTCTCTGAAGTGCACTGAGATGTGTTTAACTGCAGCCTTCCATTGGAGATCTGTCTATTCAACTAGACAGTGCTCCAAATTATTACTGTAGAAATATACAAGAGGTTCCCTGATCTTAACCGTACTGACCACATACTTAATATTCCTTGAGTATGAGACAGAAATAATTATAAATTCGACATAGTCATTGAAAGTATATTGATCAGAACAACTTTGCAATACTACCTAGATTCTTTGGAGTCCATAGCATGTTAATTGTGACTGAAAGGGTTGATCATAAGTCTGTCTGTGTATTTTAATATTCTGTTGGCAGTAAGCTCATTGTGGCTAGTATTAAAGTTAACTTACTGATTTAGGGAAATGATATAGCTTGATGGTTGAATGAATAAATGTCACTCTGAAGCCCAAATGCTAATAATTGAGTCATTGGATAAGCATGTCAGTTTTCAAGTCATATTTTGTTTCTTTCATTTCTTCCAATGCTTTGTGTGTGTGAAAAATACTAAGCTGTGCCGTAGTTTGAATGCCTGTTAAACTGTAGGTCTCTGTTAAGCAGAGTGGGAAGTCTGTTCACAGGTTGTAGGAATGCGAGGACTGCATGCCTAATAAAGTACTGTGTTGTTCACAAATCTCCTGCTTGAGAACAACATTACTTACATTTTTAAGGGGAGAATTTTATGTCTGTAGGTTGGACATAAGTCCATACTACATGAAGATGATTGATGTTCCACAGTTAGGTTGACAATGTACATTTATTGCAGCTTCACAATAAAAACTAAAGTTCCATGAAAGATACTAGTAACAGAAATGATTGTCATTGATCTAGTATAAATGTGGTGAAATCAAGAGCCTCTCATGATGTGGGTCGAGACATGTGTTGTGACATAATCACTGTTGTACAACTACACTGATTGCACTGGGTCCCAGGGACAGTGCTGATGGCTTCTGAGCAGCGTAGTGGAACAACGCTGTATAGTATAGTCGGAGGAGGCTCCAACAGATGGGACGCCAAAGATGACCAGGGCAAACGGCCTGGAGGAGCGGAGCTACAACTGCAGATGGAGACTGGTGGTTGCACTGTGGCATAAGTATACCAAGTCAGGGGCTCTGATCACATTATCCACAGGTGCAAGATAGTCCTAAAAGCAGTGCTGCCATTGTTGCTGCTTGTGCTTTCTTTGGACGATGGTAGCTATGCATGGTGATGCCTGCTAGTGTTGAGCCTGTAAACAGGACGTTTACAATCAGCAGCAAATGGAAACATGCGCAGTGCTGGCGAGAAACATAATTGTATCCCAAGCAGGAATACCTGCGGTTTATGGAGCAGCAACGCACAGGGTGCAGACATTTGCCAGAAATGGGAATGAGCAAGGTTGCATGGGCCCAGCCCTGCAGATACTCCATTCGTCTTCTTCCCTCTCCCCCCCCCCCCCCCCGCCCCCCCCCTCCCACCCCTCTCTCTGCCTCTGAGATGGCACAGTCATCATAAGAGAGGGCTCCACCAGGAAGGAGGCAGGCAGCTCTAGGGTGACTGTGATAAAAGACAGATGCTGGGTCATCGTTGTGGAAGGGCAGCTGCGCCGCTGAAGGCGGCAGGAGACATGCAGGCAAGGCTTGCAATGGAACTTCCACAAGGGCAGTACTGGAGGCGGCAGAAGAAGCTACTTATGCTCAGTCAGATGTGGCTGTGGATAACGGCCGGGCGAGTGCAGTGCAGGACAAAGGCCTGTAGAAGGCATAGTGGGTGCCAGAGGGTCACCTGTTGGAAAGAGAAAAGCAAAATGAGATGTGATCCAAAGGCAGTTGGAGGAGATGGGAATGCATGGAAAGCAGGAGCCAGGGAACGCAAGGATACAAGCGACAGCACTGGTGGTGCATGTGTGTGAAAAGGAACAACTGTGCACTAGTGTGGAGGAGCACATGGCTGTGTCCAAAGGGACATGAAGACCGGCATTACGGCTAGATGCAGTGGGTCGAAGACAGCGGTGATGGGAATGGTGCTGGCACTGACAGTGCCAACTGCATCTGAGCCGGCAATAAGAGAAGGAACACCAGTGGTGACAAGGCTGGTGTCAGTAGCTATGGTGCTAGCAATAGCGAGGCTGATGAGGACAAGAGAGCCAGCAACAACAGAGACCGTACTGGTAGAGCAGCAGTGGCTGCTACAGCAAATATGGTAGAAGATGCAGATCGTCAAACATGTGAAGGAGCACAGATCAGTGAAGAGGAGCTGGCTGAAGGGAGGCCAGGGGTGGCCAAGCCTGTTTGGCCATGAGGGGCCATGACAGTGTGTTAATGCGCACAGAAGAGTGCTTGGAGGTGCACAGGAGGTGCAGGGGTCAGCAAAGGAAGAGAGAAGCAAGAAGTGGAAAATAAAGGCAGAACAGAAGGAGAATTGAATGCCAAAAGACACAGGGCTGCACCTCCACAAGGCAAAGGTGCAAGAGGAGAGGAGCAGCATCAAACTTGCAGCCAGAGAGGGTGGCAACTAGCAGGTCAATGCTGGGTGGGCTGATGCCAGGCAGGCTGGCAGTGCCACAGCCAGTGGCAGGCATGTCAGCAGCAAGGGGCCAGAAGGTTTTCAGGTGGATCCGTCAGTGACTGGAGAGAATGATACATTAGCATCATGAGGGCCGACACTGGGCAGGCTGGTGGTATCCAGGCTGTGGACACTGAAGCTGGTGGCACGGGAGCTAGTGGCAGCATCAGAACCTGGGACGGCTGCATTCGTGGTGCAGGAACAGGCAGAAACCAGGGCCACTGGAGCCAGTGGTGCTGGGGCAGGTGCCAAAACCTGCAACAAAGGCAATTGAGGATGTGGTGGGTCCAGAGGGGAAGGACAAGTGGGAGGATCCAGCTGGGGGGCCAGAAGGGGTGGAGAAGAAGCCCGGAAGAGAAAGGGTGCACAGGAACACCAGATCTGTTGTGGCCAGCATAATGAAGAGTGAACTGATCATGTAAGTAAGCGTAGGAGAGGGAAGAGAGGTTGACTCCGGGATTAAGGGGCAGAAGATGACAGTAGGCTGAAAACCCAGATCAGACGAGGAGAAGAGATCATTGGCGAGAGTCCTCAGTGATGGCAAATGCCACAAAGGAATGCTCCAGATAGTTGAGGAAACCAGACCATGGCTCCAGGGTGTTGTCACAAACTCAGAATATTGGGTGCTTTTGCATCACTATTGGACAAGGGGACACTGTGAAGCAGACGGGCCTTTGCGGGGGAATGATGGTGGTGGCCCAAAGTGTCGCCTTCTGTCATGGGGCTATGGCTGGGCAGACAGTCCATTCCAGGAAGAGAAAGGCGTTTTGTTTTATGGCCTTGATGTTACACTGTATCATCTGCAATAGGAATGATGGTGCTGAGACAGCCGTGGCATGATAGCAATGGTTTAAAATGCTCGTAAGAAGCACTGTGGAACAGAACCAACAGTGCTTGCCGTCCGTCATCCATTGGTGATGATAGTATGTATTACAAGCAGCTGATCAACATTCCATAGTCAGTTTGACATTGTACATTAATTGCAACTTCACAACAGAAAACTGAAGTTCCACAAAGGATAATAGTAACAGAAATGATCATCATAACCTAGTATGAATGTGGCAAAGCCAAGACTGTATTGTGACCTGGGTCATGATGATGATGATGATGATGATGTGACATAGGTTGTGATGTAATCACTGTTATACAACTGGAACAATGTGGTGTGGTGTGTAGAGTCAACGGAGGCTCCAATAGATGGGACGACGTATTAGATGGTCAGTGTGCGTGGCCTGGAGTGGAGCTGCAATTGCAACTGTGTGCTGGTGGTTGCGCCACAGCGGAGGGATATCCATGGGCTGTTGATGAACAGATGACCCATAGGCACAGGATAGTTCCTAATAGCAGTGCCAACGCTGTTGCACCATGTGCTGCCTATGGATGAGGGCAACAGTCCCTGTTGATGCTTGCTAGCATTGAGCCTGTAAACAGAATGTTTGCAATCAGCACCAAATGGAAACACGTGGAGTACTGGTGAGACACTTTACTGATTCCAGAAGAGGAGCACCTGTGTCGTACAAAGTGGTAACTTGCAGGACACATACGTTATCCCAGAAATGGGAGTGACTGAGGATCCAGAGGCTCAGCCCTGCTTATAATTCAGAAAGAGTTAAAAATAAAAAATAAAAATAAGCGTCCAATAATTGTTTGCAGTGATGCAGGAAACATTCATAAAAATGACTTTGATTAGTAAGAGATCGGACTGTGTGAAATTTAATCCAATAACTTGGAGGAATCAAAGTGGGGCAATATAGATCGAAACATGATGTTGAAGAGTCCTGCATGAAATACGAATGAAGAACTGAATAGATTCATGCAGTGGATGTCTTGAGTAGTATGTAGACATATAAACAAGAACTGCAGGTGGAAGCTCAACTTACAAACTTGAAAGTACCTCAGAGTACTTGTTCAAGCTCAGTAATGTCGTTGTGCTTTTGTTGAAATGAATGGGATAAACAAGGAAGAGGCAGTAGGAAAGGTGGGCTAGTGGTGGATGAGGGTAGCACAACAAGGTAATGGAACTGGTATGCGGCACCAGAGACAGCTTCATCTTATGCAGGATGGGGTAAAAACTTGTTGCTCATTGTAACTTAGTGAAGGTGAAGCACAATCAAAGGTGGTTGAAGCCCTAGCTTATCGCTGTACCGAAATACCCTCCTCCAAATTTCTTCAAATTCCATTTGACTTTGAATTGACTGAAGTACCGTCAGATTCCGCAATTTTGGTAGGTTAATCAATCGCCACTGCATAGTGCATCATAGGCTTGATGTTGTCCTTCAAAAGTAGGCGGCCCAAATATTTGATCTCAGTTTGAGAAAACTTCCGTTTCTGCAGAATGCATGGAAAGCATGCATCTTGCAATTTGGTGAACAGAATCTGAAGGTTAGTGCGATTACCCTGCCTTGTGTAACCCATGACAATAATGTCGAGGTAGTTTGCACATTATGGAACACTTTGCTTTAACTGGGAAATGGTAGGATCATTCACAATGCTGTACAGCATGTGCGTACAATGGTATACAGGAATTGGCTTATTGATGTAACCAAGCAAACAACAATTGATACACAAAAGACAAGGGTGGTCCAAGCAATATGTTTCAAGGTTCATAAGAGACACAGAAGTTCTGGTATTGACCAGGAAAAGAAATGGCTGTAGCTGAATTTTCAGGGTAATATAAATCTTATTGGGATTAAACAGCTCATGGTTGTGCACTAGCATGACACTAGGAAACCCAGAAATTCTACAATCCGCATCTGAGGTCTTGCCACACGGACAGCCATGACAGACAGCCGCCACAAGGTCATGTTTGTGGCAAGCCATACACTGTGCCTGGAAACAATCAGGACATGAGGAAAACCTATGTCAGGTAGAGTCATAGTCAGATTGCAAATGGTGCAAACAAGATGAAAATGACGAGTCTGTCAGTGAATGACACATATGCTGTAGAACTAAACTCATCACCGCTATGTCCATTATGACCTTAAACTATTCACTCACAGACTGTAACACTTTGAATGCCTGAGCAATAACCAGGACATTGCCGGCTCTAGTACCTTTTAAATGCAATGCCTCCCATCGCACTCCCTGTCCAGAGCAGAACAGACAAGGATTTCATGTATCAGGCAGTCAGCATAGGACTAATAACAACAAGCACAAATAAACCTCAGTTCCACTTTGAACATTGGAGGTGAGGAGATTGATTGTCCATTCTTTCTGGTGAAGTCCATATGGAAGCGACAACAAGGGTTTGCTTAAGATTAAAAGTACTGAGCAACTCACACATTTGAGAAAACTACAACACTGCAGGATCAGTAAACACAGCAAGTTTCTGAAGCAAAATGAAACATTTCACCATAACTGCAAACACTGCTCGTATGAGTCCCAAACTTCCTTGCTTGCTGAAATGTGGAAATGCTGGTGGCACAGGAGGATGTGCAGAGAGCAGTTGTGAAAGGGTCCTAATACCCTGTAAAGTCATAACCAACTGAAAGAGCAAGCTTAACTACTGTTGTAACAACTGAACCCACATTGAATCCATTGTGATTGCAGAGCACATGCTGATATAAAAACGACCTTGTCGCCGAAACCTGTAGTAACAGTAGTTTCATTATAACACCCGGGTACACAGACCATACAACAGCAGTGACTTAGCACCAGAATTACACTTGTATGTAAGCATTGAAACAGAGGAAAAGACAGCCCAGATGAAATCCATTAACAGGCAAAGTACGTTATAGCAGAATCATGGAACTGTCCTAGTTGGCAAGGAGAACATTCACTGAGTATGACCAATGCAAGAGAGAGCAGGCTGCACTGTTGACATGTGGCTGTTTCCACACAGCCGGTGGTGGTGCTGGCATCAAGTGAAGATGCACTCTCATTTTGATCTCTGACCAGCAGTGCCAAGTAAGAGCTCTGCAATTCTGATGGTGGCATACATAGGCACACTACCACAGTTCATATACATTTCATTGGCCTAAATATGTATAAATGTATTATGTCTGTCAACTAATTTTATCAGTTAGTGTGTGAAGTTTCTACTCATCCAGATAGCCGTGCATATTAAAGCACCGCATCTGGGTCGGGGAGGTACTGCAACCCCATATTATATCTGCCTGGCGGATTAACAGCAAGAGCAACTCTGCTGGCTAGGATGAATGTGGTACAGGTGGTTTCCCACATTTCACTAGGTGAATACTGGGCTTTAACATGCCAGTCATATTCTTTTGAGTGTTCTCCAGAAACCCTAAATGATGTCCTTTTAAGACATTTTTCAATTTTGGAAAAGAAAAAAATCACAAGGACTCAGATAGGTTGAATATGGGGGCTGTGGAACAACAGGAATGCCTTTTGAGGTCAAAAATTCCGTAATGGAAGTGGCCTTGTGACTTGGGGCATATTGATGATGCAGTGTTCACTTGCATGTGATGTGCATCTCTTTTGTCAAAATTTGATGTGTAGTGAAAGTGTTTAACAGGTCTTGGTAGCAGCACTGAAAGGCTTCTACTGGTAGGACCTTTAACATGCCAGTCACATTCTTTTGAGTGTTCTCCAGAAACCCTAAATGATGTCCTTTTAAGACATTTTTCAATTTTGGAAAAGAAAAAAATCACAAGGACTCAGATAGGTTGAATATGGGGGCTGTGGAACAACAGGAATGCCTTTTGAGGTCAAAAATCCCTTAATGGAATGTCAGTCTGATCTCACAAGAGCACACACACATTTGACATTTTCATCAGCTTCTTAAGTTAAAGATCTTCCTGAGCAAGGTTCATATTCAACATGTCTTCGGCCTTCCAAAAATGATTTATATCATAAAAAACTTGTACACTTGATAAGGAATGTGCTCCATAGGTCTGTTGCAATGTTTTGAAGGTCACATTTGTGGATTCCCCAAGATTTGTATTAAACTTGATTGCATAACATTGCTCTAAATTCTTGTGTACCATTATTGTAACACACAACAAAAACACAACTTCCCTGATGGTGCTCTCAAAAAGCTTGTGATGGCTTTACAGAGCTGAAACTTGGACTGACCATTTGGAAGGGATGAACACACCTGTTCTGTACAAGTAAATAAAACACAGCTTTGCCAGATCACTCCCAGTGTTGTTTGTCTTATTACTTTTCTCACACACTTCATAGTAATAAAACTTGTTTAGAAAGCATGATAAAAAGTATTTATTATGAACATTTACAAACAAGAGGGAAACAGTAATTCAGCAGAGATAGCTGCTATTGTGATAATGTTGTTTATGTAACATTTTGTCAGTTTTAGTTAAACCATGTTACATTTAGTAATAAAGAAAATAAGTAGTGTGGAATGTTACTTAAATACAAAATAATGTCTAAAGTCCACTTGTTCTGATGTTGGATGTTATCAAAACATTCAGTTTTGCGGCTAAAATACAGAAAGAATCTTTAGTTTAGAATTGTTATCTTAAAGCAGTGAAAAGAAAGAGAGGAAGAATCTGTTAAAATTTCGGAGAAGCTTTGTTACATTGTGTTATGTCCATTATCCATCACTGTTTATGCTAATACTAAAATTTAGAATGTCATGCAGTGCTGTTTCTATTCTTGAAGCCATGTTTTGATGCTGTTTTTGTCTTAATCTATCTTTTTTTCTAATTTCAGAGATGCCATTCAAAAAGTACAAATATATTGTGCAAGTGGTTATTTGTGAGCAGCATGGAGCTGGTGTGAAAATTGGTGCAAGATGTTTATGGGATGCAGATGCAGACAACTATGCTTGTGATACATTTATTAATGTAAGTTTTGAGCTGTTGAATACATTGTTTGTCTTTCTCTCAGTATGCCAGTTTGAACTCTGATAACTAAATATCATGCAAGATCCACACTTGATGAGCTTTCCTCATGGTGGGTTTGGCACTTGTTTCTGTGACTGGATGGTCTTTTGATGCACAATGCACTTTAAACTAATGGAAGAATTTTAGTTTAGTTATTTGCATGTTCTGTTGATCACATTTGTGATATTTCATTATGACATGGAACAAGCCAGTTGGTTATAAAGTTAATATATTTGTATCAGTAAAAATGTGTTACATACTGACCATATACACAATTTGATTTTACGTTAATATTACCTACATTTGGATTTAGGAACTGGGTTCAGTTATAAATTCACCAAAAAAGAAGAAAGAATTATAATTTCAATTTATTTTGAAAACTACTTTCATTGTCTAACACTACCATTTCGATTTATTAATTGGATCTACTTGTAAATTTGCCTAGAGAGTAGAAGTAAAAATGATTTCAACTTTATTTCATAGTCTAGCACTACCTCTCATTCACTAGAGTGGTAATCATATACTTTCGCAGCTGCATACTCTGCTTCATTCAGTACAAAATAAAAGTTTGTGAATACTGGAGACAGTTTTCCCGTGTTATATCTGTGAATACTATTATTATTTCTGTTACTTTCAAATTGTGAACAGTTCTTAAGAACAAATTGTACACGAGTGTGGTCGAAAAGTAACGGAAATTTTTTAATTTTGTTGGCTTTCCACATAAGATCTACAAAAAAATTTGTTTAATCTTGTTGGTATACATGTTCCTTCCCGATGTATGTCTGCATTTTCAGCTGTTTTGAATGTTTCGTATTTTGTTGACAGTTGATAAGGTTATATATGTCTTCGAGTGCTCAACAAATTTTTGCTTACAAAAAAGATGGATCAAAGAATTTGCATTAAATTTTGGTTGAAAAATGGAATAAAGTGTAGCGCTACATCAAAATATTGACTGTGGCTTTTGGTGAACCTACTGTGAGTAAGACAGGAGTTTGTGGGTTGTATAAACCTGTATGCCCTACCACATCAATTACTGATGACAATGTGGAAGAATTAAAGAAAATGGTTCTGGAAAATCACGATCAGATAGGTTGCTGATGATGTCAGCATATCCCTTGGCTCGTGCCAAGCAATTTTTTTTTTTGCAAATTTTGGGCTTGGAACATGTAGAAACAAAGTTTGTTCTGAAATTGTTGAATTTTGACCAAAAATGGCATTGCAAACTTCTGAAGAAGATTATAACAAGCTAAAAAACTTGAATATATGGGTATGACATTGAAACCAAGGCCCAGTCGTCCCAATGGAACTTGTTTGAAGAGCCAAGACTGATAAAAGTCTTGAGTTTGATCACATCGGAAGTTTCTCCTCATTGTTTTCTTTGATTACAAAATATTTTTGCATTTGGAGGAGAAACTTGGTGATTGAAATTGTGTAAGAAGATCCCTCCACAATGAAAAATGCCTTTGTTTTAATGGTTTCCATCCCAAATCCTGTATCATGTCTATGATACTCTCTCCCTTATTTCTCGATAATACAAAATGTGCTGCCCTTCTCTGAACTTTCTCGATGTCTTCTGTTAATCCTATGTTGTAAGTATCCCAAACTGTGCAGCAGTACTTCAAAAGATGACTGACAAGTGTAGTGTAGGCAATCTCTTTAGTAGAGCTGTTGCATCTTCTAAGTGTTCTGCCTATAAAATGCAGTCTTTTGTTTGCCTTCCCAACAACATTTTCGGTGAGTTCTTTCTGATTTCAGTTGTTCGTAATTGCAATTCCTAGGTATTTTGTTGAATTTGCGGCCTTTAGATTTGATTGAACTTAAACAGATTCTTTTTAGCACTCATGTGGCTGACCGCACACTTTTTTTTATTTATGGTAAATTTCCAACCTTCAAGCCGTACAGGTACCTCATCCAAATCATTTTGCAATTGGTCTTGATCTTCTGATGACTTTACTAGACAGTAAATGACAGCGTTATCTTCAAAAAACCTAAGACAGTTGCTGAGATTGTCTCCTACATCATTTATATAGATAAGGAGCAGAGAGGGCCTATAACACTACCATGGGGAATGCCAGAAATCAGTAATGTCTTACTTGATGACTTTCCATCAGTTACTGTGAACTGCAGCCTCTCTGACAACAAATCACAAATCTAGTCGCAGAAATGAGACGATATTCCATAACCACACAATTAGATTACTAGCTGCTTGTAATGTACAGTGTCAAAAGCCTTCTGGAAATCTAGAAATACGGGATCCTTTTTAAATTCCTAGTTGATGACACTCATCACTTTGTGTGAGTAGTTAGATGCGTCTCACAAGAACAATGTTTTCTGAATCCATGTCAACTATGTGTCAATATAGCACTAGTGGTATGGGCAACAGCTGGAGGCATAGTGCGTCCCGCGTTGATGGCTGACAGGATTGGCCTGTGATGACAGTGTGCAAGTTGTGACTGCCAGTGCAGTCTTATGACAGCTGTTCCAATCAGCCAAGCTTCCTAGGTTGCTATGTTGTGGAAGCATGCAGGTGGGTTGACCAATATCTAAATTTTCTCAAAACCTCAGTAATACTGGAACAAAAATAGCGATATCGATAGTATCAAAAGGTATTGATTCCTTATGTGTTTTTAAGCTTTCATCGAATGCATAATAACTTACGTAGAGTGCAAGGCAACATATGGGAAGTATGCTATATTACATGAAGCAGCTGGGGTTTACAATCAACTTGAGGCGCTTTTTCAAGGTAGACATTGGTATATGTTGCTGAAATGTGATATGTTTATTAGAGATTACAAATAGTATTTAATTTTTACTACTCCACTTGTTTCTCTTACGCTGGGTAGAGATTCCATATGTTTTAGTTCTAATTAAACCAATAGTGAAAGGTTATTATTTTCCTCAACACCATTCAATATTTCCAGTACTGGTTCTTTGGACATAGTCCATATCAATTCAGGCAGGCTAGGAAAAAATCTTACCTTCAAAGTCTTGGATGTTATTGAATTTAGCATATGTTAAAATGAAGGACTAAGTAAGAAATCCCCCCCCCCCCCCCCCCCCCCATGAACCATGGACCTTGCTGTTGGTGAGGAGGCTTGCGTGCCTCAGCGATACAGGTAGCCGTACCATAGGTGCAACCACAACGGAGGGGTATCTGTTGAGAGGCCAGACAAACGTGTGGTTCCTGAAAAGGGGCAGCAGCCTTTTCAGTAGTTTCAAGGGCAACAGTCTGGATGACTGACTGATCTGGCCTTGTAACACTAACCAAAACGGCCTTGCTGTGGTGGTACTGCGAACGGCTGAAAGCAAGGGGAAACTATGGCCATAATTTTTCACGAGGGCATGCAGCTTTACTGTACGGTTAAATGATGATGGCGTCCTCTTGGGTAAAATATTCCGGAGGTAAAATAGTCCCCCATTTGGATCTCCGGGCGGGGACTACTCAAGAGGATGTCGTTATCAGGAGAAAGAAAACTGGCGTTCTACGGATCGGAGCGTGGAATGTCAGATCCCTTAATTGGGCAGGTAGGTTAGAAAATTTAAAAAGGGAAATGGATAGCTTAAAGTTAGATATAGTGGGAATTAGTGAAGTTCGGTGGCAGGAGTAACAAGACTTCTGGTCAGGTGACCACAGGGTTATAAACACAAAATCAAATAGGGGTAATGCAGGAGTAGGTTTAATAATGAATAGAAAAATAGGAATGCGGGTAAGCTACTACAAACAGCATAGTGAACTCATTATTGTGGCCAAGATAGATACGAAGCCCACGCCTACTACAGTAGTACAAGTTTATATGCCAACTAGCTCTGCAGATGACGAAGAAATTGAAGAAATGTATGATGAAATAAAAGAAATTATTTAGATAGTGAAGGGTGACGAAAATTTAATAGTCATGGGTGACTGGAATTCGGTAGTAGGAAAAGGGAGAGACAGAAACGTAGTAGGTGAATATGGATTGGGGCTAAGAAATGAAAGAGGAAGCCGCCTGGTAGAATTTTGCACAGAGCACAACTTAATCATAGCTAACACTTGGCTTAAGAATCATAAAAGAAGGCTGTATACATGGAAGAAGCCTAGAGATACTGACAGGTTTCAGATAGATTATCTAATGGTAAGACAGAGATTTAGGAACCAGGTTTTAAATTGTAAGACATTTCCAGGGGCAGATGTGGACTCTGACCACAATCTATTGGTTATGACCTGTAGATTAAAACTGAATAAACTGCAAAAAGGTGGGAATTTAAGGAGATGGGACCTGGATAAACTGAAAGAACCAGAGGTTGCACAGAGTTTCAGGAAGAGCATAAAGGAACAATTGACAGGAATAGGGGAAAGAAATACAGTAGAAGAAGAATGGGTAGCTTTGAGGGATGAAGTAGTGAAGGCAGCAGAGGATCAAGTAGGTAAAAAGACGAGGGCTAGTAGAAATCCTTGGGTAACAGAAGAAATATTGAATTTAACTGATGAAAGGAGAAAATATAAAAATGCAGTAAATGAAGCAGGCAAAAAGGAATACAAATGTCTCAAAAATGAGATCGACAGGAAGTGCAAAATGGCTAAGCAGGGATGGCTAGAGTACAAATGTAAGGATGTAGAGGCTTATCTCACTAGGGGTAAGATAGATACTGCCTACAGGGAGATTAAAGAGACCTTTGGAGAAAAGAGAACCACTTGTATGAATATCAAGAGCTCAGATGGAAACCCAGTTCGAGGCAAAGAAGGGAAAGCAGAAAGGTGGAAGGAGTATATAGACGGTCTATACAAGGGCGATGTACTTGAGGACAATATTATGGAAATGGAAGAGGATGTAGATGAAGATGAAATGAGAGATATGATACTGCGTGAAGAGTTTGACAGAGCACTGAAAGACCTGAGTCTAAACAAGGCCCCGGGAGTAGACAACATTCCATTGGAACTACTGACGGCCTTGGGAGAGCCAGTCCTGACAAAACTCTACCATCTGGTGAGGAAGATGTATGAGACAGGCGAAATACCCTCAGACTTCAAGAAGAATATAATAATTCCAATCCCAAAGAAAGCAGGTGTTGACAGATGTGAAAATTACCGAACTGTCAGTTTAATAAGTCACAGCTGCAAAATACTAACGCGAATTCTTTACAGACGAGTGGAAAAATGGTAGAAGCAGACGTCGGCGAAGATCAGTTTGGATTCCGCAGAAATGTTGGTACACGTGAGGCAATGCTGACCCTAAGACTTATCTTAGAAAATAGATTAAGGAAAGGCAAACCTACATTTCTAGCATTTGTAGACTTAGAGAAAGCTTTTGACAATGTTGACTGGAATACTCTCTTTCAAATTCTTAAGGTGGCGGGGGTAAAATACAGGGAGCGAAAGGCTATCTACAATTTGTACAGAAACCAGATGGCAGTTATAAGAATCGAGAGGCATGAAAGGGAAGCAGTGGTTGGGGAGGGAGTGAGACAGGGCTGGAGACTATCCCTGATATTATTCAATCTGTATATTGAGCAAGCAGAAAAGGAAACAAAAGAAAAATTCGGAGTAGGTATTAAAATCCATGAAGAAGAAATAAAAACTTTGAGGTTCACCGATGACATTGTAATTCTGTCAGAGACGGCAAAGGACTTGGAAGAGCAGTTGAACGGAATGGATAGTGTCTTGAAAGGAGGATATAAGATGAACATCAACAAAAGCAAAATGAGGATAATGGAATGTAGTCGAATTAAGTCGGGTGATGCTGAGGGAATTAGATTAGGAAATGAGACACTTGAAGTAGTAAAGTAGTTTTGCTATTTGGGTAGCAAAATAACTGATGATGGTCGAAGTAGAGAGGATATAAAATGTAGACTGGCAATGGCAAGGAAAGCGTTTCTGAAGAAGAGAAATTTGTTAACATCGAGTATAGATTTAAGTGTCAGGAAGTCATTTCTGAAAGTATTTGTATGGAGTGTAGCCATGTATGGAAGTGAAACATGGACGATAAATAGTTCAGACAAGAAGAGAATAGAAGCTTTTGAAATGTGGTGCTACAGAAGAATGCTGAAGATTAGATGGGTAGATCACATAACTAATGAGGAAGTATTGAATAGGATTGGGGAGAAGAGAAGTTTGTGGCACAACTTGACTAGAAGAAGGGATCAGTTGGTAGGACATGTTCTGAGGCATCAAGGGATCACCAGTTTAGTATTGGAGGGCAGTGTGGAGGGTAAAAATCGTAGAGGGAGACCAAGAAATGAATACACTAAGCAGATTCAGAAGGGTGTAGGTTGCAATAGATACTGGGAGATGAAGAGGCTTGCACAGGATAGAGTAGCATGGAGAGCTGCATCAAACCAGTCTCAGAACTGAAGACCACAACAACAACAACAAGTAAGAAATATATTTTTTCCCAAAAGAATTTCTGCTCCGAGATACAGCCCTCCAAAGATGCCACTGCGCTTACCATTTTTAAGATGCAAATTTTGGAAAAATTTTAAAATCTGTATCTCTAGAACAGTTCTAGAAATTTTGTTATTTTTTTATTTTGAAAGGCAATAGCTTTATGATTACAAAGAAATCCTTGATTTGGACTTGCCTGTCAAAGTTCTTTTACTGTAATATTCTGAACTTGTATTATAATCTATGAAGAAATGTTTTTAAAAATACCAATCCATAAAATTTTGATTTTTTTTCCTGTTAATTAGTACCATATAGTTCTATAGGAGAACTTCCACTTTTAGGTTGAACAGGTTTTATAAACAATTGAAATTTTTGCCATACATAAAACCTATTTTATTACCACATTATCACAAAATAGGTCCATAAAATTCAAAACCTAGCCTTATTTAACATAATTTTAGTTTTGAAAAATGAGTAAGAGACTCATTTTTCAAGCATTTTAAATGGTTCCAAAATGGATGTGAAAGGTCCAAACACTTAAATATTTCTTTTTATGCAACTTCTGTGCACTCAGTTTTATACTAAAATTAACCAGTCAATGAACTAAAAATGTGTTCCACTGCTTCAGTATCTTCCTTTGATATAGACTAATGCTTACCTGTTGAACCAATAGGAACTGGAGCACTTTCAATCTTCAAAACATTTTGAACAGGAAGTGAACACTGATGGCATTGTTGCTGCCATTCAGCTGGAAACTTATATCCAGCAGCGGGTCCATGTGGTAGCATAAAGTTCACTACAGTTTCGTTTAACTCATAACAGGTGTCTATAACGTCTGCAATCCACCAGTCACAGTCATACACACACGCCACAAACATCCCCCTTCTCAGGTTGTGAATCTGAATATTATCCTGCTGTTTCTGATGTGTTGGCCGAATGAATGAAATTTCTTCATTCTTGCTCTTTAAAGTGCATGCAATAAAAGTTCGCCCATCACTTTGAGTCCAAAAATGTGTCTTCTGAATTCCTTTCACAGGAGTAGTTTGTTAGGACCTTTCTTCTTTTTTCTGCTCACGGAATTCTCCGATTTCCTCTATGGCCAAAGGAATGAGGGCTTGGATGTATAAGATTTCACAACTCCCATAAAATCCTCAGCACTCTGAATCACAGCTGTATTTGGTCTGGAAAAATTATGTTTTGTAGCATGGTGCTTCAGCAGGCCTCCTACACCATTACAAGACTCCTTCCCGTGACCAGTATCATGGTATACCCAGTCAGTTGGCGCAAGCGACTTACTCAATTCAAACAGTTGGTAACGATTTTTAAAATGACTAGGAGCATCATCTGAAATAATGATGATCTTCTCTGTCCCTGTTTGCAGTTGAAGAATTTTGTGCATTGCTAGCAAAGCATGTGCTGAGTCATGTCCTGTGTCATCACTTATAACTGCAACACTTGTGGTCTTGTTTTGAAAGTATGTCACTCCTGTAAAAATTGAAACCTGGTCTTTACCCTTATACTTCTTGTGGGAGAATTACAGACTAGTTCTCACCAAAATCACAGTGAAGCGCTAAACATAGTTGTTCAGCCTATACACACCCTTTCACTTCTGCAATGTGTTGTTGTTGCAGTTTCTTGTTCTTATAAATTGCAAAAGTTTCTTTAATACTGTGAGTCATGTAGCTCTTCACTTTCAAAAATTTTTGACCTTCAGCTGTTACAGTTATAGTGTCTTTTTTGTTGGCACTCTGGCGAGAACAGTCCCATTTATCTTTCAGGTAAAATGACTGCACTATTCGAACTTGAGCTGCTTCTACAGAACTACCATAATAGGGATCTGGTCTTCCAAAGACTCCTTTTACAAACCTCACATTTCTTGATTTGTTTACCATGTACTTTGATACTGATGGAACGTGGTTCAAAATTGTTTTCTTTGAAAATGTCTCTGGAATAATAGTTAAAACTTGCACCTTTTCACTGTAGGAAGCACAATATTCAACAGCTGAATTGATATTTGTGAAAAATTCCTGGCAAGAGGTGCAACAGTGCTTTGGTTCATTTTCTTCTGAAGATGGAATTTCTGCTTTGAAGTGTGTGTTCAGTTTTGCTGTAGTGTATTCATCCATAGCTTAAGTAATTTCTCTGCGCTTTCTTGATGCATAGAGCTTATGAATCGACTTCACTGACCACAGGTTCTTAGCAGGACTAACACATACCTCTGTAGTTGACTGATTCAGGGTATTTAATGCTTCCTCTGTTGACGCAAAATCTGCATCACCTGCACTATGGAAGGCTTCACCTTGCTCAGATACTATCGTTGTTATTCTGTCAAAATATTTAGAACACAAAAATTCGTTACTGGTAACATCTTGACTTTGAAACAGAGTCTTCAAATGAGAACACTTATTCCCAACCTGAACAAAGTCTGTTTTTTTGTTTGTCTTATATATTACTCTTTTATGGATATGCAAATAGTCAGCACACTTCACTCTCCTGTGGCCCCAGTCAGGAGGCATTTCCAACAGTCCTTTTCACAAAACACACACACACTGCAACTGTGTCAATTGGCAAATTCCTTAGAAAAACACAGAATTCACTGGATGGTCTTAGATTTATTAGAAGCCACCTCATTAAACAAATTAGCACTGAACAACTACAACACAGAAACCTGGCAATGAACAACCACAACAAAGAAACTGACAAGGAACTACAACAAAGTAAGAAATATCTGCAACAATGAAATTGAAAAGAAAAAACTGCAACAAAGACAATAGAAATAAACATTGTAACAAAGAAATTAGTAAGAAATGACTTCAATGAAGACATACATTACCCTTGAAAGTTAAAAAAAGATTTTTTTAGAAAAACCTGTCCAACATAAAAGTGGAAGCTCTCTTTTACAGAAAATATAGTACTACATGGTACTAATCAACAGAAAAAAAATCTGACTTTTCTGGACTGGCATTTTTGGGAAAAAAATATCTGTTAGTTATAAAAAAAATTCAAAAGGCAACAGTGGAAGAACTTTGACAGATATGTCCAAACGGAGGATACCATTGTAATCATAAATCAATTATCTTTCAAATAAAGAAACTCTAACAAAATATCTAGAATTGTTACAGAGATACAGAATTTTAAAAAATGTTTTAAAAATTTGAATCTGCAACATAGTGTTCACAGTGTCATCCTTGGAGGCCTGTATTGCGGGGCAGGAATTTTTTTTGAGAAAACAAAAAAAAACAATTGTTTCTTACTTACTCGTGAATTTTAACATATGCTAAATTCAATAACATCTGAGACTGAGAAGGTAACCTCCCGGCCTGGGGTGATACAGATTGTGCCTTTGATATTTCTTGAGATACTGTGCAATTATTGAGTATTTTGTATTGATAGGTACTGAAACAAAAGCATAGTATCGGAATGTCCTTGGTTATTAGTGCACCCATTCTTTTGAACTTTATCTAAGGGTCAATCCGTACCAAGTGGTCCAGCACTGATTGTTTGACCCTCTCAGAAAAATTATATATTTGCTGGGTGAATTCCCCAATGTTTAATAGTCACAAAAGTATTTTTTTTTAAATTATTGTTTATTATTTTGAAATGGTGGCCATATTTGTTCCAGGCCGCATATGTTTTTTTTCGTATTTGCAAGCATCTATATTTTTTACAATTATTCAGTAGTGGATTCTCCTAAGCCTTTCAGATAAAATGCATTTAGTTCAGCACACACTGGGATACAAATTAACATCATTATCACTTAGCTGAATGTATTCTTTAATATATTTTTAATAGTTCAAAGTTATCAGCCACAAATTAAAAAATCTCAATTTTTAAACAGTAGTTTTCCAAAGAAAGATAAATTTCTCAGCTTTAATATTAAGATTAATTTCTCAGCCTTAATATTTTTTCTGCTGTTACACTCTGTATCAATGGTGAGCAGCTTTCACTTAAAAATCCATTTTTTAAAATAGTGTATTTTTTATTAATTTTTCCATTTTGTGGCCTGCAGTATCTTTGTTGGAGGACCAGATAAAAATCTGAAAATTTCACAGTTAATAGACCTCTATGATATCAATCTTCAGTATAAATTTCAACTTTGAGGTTCAATTGGAAGCTATGGAAAAAAGATTACAAACACAAGTCAAAAATACATTTTTTAAATCTGCGATATCTGGTCGGCTAGTCAAATAAAGTATACCAATTACATAATATAACACACCACATTACACTAGCTAGTGATTATTTGTCGAAACAATGCTGAGGTAATTGTTTCAGCAGGCTAACAATTGCATCTGCAAGCCTATAAAAGTCTGATTGTTGTCTTCCCCCTTACACCAACAATTGTCTACTCACACTTATTTAGCTAGAAGTTCTTGAAGTGTGCAGTTGAAAAATGGTGTCTCATTGTTCTGTTGGTATTATTATTAATGAAGCATGTCATAAAACTGTGTATGGAGTGTATCCTAAAGACATTATTTTAATCGAAGATTACAGTGAAGAAGAAAAAGTGTTGTTTTACTTACGAGTCGGCCCAGAGGTCAAATCAACATGCAAGTACCATGAAATGAAATACTTTTCAAAAATTTCATCACCTTTTTGTCAGTGTTGCATGGACCCTTTTGAGAAACATAAGAAACCTATAGCAAAAAGTCTACGAGAAATAACATTTGATCATTATCCTAAAAATAAAAGCCCTTTTGTCAATCTCATACCAGGGAAATCATTGTGTCCAACATGTTATTCTGAGATATTTGTAATTCACAAGAGATAGGGTGGTGATTCCTCAGATACAGAATGTTGTGACTTACCAGCAACCATTAAAACAGCTTGTGAAATCCTGGGTATATCACATGCTAGTAAAATTAGGAAACTAAGTCAAGATAAAAGACCAAGTGCCTTGAATACAAAAATTGAGAAAGTGGCAGCTACAGTAAAAAAGAATTTGGAAGTTTCATTTCAAAATACAATTTGTTCTAAAACAGGTGGAAGTTCTAAAACTTTACCAACCAAATATGATGATTTGATAGAAAAACTAAAAACTAAATGCAGTACTTCAAAAAAAGAGGATAAAATTAAGCTTATAGGTTAACTGCCAAATTCTTGGAGTCAAGCAAAAGTTAGTGATGAATTTAATGTGGCAGAACGTCTTGTTAAGTTAACCAGGCAGTTAGTAAAAGAACAAGGAATTTTACCAAAATTACAGAAGAAAAGTCCATCTAATTTGATAGATGAAAACACAATCAATAAAGTTATTAAGTATTATGATGATGACAATAACAGCCGTTTGATGTCTGGCAAAAAAGACTGTTTTTCTGTGAAAGAAAATGGTTCTAAGATTCAGAGACAAAAAGGTTAATATTGTGTAATTTTAAATGAACTATTCACTGAATTTAAAAAAGAAAATCCTGACATTAAAATTGGAAGAGCAAAGTTTTGCGAGTTGATGGTGTATTGTTGCAGGGGCATCTGGCACCCATAATGCATGTATTTGTTTGTATCATCAGAACGTAAAGGTGATGGGGCAAATCTTAGAGTTGACTATCTTAGAGTTGGAAGTTTTGGTATGCAATACTGACAGTTACAATTGTATGATCAAGGGAAAGTGTGAAGATTGTCCAGGCAAACAAGCCTTACTTGACATGTTTGAAGAAGATAATTTGATATCTGACAATATAAAATACGAACAGTGGGTGACACAAGACACAACTGAAATGGTGACAGTCATAAAATCACGAGAAGAGTTTTTTGAAGTGTTGGTGGCTAGCCTCGAAAATCTAAAAATGCACAATTTTATTGCAAAAGTTCAAAGTAAATTTTTGAAAGACAAAAAGCGAACCTTGGCAGCTGACGAATGCTTAGTTCTTGCTGACTTTTCAGAAAATTATTCCATTGTTGTTCAAGATGAAGTACAAGGGCACCACTGGGTAAACAAACAGGCCACAGTTCATCCATTTGTATTCTATTATAAAGATGAAGATAAACTAATGAGCCACAGCTTTTGTGTTATAAGTAACTACACTACAGCAGTGCACATTTTTCAACTAAAATTGACAAACTACATTAAAGAGCATCACCCTTCAAAAAAAAAAAAAAAAAAAAAAAAAAAAAAAAATTATCAACATCTCCTTTTATTAAGAATATTTTGGGTTTGATGAAGAATGGCACTTTTTCACTTCATGCCATAGGAAGAATGCTTGTGATGGTGTTGGGGGTACAACAAAGCAAGCTGTCACAAAAGCAAGTCTGCAGTGGACCTGTGACAATCATATCATAACACCTCAAGAAATGTTTGAATCCTGTGAAAAACATATCAAAGGAATTACCTGTGTTTTTGTACAGTGTGAGGAAATACAGGAAGTCAATGACAGTGTCTTGAAGGAAAGGTACAACACTTGTCAGAAGATTAAAGGCACTCGATGTTTTCATTGTTTTGTATTCCATTCACACAACTTGCTGAAGTGTAAGACCACATCAACTTTGCCTGATAGTGAACTTCATCAGTGTGGAAAACTTGTACAGCTGGTTCTTCAAAATAAAGACATTGTGGCTTGTGTTTACAATGAATAGTCGTGGATTAGCAAAGTTTATAATATTGACTTTCAAAACCAAGATGTACATGTTGTATTTTATCACCCTCCAGGACCAAGGACATCTTTTAAAAAAATTGAGAAGGATCATGTTTGGATGCCACTTAAAAATGTACTAAGGAAGCTGTCTCCTATGGAATTTACAATGGTGACTGAGCGAATTTATAATCTATGTAGTCATAGATATGATTATATTATATACTGTAACTGATATATTTTATTCCATAAGCCTAGATATTGCAGATGTTAAAAAATGTATTTTTGACTCGTGTTTATATTTTTTTTCCATAACTTCCAATTGAATCTCTAAGTTGAAATTTATACTGAAGTTTGATATCATAAAGGTATATTAACTGTGAAATTTTCAGATTTTTAATTGGTCCCCCAACGAAGATACTGCAGGCCACAAAATGGAAAAATTAATAAAAATCCATTTTTTAAAATGGTGTATTTTTTAAAGTGTAAGCTGCTCACCATTGATACTCTATAAAAAGTAACTATACTATACAGTGTAATAGCAGAAAAAATATTAAAGCTGAGAAATTAATCTTTCTTTCGAAAACTACTGTTCAAAAATTGAGTTTTTTTAATTTGTGGCTGATAACTTTGAGCTATTAAAAATATATTAAAGAATACATTCAGCTAAGTGATAATGATGTTAGTTTGTAGCCCAGAGTGTGTTGAACTAAACGCATTTTATCTGAAAGGCTTAGGACAATCCACTACTGAATAATTATAAATAATGTAGATGCTTGCAAATACAAAAAACATATGCAGCCTGGAACAAATATGGCCACCATTTCAAAATAATAAACAATAATTTTTTTAAAAAAATATTTTTAATTTAATAGGCATTAAACATCGGGGAATTCACCCAGCAAATATAATTTTTTTTTCTTGGACCACTTGGTGTGTTTCTATGGTGTGAATACTTTGTGTGCTTAAGCGTGATATTACCACAGAATATTTTTAAGTATTCCATTAATGAATGCTATTAAGCTGCCTTTCTGATTCTGTTATCAGCAATCAGTTACAAAGGAAATTTTGCTAAATTTAACTGTTCGAGAAAATCTGTAAAGAGGGATTGCCCATTCAAGATATTGCATGTCCCCTCTAGGTATGCAGGCAAACCAGATTCTGCTGAATGCCAGTTTTTGCATAACTAACAGCTGAGATCACATCTTCGAAGCATGACTGCCTATCAGGTCAGATTCAAAAAGAAATAAAACCTCCATCCCACTTGAAATGTGGATCTGATGAGTTTTCTAAACTTTTGTCTCAATGAACTAAGGAATGATATCTTACCATAATTGGAGATATGCTCAACCATTCTGAAGTAAGGATATTAAAAGTGAATAAAGTCAATGACTATTAATATGTTCTAATACCTGCCTTTTAAAACTGGCATAATTTTGGTTTTGGAAATAGTGCATTAAAACTATGCCCAAGCACAAATACTACTTCAGAAGAATAAGATTTTAGTATATTGTTTAAAATTTTGTCGTTAGTGACCTGAGAAATTAGCATTTTTGCAATAAATGTGATATTCCACAAAATGCAAAAATTCAGAGTTACATAATAGACATTCTTTCATAGCAAATTGTATCCACACAAACTATTGCATCACACGTAATTTTAAATGGCTTTATTTTCTGCATGCATATGCCAAAAATATATCCAGTTTTTTGTTGCTAGCATTGCACATCATCTGAGAGAGTGTGATTTGGAAAGATAGGAAAGGTAATGTGTGTAAGAAAATGTTTGCAAAGAAAAAGTGGAAGAATACAACAGTGTATCATGCCCTGGTGCCACATCAGTTGTAGGCAGTTGAATGGTCTGGTCTGTTTATGATACACACCACATAATCAATGTAATACTCAGCTGTGGGACATAGAGCCTTAGAACAAGAAATACGTATGTTTGTCTGCTAGCTATTGGCATAATGCAGACATTTTTAGGTGGTGTGGCATAGGAACTGATGTTTCATTAAATACTCGTGGCCCTTAACTACCTCATACATGCCACTGCTAATATCAGCATGCAATTGTTCAATGGCCATTACTGAATTGTTTATCTTGTGAGTTTTTCATTGTTATTTTTCTTATTTTGAAATGAGTGAAGCGACTAATCCTGATTTGTCATGGAGTTCAATTACAACCATCACTATATCAGAAGGGATTTGCAATCTGTATGACCATGTGTCAGTTCTGCTTTTGTGGAACACAGGTGTAGGATGCTGCCTTGCGAAAGGGAGGCAGGGCTTGGTTGCCTGCACCACTCTTTTCGGCTCTGGTGGTCATAATTCTATTTTGTTTACACTCACAGCAGACTGCCATTTTACAGTGTCTTCACTATAGTGACCAGAAAACAAAATCTGTCAATGAATTTCAATGATGCTGAAATTATTCCCTTAAAATTTGAATAGAATTAAGTGCCTTGTTGGTTCTGTCTGTAGCATTGTCAGATATGGGTCATATGACTGTGAATGCCCATGGAAGGTCAAAATTAATATTCTGCAGAATTTGGTATTATCGAATTGGTTGCCAAAAGAAAAGTAATGTCAAGAAACACCTTAAAGTGGATAAGCACTCAGTCCGCAGTGGGAAAATGCTGCTGCTTCTCAACAGAAACAAGCATGTGTTGAAAGCTTAAATAGAGTCAAAAGAAGAACACAAGAAAAGACCATTTCAGGAAAAAAAAACTCTTGAAGTTTTTACAAAAGCAAACTTTATAGTCAAAAAGCTCCTCTATCACCACTTTTTTTTTAACAGTCAGTTTCAAAGCACTAAGACTTCATCTTGAGGAACGTTGCTTGACATTTTGTGCATCATCTACAAACAAAAAATTACAATAATTTTGCCAACAATAGATGCAATTTTCCCCAAAAATACATGCAAATTTCCTCAGAAATACATGTGAATTTTGACAAAAATTGACACTTCATTTTCAGGTCCCTAGTTATCAGCCACATGAGAATTTTTGGTTTTAAGAGAGTTATTTGTTGTCCTGATTTCTTTGAAAGAAGAGTTGATTGAATATTTGTGGCACTTTTCATCCCAAATAATGCAATTACAATGCAAGGCTTATTTTTTAGCTGACTATAATGACTCTCTCTATTAATCTTAGAAAGTAATCCTTAAAGAGACTACATTTGTGCTGTCATGAATGATTTGTCATTTTCGTTAATTGCTAAATTATCTTGCTCATTGTCAGGGTTCCTAGTTTCTCTTCTGACCACTCTGCATATTATTTCTATTTTAGTGTTAGAGTTATTAATTTATGACATAATGTGCCAACTTTTTGACGTTAGTGTTAATTCTTTTCAATGAAGAACAGTGCTGCTATACTGCTTGTAATATGAAAGCAAGTGCTCATCTGTGCTTGCCCTGCTTACTTTTTATAGATCTCTTTTCTTGCTGTATAGCACTTTAATGCGTTTCGTGAAATTTAAAATTTATATGCCTCATTTTATATACCTCACTCCATGTGATATTCTGCAGGTTTCATGATAAGTTATAGGAGATGATTAAAAAGTTTCTGTTTGTGGGCATTGCTGAAGCATGTAGGTAATGTAGAGTGACTCCAATGTTGTTATATAAGAACCAACATGCAGGCAAGGGATTAGTGCGGTATTTGGGTGTCTTTCTGACATGCATGTGGTAAATGCGGATACATAAACTATGGAGAGCTGCTTCATGATAATGCACGTCCCCACACCGCAAATGTTGTAACGTAGAAGTTACACCAACTCAAGTGCAAGACATTCGAGCACCTGCCGTATAGTCCTTATCTTTCCCCTGGTTGTGCACCAGGTAGTTACAGATTCCTTCACGCAGCAGGACATGACGCCCTACCAAACAGGTGTCTTCAACCTGGTGCATTGATGGGATGATTGCCTCAATGCTCATTGCGATTTCACCTGATTGAAATACTGGTTCTGGATTGTAGAGCATTTGATTGCGTCTTATGTATGTCCTAACATCAGTATGTGATCTATAGGTTTTCCTAGTTACACCTAATTCTGAGTTTTCATACCAGTAATTTATCATAATGGTCTGAAAGCCATTTTAAAAATTGATGTTAATGATTTCTTCCACCTCCGTTTGGCAGAACAATTTTATGTTTATGTGTGTGGGGGAGGGGAAGTGGGGGGTTATGTTTTTCATGAACTGGCTGTCAACTAATAAACTTACAAGTACATTTCCAACTATAATGGGCTGAAAAATGGCCACAAAGTATATTAAAACTATAGAATTTCTGTAGTTTGTGTTTTTCACTTAAAATGGACCAAAATATACTTTATTCAAGATTTCTACTTTCACACCTCTCCCTGTTTCCATGTTGATTTTGCAATAAAACTTGCTAATTTATAATCCTCCATCTTACTATCCACATGTTGGTTCTTTTCTCACTTACAAATGTGTTACCAAGTGCATAATTTTGTTGGGAAAATTTACTACCATTACTAGACTGTAAATTTAAAGTAATATTTCGTCAGATCCCTTTAAAAAATTAATATGTAGATCATTGTAAATTAGTATGTCAATTTTTTCTAAAACTTCTCAAGATTTTTCAGTGGGGTGTAGTAGTTATAGGTGCACAGTTAGGCATTATCACTTTGTATATGTGTATTTCAAGATATTAATCTGTACAGTATTTACTTATGTCTGTGGTTTTGATTTATACTTTCACACCTCTCCCTGTTTCCATGTTGATTTTGCAATAAAAACTTGCTAATTTATAATCCTCCACCTTACTATCCACATGTTTAAATAGTGATCTGACAGGCATTAGTATGTCAATTTTTTCTAAAACTTCTCAAGATTTTTCAGTGGGGTGTAGTAGTTATAGGTGCACAGTTAGGCGTTATCACTTTGTATATGTGTATTTCAAGATATTAATCTGTACAGAATTTACTTATGTCTGTGGTTTTGATTTATACTTTGACACTTCTCCCTGTTTCCATGTTGATTTTGCAATAAAAACTTGCTAATTTATAATCCTCCACCTTACTATCCACATGTTTAAATAGTGATCTGACAGGCATTAGTATGTCAATTTTTTCTAAAACTTCTCAAGATTTTTCAGTGGGGTGTAGTAGTTATAGGTGCACAGTTAGGCATTATCACTTTGTATATGTGTATTTCAAGATATTAATCTGTACAGAATTTACTTATGTCTGTGGTTTTGATTTATACTTTGACACTTCTCCCTGTTTCCATGTTGATTTTGCAATAAAAACTTGCTAATTTATAATCCTCCACCTTACTATCCACATGTTTAAATAGTGATCTGACAGGCATAGTAAATCAGAACATTATTCGTTACCTAGTATGTCCATACACAAGAGGTAAAGGGGTGTACGTTGAAGTTCTGCTGTTTCAACTTTAGACCTTATTTGTAAGACCATAACTTCTTCATTTTTGGATGAAAGGTGTCAGGTGTGCATGGCCATATTGTTTAAATCAGCCTTGTGCAGAAACATAACTGACACTTTTCATCAACAAATGAAGCAGGTCATGGGTCTTACAAATAAGGTTTCAAGTTAAAATTACAGAAATTGGATTCACACTCCTTTACTTCTCAGGTAAGGATATAGGTTTGTGGATAAAGGTGACAATACCTCCAGAATCACCCACCATCAGTCACTGGTTTTTCTTTCTGGTGCAACCCTTGGTTCTTCCATTGTGCACTGTAGTGGTTGCATGAGGTAACTGTTGCGATTGTGGATTTATTAGTGTTTGAAGTGCTCACCAGCACACCATGTTTTCAAATGTTCTTTAACAGGCCTATTCAGGAGGTGGTTAAGCTAGCAGAAATGGTCTTGCTCACTTTCTGCCTGGACAGAGGGCAGTCATGGTAAAATGGGGGAGTCAGATGTCGTTATGCAATGCAGGGGAAATATGAACAGCGTGCTGTCTCCAAACGTGTGACCATTGTTAAGTTTGACATAATATTAGATGTGATCGTAAATACTTAGGGCACAATACTTTTAAGTGGAGAGCAGCTCTTGTTTAAATTGATGAAAAGCGACACGATGACTAGGTCAGACACTTCAAAACCAAAGTCAGATGCACCAGCATCAGTTTTACAACAGTTCATTGCAGGATGTTTATATGTTAATGAAATGCAGTGGTGTCTTGAGATGCTTTGTGAGCTTCATAGGTCCGAGCAAAATGAAAAAATTCAGTTTACAATGACATTTCAATACCTTTCATGCAAACGATTATGGACACTTAGGAGGTGAACATTGAGAATTGGAGATGCAAAAATTATAAAAACACTATTCGGCGATGTGACTTAAGTAAATATTCTTCATGTGGGAGCAGAGAAATACATGTCTGAATAATTGTTCCTAACATTTTCGCCATGAAAAGACCTTTTTTTTTGGGGGGGGGGGGGACTCAACAAATGCAGCGGCAATTTGAGCACATTAGACTGCTTTTTGAATTGCCAAAACATTGCTCATTTTCACTGAAGAAAAATGTGTATAGACATGTCTGGTATCTACAGCTGAGCACGCAGCTCTTGAGAGGCTGGAAAAGAGTTAGAGCTGGTTAGTCCTCTCTTCATATGACTAAGAATTCAAGAAATAACCAATAACATTTCAGAAAAGGTAGTGCTCATGAGGCAAAACAAAGTATTACATTTCTTTTCCTTGGATTGGTGCAGAGATGTTTCTGATACTGCTCAGTTGGCAGTTTATGTTGATTTCCGAGACTTTTAAAAATTAAATTAAAAGTTTAATGTCTTTTCACGCATCTTTTCACTTGATATTGACAATGTGGCAACTGAGCTACTGTTAAAACTTATAGACCAACGGCGTGACAGGCAGTTGCATGATAAGTTTCATAACAAAATTATTCTGGCAGACTTTTATAAGAATTTTCATCAAGGTAAATTCCCACAAGAAGACATCATCTACCATTATGTAAATGTTGTATCTATGTACTTGTGCGAGCAACTTTTTTCCAGTAGTGAAGAGAAGAAAATCTATCCACAGAACCCCACTGACAGACTTCAGCTTAAAAGTTTGTCTTTCAGTAAGCACTGCTCAGAAAGAGGTGTCAGATATTGATGCTTTAATGAAAAACAAAATAAATAATATTCTTTGACATCCTGTGTTATGTGATAAAGTGGTCACTAAGTAGAAGTTGTCAGTTTAAATTTTGGTAAAAAATAGCATTCATCATAAGGTTGCATCAGTCACAAGAAATATTATATTTTGTACTTAGTGACCCATATTCTCTGCTTCGTCAAGATAGTTAGTTTCATGTTCAAGGGTCATGTGTACCATTGATCATAATGTCATGGAATGAGTCATTTTACATTAACATTATGCGCTTGTGCAGGGGCTGGATAAAAATAATGAAACACTGTGAGAAATGTGTGCTTGAACTTAAATGCTAGCAAAGTCTACAGTGTGTGCTATTCTGTTTTACCACAATCATCTACTGCACAATGTCCTCAACATGTTGCAAGAGTCAGTCATGGTAAGAACAGCATTCTGTGTAGTTGTGAGTGCATTGTGTTGGTGCTAACTGAATTCAAATATGGGCGAAGATTTGCTTCTTGTGTGGTGGATGCTTCCATAACCAAGGTAACTGAAATGTTTTTTGTTTCAAATGGCAATGTATAGAAGATTTATACTCCATACAGGGAAATCAAAAACATATCATTCATCCTGTCACAATGCAAGTGAATGTGCATGTTGAGTGATTGTGATGGACCATCACTGTCGAGGACTGTGATGAAAAATGAATGGACCAATAGCTGTAAAAGTCACTGCAGAATTGAGTGTCGCACTTGCAAATCCTGTCAGCACCAAAACAACACAAAGAGAACTCCATGAGCAGGGAATTGCAGTACCACACATCAGCAATGCAAATGCCTGTAATAGGAAGCAAGGTGCTGAAGCCATAAAAGCTGGACTATAGAGCAATGGAAGAAAATCATTTGGTCGGATGAATCTTGTTTCACACTGTTTCCAACTTCTGGCTGATTTTGCGGAACCTAAGAATGAATCATGGTGAGGGGTCAGTAATGATTTGGGGCTGCCATATCATGGTATTCCATGAACCCCATGACTTCTCTGCAAGGTCACATTACTGCCAAGGATTGTGGGTCCATTTCGGCTAATTATGTCCAGCCCATGGGACAGTGTTTGTTCCCCAGTGTTGATACTGTTTCCCAAGGTGGTTTTGTGATCACAGTGATGAATTGTCACATCTCCTCTGGCCACAACAGTCACCAGATCTCAGTATTATTGAGTCTTTGTGGTTTATGTTGGAGAGAAGATGTGTGATTACTATCACCTCCGTCATTGTTACCTGAACTTGCCATTGTTTTGCAGGCAGAATGATA